>NC_044033.1:18704032-19304032 GCF_901765095.1 Microcaecilia unicolor
AGTTTTTTTACTCTGCGAGCTGCTCCTTTCAGTCTTTTTTTTCACCATTTTTCTCATTTGTCGTAATCACCTTTTCTATAGTTAAACGCTAGCGTACTTGATTTCCTAGTTTCACTTCCTTCAATGTCAATATCAAACCGATCATATTATGATCACTGTTATCAAGCGGCCCTCGTATCGTTACCCCCTGCACTAGATCATGAGCACCACTAAGGACTAAGTCTAGTATTTTTCCTTCTCTTGTCGGCTCCTGAACTAGCTGTTCCATGAAGCTGTCCTTGATTTCATCAAGAAATCTTATGTCCCTTGCGTGTACAGATGTTACATTAACCCAGTCTATATGCGGGTAATTGAAATCCCCCATTATTATTGTGTTGCCTAGTTTGTTTGCGTCCCTGATTTCCTTTAACATTTCCTCATCCGTCTGTTCGTCCTGGCCAGGCGGACGGTAGTACACTCCTATCACTATCCTTTTCCCCTTTGCACATGGAATTTCAATCCACAGTGATTCCAAGGAGTGTTTTGTTTCCTGCAGAATTTTCAATCTATTTGATTCAAGGCTCTCGTTAATATACAATGCTACCCCTCCACCAATCCGATTCACCCTATCACTACGATATAATTTGTACCCCGGTATGACAGTGTCCCACTGGTTATCCTCCTTCCACCAGGTCTCAGAGATGCCTATTATATCTAATTTTTCATTTAGTGCAATATATTCCAACTCCCCCATCTTATTTCTTAGGCTCCTGGCATTCGCATATAGACATTTCAAACTATGTTTGTTGTTCCTAAGTACATCATGCTTAGTACTTGACAGTATTAATTGGCAATCTTTTGTCTGATTTTTATTGATAATGTTGCTATTCCACTAGCAACATTCCATGTAGAAACCTGCCCTTGCAGATCAGCAACGCGGCCGCGCAGGCTTCTGTTTCTGTGAGTCTGATGTCTGGAAGTGGAGTGGAGGAGTAGCCTAGTGATTAGTGCAGTGAACTTTGATTCTGGGGAACCGGGTTCAATTCCCACTGCAGCTCCTTGTGACTCTGGGCAAGTCACTTAACCCTCCATTGCCCCTGGTACAAAAATAAGTACCTGAATGTATGTAAACTGCTTTGAACGTAGCTGCAAAAACCTCAGAAAGGCGGTATATCCAGTCCCGTTTCCATTTATGCAGATAGTGGTCTGAATTTTGACGCTGTCTCTAAAGCTTTGGTTCAAAGATGCTGAATATCCATTATTTATTAAAATGTTGTGGCTGGTATTCACAGAAAAAAAAACGTGGCGTTAAAATATCCGCCTGAAGGTGTCTGGTTATCCTACGGCTTTCGGTGACAGCTACAATGCTTAGATACCTTCCCTTTGGGTTATGGGAAGTGAAATTGCCTTTCCAATTTCCTTTAATGAATGAATGATTTTCTATGGTATAGGAGAGGGACCTGTCAGTGTGTGACACGGATACCCTGTGAGCTGTTCTATTGCAATTGATAGTAGGTTCCTACAGGGGCTTGTGTGTCTGCACACATCTCCTTCGGATGAAGGCTACTTTTAAGTGGAAGGCACCGAGCACGGAACAAACACATCTGCTTTGTAAATGAGGAGCCGAAGTGACAGAATAAAAATGTAAACATCACTGCTTACAGTTATAAATGATTTTCTGGTCTGACAGAATACCTGCTGTTCAGGGATATAAACATGTCAACTCTTTATTGGAAATGAATGGAAACCCACACGGTAAAGGTTTGACTGTACTTGGAACAGCTGTAACCTATTCAACTGCACAGTGCTGCAGTCCGGGAGCATCTGGATCTCCTTGTATCTCTTTAGAGTCAGCGAGGTGTCATGTGCCCTCAAAGTGTCTCCGATTATTTTGCAAATGGATACATAATTACAGCTCAGATGTCTGAAAGGGTTCCGGATTTGTGTGTATCTATTAGCAGCTTGCAAGCGGCTTTGGACCCCTTCAAGTAACTTCGTGCGAGGCATTAAAGGAATTAGAAAAGGTGCAGAGAAGGGCGACAAAAATGATTAAAGGGGATGGGACGACTTCCCTATGAGGAAAGGCTAAAGCGGCTAGGGCTCTTCAGCTTGGAGAAAAGGCGGCTGAGAGGAGATATGATAGAGGTCTATAAAATAATGAGTGGAGTTGAACGGGTAGATGTGAAGCGTCTGTTCACGCTTTCCAAAAATACTAGGACCTGGGGGGCATGCGAAGCAGCTACAAAGTAGTAAACTTAAAACGAATTGGAGAAAAAAAGTTTCTTCACTCAACGTGTAATTAAACTCTGGAATTCCTTGCCAGAGAATGTGGTAAAGGCGGTTAGCTTAGCGGAGTTTAAAAAAGGTCTGGGCAACTTCCTAAAGGAAAAGTCCATAGACCGTTATTAAATGGACTTGGGGAAAATCCACTATTTCTGGGATAAGCAGTATAGAATGTTTTGTACATTTTTGGGATCTTGCTGGGTATTCGTGACCTGGATTGGCCACTGTTGGAAACTGGATGCTGGGCTCGATGGACCTTTGGTCTTTCCCAGTATGGCAATACTTATGTACTTACGTACTTAGGTAATGACCTTTTGTGCTTTTCATACTTCACACTGTATCACCTTTAAAATTAAGCTAGGTCACAGTAAGGGGATTCATGCTACAGCAAAAGCATAGTGACACTTTCAAAATGAAGTCTTTCACAATGTTAAATGCTCATGCATGTCATAGGGTACCAAGGATCTTTTGTCACGGAAGACTGAATTGTTCTTCTTTTGATCTAGCTCTGAGAGAACTTTATAAGGATTTGGTAATCTTAAGAGATCAACCTGAAAAAAGAAATATCACTGATTAGATCCCATGAAAGTTGAATCATTAATATATACAGTCTATAGGGATGAATTCCGTTCCCTCTACACATACTTTTAAATTGTATCATTAATGGTAAAGATTCACATTTTTCTTAAGATTGGTACCCGGTCAAAATAGCCCCCAACAAAAAAGCACCAAACAAAAAAAGCTCCCGACATAATAGTCCCTGACATAACAGCCACTGTCAAAACGCCCCGCCCACAATATAACCCTTGACAAAGCCCCCATCCCCCGACAAAAGGGCCCGATCAGGCTGCCAAGAATATGGCACTGCATTTTTTTCCTAATAATCTTACCTTGCCAAACAGGATAAGGTTGGTAAGACAATTAAAATGATGACATGACAATATTGTGTTTTTTTTTAATTATTATGTTGATGGAAGAATAGTTTCCTTAAACAGCAGAACAGATCATGAGTACCAGTTGGTAGCTGTCGAATTTTGTTTCTTTGTATATGCTTTAAATAATGCAATGCTGATAGGAGCCTTTTATCGGTGAAGATTTCACTTGTAGTTCATCATCTTTATTTTGTGACGTGTTATTTTTTTTATAGGGGGCTATTTTGTTAAGGGTTATTTTGTGGGAGGGGCTAATTTGTCAAGGGCTACTTTTAGGGGCTGATTTGTCAAGGGCTATTTTGTTACAAGGCTGTTTTGTCGGGGCTATTATGTCGGGGTGCATTGAAGATTATATCCGTAAATTAATAATTCCATTTGCAGGAAAACTAATTCTGCCTTCCAGAATGGACGCACGATTAAATAGAATCACCTGAAATGAATGGATTTATATATTTAGATACCAATAGGCGAAAGGCAGAGTCTGGAAAGCAGTGATTCAGGCTCCCTACGATCATTCTTCAGTAGATTTGTTAAATATTTCACAGGTAAGGACTCCAAAAATATGAATTCTCTTCCACTAAAGTAATTTAGAAAAAAAAATGTTGATCTTACTACAGATCAGAAGAAACCTCACAGGATAGAAGGGGTATTTCCCACAAATAAACAGAATCAGAAATAATGCAAGAAGTGTCACAGTTTATCTAGCAGAATCCGAGTTAAGATCACTCTGTCCCAGTCCAACTCAGATTCACAGTCAGTCTGTAAAGCCAGGCTTAGTAAAACCTGAGTCAGCCCACCACTGGCTACCATTTCTTAACTACCTCATAGAACCAGGGCTCTACTTGAAATCTGAAGAGCATAAGGTTACTGTCAAAGAAATACTTAAAAAGCAATCCGTTAGCAATTGGCTCAGATCTGGGGTTTTTTGTGTGTTATGTTTTCCCCCAGGAGCCCTCTGTAATATTGCAGTTTTAACCTGATTATTCTGGGTTAGAGAAGGAAGTACTTTCAATCCTGAGAGATGCTCTTCTAATAAGCTGAATAAACCCAAGCTTACCTATGTCAGAAACACAAGCTTAACTAAGCTGACCTGATTTGAATTTTAATCAAAAGATTCAGTTGGGGACCCAGCAAACTGGATTACAGTTACTTCGCCAGACTACATAAAAATATGACTTGGGGAAAAAAATCAAAAGCAATTAGAGGATTTTGTTTTTATATTTGTATCTCCTCTTTCCTCATTAATATGTATTTGTTATTTCTTTTTGCCACGTGCATGTGTTAGTGAGTTTGATTTGGAAAAAAATGAGTTGGGGTTGGTAATATCTGAGCTGAAAGCAGAAATGGGACACAGTTAACTCCAGGGGCATATCTAAACTTCGCCGGTAGGGGGGTCCAGAGCCGAGGTGATGGGGCACATTTTAGCCCCCCCCCCGGCGACCCCCCCCAGCACTGCCGCTGCCATTGCCGCCACTGCCACCCCCCCCCCCGCCGCCGCCAGAACCACCTCCAACAACTGTGGCCCGCCTGATGACCCTCTCGACCGCCGACGACCCTCTCGACCCCCCCGCCCGCTGTCGCCTACCTTTGCTGGCAGGGGACCCCAACCCCCGCCAGCCGAAGTCGTCTTCCTTCGTTCGTTTGGGTTTCTTCTTTCTGAGTCTGACTCTGACATCCTGCACGTACACAACATGCAGGACGTCAGACTCACAGAAATAGAATGAAGCCCTTGACGACTTCGGCTGGCGGGGGTTGGGGTCCCCCGCCAGCAAAGGACGTTGACGGCAGCTTGGCGGCGGGAGGGGGGGTTGCGAGGGTCGTCGGTAGGGGGGTCCAGGGCCAAATCCACGGGGGCCCTGGCCCCCATGGCCCCATAGCAGATACGTCCCCGGAGTGGAGGAGTGGCCTAGTGGTTAGGGTGGCAGACTTTGGTCCTTGGGAACTGAGGAACTGAGTTGGATTCCCACTTCAGGCACAGGCAGCTCCTTGTGACTCTGGGCAAGTCACTTAACCCTCCATTGCCCCATGTAAGCCGCATTGAGCCTGCTATGAGTAGGAAAGCGCAGGGTACAAATGTAACAAAAATAAAATAAAATAACTCACCCAATAAACTGAAGTATTAGAAAAAGAGAAAATGATGGCAGAGGGCCAATCCAGGATGCTCAAGCATACCAACTACTAAGCTCTACAACCTTTTCCTCTTCCTCGGAGATCCTCTGTGCTTCTCCCAAGCTTTCTTCAATTCAGGTCCAGACTTCATCAGCATCTCCACTGCGAGGCTGTTCCACACACCGAACACCTTTTCTATAAAGAAACCTTTCCTTAGACTACTCCTGAGTATATCCTCTTTCACCCTCATCCTTTCACCCTCTTGTGTATTTTTACACCAGGGGTATTTAGGTGTTTTTATCATTTCTTCTCTATAGCCCTTTTTTTTCCCTAAAATATACATATTTAGATTTTTTTTTTTAGTTTAATTTCTTTTATTGATTTTCGATACAAATACAATCAAGCAGGGGCGTATCTGAACTGCGGCGGTAGGGGGGGCCAGGGCCAGAGAGGGGGGGCACATTATAGCCCCCCCCCCCGCCGCCGCCGCCGCCGCCATTGCCGATCCCCCTCCCCCCAGCCGCTGCCATTGCTAACCCTCCCCCTCCGTTGCTCGCCTACCTTCGCTGGCGGGGGACCCCAACCCCCGCCAGCCGAGGTCCGCGTCCTCCTGCCGCTGCCGGCTGCCTTTGGTCCTTTCATTCTTCCATTGAAGCTGGCGCCGACGAAAAAGTTTCTTTTGAATCTGACGTCGCTGCACGTTGCACGTTGTACGTGCAGGACGTCAGACTCAGAAACAATTTCTGAGTCTGACGTCCTGCACGTACAACGTGCAGCGACGTCAGACTCAAAAGAAACTTTCGTCGGCGCCAGCTTCAATGGAAGAATTAAAGGACCAAAGGCAGCCGGCAGCGGCAGGAGGACGCGGACCTCGGCTGGCGGGGGTTGGGGTCCCCCGCCAGCGAAGGTAGGCGAGCAACGGAGGGGGAGGGTTGGCAGCGGTAGGGGGGTCCAGGGCGAAATCTGCGGGGGCCCAGGCCCCTGAGGCCCCACGCAGATACGCCCCTGCAATCAAGAGCTCACAACATAACAAAAAGTAACATTTTACAAAGTAAGGCAATACCGGAGCTCACATGTAAGAAGTAGCTATCCATAGCTAGGGTTAAAATTAACTTACGAAAAGAGATAGGCAGAAAAGAGAAAAAGGAGGGAACGAAGGGGAGGGGGGGGGAGCTGGAGGGTACAGATCAAAGTATAAAACATGCATAGGCCATAAAATATATATACCGTTAAGCCCGTTAAAACGGGCGAGATTTCCAGCTACCCTCCTCGCCGCTGCCGCTCCCTCCCCCCTCCTTGCCGGGCCCCATGCACTGACCTGACAGCGCCTCTCACCTCCGTGTGAAAGCGCTGCAGGCAGCAGCAGATCGCTCTGCTGCTGCCTGCAGCGCTTCCACACGGAGGTGAGAGGTGCTGTCAGGTCAGTGCAGGGGGCCCGATACGGAGAGGGGCGGGAGCAGCGGCGAGGATGGGGGGGGGTGGAGGTTGGAGGTTGGTGCGCGCAATGTTCGTGTCCAGGCTCCAGCGGCAGCGTCCGACAGTCCGACTCCGTTTCCCTCTCTGTTCCGCCCTCTGACGTCATCACATCTTGACGCGAGGGCAGGACAGAGAGGGTAGTCTCTACTGCGCATTTGCAGGTGAGTCGGTCACTTGCCATTTATATGTTTGATTGAGTGCTTATCGCTGTACAATGCCGAAATACGATACAAGTAGTAGCCATTTCTCCCTATATGCAGCAAAGCGAGAAGATGTCTTTGCAAGGTGTGATTCGTATTTGTAGGTTTGGAGCAATAAGTTCCACCATTCCTGGTAGGTGACTTGGTGCAAGGATTTCCAATGCGAGAAAATTACCTTCAGTGCTAAAGATACCATGGTGCTAACAAGAGACCCTTCACTAGGAGTCGGCAAACTTCTATAGCACTGATCCCTAAGAATCACAAATTTATAAGTGATTGAGCCTGGAAAGTGGGAGATGTCTACCAGTTGTGACCATATTTCTAGGCAGTATTTACGAAGGCACAAACAGTCAAATATAAGGTGCTTTATATTACCCACTGGAAAGTGGCAAGACCAGCATACACTAGGATTAGAGGGAGAAATAACATGCAACTTATGTGGCGTCCAAAGAGATCTATGCATAAAGAAATACACAGACTGCGTAATAGTGGAAGAGTTAGAGCATCGGAAGAGGGACTTCCAAAGCTGTTCCCACAGTTTATCGGATATAGAGGCATATTTTCAAAGCACTTTGGGAGGCTAAGTTCCATAGGTTTCTATGGAACTTTGGGAGGCTAAGTGCTTTGAAAATGAGCCTGATAGGGTGCTGTATGTCTTCCTCCCAACATCTACGTAATCCTGTACATTTAGTGCGGGATTTGCTGAGAATGTAACATAGTAACATAGTAGATGACGGCAGAAAAAGACCTGCATGGTCCATCCAGTCTGCCCAACAAGATAAATTCATATGTGTATACCTTACCTTGATTTCTACCTGTCTTTTTCAGGGCACAGACCGTATAAGTCTGCCCAGCAGGATTCCCCGCCTCCCAACCACCAGTCCCGCCTGCCATTACTGGCTCTGGCACAGACCGTATAAGTCTGCCCTCCACTATCCTCGCCTCCCAACCACCCACCCCTCTTCCCCCCACCTGCTCCGCCACCCAATTTCAGCTAAGCTTCTGAGGATCCATTCCTGCTGCACAGGATTCCTTTATGCATATCCCACGCATGTTTGAATTCCGTTACCGTTTTCATCTTTGTAAATGTGAGAAGCAGCGTGACCAGTATGCTGAAGCTTTAGATTTTGAAGTTTTTCTCATATGCTTTCTAGTGAAGACCACTGACCATTTCAGTCTTCACCCTCTACACTGACTTCATGGCTGAGTTAAGAATTTACATACTCATGAGCTGTTTTACATACATTTGCATGTTTTACATCTCATTAATATTTATCCACAGTGGCTTAAAAGCCCTGGGACAAGGAGGAGGAACTGAAGTTACCCAGCTAAATGGCTGCTCAGTCTCTGAGCTCCCTCCACCTCTGCTTTGATTAGCGATAATAAGCAACTCTTTGGCAGTTCCCGTTGGCACAATTTGCGTGGCTGAAGGCCAGGAAGGTGTTGGTGGATACCAGTGGTGGGCAAGAAAGTGAAGCCAGACCTGTACGGTCGGTGGGACTGGCAGACCGCGAGGCAGAACAAATGGTGACGACAGCGGGGGACCAAGCACCTCGGAACAGTGAGGGGAGGAGATGAAGCAACACCCCAGAACACACCCTCCCTGTGTCAGATAGCCTAAAAATACTCGGAGTCACACTCGACCGCAACCTTACTCTCGAGAGCCAAGTAAATTCTGTAATAAAGAAAATGTTCTACTCAATGTGGAAACTCAAACGAGTAAAACCTTTCCTCCCAAGGGAAACTTTTCGAAACCTAATACAATTGATGGTCCTAAGTCATGCAGACTATTGCAACGGTATCTATGCAGGATGCAGAGAACAACTCACAAAGAAACTCCAAACCGCCCAAAATACAGCAGCCAGACTGATATATAGCAAAACCCGATTTGAAAGTGCCAAACCCCTTTGAGAAAAGCTGCATTGGCTCCCAATCAAAGAAAGGATCATCTTCAAAATTTGCACTTTGGTCCACAAAATTATATATGGCATAGTCCCGGGATACATGATAGACCTTATAGACCTATCATTAAGAAACAGTATCAGATCATCACGATCCTACCTAAACCTACATTACCCAAACTGCAAAGGTCTTAAATACACAACAATTTACGTATCCGGCTTCTCCTACATAAGCACACGACTATGAAACGGGCTCCCTAAAGCTGTAAAAACAATTCATGACCACCTAAACTTCAGGAAATCACTAAAAACCGCCCTCTTCAAAAAGGCCTACCCCAATGATCCAACTTAAACCCTTCACCCAGCAACACAGTATGACCAATGATCGTGCCGGACAATATACAATCTTCATTACCTTCGACCCTCTATAATTACCTCATTCAAGCACTATGCATCCATGTATTTGTTATCAACCGACCTGACGATTGCCTTGACGGTACTATGTAAGCCACATTGAGCCTGCAAATAGGTGGGAAAATGTGGGGTACAAATGTAATAAATAAAAATAAAGCATGACTTGGACTCCCCAGCACAACGGCTGCTGGCTACCCGGAACGAACTGCAAGAGTGGATGGCGGATTTATAGACAGCAATCCTGAGTGTTAAGCGTGATCTCCATGTGGATGTCGAAGGGCTTCATAAAAAATTTGAGGAAATGAGTCAGCAACTAAACGAGTTTGAAGAGCGGGTTGTCATGGATCTACAACAGGGGTGTGATGAGATGGACAGGAAATGCGAAGAACTGCTGCTGAAAGTGGAAGATGGAGAGAATCGTGCACGCAGGAATAATTTAAGGGCAAGAGGGGTGCCGGAAGGCCCTCGAGACAAGATTTGACAACCGTTATGCAAAAATTGTGCCATTTATTTTTACAGGCAAGAGATCCTGAGTCCTATTGAATTTGAGAAAGTACATCATGCTCTGGGCCACCGCACACCAGATAGTCCCAGAGATATTATAACTTGAGTTTTGTGATTCCCTTATAAGGAGCGAGTGTTGCAGGCTATGTGCCAAGTTGGACATGTTATGCTGGATGGTGCAAAGATGGAATTGTTTGCAGACCTCTCTACCATTACTTTGTGGAAATGACATAACATGCTGCTTGAACCCATAAGAGGCGTTATAGGTAGCATTATCCTTTCAGCCTCTCCTTTGCTGTTCAGAACCAGCTGGTTAAAATGACACGCCCTATTTCTTAGTATCTTTCATAACATTCTGGACAAATAATAATGTTTATCTCAAGACTATATCAGTTTGATATAATGTATTATACAGCTATTATAATTTCTGATATTTCCAATACATTTATGTTGATGGATATAAATGTAAAATTTTAATAAATAAAAGAATTTTAAAAAATGACATGCCCTTTCTAGGTGCAATGCTTATTGGAAGAAACTAAACTTTTAGTAGATACCACTGGTAGGGGGCTTGCATGATCAGACTCTTTTGTGTCCTTCTAACAGACAGAGATGGGACAGGGGAAATCAAAAAGCAGACTGCAACGCAACCTGGATCCGCCAGGCTCAACATCAGATCATCCGGCTTGACCTATCTTCCATTAGTAGAAAGGACTACTGTTCTATACCTTATCACTGCTTATGTCCGTAGAGAGGGATGTGGAGCTCTTTGGTATGATTCGGTGGATTTGGCATTAGCTAGGCCATCGGAGTTTATTCCTCTTTATACCATCGATACATTCCTTATAATCTGTTTCCACTGGCTGATTTACAGGCTTATTTTCGAAAGAGAAGGGCACCCATCTTTCAACACAAATCGGGAGATGGGCGTCCTTCTCCTAGGATCGTCCAAATCGGCATAATCGAAAGTCGATTTTGGGCATCCTCAACTGCTTTCCATCGCGGGGATGACCAAAGTTCACGGGGACGTGTCGGAAGCGTAGTGAAGGCGGGACTGGGGCGTGCCTAACACATGGGTGTCCTCGACCCATAATGGAAAAAAGAAGGGCGTCCCTGACGAACAGTTGGCCAACTTTACTTGGTCCATTTTTTCTTACAACCAAGCCTCATAAATGTGCCCGAAATGACCAGATGACCACCGGAGGAAATTGAGAATGACCTCCCCTTACTCCCCCAGTGGTCATTAACCCCCTCCCACCCTAAAAAAAATTAAAATATTTTTCCAGCCTCTATGCCAGCCTCAAATATCATATCCAGCTCTCTGACAGCAGTATGCAGGTCCCAGGAGCAGTTTTAGGGGGTACTGCAGTGCACTTCAGGCAGAATGATATCCTGTATAATAAAAAACACCTCCAACATTCTGAAGCTGACTCTGTGAAAGTGAAGCCTTGAAGCATCCGTGCTCCTGCTGTATCCATCTCCTGAATTGACGTCACGTACTTCCAGGTTCGTCACAAACAGCTGTGACCAATCACTGGAAGGGAATGCTGCAGAGTTGCCAGGCAACGGAATGCAACGTCACACGCATGAGGGTGTCGTCGTCCCTCCCTTCCTCCCTTCTTCCCTCCCTGCCTTCCAGTTCCAGGCCCCCTCCCTCCAAATTTTAAAAGTCATCTTCACTTATCAAGTCGGGTTTACGGCGGCTGGCAGCAGCGGTAAAAGGCGTGCAGGCTCGGCCTTTCTCTCTCTCTCAGCTCTGGTCCCGCCCTTGTGGAAACAGGAAATGAGGGCGGGACCAGAGCTGAGAGAGAGAGGCCGAGCCTGCACGCCTTTTACCGCTGTTGACGGCTGCCGTAACTCCGACTTGGTAAGTGAAGATGACTTCTAAAATTCGGAGGGAGGGGTGCTGGAACTGGAAGGGAGGAAGGGAGGAAGGGAGGAAGGGGGGGACGACGACCCTGGAATTGGGAGGGAGGGGGGATCCTGGAACTGGGAGGGGGACCCTGAAACTCGGAGAGAGAGAGGGAGGGGGGACTCTGAAACTCGGAGGGAGGGGGGAACCTGAAACTCAGAGGGGGGGGAGAGAGGGAGGAGGGAACCTGAAACTCGGTCCCCTGGAACTCGGAGGGAGGGGACGACCCTGGAACTCAGAGTGAGGGAGGGAGGGGGGGCGAGCCTGGAACTCGGAGGGAGGGAGGGAAGGGGAGAACGACCCTGGAACTCGGAGGGAGGGAGGGGACGACCCTGGAACTCGAAGGGAGGGAGGGGACGACCCTGGAACTCGGAGGGAGGGAGGGGTACGACCCTGGAACTCGGAGGGATGGAGGGAGGGGGGGACGACCCTGGAACTCGGAGGGATGGAGGGGATGACCCTGGAACTCGGAGGGAGGGAGGAGATGACCCTGGAACTTGGAGGGAGGGAGGGAGGGAGGGAGGGGGCCCATGGCACACACTCTCATTCTCACACACACAGTCTCTCTCTCACAGACACACTTGCACCCAGTCTCACTCTCTCTCTGTCACACACACACACTCGCACATTCACTCTCTCTCACACAGTCACTCTCACACACATTCTCTCAAACATACACACTCCGAGGAAAACCTTGCTAGCGCCCGTTTCATTTGTGTCAGAAACGGGCCTTTTTTACTAGTGAAAATATAAAATTATAGAAATATAAAAAAAAAGTTAAGAACATAACCTTGGATTGCTGAAGAGATTAGGTGTTACACCTACCTGCATTATTTCCAAAGCTGATAGTTTTTAGTGGAAGCCGCCCTCTGAAGATCCAGATTTTGCATAATTGTAATGATTGTTTTCTTTGATTACAATAGCAATTATAATTAGTATGTTTATGGACACATGGCTGTTGTTCAAATTACATTGGAAATATACGGAGAGCCAATTCAGTCCTAGCTATGCCACTGCATACAGACAAGGCAGTATAAAGATGTCCAGCTTGACAGAGGTTCGTTCCTGTACGAGTGTAGATTTGACCCAAAGACAGGTGCGCTCAGCTTCTTTTTAAGGCTGGCACAGAATTTGCAAAACTTTAAGAAATTGTAGACCCTGAAAGAGGTTGAAACTCTCAACATCACCAAAAAAATACTAGGGACAATTCCAGTTAAAGTCTAGCCTGTCAACCACAAATTTTAATTAAGTAGCATTGCCTATTTATTACATTTTACAACCCTCTGGTATATAAAGCGTCTTCGTATTCAACTAACTTATTAATGAGAACATTATTCATTCAGTCAGTAGTCATTAATCTGTTCATACAAAAAAAAAAAGACAAAATAAAACCCAATGTTTTGTGAAACAATAAAACATGATTTTGAATAAAAAATGTTTGAGCTTCCCCTGCTCCATTGTGCTCGGACTTGAAAAAGTCTCTGTCCATGAGGAAAATACATGTTAAGAAGCAAAAGTGAAATTAAATCCTAAAACAGGAAAAAAAATAGAGAATGATGAAGAATATTCCTTAAGATCCTTTTCCATTTGGGAGATGTGCTGAGGATCCCAAAAAACTCCATCATCTAACCTCTAATAACGTTTATTTATTTATGTATTTATGTATTTATTTATTTATTTATTTATTTATTTATTTATTTATTTATTGTATTTGTACCCCACATTATCCCACCCATTTGCAAGCTGTATGTGGCTTACATAGTTTTGTTATGACATTGTCATTCCAGAATATCAGATACAATCAGTAGTGTGTAGGGATTAAGTAGGGAAGAAAGAGGACGTGATCGGGCGGGTGATAGTAGAAGTGGATTTTCATAACTGGTTGGGTTGGGAGAGTGAATTCGTGAAGCTGTTGGTTCTCGTTGTAGGCCTTGTTGAAGAAGTGTGTCTTCAGAGATTTGCGAAAGTTATTTGTTTCGACAATTGATTTCAGGTCTGTGGGTAGAGCATTCCATATTTGCGTGCTCATGTAGGAGAAGGTAGTGGCATGCATCAACTTGTATTTTAATCCTTTACAGCTGGGGAAGTTCAAATTGAGAAATTTGCGGGATGTTCTTGTGGCATTTCTGGGAGGTAGGTCCACCCTGGGAGATGTGCTGAGGGTCCCCCAAAATTCCATCATCTAACCTCTAATAACGTTTACCCTTATTCCCCTCCATCAGTGATAAAGACATGCACATGGTGCGTGATCCACCCACCCCATCGATTCAGCCTGAGACGTTTGCACCAGTTCTGCCAAATCTTTCCCCATAAGCCAAAAATCAATGTGTGAATGGGTATCATGCACACCAGAGTGAAATGTATAATCCCTGTTAAGGGGATGTTGAAATCTCCAGATAGACGAGTCACTCATCCTCTTACACAACACCGTTTTTTGATACAGAACGCCACGACAAGGTGGCGCGTCTCATTCATTGGAAGCTCTTTAAGCATTACAACATCAGTGTACCAGAAAAAGCATTGGGATCATGACCCTAAGGGCCCCTTTTAATAAGCCGCGTAGGTGCCTATGCGCACCCAACGTGCGCCAAAGTGGAGTTACTGCCCGACTACCGCATGGCTCTTGCGGTAGTTTCATTTTTGGAGCGCGTCCACTACGCGTGTCTGAAAAATATTTTCTTCTTTTCTGGCGCACGCGTGCCAAGTAGCATCTGACATGCTTAGGTCATTACCGCCCAAATTCTTTACCGCTAGGTCTATGGCTGACGGTAAGGTCTGAGACCCAAAATGGACGTGCGTCAATTTTGATTTTGCCACGCCTCCATTTTCGGGAGAAAAAAAGAGGGCTTTTTTACAGGTGCGCTGAAAAATGATTCTGCGCATGCCCAAAACCCACGCCTACACTACCGCAAGCCATTTTTCAGCGCGCCTTTGTAAAAGGACCCCTGAGAGAATCGTTGAAAATGAAGAGGTCATTATCACTGAGGACATCCCCAAACCAACGGATGCGAGAAAATTGGATACAGTGGTAAAAGAGAAAAACACCAGAACAGCATCGATCATAGAGATGTCAGTCCCAAGCGATTACTCGGTGAATCGTGTAGCAAAAGGGAAGACCCCCAAGTACCAAGAAACGCAGTCCGAGACCAAGTGAATGTGGCAGAAATATACAGAAATATTTCCCATCATTTTAGGTGCCACAGGCTTGATTTTTTTTATTTTTTGTTTTATTTAACCATTTAAATTTTTACAAGCGATAAAACAACTTGCTGGAAATACAGAGAAAGTTAATATGTAGGAATTATTTCAGTCAGGTAATTCTATTCTCTTCCTTAGACCGCTAAATAGGGAGAGTGAAACAAGATAAGGAGATCAATTAAACAGTAAACAGAAAAAAAAACGTGGTATTAACCTGATTATCCCCAGATATTACCCAATTCGTTATTCCACATTGATCATCTGGTTGACTTCTTCAAGGCCAATACGGTGTATAGTCAAATCATTTCATTGAAAACATACTTATTGTCCAATATTAGTTAGAAATAATACATCTGATTACATTCTTTCTCTTTTAAAAGCTAGAAGTTATTTAACAATACATATACTTAAGTCTCTAATTCCAATCCCACTGATTAAAGTAATCCCAGTTTTCACAGGCTTCACTCCTTTTAAAGTAATAATTTGAGGAAATATTTCTGAGGAAATCTTTAGGAGTCATACCCGGAACTCTGGGAAAAACACTAATCTCGATATTAATCATCTATAATAATATTCATTTTATTATTCAAAGTTTCTGGTCTATTATCATTTTCAAAATCATAACCACTTCTTGCTCGTGTAGAATCATTTGTTATATCAATTTTTTACTCTCAAAGGGTTCAGTTGAATTGTCCATGTAACTCTCTAACCACAGGCTTGATTAACAAGAACGTTCAAGCGCATCCGGATAAGTACGTGTCACGTGTTATGAACTCCAGAAATAAGCTCTCTTTAGCATGATACAAGTATTACGGTGAGCGTTAGTAGTAAATATGAGAGACTGAGACCATACGCCACATACCCTGGCTTAGGAGTGAGGTTCATTCCTGTTATGGTATGCGCAAAACTAATGCACCTGGGGAAATTGTCCCCAAGACTGTCATTGTAATTCTGTACTGAACTTTGGATCAAAACAAAAATAAAATACTTTGAAGTTCAATCCAATCACTTCATTTCTTTATGCATCGATTCATTCGGTCCTTTTTAAAGGTCCAGTGAGTGTTACATAAGTACATAAGTAATGCCACACTGGGAAAAGACCAAGGGTCCATCGAGCCCAGCATCCTGTCCACGACAGCGGCCAATCCAGGCCAAGGGCACCTGGCAAGCTTCCCAAACGTACAAACATTCTATACATGTTAGTCCCGGAATTGTGGTTTTTCCCAAGTCCATTTAGTAGCAGTTTATGGACTTGTCCTTTAGGAAACCGTCTAACCCCTTTTTAAACTCTGCCAAGCTAACCGCCTTCACCACATTCTCCAGCAACGAATTCCAGAGTTTAATTACGCGTTGGGTGAAGAAAAAGTTTCTCTGATTTGTTTTAAATTTACTACACTGTAGTTTCATCGCATGCCCTCTAGTCCTAGTATTTTTGGAAAGCGTGAACAGACGCTTCACATCCACCTGTTCCACTCCACTCATTATTTTATATACCTCTATCATGTCTCCCCTCAGCCGTCTCTTCTCCAAGCTGAAAAGCCCTAGCCTCCTTAGTCTTTCTTCATAGGGAAGTCGTCTCATCCCCGCTATCATTTTAGTCGCCCTTCGCTGTACCTTTTCCAATTCCACTATATCTTTCTTGGAATTGGAAAAGGTGCAGCGAAGGGCGACTAAAATGATAGCGGTAACAATCAATATTACCGTATCTATGGAGTACAAACAAAAATACCAGAGCATACATGACCGCTGTTTGAAAAGCTGTCGTGCTGTTGGTTATGTAAAAGATCCTTCAGAAATTTTGGGAGATGTCCTTGAATTCACCATTGCCTTGAACGTGCTGGCGTCTCTAACAATGGGCAGGAAACAGGAGTGAAAAACGTTGGAAAGTGTTAAGGCCGTGCATGCGAGAAGTGGCTGGAATCTACCGAGGCTCTGCTGTTCGGATTTGCAGCCATCTGGAAAAGACGCAGAGCAAGGATACGTGATGAGTGACTCATGCTACCAAGGATCTTTTTCCCCTTTTATATAAAATCACATCAGACATCTAGCTAGTATCAACAGAGAATGAATGGGGCACAGTATGAAGAAGACAGCCAAAACAAGAACACATTTTCAACATTATGCCTCATTTTCTCTGCACAGCGGTTGGACATGTAAAAAAGTGATTTAAGGTGTGAATTCAACAGAAAGGAGATGGAAGCTACAGAAGAGTCATATGTAAGCAATTCAATTTCCTGACTTTTGCAGAGTGACTCGTATTGACAGAGATACATGCTGAGGTTTGGCGCAACTGTGTAACTGTACAGAATTAACTCATGACCTACCTACTTTCATTTACAGAACAGGCTCTGGAGAAGCACCCGCAAGCCCCTGGATTCTATATAGCGTGCCTAGAGATCTGCGCTGAAATCCAGGCGTATTCTATAACAACGTGCGTAACTTAATTGGCTTAACAAGCCAATCAGCATTGTTAACAGCACTTAACAAGCAATAATAATGAATAAATAATAATAAATAAATAAATAAATGAGCACTAATTGGCAATAATTAGAATTTGCGTGCACAACTTCCTAAGCATATTCTGTAACGTACTGCACCTAAATTTTAAGACATGGTTGTGGGCGTTCCAAAATTTACATGTGTTGTTATATAATATGGCCCTCTGCGCCTAAACCTACGTACCGAGATTTAAACCACATTGTTGTTGGTATAAATCAGGGGCGTAGCCAGACTTTGGTGGGAGGGGCGTCCAGAGCTCGAGGTGAGGAGGGCACATTTTAGCCCCCCCCCCCTGCCATTTTTGACCTCCCCGCCGCCTCCACCATATTTGACCCCCCCCAGCGCCAACTCTTTCGACCCCCTCTTCCCCCCGCTGCCAACCCTCCCCTGCCGTCGGGTACCTTTGCTGGTGAGGGTCCCAACCCCCGCCAGCCGAAGTTCTCTTCTCCGGCGCAGCCGCATTACTGATCTGCAAGGGCAGGCTTCTGTTTCTGTGAGGGTGACGTCCTGCACGTACGACTCACAGAAAGAGAAGCCTGCCCTTGCAGATCAGCAACGCGGTCGCGCCGGAGAAGATGACTTTGGCTGGCGGGGTTTGGGGGCCCCCACCAGCAAAGGTACCCGACGGCGGAGGGGAAGGGTTGGCGGCAGGGGGGCAGGGCCAAATCTATGGAGGCCCATGGCCCCACGTAGCTACGCCCCTGGTATAAATGGATTCACTTAGTTTTAGGAGCTAGGATAGCGACTAAGCGTATTCTATATACTGCGCCAAAATTTAGGCACCATTTACAGAATATGCAGAAACGTTTTCCATGCTGACTTTTTAGGTGCCATATATAGAATCTCCCCCTAGGTGCTTAATAGTGCCCTCTTTAGAAAATTGTGTCGTCAGGGCATCGCCATTTAAGTTCCCAGATGCTGTGTGGTGACAAGCCTATTAGATAACAATAACTGGCCACCCAGGTTCCATTTATAAAATACTAGCATATCCTGGCATTGAGCTCCTTACACAGACCTGGCATAACCGCAGAAGCTTAAATGCAGTAAGGGCACATATATTTTACAGTATTCTCTCAGTCGCAATTGTTAAGTGGCAACATTGCCCATGCCCCTCCCATGCTCCACCCATGTGAACACCCCTTTGCACTTATACACTATGGGGTCCTTATACTAAGCTGTAGTAAGCACAAATGCATGCTCACCACAGCTTAAAAAGCTTTACCATGGGATGTGCTCAGGGATCCTGTAATAATATTTCCCTGTGTGCACGATAGCCATGCGTGTTTGGGGGCAGAGTGGGTGTGGCTATACTAATAGTGGAGTGGAGGAGTGGCCTAGTGGTTAGAGCACAGGTCTTGCAATCCAGAGGTGGCCAGGTCAAATCCCACTGCTGCTCCTTGTGATCTTGGGCAAGTCACTTAACCCTCCATTGCCTCAGGTACAAACTTAGATTGTGATCCCTCCTGGGACAAAGAAATATCCAGAGTACCTGAATGTAACTCACCTTGAGCTGCTACTGAAAAAGGTGTGAGCAAAATCTAAATAAAATAATTAGCTGGTACGTGGGCAAAATACTTAGTGGTGTAGAGCAGGTAAAAGTATGTCAATTTTTTACTCTTTCAAACAGTGCAAAGATTAGGGGACACTGAAGGAAATTATATGGAAATACTTTTAAAACAAACAGGAGGAAATATTTTTTCACTCAACAACTAGTTATGCTCTGGAACTCATTGCCAAAGTATGTGGCAACAGTGGTTAGTGTATCTGGGTTTAAGAAAGGTTTGGACAAGTTCCTGGAGGGAAAGTGTATATAGTCTGTTATTGAGAAGGACATGGGGAAAGCCACTGCATGCCCTGGGATTGGTAGCATGGAATGTTGCTGCTCTTTGAGGTTCTACATGGAATGTTGCTACTATTTGGGTTTCTGCCAGGTACTTGTGACCTGGATTGGACACTGTTGGAAAGGATACAGGGCTAGATGGACCATTTGTATGACTCAGTATGGCTATTCTTACGTTCTTATTGCTGCGTGCTAACTTATTAGCGCAGGATTAACACATGAGCCCTTGTCGCCATCAAAATAGGTGTTGGTAAGTGCTCACTCACTGATGGGAAAATTAGTCTGTGATACAAACTACAAAATCGATGAGGAAGAGAATAATAAAAATGCCAAACCATGCAAAAAAGAAAAAAAATCTCTATATTCTTATTTGTAAGCGGTGGAAAAAAATTGAGTGGAGGAGTGGCCTAGTGGTTAGGGTGGTGGACTTTGGTCCTGGGGAACTGAGTTGGATTCTCACTTCAGGCACAGGCAGCTCCTTGTGACTCTGGGCAAGTCACTTAACCCTCCATTGCCCCATGTAAGCCGCATTGAGCCTGCCATGAGTGGGAAAGCGCGGGGTACAAATGTAACAAAAAAAATTAATATTAATCATAAACAGGGAGGAAAAAGCCTGAAGAAGCTACCAGCTAACAGCTGAAAGAGCATCATTGGCAAAAAAAAACCTCCCTGATTAATGTAGTCACAAAATCATGAAGTGAACAGACACAAACTTATTCAAAACCCAGCTTTAAATACTTAGCTGCAGGGATCTCTTTCTTTCAACTATTAGCTGGGAGCTTGTTGAGGCTTTTTACTCCCTGTTTCTGATTAATATTAGTTCAAAATTCTTCCCACTGCTTACAGATAAGAATATAGCTCTGTTAGATGTTTCTTTGATGATGTGACTCTGCATACCTGCCCACTACTTGTGCCACGCATGGATCATGGTAATGTAGCCCAGGGGCGTAGCCACGGGTGGGCCTGGACGGGCCCAGGCCCAGCCACTTTTCCTTCAGGCCCGCCCAGTGCCCACCCTAACAAGCCCCAACCCAAGCCATCTTTTCCTGCCTCTTCTGCTGGCTCTCCCCATCCGCGTGGTCTGTTTAATTTTAGTCCTTGAAGCGCCGTTCTCCCTCCAGGACCGCACCGGCGATTCCGATAGCCTTCTGCCAGCGTGCATCGTCGGGGCGGGGCTTCTCCTTAGGCGCATCCCACCTCAGGACGCGCCTGAGAGGCCCCGTCCCCGACGACGCACGCTGGCAAAAGGCTATCGGAATCGCCGGCGCGGTCCTGGAGGGAGAACGGCGCTTCAAGGACTAAAATTAAACAGACCACGCGGATGGGGAGAGCCGTCAGAAGAGAGGGAGGGGATTGCGAAGGGAGAAAGCGCTGCCAAGGTAGGCCGAGGGAGACAGAAGAAAATGCCGGGGGGGGGGGGGGGGAGGGAATATTTTAAAATTACTGTGTAGGGGTGGGGTTGGGAACAGCCCACCCAGGTTAATGTGGGGCCCGCCCAAAATGGCAGGTCTGGCTACGCTGCTGATGTAGCCTATTCTGGGATTGCCCAGACAATCATAAAATGGCTGCAAACATGCAGAATACTGTCATCCATTTGCTGGGGAAAGCTAGGTGGAAGGAACCAGTAATGCCTCCTTTTCTTGACTATCATTGAACTCCCATTATCTTATAGGTTTAGTTTTAAGTAATTACTGTTAATGCACAGGGCTTATTGTGAGAAGAAGCTTTCCCACCTTGCAGATTTGGTACATAACATGAGTAACATAGTAGATGACGGCAGAGAACGGCCTGTACAGTCCATCCAGTCTGCCCAACAAGATAAATTCATATGTGCTACTTTTTGTGTATACCTTACCTTGATTTGTATCTGCCATTTTCAGGGCACAGACCGTAGAAGTCTGCCCAGCACTAGCCCCGCCTCCCAACCACTAGTCCCGCCTCCCACCACCAGTGCTGCCACCCAATCTCCGCTAAGCTTCTGAGGATCCATTCCAAGGCATGTAGAGCCTCGTAGGATGCTGAGATCCGTCATAAGAGTTCAGATTGGTGGTTCCACTACCATCAAGGACATTCTGGAAGTCCACACATAGGACTGAATGGCTTTCCTAGGACTCTGCATATGGAGTGTATGGAGTGTTCGTTAAAGAAATTTAAAGGGTTCTTTTAAAAAAAAAAAAAAATCCACTGTCTTGCTGCTGCCTTTGGACCACAACCTTGTGGTAGATGGGGAGGTGTGAGTGCTCTCTGACTTGTCTTTTGACCTATCCCATTCTATTTTTGGAGTTCCTTTTCTGATTGTTTTGTACCTTGCTTTGTTTTTATTGTAAACCACCAAGTTCTGAAAAGTTAGATGATATTTTTACAGCTATATTATAACATGCATACAGAGACCAAAATGGCAACTGGCCTCAAGACCAGCCAGTGCCATTTTGAAAACAAGACCTGGCAGGGCAAGAGCAATGGAGAATTGATCCTAGCCCATTTAGAGCACTATAGTGACCCCAGACCTGGCAAGGCAGGAGTGACTACTGACTGCTCATGTCCCATTTGGAGGGTTACATCAGGGACCATAGAGCCATCAGAACCGGAGTGTCTGTGGATTACTCCTGTACAATTTGGCTTCTACAAATGGGGTGTGTCAGGTCTAGGGGGTGGATGAACAAAGGGGAAAATTAGAGATAGTTCAGTGAAGGTCTGGAGTGCAGGACTTAGGATTCAGCCCTTGGTTTTATTTTGTAAACCAGAAAGAAATGAATAATGTTCCCCTCTCTTAAATTCATAAAGGGTATTTCATTTTGTTGGCAAAAGGATGGCACCACAACAAACTGTTTTTGTTAAATGTTTTCCTTCTGTTTTCAAATGAATACAGCATCCCCACTGGGTGCAGAACTTCCCATACGTAGTTATCCATATGTATTCCTGGTCTCACCCCACAGTCTTGGATATGGGCTAAGCCCATTGAGTCAGGCACCTGGGACTAGGATTCACAAAACAGGATCAGATCTGATGAATTGGGCAAAGGCTGGAGCCAAAGAAATCTCTGGTAGGCTGGAGTGTATTCCCACCTTGATTTCTACAAAAATCCACTTTATTTGCAGTCACAATAGGTAAACTTCAAACTTTTCCTTTACAGGTTTAACTCAACCCAAATAACAGTTCATGGAAAAACCCTAATAATTACAATTCAAATACAGAAGAGGCCAAAGTCACATCAGGTTAATGTCCAGTACATATCTGGCCCATTCCAGATCAGGGGTCCCCTAGGTAACTGGCAAAAATCATGCCAGGAGTGCAGCTCCTCCACACCCACTTTCCTCCTGCCAGGCACTCTTTCCTTCTCATGGTTCTCCACCTTGGATAACTGACCTTAGATCCCCTCTGTCCAGCCATGCCAAGATCCACCTGTTTAGTTCCGGGACTCCCCCTCAGTACTCAGGGTCTCAGTGGGGGTTGGACAACCAAAGACCCCTCTCCACTAAACACCGTCCCTTTTATTTATCATCTCACCCAACCTCCAGAGGCTGAGCTCCCCCCCCCCCCCCCCATCTCCACCCACCTGGCCAGCTTTTGCAGCTTCCATTGCCGTGATGAGCCCCGGGAGATCCTCCCACCTTGCCAGCAGAGATTCTCCTGGGGGTATCCTCAAGCATGACCTGCAAGTTATCCTTAGTCATTCTTCTTCTTGTTAATATGGATGTAATTTATGGCAGGGATTTCTGGGTAAAGTGTACACTCCACCACCCCACTCATCACCCCCATGCTTGGAGATTGATTAGAAGCACATTTGGTACATTTTGGGAACATTTACAAGTAAAATCTTGTGAAATCACCATTCAAGGCACAATTGGGAGAGGGCAGAGAGTTATTTTTGGGTTGTACATGGGAATGTCTATACTTCTTTACTCAAAATGAAACTGGAAGACCAATTAGAACTTTTTATGCTGCAATCTACTAGATTACTAGGTTATTATGAGGAGCCGGTAGGAGTCATTTTAAATGGCTCCCATGCTTTTTACATGAGCAAACAAGCAGTATTGTGAAACATGTAAAAGACCAAAATGTGTAAATCACAATCTCATGTATCAAAGCCATGGCACACAGAGTTTGGAAGGGGCTGGGTTGCAGGCATATCATGGAGGTGGCTTGGAGAAGGCAACCTCAATGAGCAGAGGCAAGTGGGCGTTGCTCCTGCCCATTTCTCAACCAGGGAAACAGGCAGGTAAGTCCACAGCCATGGAGGGTGTTTATTTTCTCTGAATCTGCCTTTGCTAATCAAGCAGCGGAAGCAGTGGCCCGTCTCATCTCTCTGGGCAAGGTTACATATGCCCTCCAAATATCTAGCTTTCCCAACCTTGAATCTGCTCATGGCAGGCTCACACCGTCAGGCAGTATGGACTCTTGTAATTAGAAAGGAACCCAGTATGTAGTAGATATAATAAGATAGTTTATTACAATCTTACCAATGGTAATACAGGTAGGTTAAGCATTCACATAATGGAACCGCATTTCATGGCACGTCCTCTCTCTCTCTAGCCTTCTGGAGTCTCCCTTCTCTGTTCGTCTTCTCCTCTCGTCTCCTTCTTCTTCTCCTCTCGTCTCGTCTGAACTAATACTCCTCAAACTGCTGCTTATATACAATTTTGGCCCTATTCATTTCAATGGACCCCAGCTGTCTCAACAGGGCTCCCAGTCCTTATCAGTTGATCAGAATGACTTCACATGTTCCCAAACCTTCCTGTAGCCCCCCTTTGGATGTTCTCACCCGGGGTGCAGCTGACCCAGCACTATCTCTACGTAACCATAGCAACTCTTGCTTATGACGTCTTGCAGGTGCCAATCTCAGGATTGTTTATAGAGTAGATTGCCCCCACCCTTGCCAGTTCAGCACTTGCCATAGTGAAATGTAACTGTGTCAAAGGTGATCTCTGATTTTTACAAGCTAGCTCTCTTTTGTATCAGAGATGATTCTGATTTTAAGAAGCCTAGCTCTTATTATGAGCCATTGGCCTGTATTTTACTGAGAGCAAGGGCTAGCATAACTCTTCAAGGGAATTCACTGAGGGGGGGATGTTGCTATGCTTCTGAAGGAGTGGGAGGGGACGTGAGCATTGGAAGGGGGCTCGGGCAGCTAGCCCCTGAGAAATGAGCCTTGAATACTCAATGTTGGTGGTTGGACAAGGCCTACCATTGAACACCTGGGGCTAATTCTGCCCGCAGAGGACAGTATTTAAAAATACGCTGACCACTGCAGTCTGAATATTAACCCGACTGTGTTTGGGGGCATGGCCAAAGGCCAGTCCTAGTATGACTGTTTCCTTCTGAACTTGAAAGAAACATTGATGGCACTGTGCTAAGCTTTGAAGCAACGGGTTTTGGTGCAGTGGGATCCTACTGTATATAATAAAACGCACCTCCAACATTCTGAAGCTGACTGCATGGCTGAGGCATTCCTGCTCTCTGTATCCATCTCCTGAATTGACATTACGTACTTCCGGGTTCGTCACAAGCAGAAGTGACCAACCACACGAGGTTTCTCGGCTTCAGAATGTTGGAGGTGCATTCTATTAAATAGGATTGGTCAGTTCCTTGAAGCACAGCCAGAGCTCAACGTCCTGCACAGTAACGCTCAGACACCAGAGACAGGGAGGGAGGGGGGGAGGTATCTCTGTCACACACACACTCTCTCTCACAGTCAATGTCTTTCTCTCTCTCACACACTGTCTCTCACACACTCTATGTCTCACACTGTATCACATTCACTCTCTATGTGTCACACAGTCACTCACACACTCTCTTGGTCCCATACACTCAGTCTCACAGAGAGTCTGTGTCTCACACACACTTTATCTGTGTGAAGCACATACTCTCATTCTCACACACACACTCTCTCTCACACACACACTCGCACATTCACTCTCTCTCTCACATACACTCTCTCAAACATACACACTCCGAGGAAAACCTTGCTAGCGCCCATTTCATTTGTGTCAGAAATGGGCCTTTTTTACTAGTAAAGTAATAAAGAATTGTTCCGTTTACTTTCGTACCCTGTCTGGCTGTTTTTGGGAGGTCCTGCAGCTTCTGCCACCTACACTACCACACACGCTTTATAATTCTTTGGGATCACTAATGAAATATATATTTTACTTGGAGTAAGGGAGGGACAATTTTAATGTGTAAAATGCTGTTTTATTTATGGAAACAGCTCTGAAAACTGCCTTACAGGACTCCACTGAAGCAACTTATTGTTAGTAGAACAGAACTGTATTTATACGAGAGCAGTTTTCACCAGCAGGAAAGAAACTTCAGGTACAGAACAATCTAACATGCATTTTATCACAATCATTCTTTTCCGACTCAAAACAATTCTCCTCTGCCAACTGTGTTTGTTTTGCACCGTCAGAAATTACTTTCTCAACCCCAGACTATGGGAACTCTTCAGAGTTACAATATTTGGCGTTCGTGTTAGAAAGCGTATACAGCTTTTATATGTAGAAATGGCAACGTTTGCACATGCAGGTATCCGGGAATGAAGATGTTAGAAAATATGGTCAAATTGGAATTGAGATGTCCAGGTCAGGAACTGTCAAATTCTGTTAGAATTTTAGAAAAAAATCTGCTGACTTAGAAATTTTTCTAAAATACATGTCAGAATGGACATGTATGTAATCAGCTACGTGTGGCAGCAGCACCCATTTTACATGTGTCATATGTGTTGGTATATCAAAACATACATGCGCATGGCTGCTGTTTTAGAGAGCTACAGGGTCAATATTCAAAGTGATTTAACTAGCTACAAGAGGCAGATTGAGGGTGGTCTGGACCCCCAGGCAATGAGAACCATTGCCCCCCCCCCCCCCAGCCCAATGCTGCTCCTTGGTCCTGCACAGAAGCGTAGCCAGGTTAAGGGCACGGGGGGAGCGGAGAGCGGACTGCTGACAGCGAATGTGCATATTTTAAATGGGACAGATCGCGTGAAAAATAGGCGCCGGTGTAGTCAGAAGTCCATTTGGGGGAGCAGTCGCTCCCCTTGGCGACCCACCTAGCTACTGAATATTAATTAGGTCTGCCACCTCTGTTGGGCAGCGGAAGCTATGGCCTTTCTACTATCCTGGAAAGAATTGCATATTTCCTCTAAATACCCAATTACCCCAACCTTGTATCTGCTCATGACAGTTTTACACAGAGCAGCAGCAGGCGCCTTAATTAGAAAGAAACCCAGTATTCAGTAGATATAATAGTACAGACTGGGCACTGACAAGCTCCATAATCAGAAGGACTCACTGGGATATAAGAAGATAGTTTATTACATAGTAGTTGACGGCAGAAAAAGACCTGCACGGTCCATCCAGTCTGCTGAGGAGGAAGGAGGTGTTTTAGAGAGCTCTGCTGACTTCCAGTGGAAAGGGAGTGAGACCTAGCTCCCTCCCCAAAGATGAGGAGGGTCCCTGGGGAGAAGGCCTCAGGAAAGTCCCAGGCTGTGGGGCCTCCTGGGGCCCGGGACCAGAAGGCCGAAAGGAGTGGCTCTCTCCCTGGTTTGACTACCGGGAGAAGGGAAAGGAGTCCAGTGGACCGAAGGGAGAAGCAGCCCGGTGGAGGCCACAAGAGCATTTCCCCCTCCATGGCCCAGCTTGCGGAAGGTAAGCGAGAAGACAGTGGAGGGGGGAGGAAAATAGTACAGGCCCCAGAAGGGCGCTTCCAAGGAAGGGAGAAGGAAGAGGCGATGGAAGTTTGCCAGAAGCCTTTGCTGGAGGCAGCTGAGAGTGAGAGTGAGGAGAGTGGATCGTCAGATGAGGAGTTCCTTGAAGTGAGCTATGACTCTGATGATCCAGCAAGTAGTGTGGTAAATATTGTAAGACGAATTAAGCTGGTGGAAAAAGAAGTAGTGGAGCTAGGAAAACGTCTGAAAATGGCAAGAACTATGTGTAAATTTGCCCCAGCGGAGCACAGACAAATGTATGTTAAAGAGGAAGCCCGGATATCAAAGTTGTTGGGGAAAAAAGAACACTTGTTGAACTGTTTAAAAAAGGGCTCTGTGAATCCTTTGAGGGAGCTCTATGTTAACCGAGAAAGGATGGCTTCAATACCACAGTCTGGGGGTTCAGGAACACTACAGTTGCAGCAAGCTTCAGTGTCTTCAGCAGCATTAGACTCAAAAGAGTTGTCTGGGTTCAGAGGTGACCCCACTTTAAAATACATGAGACAGTTGGCAACACAGTCCAGAGCACTTACCCAGCAGCCAGAGGATAAGGAGGCAGCGGCAGGACATGGCTCTGAGGTGGGGGCTGGAGTAGAGATCCTACCTGTGGAGGGGAGGACAGAACTCAGTAACTTTTCAAAACTCCAGATAATGGAGGCAGCAGAGGGAGACGCAGGTAGCAGCCTGTTTTCTACAGAGGTGGTGGTCGAAGTCTCAGAGGGCTTACCTGCAGTTGTGCAAACAGCAGAGACAGTTGCCGTGAAGGAGGCCCTGTTGGAAAAGGGTCAGCAGAGGCAGACTCCGGTATTTTTGGCCGGGTCTGCAATGACTGAAGTGGAAACCGAAGCAGCATGGCATCTGGAGAAGCCCCGCCCACGAAGTCCGGGAGCAGGGGAGGTCTTCCCTGAGCATGGAGTAGCTGGCGGTTTACAGGAGAGGGGTCGGAGAGAGAGGAATAGGAGCGGGCAGCAGCTGGGAGCTCATTTGACCAGCTGTCCATTACAAGAGGTGAAATCGGGGGGTGCTAACAGCCAGCCTGTGGCGGAATCAGGAACAGACAAGCCATGCCCCCGGGAAGCGCCAGCCATTGGGAGAACACAGGAGGGACTGCACCAGAAGCAAGGGGGAAGTAACCCGATTGTTGAGAGACTTTCGTTGACTACAGAAGTGGACATGACAAGTCTAACAGATGTGCAGCGGGTGGTGGAGCAGACCTGCCAGCAGGACGGCTGGGAGCGAGGAGCCAAGGGGAGCGGCGGAGTTCCGGAGGCTTCGCCCCTGGTGCCGGAGGTTGGAGGGAGTTCGGGGGCAGAGCGAGCAGGGAGTCTGGTATCGCCAGCTGCAGACCTGACTGGGCAGGTGCCAGAGTATCGCCAGGAGACAGAGGAGAGGAGGCGATTAGCCCAGAGGCTGGAGCCTGCAGTGGCAGGGACGAGCAGGGACGTTCCAGGAAGTGGAGATGGGCAGGACAATCAGTTGGAGGCAGCCCAAGCCGCAGAACTGACTATGGACGTTGCTGGATGTTTGTCTGAGAGGGAAGGGGACGGGGACAACGGGAGGGGGAGGGGGCGGTGGATATTGAGGAAGGGAGAGGGATGAGGGGAGGGGCAGAGGGACAGAAGGGGGGGGAGGCAGAGGGAAGGGCTGGAACAAGTGTGGGAAGGGCTGGAACAAGTGTGGAGGGGGGGCGGTGGGGGCTGGGGTCCAAGTCCTTTGCGGCAGTAGTCCAGGGAGGGGGAAGGAGGGAGGGGGGGAGATCGGGTGGTTTTGAGGGCCCAGGGAGGGGTTGGGGGGGAGCGGGGACAGGGGGTGGACAGCTGCCTAAGCGGCGAAATGTGGTACAGCTCAAATGGATAGGGGAGGGGGCAATGCCCTCCAGGGATCGGGTCTTGAGGCTGGTGATGGGGATGGGGTTTATACCCGAGGACTTTTACGCGTGTATACACCCCATCAACATCCCAGAATATGACTTGAGCTTCATGACCCAGAGGGGGATGGAAATATTCTGGGAAAGGTACGAGGGGGTGAGGGGAAAGGGGGAGTGGCGGGACCTCAGGGCCATTCCAGTCAGCAAGCCGGACCTGGTGCAGATCACCCTGCTCGTGAGAAATGAGTCTATCTCTGGGGCAGATTTAGCCTACTGGCTACAGAGGTACGCGGAGCTGAGATCCCCACTTACAAAGTTACCGGATCCAAGCAGGGTTTGGGCAGGAGGTTGGGGAGCCCTGGTCAAATTGAGACAGGAGAGCCATGTGGTCCAGCACATTCCTTCGGCTGCCTTTATCGGTCGTGACAGGATACTGTGCTTTTACAAGGGGCAGCCGCGGCAGTGCTTCAGATGTGGTTCGTTTAGGCACTTCAGCATGTCATGCCCAGTGGTAAAGTGTGGAAGATGCGGGGATCAGCATGCCACAGAGGACTGCACCGCGATCAGGTGCAACCTCTGCGGCGGGTTAGGCCATGCATATCGGAACTGCCCTAGGGCGGCCCATAACGAGTGGGATATGTGGGGGAAGGGACGGGGAGGGGGGGTAATGGAGGAGGGGATAGGGCAGGGGGTGATAGGCAGGGAGGGGCAAGGGGGGGAGAAGGAGGGGATGCAGGAGGGGGGGCGGCAGGGGGCTGGGTCAGGAGTGGAGCAGGGGGGAGAGGGGGAGTGGGTACAAGTGCCACGAGGAAAGGGAAGTTTCGGAGGGGGGGGGAAACTAGGGGTGGGCAAGGAGGGGTCGCTGCAGGGGAAGAGGGGGGGGAACAGATTTCAGGTGTTGGAGGAGGAGGAGGAGGATAGGGAGGTTGGGAGGGAGGAGGAAGAACAGGGGGAAGGAGAAGAGGTGGAGTTAATGGAGGAAGAGGGGGCGGCAGGGGGGATTGGAGAGGGCAAACGGAAATATGAGGAAGCACTGGAGGAGGGTACTGGTGGTAGGAAGAAGGGCGGGAAGGCTCTGGGGGGAGGGGGAGGGGTGAGGGAGGAGGAAGAGGGAAGGGAGGGAGGGAGGGGAAAGGGGAGTAAGAGGAAAGCTGAGGGGGCCGGCAGGTGGTGAAGGCCCAAGTGCAGGCTTGGGGGGACAGAGTGGAGCTAGAGGAGGATCTGGAGGACTTGGAGGACTTGGGGGAGGTGGAGGACTCGGAGGAGGAGGTAGGGGGCAGGGGTGAAGAGGGGAGAGGGAGGGATCAGGGGGTGGGTCCGGATAGAGCAAAGAAGAAAGGAAGGAAGAAAGGGGAGGGGGGGGGTAAGGTGCAGACAGGACGGCTGCGGGGGGGGGGAGGGGGATCTGGCAGGGGATGATGTAGACCGCATAGCAGAGGACCTGCTTCAGGGTAAGAAGGGGGTATCCCAGGAGATAAGGAAAGAAGTTGGGAGTGAGCAGACCCGTGACTCGCAATGAGGATGGCAGGCTTAGTGTTGACATTTGCCACGCTGAATGTGGCCAGCATCGCCTCTCCGAAGAAGCAGGGTTTAGCGTATGACTGGTTCGCGAGGGTCCAAGCAGATTGCTTCCTGCTCCAGGAGACTCAGCTGCGGTCCATTGAGGTGATCAGGCGGGCAAGGCGGGCCTGGAAGTGGGGTCCCTCGGTGTGGGGGTTGGGCGGGGGAGAGGTATGGTGGGGTGGGGATCTTATTTAAGTCCCACCGGTGAATATTCAGCGAGTGGTGGAGCTGGGGGTGGGGAGATGTCTTGTTGTGGATGCGATTTGGGAGGATAGAGCACTGAGGGTGGTGAATGTGTACGGGCCCCAAAGCAAGAAGGAAAGGGTGCTCCTCTTTGGGAAGATCAAGCCCTACCTATACACTTCGCGCCAAGTAGTCTGGGGGGGAGATTTTAACACCATATTGCGGAAAAGGATAGTGGGGGACGATCGGTACAGGTGGGCTATGACGGGGTGAGGCTGGCAGGGATCATGCGGGAGGCGGAGCTGGTAGAACGCGCATGTGGCCTTCTGTGAGGAACAGGAGGGGTTCACGTTCTTTCGAGGGCAGTGTAAAAGTAGAATCGATAGATTCCTGGTAAAGAAGGGGGTTTGTCTGGGGGGTCCACGAACCGTGGACGTGGACTTTTCAGACCACCACATGGTCCTCCTTCAGGTGGGGGGGGCGGCAGCGCAGAGGCCAGGGAGGGGGTTATGGCGACTAAATTTAAAGTGGTTAGGTAGCGAGCAGGTGCGGGAGGAGTACCGCCGGTTTTTGGAAGATCAGGTGTCAGTGCAGGGGGGCATTTCAGTCATTGGGGGAGTGGTGGGATACAGTGAAAAGACGAACGCGGGGATTCTTTCTCAGACAGGCGAGAAGGGAGGGGAGGGAAAGGACAAAGTTGGGCATGGCAATAAAGAAAAAGAGGGACACATTGATTTCACAAGGGGGGAGGGAGGAAGAAATACATGATCTCCAAGCACTCCTGGAGCAGGTACAGTACAACCGCTACACCTCCTTGGTGTATGAGCGGGACTTCGGGAAAATGTGTAGCCCGGACCCCTTCGCATGCTGCCGGGAGCGGAGGGCGCGCAGGGTGATGGAGGGGGTGCGGGATGCACAGGGGGTCCTGCAGGACACCAAGGAGGGGATTCTGGGGGCAGTGAGGGACCACTTTGCGGCGTTCCTTTCAGCCCAGCAGATTGATATGGAGCAGATGGAGTGTTATGTGGAAGGAACCCCGGGGATAGGTCACGGGGGACCCCAGCTTCAGGCCCTCTTGAACCCGTGGACAGAACAGGAGTGGAGGAAGCCATCGGGGCGCTCCACAGGAAGACCTCGCCGGGGCCGGATGGGCTAACAACTGAGTTCTACCAGGCCTTAAGGAGCAGCTGGTGCCGATCCTAGTGAGGGTATGGGGGGCAGCCCAGTTGGAGGGTTCCTTGCCTAGTTCCTTGACAGAGGCGGCTCTTATCCTACTAAGTAAGGGGAAGGACCCGGCGATGCTGGCCAACTGGCGGCCTATAGCACTGCTTAATACGGATCGAAAAATCTTCGCGCGAATGCTATTCCAGAGAATGAGGCAGGTGTCTGGGGATTTGCTAGCAGCCTCGCAAGCATGCGGGGTTAAAGGGAGAGGGGTCTTGGAAGCTGCAGCGTGGGTGCGGGAGGGGGTAGAACGCAGTAGAGTGGGAGGGCATGGTAGGCTGTTGGTAACACTCGACCAGGAAAAAGCGTTTGATAGAGTGCAGTGGGGTGTCCTATGGAGCATTCTGGAGCGCTATGGGTTTCCGAAGGGTTGGATAGAGCAATTACAGCTACTCTATCGGCATGCGGGGTGTTTTCCCCTGGTTAACGGGTGGAGAGGGCAGGGGTTTGAGGTAGGGGCAGGGGTCCGACAGGGGTGCCCACTCAGCCCGCTGTTGTATGCATACGCCATCGACCCTTTTATAAGACGGCTGGAGAAGGGGGGGGGCGGAGGGGCTGGAAGGGGTGGAGGTGGGGGACAATAACCAGTTAAGGGTCGTGGCGTATGCAGATGACGTTACAGTGTGGGTAGCGGACCAGAGGGAGGGGGTAGATTGCAGAACCTGATCCAGGAATACTCGCAGGCAACAGCGTCGCAGGTCAATTTTCAAAAGTCCAATAGCCTGTGGGTTGGGGATCAGGGGCTGCAATTTGAGTTGGGAGGTAGGTTTCCTACAGCTGTGGAACGTATACGGGTCTTGGGAATATACTTCGAGAAGGGGGATTATAGGCTCTACAACTGGGATAGGTGTCTCCAAGAAGTGAAGGGGAGGGTGGATAGATGGAAGGGGTGGAAAATGACCATGGGGGAGCGGGTACAGCTCATCAAGGCACACTTAGTTCCTTTGTTTCTGTTCGTCAGTTACATCTGCCTGCTGCCGGAGAGCCGGTACGCGGCCTTGTATGGGGTGTTCTTCCGGCTGCTCTGGGGCAACAGGACGAATCCGGTAAAACGGAATGTTACCTATCTGCCTAGGAGGGAGGGGGGGGGTGGGCATGATAAACCCAGTCCTGTTTTTCAGCGCTTTGTTCCTGCAGTTCAATCTGGGGAGGGCGGTAGGGCGGGAGCCACCGGGGTGGGCTAGGAGTGTCCTGCAGTGGTGGCCGAGATATTGGGACCTATGGCGGGAGGGGGGGAGGGTAGTGGCACTGCGAAGGGGGGCTCCGGGGGGGGTGAGTTATTGCAAGACCCTAGTGAAATTGGTGAGGGTGTGGGGGCTGACGGTGGGGGAGGTGAAGGCAGGACAACGGGGGGTCTGGATGGACAGAGTACGGGCGCAGGTGTTCTCAGCTCCTCTGGCGCTGAGGGACGCGCCGGCCCCACGGATGCAGCAGGGGTTACGGTTGATTGCTTCGAACCGCATCCCGGTGAAGTATAAAGACCTGGCGTGGCTGTCCTTTCACGGTAGACTGTACGTCCGAGGAAATTTGAAATATCGCAATGTGCGGGATAGAGGGTGCCCACGGGAGGTATGTGCTGGAACTGAAGAGACGATGGAGCATTTCCTGGTGAGGTGCCCATTTACAGTCCAGGTCTCTGACCGGGTTTCCTCGTTGCTGCAGATCCCCAGTTTCCGCAACTACAGCTATGCGGACTGGGTGTATGGCCCAGAGGGTGGAGAGGGACGCGGGGATCCGGTAACACGCTTTCTGATTTCGGTGATATTGCGGTACTGCCTCTGGATGGCGCGCTGCAGGGTGTCCCTGTACCAGGAGGTCCGGCCGGCGGAGGTAGTCAGCTGGGATGTGGTAAGGGCGGTGCAGGAAGCGGCGAAGTGGGAAAGGGTGGAAAAAGGGGTGGGGGTGGCTTCGAGGTGGTGGAGACACGTGAGGCTTAAGCCGCCATGAGGGGACATGCTTCCCAGGGGATTGTGTGCCAGTTGTCTGAAGGGGTTGTGGGGGGTCGGGGGGGGGGGGGGGGGGGTTGATCCATTGTATTATTGAGGAGGGGGTGTACATAGATAGGCAGACCATGTCTAGCTAGGAGCCTGGGGTTTGATTTGCATGTCCGGTTTTTTTCTTTGGTCTTTCTAATAAACAGTTTCCACTGTACTATTGAGGAGGGGGAGGGGGTGTACATAGATAGGAGGACTGTGTATAGCTAGGGGCTTGTTTTTGATTTGTATGTTATTTGTTTTTAGTTTTTTCCAATAAAAAGAGTTTTCCAGTCTGCCCAACAAGACAAACTCATATGTGCTACTTTTTGTGTATACCCTACCTTGATTTGTACCTGCCTTATTCAGGGCACAGACCATACAAGTCTGCCCAGCAGTACTTTCCGCCTCCCAACCACCAGTCCCGCCTCCCATCACCGGCTATGGACAGACCGTATAAGTCTGTCCTCCGCTATCCTCGCCTCCCAACCACCAACCCCTCTTTCACCCACCTGCTCCGCCACCCAATTTTGGCTAAGCTTCTGAGGATCCATTCCTTCTGCACAGGATTCCTTTATGCATATCCCACGCATGTTTGAATTCCGTTACCGTTTTCATCTCCACCACCTCCCGCGGGAGGGCATTCCAAGCATCCACCACCCTCTCTGTGAAAAAATACTTCCTGACATCTTTCCTGAGTCTGCCCCCCTTCAACCTCATTTCATGTCCTCTCGTTCTACCGCCTTCCCATTACAATCTCACCAATAGCAGTACAGGAAAATCAGGCATTCACATAGTGGAACAGCTCTTTACGACATGTCCTCTCTCCCCAGCCTTCTGGACTCTTCTTTTCTAATACCCTTCTGACTCCCCTTTTTATACCATTTTGACCCTATTCATTTCAATGGACCCCTGCTTTCCCACCAGAGCCCTTGGCTCTTCTCAGTTGATAAGAATGACTTCACATGTTCCCAAACTCTAACTATAAACAAGATATGTTCAGAGCGCATCTGTGAGATGACTTCACAGGTCATTTTGCTCTCTTCAGCTCCCCCCCTCCCTCTACTTGCATCTGACCCTCTACTATCTTTCATTTTAATCAAAACATCTTTGCTCATGACTTCTCGCAGGTGCCAGTCCCATGATTGTTGACAAGAGCAAATGCCCCCTCCCTTGCCAGCTCTCTGGGAACTCACTTCAGCATGAGCTGCAGTGAAATATATTCTGTATCAGAGATGATTTTTGATTTTAAGAGGAAGCACAGGAGGGGAAGAAGAAAGGGACATTCCGGTCCTGGTTCAGGAAAAGGACATCGCACATTAGGCAGTGGCATAGCCAGAAGTCAATTTTTGGGTGGGCCAACAGGTTGGATGGGTGGGCACTAGATAGTGGTGTGCTGGTAAATGTTTAACAACAGGCTCTCTCCCAGGTCCCCAGGTCCACCTCTGCGCCCCCCCCCCCCCCACCCCGGCCACCTTTGCACCTCCCCTCAAAATTGCAAAGCTGGCTATAGCCGGGGAGAGAGCCTGGGGAGTGGGGGAGGCAATGCATTACTCTCTCCAGGAAAAAAAACATTAAATGATCCCAGGTTCCAATCTAATTCATGTTTAATGTGGGATAAAATGCCATAAATAAGTAAATAAATATAAACTTTTAATGCTGAGCACCTGATTCTCAAAGTGGACATGTTCCAATCATTATAATGAAAATAAAATGATTTTTTTTCTACCTTTGCTGTCTGGTGACTTTGTTTTTTTGATCATACTGGCCCAGTATCTGATTCTGCTGCTATCTGTCCTCTTTACTCCGTTTCCAGGGCTTCCTTTCCATTTATTTCTTTACTTTCCGCCTTTCTTCTTCATTTCTTGCTCTGGGTCCTCCGCAGACTCGACTGTCCAGTGGATCCAGCTTCTGCCTATTTTCTTCATCCATGTGCAATTTTCTCCTCTCTTCCTTTTCCCTCATCTCATCTCCTTCCTCACTCTTCCCTCCCTCCATCCATGTCCAGCATTTCCTCTCTCTCCCTTCCCTCTCCTCCATCCATATCCAGCAGCCTCCTCTCTCCTGCCCTTCCCTCCATCCACCCATGTCCAGCAACCTTCCTCTCTCCTCTTCCCTCCCCTACATCCACACATGTCCAACAATTCTCCTCTCCCCTCCATCCATCCATCCCCAGCAATTCTGTTCTTGCCCCTGTCCCCTCTATCCATCCATTCCCAGCAATTATCCTCTCTCCCCTGCCCCCACCTCCATCCATCCATCCATCATCCCCAGCAATTCTCCTCTCTCCCCTGCCCCCACCTCCATCCATCCATCCATCCATCATCCCCAGCAATTCTCCTCTCTCCCCTGCTCCCCACCTCCATCCATCCATCCCCAGCAATTCTCCTCTCTCCCCTGACCCCCACCTCCATCCATCCATCCCCAGTGACTCTCCTCTCTCCCCTCCCCTCCCATCCATGTCCAGCGATTCTCCTTCACCCCCATGCATCCTTCCCAACAGCAGCGGTAGCGATTCAAACACGCTACCTCCTGCTTCTAACCCGGAAGCGTCTCCTCTGCAGAGGAGACGCTTCCGGGTTAGAAGCAGGAGGCAGCGTGTTTGAATTGCGACGCTACCGCTGCTGTTGAGAGTGAGACAGAGGGAGGAAGTAGATCGTGCGATCGTGGCAGCGGTAGGCAGCATCTGGGAAGCGCTGCCGTCAGAGAGAAGGAGGCAGATGCAGGATCAGCGCTGCCTCCTCCCTCCGCTCCGCTGCTGGGTGGGCCTGAACCCAAACTGGGTGGGCCTAGGCCCATCCAGGCCCACCCATGGCTACGCCCCTGCGCAGTGGTAGGGAAGCACTGGGCCCCCCCCCCCACAGCCCTGGGCCCTCGGGCACTGCCCAGTTGCCTTATGGTCAGTCCACCCCTGATATTCACTGACACCTAACCGGATAGTTGCTGCTGAATGACCCCTCTAACCACCTAAGCTAACACTCTGTAATCTATCTATTATTATTATGTAAGCCACATTGAACCTGCTTTGAGTGGGAAAGCGCGGGGTACAAATGTAATAATAAATAAAAGGTCTTGCAAAGAAGATTTCCGCTTGTTCAGGACACGGCTGGTCATATGATCTTTAAGAAATCTAGATTTGATCGAATGTCACCACTTTTGAGAGAATTACGTTGATTCCTGCTGAACAGGAGAATAGACTTTAAAATCTCTTGTTTCATGTTTAAAAGTTTGAGAGAGGACATTCCAGAAGAGTTTTTGACTATGGTATCTCTTCCTGTGGGTAAGCTTTCTGATAGATGCTCTAGGATTTTTAAGGGTATGTATCCTTCCTTTAAAGATGTTTGTTTCAAAAAAGGTGCTCGAATAATCTTTCTCTTACAAGGATATTTCAGATCGCTACGCTCCTCCTGAGGTCATTAGATTTGCTGATTCATATTTGAGCAAATATTTAAAGACTTATTATTTTTCGGATAATGGAAGCCATCTTGTTTTCCTTATTCTTTAGAGCTTCTTTTGTATTAAAGTACTTTTTAGTTTAATTTTTGTAAACCACTTTGGGACTTCTTTTTAAGAAGTGGTATATAAGACTAATGAATAGAATAGAACAGGATAAATTGGACCACATAAAATACAGTCCTAATTTTGTCCAGTTTAACTTATCCACCTAAGGACTGAATCTTGGCCTACTGTCTTCACATATCCTGGATCAGGGGCAAACTGACCATTCGGGCAACCGGGCAATGCCCAAGAGCCCAGAGGCTCTGCCCGAATGCTTGCTGCACACTACAGCCTTCCCCGGTCCTACCTTTAAAGGCATGCCACGGGTGATCTAGTGGCCTCTGTGGGGGGAGGGGGGGAACATGTTGTTTCCTGCCCGTTATGCTGCCACTATTCCCCCTGCCCAGAACAGCCATAGTTTAAAAATGGTGGCCGAGACTCCCTGCGAAAGTCTTGCGAGACTGTCGAATCCCGTGAGACTACCGCGGGAAGTCTCGGATGCCATTTTGAAAACACGGCAGTGCTGGCAGGCAGGGGAATAGCAGCAGTGCAGCGGACAGGAAAAACAGGCTCCACCCCCTGCAAAGACCACCAGGGCCCTTCAGGTAGGACCGGGGCAGTGGGGGTGTCAGCTGTTCCGGTAGGGGGGCACCAGTGTTAGGGGTTGTTGGACAGCAGCCAAGTGGGGGGCCCAGAGCACCCTCAGTGTCCGGGGGCCAAGGCTACTCTCAGTCCACCCCTGCCCCAGATATTCAATGCCAGTGCCCAGACACAGCTCAGCATTGAATATCCGAGCATAAAGCTGGTGTCGGTGAAAAGAATTGCTGACTGCCTCCAGATGAATATTTCTTCAACCTGTCATAGAGCCCAATATCCGTTGCCAGTATCAGTTTCAAGGGGAACACAAAATATTAGGGATTATGGGGGTGACCTCCCCGGACCCTTCCAGTAGAGCACTGTACAAAATGAGAACCCTTTCAAATAACCTAGTTGTCCACGGCAGCAGCTATAATTCCAGACAGTGATCTTGACAGACATGGAGAATGCAGGTGTATGTTTTAGCTCTTCTCTAGTTCCACCCAAAACATAGCCAGGACATGCCCCCCCCCCCCCTCACTTTTTCACTTTGGGACGTCTTAAGGCAGGTTTCTCTCTATGGCCAGTTATACACCCTACTTACAGAGCCAAAATGCAGGGCCAGTTTAACCATAAGGCACAGTGATGATAACTTAGGCGGAAGCTTCTGATGACATCAAAAAGCAACTGCAGAAAAATCATATCTTCTGAAAAGTATAGAAACTCAAAAAATAGGGTATACTTCAATCAGTTGGAAGCGTGGGCACTTTATCAGACAATTATGGATTTAAGCGCCACCCCTTTGAATGTAGTTGCAAAACCTCAGAAAGGCGGTATATCAAGTCCCAGTTCCCTTTCCCTATTTGAGATTCTACATGGAATGTTGCTACTATTGGAGATTCTGTTGCTACTATTTGAGATTCTACATGGAATGTTAATGTTGCTATTCCACTAGCAACATTCCATGTAGAAGCCTTGCCCTTGCAGATCAGCAACGCTGCTGCGCAGGGTTCTGTTTCTGTGAGTCTGACGTACGTGCAGGACGTCAGACTCACAGAAACAGAACCCTGCGCGGCTGCATTGCTGATCTGCAAGGACAGGCTTCTACATGGAATGTTGCTAGTGGAGGAGTAGCCTAGTGGTTAGTGCAGCGGACTCTGATTCTGGGGAACTGAGTCTGGGTTTGATTCCCACTGCAGCTCCTTGTGACTCTGGGCAAATCACTTAACCCGCCATTGCCCCTGATACAAAATAAGTGCCTGAATATATGTAAACCGCTTTGAATGTAGTTGCAAAAACCTCAGAAAGGCGGTATGTGAAGTCCCAGTTCCCTTCCTTAGTGAGGGAGTCTGTAGGAAATTACTGACTCACCCTTAACAGCACTGCTTCACAGTTACAGAGCCACCTTAACAGGCAGGCTATAGATCAGGGAACAGAGCAGGGAGGATGTGGTCAAGGCAGGCTAAAAACCAGTGTTGCCAGGTGGGCGGTTTTCCGCGACCCGCCGCGGGAAATTTTTGCCCGCAGCGGGTTGCGGTTTTTTGGGCTTCTTTTTTTTCTTTTGGGCGGTTTTTTCGGCCGCGGGGGCGGGGTTAGTGATGTTTTGGGCGGGGTTAGTGACGTTTTGGGCGGGGCCATGACAGGGGAGGCGGGGCCGATGATGAGGGAGGCGGGGCCGATGACGGCGGGGGCCGGGTTGATGACGGTGGGGGCGGGGTGATGATGGCGGGGGCGGGGTGATGACGCGGGGGTGGGGGTGTCAGGGGCGGGGTTTGAGTTTGGGCGGGTTTTGGGCTGTTTTTAGGCTGGATTGGGTGGGAAAAAATTTTTCCACCTGGCAACCTTGCTAAAAACCCTCAACACAGATCAGTGAGAGAGACCCAGAGGGGGAAAGTCATCCAGCCTCTGTCTCCAGTGCAGAATTATAAGCAGCAGAAACTATGCTCATGATGTAGGCCAAGTTTAGCTTGGAACCCTGTTACAATTAAGTTGAAGGCCTAGACAAGCCAATTGTGCTGCCTTTTTGGAAAGACAGAACTGGGACTCCAGGCCCAAAACAAGCTGGTTGTGCTGCCTATAGATAGACAGAGACTTATGAACGCTATAGCCTTGACTGAACAGGCTAAGGGAGAAATCTTTACAGAGATCAAGACTGATTTTTTTATATTTACTTTCTCACCCATTTCCCTGCAAATGAAGTAAGTTTTATTTCATATTTAAATTTCAGTGTAGTTACGGTTTTTCAAGGCTCCAGCATGCTGACGCTACTACACCCATTTACCCAGGTAATCTGGAAGCGGTGGAGTGATCCTAATTGTCGAGTTTAATGATCACAATCTTAGAGGGGTGATGTCTAATGACTTCAAAGTTAATTGAGGAGGCATTCAAGACAGAAGGCTTGCCTAATACTCCCAAGAAGAAATTAAAAGAATCTCTCTCTCTCCAACTCTCTTTTTCTCTCTCCCGCTGTCTCATTCTCTTTCTTTCTGAGCAGGAAATGGATGGAAAATATTTTATGGATCTATTTTTGGGGGAGTGGGGGGAGGGGAGTTACTGATTGTTGGACATTTCAGCTTATTTTATAAATACAGTGGGGGAAATAAGTATTTGATCCCTTGCTGATTTTGTAAGTGTGCCCACTGACAAAGACATGAGCAGCCCATAATTGAAGGGTAGGTTATTGGTAACAGTGAGAGATAGCACATCACAAATTAAATCCGGAAAATCACATTGTGGAAAGTATATGAATTTATTTGCATTCTGCAGAGGGAAATAAGTATTTGATCCCCCACCAACCAGTAAGAGATCTGGCCCCTACAGACCAGGTAGATGCTCTAAATCAACTCGTTACCTGCATGACAGACAGCTGTCGGCAATGGTCACCTGTATGAAAGACACCTGTCCACAGACTCAGTGAATCAGTCAGACTCTAACCTCTACAAAATGGCCAAGAGCAAGGAGCTGTCTAAGGATGTCAGGGACAAGATCATACACCTGCACAAGGCTGGAATGGGCTACAAAACCATCAGTAAGACGCTGGGCGAGAAGGAGACAACTGTTGGTGCCATAGTAAGAAAATGGAAGAAGTACAAAATGACTGTCAATCGACAAAGATCTGGGGCTCCACGCAAAATCTCACCTCGTGGGGTATCCTTGATCATGAGGAAGGTTAGAAATCAGCCTACAACTACAAGGGGGGGAACTTGTCAATGATCTCAAGGCAGCTGGGACCACTGTCACCACGAAAACCATTGGTAACACATTACGACATAACGGATTGCAATCCTGCAGTGCCCGCAAGGTCCCCCTGCTCCGGAAGGCACATGTGACGGCCCGTCTGAAGTTTGCCAGTGAACACCTGGATGATGCCGAGAGTGATTGGGAGAAGGTGCTGTGGTCAGATGAGACAAAAATTGAGCTCTTTGGCATGAACTCAACTCGCCGTGTTTGGAGGAAGAGAAATGCTGCCTATGACCCAAAGAACACCGTCCCCACTGTCAAGCATGGAGGTGGAAATGTTATGTTTTGGGGGGTGTTTCTCTGCTAAGGGCACAGGACTACTTCACCGCATCAATGGGAGAATGGATGGGGCCATGTACCGTACAATTCTGAGTGACAACCTCCTTCCCTCCGATAGGGCCTTAAAAATGGGTCGTGGCTGGGTCTTCCAGCACGACAATGACCCAAAACATACAGCCAAGGCAACAAAGGAGTGGCTCAGGAAGAAGCACATTAGGGTCATGGAGTGGCCTAGCCAGTCACCAGACCTTAATCCCATTGAAAACTTATGGAGGGAGCTGAAGCTGCGAGTTGCCAAGCGACAGCCCAGAACTCTTAATGATTTAGAGATGATCTGCAAAGAGGAGTGGACCAAAATTCCTCCTGACATGTGTGCAAACCTCATCATCAACTACAGAAGACGTCTGACCGCTGTGCTTGCCAACAAGGGTTTTGCCACCAAGTATTAGGTCTTGTTTGCCAGAGGGATTAAATACTTATTTCCCTCTGCAGAATGCAAATAAATTCATATACTTTCCACAATGTGATTTTCCGGATTTAATTTGTGATGTGCTATCTCTCACTGTTACCAATAACCTACCCTTCAATTATGGGCTGCTCATGTCTTTGTCAGTGGGCACACTTACAAAATCAGCAAGGGATCAAATACTTATTTCCCCCACTGTATATGTTAATACAATTTTTAAAACATACATTACAACATGTTAATACATGTTAATCAACTTAACACATTAATTCGTAGATTAACACATATTAAATCAATTTAGCATGCAAGGAATGGAAAACAAAACTGAGGATGTTATAATGCCTTTGTATCGCTCCATGGTGTGACCGCACCTCAAATATTGTGTTCAATTGTGGTCGCTGCATCTCAAAAAAGATACAGTGGAATTAGAAAAAATGCAGAGAAGGGCGACGAAAATGATAAAGGTGATAGGACGACTTCCCTATGAGGAAAGGCTAAAGAGGCTAGGGCTCTTCAGCTTTGAGAAAAGGCGGCTGCCAGGAGATATGATAGAGGTCTATAAAATAATGAGTGGAGTTGAACGGGTAGTTGTGAAGCGTCTGTTCACAATTTTCAAAAATACCAGGGGGCATGCGATGAAGCTACAATGTAGTAAATTTAAAAGAATCGGAGAAAATTTTTCCTCACTCAACGTGTAATTAAACTCTGGAATTCATTGCCAGAGAATGTAACATAGTAACATAGTAGATGACGGCAGAAAAAGACCTGCACGGTCCATCCAGCCTGCCCAACAAGATAACTCATATGTGCTACTTTTTGTGTATACCCTACTTTGATTTGTACCTGTGCTCTTCAGGGCACAGACCGTATAAGTCTGCCCAGCACTATCCCCTCCTCCCAACCACCAGCCCCGCCTCCCAACCACTAGGTCTGGCACAGACCGTATAAGTCTGCCCAGCACTATCCCCGCCTCCCAACCACCAGCCCCGTCTCCCACCACCGGCTCTGGCACAGACCGTATAAGTCTGCCCAGCACTATCCCTGCCTCCCAACCACCAGTCCCGCTTCCCACCACTGGCTCTGGCACAGACCATATAAGTCTGTGGTAAAGGCGGTTAGCTTAGCGGAGTTTTAAAAAGGTTTGGACGGCTTCCTAAAGGAAAAGTCCATAGACCGTTATTAAATGGACTTGGGGAAAATCCACTATTTCTGGGATAAGCAGTATAAAATGTTTTGTACATTTTTGGGATCTTGCTGGGTATTTGTGACCTGGATTGGCCACTGTTGGAAACAGGATGCTGGGCTCGATGGACCTTTGGTCTTTCCCAGTATGACAATACTTATGTACACTAGGAAGGCAGCTCTGTATTGATGCCTGTAACCCCTGATCCTACTGTCTTTGCTCCCACCAGCTAGTATTCTATAAAAGATTTGGGGAGCCTTTTACAAAGCTTCAATCACTAGCATTTTTAGCTTGCGGTAAAAATCAGCCAGCAATGCTACTCTGGACTATCTCTCTAATTCTCTTTCCTATGATAAGATGTATTTCTCTTCATCCTGTATTATATACAGTGGTGTGCTGGAGCCAGTTCAGCGTTTCCCGCCGGCCGATTTTTACCATGAGCTAAAAACCCTAGCACAGCTTTGTAAAAGACCCCTTTGGCGCAAAACTCTGGCCTTGTAGAGTGCTAGCTTAGCAACCAGTTTTTTTGGCTTCTTAACTTTTAGTGACCTGTATAGAATTTATACAATATTGAACTGAAAATCAACTTAATGATCCTGCCTCTGCCTTTAAATGACCAAACAATCTCCTATTTACCCTACTAGTGGGAAGGAGGAAAAGATCTCAAATTTCCTCGCTAGGCGGCAAGCATGAAAACTTAATGCCAGCTCATATTGGACTCCGATCATATCATTGGTCAAAAACCTCCTATAATCCACTCTTCATCAATATAATCTTCTTATTTTTAAATTCTTTTTTCTTTTATGTGATGTTATCGATAACACAGAAAAACACTGTGGCTGAATATGTACTTCCTTGTTTCATTGCGATCCACCTTAGGTTGATATCATTGATATAGTTTAAGTACACATCTTAACTCAATAAACAGCACTTAGCTTAATAATTGGGTTCATACACCCAACGGGGCTCTCTGTTTCACTCTCCCAGCGAGCTTCTTCAGGGGACTAACTGCTTTCAGGACCTGCAAAAAACATATCATCAAATCAGCCAATGTTACTGGTGTCTTCAAGCAAGAAGGGTAAACAGGACATTGTTTGGTTATTAAGGGCAGAGTACATAAGTACGTAAGTATTGCCATACTGGGACAGAACAAAGGTCCATCAAGCCCAGCATCCTGTTTCCAACAGTGGCCAATCCGGATCACAAATACCTGGCAAGATCCCAAAAAAGTACAAAACATTTTAGGCTGCTTATCCCAGAAATAAGCAGTGGATTTTCCCCAAGTCTGTTTTAATAACGGTCTATGGACTTTTCCTTTAGGAAGCCGTCCAAACCTTTTTAAACCCCACTAAGCTAACCGCCTTTACCACATTCTCTGGCAATAAATTCCAGTGTTTAATTACACGTTGAGTGAAGAAAACTTTTCTCCGATTCGCTTTAAATTTACTACTTTGTAGCTTCATTGAATGCCCCCTAGTCCTACTATTTTTGGAAAGAGTAAACAGACCCTTCACGTCTACCCTTTCCACTCTACTCATTATTTTATAGACCTCTATCATATCTCCCCTCAGCTGTCTTTTCTCCAAGCTGAAGAGCCCTAGCCGGTTTAGCCTTTCCTTACAGGGAAATCATCCTATCCCCTTTATCAGAGGCAGGATCATTAAGTTGATTTTCAGTTTAATATTGTGTCATCGACATTAGGTTTTGCTGAAAGAGTCTGCATATTGACACTGTGTAGAATTTACCCATATCTGGTTGTCTTACTGAAAATCTAGGCATCGCAAGTCAGCAAGCTATAACCAGGTAGGATCTTGTATCTTGTTTCTTCCACTGAATATCAGCCCCCAGCAAACCAACCGCCTACTTAGAGCACAAAGCTGAGGCTAGTGAACTGAGTTCCAATCCTCACATATATTATTCAGTGTGTAGCTCCGAGTAAGTGAGCTGTCTTGAGCTCCAACTAATGATGTTATTAATAAATAGATATCTGCTTAATCATATTTCAGACAGCGTAATCCCTGAATTAGACTGAGTCTCTAAGCGTCCTTATGTCTAATTAAGATATCAGATGCTTTATTAAGGAACAGACCCTATGGACTTTCTCTCTTTAGGGTAGGGACTGTGCAGTTGTCTGATTACCCTAATACAATGGTGTATATAGCAGCATGCAATACCTAATAAGCTTTCCTATGACATCTTGATATATTTGATGAGACACATTGATTATCAGCTACCTGGAGTGGGGAGTAGCCTAATGGTTAGTACAGTGGTCTGAGAACCAGGGGAAGTGAGTTCAAGTCCCACTATAGAGCCCTGTGATTTTGGCCAAGTTACTTAACCCTCCATTGCCCCAGGTACAAAATAAGAACCTGTATATAATCTGGTGAATATTCAAAATAATTTTAACTGGCCAGAAACAGCTGCTGACTGGTTACATTGCTTGTTCATGGCTATCTGCTAATTTTCAGCGGTACTTAATTACTAGTGGTTAGTGCCTAAGTAAAATCCAGCTTTTTCGGGGGCGTTCTTGGGGCCAGGATAACCCCATAAAACACAGTCCTATCTTTATGTGGTTACCCATGACTAGTTAAAGTTCTGAATATCAACTTAAGCAGCTATGCGTTAGCCAGCTCCGAAAAACTGGATATTATTATTATTAGCATTTGTATAGCGCTACCAGACGCACGCAGCGCTGAACACCTGACACAAGGAGACAGTCCCTGCTCAAAAGAGCTTACAATCCAAATAATACAGACAGACAAGACAGTTACAGATGAGGGAAGTAATGGGTGAGAAGGAAGGAAGGGACAAGGGGAGGGCAAATGAGTAGAGGCTAGGAGCCAAAAGCAGCAGTGAAAAGGTGGGTTTTCAGCATGGATTTGAAAACAGGTAGAGATGGAGCTAGACGTATAGGTCCAAGAAGTCGATTCCAGGCATAAGGTGCCACGAGAGAAAAGGAACGAAGCCTGGAGTTAGCAGTGGAGGAGAAGGGGGATGACAAGAGAGATTTGTCCAGTGAGCGGAATTTACGGGAAGGAATGTAGGGAGATGAATGCTGAAGCCCAGACATGGCCTGGCATCTATCCAAGAATAATGTCAGTGGCGGTCAGCAAGATGCTCATCACCGCCTGCTGACTATTGACCGCCATATATATGTTTAAATCTTCTTATTAAGGTACCAATTTGCAGGCTCAATGTGGCTTACATAGCACCGTGAGGTGTTAGCCACCTCCGGCGATGAAACAAATACAAAGTGATGTTGTTACAGTCACATTAGAGAATCGAGAGAAGAAGAGTAATATATTGTTCATTGCAAGTTTTGGTTTCGTTGTGTTGCTGAGTTCAGGCACTTAAGCTGGATCAGTAGGGTATGCCTTCTCGAACAGATCGGTCTTCAGGGATCTCCGGAAGTTGAGGTGATCCTGCGTTGTCTTTATGGCTTTCGGTAATGCGTTCCATAGTTGCGTGCTTATATAGGAGAAGCTGGATCCGTAAATTGATTTGTACTTGAGTCCCTTGCAGCTAGAGAATTACACTCCATGTATTTATTTATTTATTTATTTATTGTTCACTTATATCCCACATTTTCCCACTCATGCAGGCACAATGTGGCTTACAAACATGAAATAAAATACAGAATAGGAAAACTTAGAAGAATATACAAGGAGTATGCAGGGGGAGAAGCATCTAACAGGGTGAACTAGCAGGGTAGGAGCCAGGGAGGGTGCATCAAGCAGCGGTATAAAGTGAGGAGTAGGTTTTGCAAAGAAGTAGGTCTTCAACAACTTCTTGAAGAGGGCGTGGTCCGCTTGAGTTTTAAGGTGTTGCGGGAGAGCATTCCAGTGCTTAGGACTCCAAGAGCGGAAAGATGAGGCGAAGATCCTCTTGTACTTGACACCCTTACAGTTTGGGAAGTGAAGGTGGAGGAAGGAACGAGCAGCAGGGTTGGCATTCCTGGGCGGGAGGTCGATCAAGGGGTGCATATACTCCGGGGCAAACCCATAGATAATTTTATGGGTCAAGGAGCAGAGTTTAAAGGCAATACGCTCCTGAACAGGCAGCCAGTGTAATTTGAACCGTAAGGGTTCGGCATGTGCAAAGCGTCGCTCTCTCAGGATGAGTCTCGCAGCAGTGTTCTGAACTGTTTGGAACTTTTTCAACAGAGAGGCCAGGCAGCCCGCGTAAATTCCGCTGCAATAGTCCAAGTGGGAGAGGACAAGCCAGTGGACAAGTGTGCGGAACAAATCTCTAGGAAGGAAGTATCTGATGTGCCGAAGCCTCCACATGGCGTGAAACATTTTTTTAGTGACCAAGTGCACATGATTGTCCAGCTGGAGGTGTGTGTCCAGTTGCACTCCTAAAAGCCGCAGGCTTGTGGCAATCGGAAGGACAGAGCCCAATACTGGGAGCACCGTGTCAGTTACTGGAGTGTGGATGGACGAGAGGATGAGACACTGTGTTTTGTCCTTGTTTAATTTGAAACGGAAGACCTGAGCCCAATGTTCTAAGGTGGAGAAGCAGGCATCAATGAGGTGAACAATTTCTGACACGGTGGTGCGAAAGGGAATGTAGACTGTAATATCGTCAGCATAGATGAAAGGGAAAAAAGGGGGAAAAAGCACAAACAGTCTGAAGCATAAAAGACAATTACCCCCAGATCCTATAAATAGTGCTTAAAGTTAGACTCCCAATTACGCACCCAGTTATATGCTGATATCTCACCTTGCATCCAAACCAAAGTTTCAGCGTGCTTGTCTGACATTGCTGCCTGGATGTCTCAACGCCACCTGAAATTAAATATGACCAAAACCGAGCTTCTCATTTTCCCCCCCAAACCCACCTCCCCGCTCCCCCCGTTTTCTATTTCTGTTGATGGCTCTCTCATTCTCCCTGTCTCCTCAGCTCGAAACCTTGGGGTCATCTTTGACTCTTCTCTCTCCTTCTCTGCTCATATCCAGCAGACCGCCAAGACCTGTCGTTTCTTTCTTTACAACATCCGTAAAATCCGCCCCTTTCTTTCCGAGCACTCTACCAAAACCCTCATCCACACCCTTGTCACCTCTCGTTTAGACTACTGCAATCTGCTTCTTGCTGGCCTCCCACTTAGTCACCTCTCCCCTCTCCAGTCAGTTCAAAACTCTGCTGCCTGTCTCGTCTTCCGCCAGGGTCGCTTTACTCATACTACCCCTCTCCTCAAGTCGCTTCAGTGGCTCCCTATCCGTTTTCGCATCCTGTTCAAACTTCTTCTACTAACCTATAAATGTACTCACTCTGCTGCTCCCCAGTATCTCTCCACACTTGTCCTTCCCTACACCCCTTCCCGTGCACTCCGCTCCATGGACAAATCCTTCTTATCTGTTCCCTTCCCCACTACTGCCAACTCCAGACTTCGCGCCTTCTGTCTCGCTGCACCCTACGCCTGGAATAAACTTCCTGAGCCCCTACGTCTTGCCCCATCCTTAGCCACCTTTAAATCTAGACTGAAAGCCCACCTCTTTAACATTGCTTTTGACTCGTAACCACTTGTAACCACTCGCCTCCACCTACCCTCCTCTCTTCCTTCCCGTTCACATTAATTGATTTGATTTGCTTACTTTATTTATTTTTTGTCTATTAGATTGTAAGCTCTTTGAGCAGGGACTGTCTTTCTTCTATGTTTGTGCAGCGCTGCGTACGCCTTGTAGCGCTATAGAAATGCTAAATAGTAGTAGTAATAGTAGTAGACTAAGCATGAGGCATCCCCTAGGGTCCACCTTGGAGATCAGCACTCAAGAAAAAGATCTAGGTGTCGTTGTAGACAATATGCCCAAATCTTCTGCCCAGTGTGCAGCGGTGGCCAAAAAAGCAAATAGGATGCTAGGAATTATTAGGAAAGTGATGCAAAATAAGACTAAGAGGCAGATGCAGCAACCAAACGTAAAAAAATCTAAATCGTTAAAGTCCCTAACGATTTTAAAATAACGAAAAATGCACCAAAAAAAAAAGTCACACATGCTGAGATCGGTATTGAAACGTACAATGTATCAAAGAATCACAATACACATCGTTAATCGGCCCCCAAATCATGCGCAGAGCAGCCAAGCGTTATGTTAGCTGCTCTGCGCATGCCACAAACAGTCAAAACACAGTCAAATCACAAGCACATGGCTCCCAAATCAAAACAAAAATAAAAAAAAGGGTCGGGAGGGGGCAAGGGCGCTCATCAGGAGCGTCCTGTACGGATGGCCTTGCCCCCCCCCCCCCCGCTGCTCCCCACTTTCCGCCACTCCCCCACCCCGAAAAAGCAAAATTCAAGCAGCCCCTGCCCCCTCCCTTCCTCACTACTCTGTCTCACCTCAGCTCCGCCTCCCGACATCCTCCGCCCTGTGCACCGCCCCCTTTTGGGGTCGTCGCCGCCATTCCCCTCCTCCATCGGGCCCCCCTCCCTCTTACCGGGCCCGTGCAGCGCCTCTCTCCTCTGTCCGAAGGCGCTGCACGGGCAAGAAGAAAGCTGATGCCTGCCTTCGCCCAGCTTCTGTCGCGCGTCTCTCTCCTCCTGGGCCCGCCCCTGTCTGACGTCGGTAACCTACGTAGGTTACTGACGTCAGACAGGGGCGGGCGCAGCAGGAGAAAGACGCGCGACCGAAGCTGGGCGAAGGCAGGCATCAGCTTTCTTCTTGCCCGTGCAGCGCCTTCGGACAGAAGAGAGAGGCGCTGCACGGGCCCGGTAAGAGGGAGGGGGGCCCGATGGAGGAGGGGAATGGCGGCGACGACCCCAAAAGGGGGCGGTGCACAGGGCGGAGGATGTCGGGAGGCGGAGCTGAGGTGAGACAGAGTAGTGAGGAAGGGAGGGGGGCAGGGGCTGCTTGAATTTTGCTTTTTCGGGGTGGGGGAGCAGCGGAAAGTGGGGAGCAGCGGGGGGGGGGGGGGGCAAGGCCATCCGTACAGGACGCTCCTGATGAGCGCCCTTGCCCCCTCAAGATCCTTTTTTTATTTTTATTTTTTTATGTGTTTTCTGACGTCCTTTGGACCAATCACAGCGCTTTTAGCTCTGCTAATGCGCTGGGATTGGCTCAAAGTTTGTTTATTTTTTCACTTAATGATTTTTCCTGGCACAGAGCTGTCCTAACGAGAGGTCTAGACCTCTCGTTAGATTTCCTGCCTTTTTCCTGCGTAAAGGCAATCGGAAAAGGTTAGTGCATGTCGTTTCAATGGGATTTTCACACTAATTGCTCATCTCCATTCCGTTTTCGTTAGCTGCTGGCTTCCTCGGTAAAAGCCCTTTGATGCATGCAACGGATCAAATTTTCCTCGTTGGAGAGTCATTAAAGGCTCATTTAGCTTTAGTGCATCTGCCTCTAAGAATATAAAAATGCCTTTGTATTGCTCCATGGTGCGATCTCACCTTGAATATTTAAAATGAGACAATTACGTCCGATCAGGTCATTGTTTGATCAACAAGTCTTCTATAACATAAATGCTAGGCACGCTCCCTTTTCTGCCTATGACCCTCCCATTTCAGTGCCCATTTTTTTACTCCCTCGTAAAATGTAGGAAACGGTGGTGTCTCCGATTTTGCCGATTGTAGGAGTAATGTCACAATTAAAATCCTACTGGAAACGAGCATCATAGGCCTCTATATGGAAAGTGTCTCTCCACATGTAGACGTGTAGGCCGCATACAGATGTACATGGCGATTTCAGAAAGCTGCTATTTACACAAGGAGATCACCAGGATGCAGAGGTTTTAAGAGTGTGTGGCTTGGGCGTGTTCCCCACCCCCCTTTTGCAAAATAGCGGCAGAAATGAGCTTCTCTCGAGCAGGGTTTTGTTTTTCCCCCCAGATCAGCAGAATATAAATCATCAATATGAAGTCATTGTTTTAATTTTATTATTTTACAATTAGGACTCACAACAAGATACCATGTTTCCCTGAATATAAGACACTGTCTTATAATAATTTATCCTCCCCAAAACGCGCTAGGTCTTATTTTGAGGGGGATGTCTTATTTTTCTGGGATCGTTGTCGCCCTCCCCCACCCGAGGTCGCCCCCCACCCGATGTCGCCGGGCCCCCCCCCCCTCCACCCGCCCTCCGTCACTCCGGAACTAACCTTAAACTCCTTTCACCTTCGCAACGTAAGTTCCCAGCAGCAAGCAGCAGCAGGGCAGACCTCTCCTTCCTTCCATGCCCCGCCCTCGCCTGACGTTACGGGTGGGGGGTGACCTCGGGTGGGGGGGCGAGGGGGGCGGTCTTGTCCGGCTCTCGGCGGCCCTGCTGCAAAAAAAGTTTGCTAGGTCTTATTTTCGGGGGGAGGCCTTATATTTACAAATGTAGCAAAATCGCTACTAGGTCTTATTTTCGGAGGATGTCTTTTTTTCGGGGAAACACGGTAGCAGAAAAAGCCAGATAAAATGGAAGAAGAAAAAAACAATACAAAGAGACCTCCTCGCAGATTATCTCAATCCCCCAGTCTTGAAGATCCAATCCCTATAATCCAGCAGTGAAAAAGAGATGTGCACCATTCTCAGAAGAGGAAATAATCGTAGAGGAGGGGAGGAAGACCCTACATCCTATAATAATAATTCTCACCTCCAACATTCTGAGGCTGCCTGGAACCGTGGATCATGTTGGAGTAGATAATAGTGACGTCACACAACCCACACCAGATTGGCCAGTAGAAGGGAGAGGGGCGGAGCCACGATTCAGGGAGCAGCGAATCAGCAGAACACGGGGAATGCACAGCAGCAGGAACAGAAGCCTCTCTCACACAGTCACTCTCTCAAACATACACACTCAGAGGAAAACCTTGCTTAGCGCCCGTTTCCTTTCAAACAGAAACGGGCCTTTTTTACTAGTACAGCAATATTTCTTATTTATTTATTTATTACATTTGTATCTCACATTTCCCCACCTATTTGCAGGCTCAATGTGGCTTATATAGACCGTAAAGGCATTCACCCCTTCCGGTATGAACGAATATAAAGTAATGTCGAGGTTGAATAAGGTTTGTATGTGACAGACGCGTTAGGGAATCGTAGAGAGGAAGAGTTATTTTGTGTTATATTATATATATTATAGTACTGGAAGCTAATTATCCAGTTGAATCAGACCCTGGGCTAATTGTTGGCATCCTAGCAACATCTTTATTGCTCGAAAAAAGCAGTCAGCTGCAAAGGCTGAGTGAAATTTCATTATAGGTTTGCAGGGATACTTAAATAGAAAAAAAAAAAGCCTTTATCTGCAGCACGCTAGTCTTAACAGGAAACATCATTTTCACTTTTGCTGCCTAGCCTTTGCCATATCAAGGAACAATCTGACTTTATGATTCAAAAATAATTTGCTCTATGTATGAAGAAATTCTGTAAAGACAGGTCACGGTCAGAATGTAATATCAAACTAGCCGTCGAAGTAAATGAAACATCAGTGTTGAGTCAGATATTTCCAGGAACCCAGTGAAATTCATCGAGGGAGACTTAGCCCTTCCCGGGACTCATCCTCATCTTTTTTTTTTTGTTTTTTATAAGAGGGTGGAATCATTTCCTGCGTCAATTGAAATACTTTGATTCTTTATCTTCTGAACATCTCCGCAGGTTTCATAGTAGGGAGCTTGGGAACGTTTCTAAAGTATGTATTTACTCTCCTTGCAATATTATCCAAGGATTCAAACTTAGGGCCCTGATTACTAAGGTGCGCTAGCGTTTTTAGCATGCGCTAACCGTGTAGCCTCTAGAGTGGCTTAGTAAACAGGGTCCTTATAATGTACATAAGTACATAAGTAATGCCATACTGGGAAAAGACCAAAGGTCCATCGAGCCCAGCATCCTGTCCCCGACAGCGGCCAATCCAGGTCAAGGGCACCTGGCAAGCTACCCAAACGTACAAACATTTTATACAAGTTATTCCCGAAATTGTGGATTTTTCCCAAGTCCATTTAAGTAGTGGTTTATAGACTTGTCCTTTAGGAAACCGCCTAACCCCTTTTTAAACTCTGCCAAGCTAACCGCCTTCACCACATTCTCCGGCAACAAATTCCAGAGTTTAATTACGCGTTGGGTGAAGAAAAGTTTTCTCCGATTTGTTTTTAATTTACTACACTGTAGTTTCATCGCATGCCCCCTAGTCCTAGTATTTTTGGAAAGCGTGAACAGACGCTTCACATCCACCTGTTCCATTCCACTCATTATTTTATATACCTCTATCTTGTCTCCCCTCAGCCGTCTCTTCTCCAAGCTGAATAGCCCTAACCTCCTTAGTCTTTCTTCATAGGGAAGTCGTCCCATCCCCGCTATCATTTTTGTCTCCCTTTTTGTAGCAGAGTTCTTTTTCATCAGAATAATCACCAAACCTTGATTCATTACTTCATTAGAATCTCAGGTTTGTACCCGTTGATTAATCTCTCAGGGGCCTTTTTATAAAGGCGCGCTGAAAAATGGTAGTGTAGATGCGTGTTTTGGGCGTGCGCAGAATCATTTTTCGGCGCACGTGTAAAAAATGCCTTCTTTAAATTGTGGCCGAAAGTGGATTTGCAGCAAAATGAAAATTGCCACGCATCCGTTTTGGGTCTGAGACCTTACCGCCAGCCATTGACCTAGCGGTAAAGTCTCACGCGGTAACCGGGCGGTAATGACCTGCGCGTCTGAAAATAAAAATGATTTTTTTTTTTTTTGGACACACATATCGGACACACACCAAAAATGAAATTACAAGAGCCAAAGGTAACTGGGGGATAATTTCATTTTGGCGCTCGGGTGCGTGTAGATGCTTCCACGGCTTAGTAAAAAGGCCCCTCAAAGTTCCCTGTCCTTATCATTCAATTTCACCTTAGCTCACTGCCAGTTATCAAATATAAACGTCATCCAACCAAAGGAAAAAAAAAAACAACCCCTGAGGTTATTCTAAGGCTCCCACAGGCAAGATCTCCAGCGACTCAAGCAAAAGCCACTTCAAATAAATGAGTTTTGAGCTGAATTTAGCAAAAACAGGCTGTTCTCTCAAATCACCGGGGAGGGAATTCCACAGATGTGGCCCTAAAATGTAAAATGCAACATGGCGAGTACTTTCACAGATTGGCCTGTGCAGTTCATTGGAAGTACTTAAGTGCCGAAATGGCTTTTATGGACATACTAGTAAAAAAGGCCCGTTTCTGACACAAATGAAACGGGCGCTAGCAAGGTTTTCCTTGGAGTGTGTATGTTTGAGAGAGAGTGTGTGTATGACAGATGGAGTGTGTGTGTGTCATTGAGAGAATGAGAGACAGAGACAGCGTGTGTGTGTGATGTGTGAGAGAGAGAGTGTGTGAGAGACAGAGTGTCTGTGTGTGTGAGACTGTGTGTGTGTGACAGAGATTGAGTGTGATAGACAGGGAGTGTGTCACAGAGAGTGTGAGAGACAGTGGGTGTGAGCCCCCAACCCCCCTCTTGCAGGGCCCCCCTCCCCACCCCACCTCTCTGCTCAGGACCCCCTCCCCACCTCCCTCTCCCCTGCCCCGCCTCCAGCCATCCATGTTCAACGAACCTCCATTCCCCCTGCAGCTACCCATGTCCAGTGACCCTCCCCTCCCCCCCCCCCCCCCCGGTGCATCAAGCCCCCTCGCCACCCGCAGCTGCCAGTATTAACGCTGTCCGGCCGCTGCTGCTTCTCAAGGAGGTTTTATGGCCGATGATGATGAAGTCCAGCCCCCGAAGCTTTAAGTAACGCTGGGGGCTTCTTGAGGCCTTTCCTCCGTAAGCAGTTTTTACTGTTTCAGTTAATATTTTGACAGACATTTTTGATGCTTATTCTTGTATTATCTCCTCACTTTTCTAGATAGATATTTCTTACATTTAGACATCTTAATTTCTTTGGTGAATTTATGATTTGCTGTACCTCCTTTACCAATAAAGGGGGTAATAGATTTGATATGCTGCCTTTCTGAGGTACAACCAAAGTGGTTTAAATAGAGGGGCATTTTCGATATGACGTCAAAGTCAGACAAAATCTGAATAGCAAAGAAGGTCATTTTCAGAAAAGAAAAACATCTATCTTTTGTTTTCGAAAATAGAAGGTTTTGTGATTTGGACATTGTATTTTTTGGTCCATTTTCGAAAAAAAAAACAAAAAAAAACATCCAAGTGCAAAACGCACAAAATCAAGCCATTGGGATGTAGTAGAAGCCAGCATTTTTAGTACACTTGTCCCCCTGACATCCCAGGACAGCAGTAGGGCACCCTAGGGGGCACTGCAGTGGACTTCATAAAATGCTCCCAGGTACACATCTCACCATTGCTCCCTTACCTTGTCTGCTGAGCCCCCCAAAACCCACTACCCCCAACTGCACACCGGGGGCGTAGCCAGACTTCGGCGGGAGGGGGTTCCAGAGCCCGAGGTGAGGGGGCACATTTTAGCCCCCCCCCCCGGCGCTGCTGATCCCCCACGCCGCCATTGCCGTTGTACGTGCAGGACGTCAGACTCGGAAACCAAACGAAGGAAGAAGACTTCGGCTGGCGGGGGTTAGGGTCCCCCGCCAGCAAGGTAGCAGACAGGGACGGCGAGTTGACAGCGGAAGGGGGAGGTTGAGAGGGTCATCGGCAGGGGGGGTCCAGGGCCAAATCTATGGGGGTCCAGGCCCCCGTGGCCCCATAGTAGCTACGCCACTGCTGTACACCACTACCATAGCCTTTACGGGTAAAGGGGGCAACTATATGTTGGTACAGTGGGTTTCTGGTGAGTTTTGGAGGGCTCACAGTTTCCTCCACAAGTATAACAGATAGGGGGAGGTAGAAGCCTGAGTCCACCTGTCTGCAGTGCACTGCACCCACCACTAAACTACTGCAGGGACCTGCATGCTATTCTGATGGACCTGAGTATAACATCTGAGGGTGGCACAGAGGCTGGCAAGTAATGTTTTTCATCACATTTTTGGGGGGTGGGAGGGGGTTAGTGACCACTGGTGGAATAAGGGGAGGTCATTCCTGATTCCCTCCAGTGGTCATTTGGTTATTTAGGACACCTTTTTGTGCCTTATTCGTTATAAACCATCACAATGGCTTCCTTCTCTGTATAATCACTGTGGAGCTTCAAACAACTCGCATTAAAATATTATGTTTGCTCCCACAGTCCCTCAGTTCTTAAATTCTCAAATCCAACCCTTCATTTTTAAGGGGAAGATCCTTTAACTGTAGAGCAGAGCTGGCGCTAAACGGAAAAGGGGGGCAGTCCTTGAAGCAGCCTTGTTAAGGGCGAAACATGCATGTCTGAGTATTGACTAGTAAAAAACCCCGTTTCTGTGATTGATGAAACGGGCGCTAGCAAGGTATTTGTTTTTTGCAATGATTGTGCTGAAAGTGGTGTGTTTGATGAAGTGGTAGGTGGCTTTGAGGTTGGTGTTGTACTCTCAGTGTGTTTTGTCAGTGGGGGTTAGTGCGTATGGTGCAGTGGATTTACGGTGTGTAGCATTGGTGGTGCTAAGTGTGTTTATTCTGGCCTTTTCTCTATGTTGCGGCTGTGTTTTTTGTTTGCGGGTTAGCAACAACTTTTCAAGGGGAAGATCCTTTAACTCTAGAGCAGAGCTGGCGCTAAACAGAAAAGGGGGGCAGTCCTTGAAGCAGCCTTGTTAAGGGCGAAACATGCATGTCTGAGTATTGACTAGTAAAAAAGGCCCGTTTCTGTTTCAAAGGAAATGGGCGCTAGCAAGGTTTTCCTCTGAGTGTGTATGTTTGAGAGAGTGACTGTGTGAGAGAGAGGCTTCTGTTCCTGCTGCTGTGCATTCCCCGTGTTGTGCTGATTCGCTGCTCCCTGTATCGTGGCTCCGCCCCTCTCCCTTCTACTGGCCAATCTGGTGTGGGTTGTGTGACATCACTATTATCTACTCCAACATGATCCACGGTTCCAAGCAGCCTCAGAATGTTGGAGGTGAGAATTATTATATAGGACTAGTAAAAAAAAACCCGTTTCTGTGATTGATGAAACGGGCGCTAGCAAGGTATTTGTTTTTTGCAATGATTGTGCTGAAAGTGGTGTGTTTGATGAAGTGGTAGGTGGCTTTGAGGTTGGTGTTGTACTGTCAGTGTGTTTTGTCAGTGGGGGTTAGTGCGTGTGGTGCAGTGGATTTACGGTGTGTAGCATTGGTGGTGCTAAGTGTGTTTATTCTGGCCTTTTCTCTATGTTGCGGCTGTGTTTTTTGTTTGCGGGTTAGCAACAACTTTGCAAGGGGAAGATCCTTTAACTCTAGAGCAGAGCTGGCGCTAAACGGAAAAGGGGGGCAGTCCTTGAAGCAGCCTTGTTAAGGGCGAAACGTGCATGTCTGAGTATTGATAATTAAAATTTTAAAAAAATATGAACGTGAAGAATAGTGCTAAATAAGTTTTTAAATAAGGGTGGATAAAGTGTACCGATGAAGAGAGGTGTGCAGGAACCATTGCCATTCAGTAATCTTGGTAATGTGCACAACTGAGGACACTAAGAGATAAAAATTATTGAAATGAAGGGTTGGATTTGAGAATTTAAGAACTGAGGGACCGTGGGAGCAAACATAATATTTTAATGCGAGTTATTCGTTATGAAAACAGGTCTAGCTCAAAACATCTTAGCTGTAGCCCTAGACAGTTTTGTTCTCTTCCATTATGGCTGAAAAACATCTAAGATGCAGGAACGCCCAAGCCCCGCCCTAAACACGCCCCTGATACGCCCCCTTGAGATTTGGATGCACTTCTGATGGACTTCCAAGAAAAACGTCTAAAATAGGTGTTAAAAATACTGATTTGGACGTTTTTGTGAGAAAAACGTCCAAATGCTGCTTTAAGCCACTTTTTAGATGTTTTTTTTTTCTGTTTTGAAAATGAGCCCAATAGTATATTAAGGTACTTTCCATGTCTCCAGTGGGCTCACAATCTAAGTTTTTGTACCTGGGGCAATGGAGGGTTAAGTGCTTTGCCCAGGGTCACAAGGAATAGTGGAGGAGTGACCTAGTGGTTGGGGTGGTGGACTTTAGTCCTGGGGAACTGAGGAACTGAGTTCGATTCCCACTTCAGGCACAGGCAGCTCCTTGTGACTCTGGGCAAGTCACTTAACCCTCCATTGCCCCATGTAAGCCGCATTGAGCCTGCCATGAGTGGGAAAGCGCAGGGTACAAATGTAACAAAAATAAAATAGATACTATTGGAGATTCTACATGGAATGTTGCTACTATTGGAGATTCTACATGGAATGTTGCTACTATTCCACTAGCAACATTCCATGTAGAAGGCCGCGCAGGCTTCTGTTTCTGTGAGTTTGACGTCCTGCACGTACGTGCAGGACGTCAGACTCACAGAAGCAGAAGCCTGCGCGGCCACATTGGTGATCTGCAAGGGCCGACTTCTACATGGAATGTTGCTAGTGGAACAGCAACATTCCATGTAGAATCTCAAATAGTAGCAACAGTGGAGGAGGAGTGGCCTAGTGGTTAGGGTGGTGGACTTTGGTCCTGAGGAACTGAGTTCGATTCCCACTTCAGGCACAGGCAGCTCCTTGTGACTCTGAGCAAGTCACTTAACCCTCCATTGCCCCATGTAAGCTGCATTGAGCCTGCCATGAGTGGGAAAGCGCAGGGTACAAATGTAACAAAAATAAAATAGATACTATTGGAGTTTCTACATGGAATGTTGCTACTATTGGAGATTCTACATGGAATGTTGCTACTATTCCACTAGCACATACGTGCAGGACGTCAGACTCACAGAAGCAGAAGCCTGCGTGGCCACATTGGTGATCTGCAAGGGCCGACTTCTACATGGAATGTTGCTAGTGGAATAGCAACATTCCATGTAGAATCTCAAATAGTAGCAACAGTGGAGGAGGAGTGGCCTAGTGGTTAGGGTGGTGGACTTTGGTCCTGAGGAACTGAGTTTGATTCCCTCTTCAGGCACAGACAGCTCCTTGTGACTCTGGGCAAGTCACTTAACCCTCCATTGCCGCACTGAGCCTGCCATGAGTGGGAAAGCGCAGGGTACAAATGTAACAAAAATAAAAAGGAATAGCAGTGGGAATCAAATCTAGTTCCCCAGGTTCTCAGCCCACCGCACTAGCCGTTAGGCTACGCCTCCCTTCCATCATTCAAGTATATAGGTTGAGAACTGAGAGATACCCTCAGCTAGAACACAATAGGCAGAGATAACTGAGAAGATTGGACAAATAGTCCTTATTTAAGTGCTTGGCAACACTTCATATCATTCTTTAATTTGTTTTATTACATGCTTACATCAGTGTAAAAATTGGCTGCAATGCAGGGTTTGATTCTGAGTAAACACTGGTGGTGAGAGGAGAAGCAGCTGTAGCACTGGCTCTCTGAAACAAATATAGGTTAATGTGTTTTCTGTTCTTCTAATTTATACTGGAAAAATGCATTAAAAATTCATTTGCATAGCTTAGGAAATGATTGTGTTGTGCTTAACTCTGCTCCCTCCCTCCAGCCTTACTGGGATTTCCAAGGTCAAGAGATTCCCAACAGCAAAATGCAAAAACCACAAAAGAAAATGAAAGAAATAGAAACTGATCACATGTCCATGTGCTATTCTGTAAACCTCACCTAACTTAAAGCACGGTGTCACAAAATGCCTAGCCACCTGCCTGGGGCTACCCTGTGGCCACTTAGAGGGTCTATCCCCAGCACGCACAGCTCAGGTCCACCTGCACCTGCCACTCGTGCTCTACACTAGCACCCTCTTCTCACCAACTGAGCTCCAACCGCCTCTGGGCGAGTTTCCCGTTCTCAAATTATCACCGGTGATTTCTGGTTTACTGGAGGCCAGACGCTCAGTGATCCCACCCAGACTCTCAGTGGTCCCACAGTTCCCAGAAAGCACTCACAGATCCAACACACAAACCACCAGGATGCTTTATCAGTACAGACAGGCAGAGTTAATAAACAATTATTTACTGTCTTTAAAAACTGAATGAACAAAAAATGTGCAAACAGCAAACAATAACAGGTAACTGAAAATGGATCAATTATAACACTAACTAAGCATTTGTTTACTTTCTAGAAAGTACCTGGGGAGATCAGGGCATATAGCTGTTCACCAGTTATCAAATATAACTGTTTTTTTTTTTTTTTTTTTTTAATAGGGCTTCTGCAAACAGTTCTCTCTCTCTCTCTCTTCTCCCAGGCTGAAACTGGAGCAAAAGCCAGAACAATTGAAATGAAAAAAGCTCCTGGCAAATCAGAGCCCAGTTAACAACAATATTTGAAAAAATGCTGGTTACATCACTCAGATATTTCCTTATCTTTTAGGAAGCTATCCAAACCTTTTTAAACCCCGCTAAGCTATCTGCTTTTACTACGTTCTCTGGCAAAGAATTCCAGAGTTTAATTACATAGGTCTTGCTAATCGATATTTTCTTAGTTCTCTTCATTCCTAAGAGTTCGGAATTTTGCTGTTAGTACTACTGCAGGAAATTCTGTTCCTCATTCCATCACTTGTGGTATTCCTCAGGGGCCAATTCTTTTACCTTTACTGTTCAATATTTATCTCAGTCTTCTTGCTACATTTCTTCAATTGTTAAATATGCAGTTCTATTTCTACACCGATGATATCATAATACTGTCTCCTACATCTCCACTGAACTCAAGTTTTCAGCCTTTCCAATTCTGCTTAAAAGCACTTGTGAACTGAATGTTGAATCATTGCTTGGTTCTTAATGCTAAGACCATAGCGTGCTGGGTGATGGGTTCATTATCCCTTAAAATATTCCTTTGCAGCTATTTGGCATTATAGTTGACTCTAAACGATCCTTTCATGAACAAATTTTGAATGTCATCAAGAAGAGTTTCATTTGGCTTCACCAATTACGTTACTTATGTAGTGTGTTAGATTTTTCTTCATTGAACACTCTCACACATGCATTGCTGTTCTCTAGAATTGATTACTGTAACTATCTACTCAGGATTACCAAAACTGAAAAGTAGAGCGGTGTGGTAGCCGTGTTAGTCCACTCTTAAAGGTTATCAATAGAAATCAAACAAAATAAAACATGGAAAAGAAAATAAGATGATACCATTTTTATTGGACATAACTTAATACATTTCTTGATTAGCTTTCGAAGGTTGCCGTTCTTCCTCAGATCGGAAATAAGCAAATGTGGTAGATGACAGTATATTTATAAGTGAAACATCCAAGCATTTCATTGACAGTCAAACAGGGTGGGGGTGGGTAAGAGGTATGCATGGGAACATCAAAGCATTGCATTGATAGTCTTAACAGGATGGGTGTGGATAGGAGTGAGGAGGGTGATAAACAAGATTTAATTTACATAGAGGCATATTTTCAAAGAACTTTGGGAGGCTAAGTTCCATAGGTTTCTATGGAACTTTGGGAGGCTAAGTGCTTTGAAAATGAGCCCGATAGTCATCACATGAAGAACGCTGTTCGTCAGACCCCCCACCCCTGTGGGCCAACACTTTACAAGACCAGGACACTGTACCAGTGATTTCATAGTAAGAATCCTGAAAGGTAACTTTAAAACAATACAGGAACGTAAGACCTTTGAAGTCAGAATGATTGAATATTTTGACACTCAACAGACAGGACTTAACAAGGATCTGGGTTTTCTAGCCTATTATAAACCATAAAGTTGTATTTCTCTGTTTATCACCCTCCTCTCTCCTATCCACCCCCATCCTGTTAGACTGTCACTGAAATGCTTTGATGTTTCACTTATAAATATACTGTCATCTACCACATTTGCTTATTTCCGATCTGACGAAGAAGGGCAACCTTCGAATGCACAAATCATACCAAGCCAGAGCACTTTTGGCATGGTTACACTGGCTTCCAATTTCACTTAGGATCTCATTTAAAATATTTGTCTTCCTCACAAAGCATATTATTATGGTGCACCATCCTATTTGGCCAATCTGACAATCCCATACACGCCTACTCGTGTTTTGAGATCTTTTGACTCGCACCATGTAGTTCTTCTTAATCCAAAACAGGCCCGTTATGAAAGTACTCATCATTCCGCTTTCCTCTTTTTAGCACCACGATTATTTATGTATTTATTTGTTACATTTTGTACCCCCGCACTTTCCCACACATAGCAGGTTCAATGCGGCTTACATAGTAGTAAGATTATAATATGTAATACAGAGATTTAATGGAAGTGAATTTTAAAAGATTGCTTTTCAACCCTGTCTTGTACAACCATTGCACCTGGGGTCTGTGTTGTTGATTAGAATTCTGTTTCATTCATTGTTTAAGTGTCATCTTAAAGGATTGCTCTTCTACCCTGCTTTTGTCCAATAATACCCTTTGAAATCTTGTTTTTCTGACCGAAAGTAACTTTCCTTGTGAATATAAAAATAAGTTGGAATGTGAAAGATAAGGCATGTCTCTAACCGATTCAGTTTGTGCAGGGGGGAAACAGGATATGCTCGAAGCCAAGAGACAAACCACCTTGCTAGTGGGCTGTTTACTTGGGCCGGAAGCATGTGACTGCATCCTCATGTGCATTCTGTAATTTTCCCTTGGAGGCGTTCCTGTAACTTGCCATAGTTTTGGACATGAAATCAGCGCCTAATAAAAAGGGGGGCCTTGTCACAGCACAGGGGGGTTCATCTGTGAGCAACGTACGGGCTGCGCAGAAATCTGTTGTTCCTGGTCAAAAGCTCCTAGCTCTTTTGATAACATGAGCTTGGATGATGAGAGATCAGTGATGTTCCTGGTCCAAAAAGCTCCTGGCTCTCGCCGCAACGGACCTCCCGGCTGATGAGATAAGAGCCTGAGCTTCCAGAACCAGTGATGATTGTATGTATGTAATTATTGTTTCTTTCCTGGTCAAAGAACTCTTTGCATTCCTTAGATGTAGAGACCAGTGATGTCATGATTGTTTATACAGCTAAGCATTGTGTTTCTATAGCTAATTACTGTATATGTGCTAACCAGTATATATATATATATATATATATATATAGAGAGAGAGAGAGAGAGAGAGAGAGATACCAATTGTAGAATCTAGCTTCCTCTAACAAAGGTTTCATTTACTCATTACGAATCCAAAAGAATCCACGGTAATTATTCGGTAGTCTGTGTTAGTGAGACAGGCTGTAAATCCATATCAGATCAAGAGAAAACAGGCTAAGCTTAGCAGAGTAATGGGGATGTGTAGATAGGTAATATTATAAAGGAGAGGGGGTAGAGGAGGTAGGAGAAGGTGCTAGTTTTAGGTTAGATTGGGATAGTCAGGGGGTAGGGACAGGGTAAACATAGGGAAAAAATTGGAAGAGGCGTGGTCTGAGTCATTGCCGTTGACGCAGGATTAGGTGTTGAATAGGTGGATTCGTAGGGTTAGGTTGTGGCGTTTGGATAAGCTTCCTTGAATAGATGGGGTTTCAGTGATTTTCTGAAGGGTAGGTAGTCTTCATTAAAACGAATGGGTCTGGGAAGGGCGTTCCAGAGTTGACTGCCTTGGAAGGAGATGCTGGAATCAAACGAGGATTTATACTTGAGTCCTTTGCAGTTAGGGTAGTGCAGGTTGAGGTAATTTCGTGAAGATTGTGAAGTGTTTCTGGTGGGTAGGTCGATCAGGTCGGTCATGTAGCTCGGAGATTCTCCATGGATGATTATGGAATGATCTTCCGCCTACTATATGCTGTGAGTGGTCATTTTGTAGGTTCAGATCATAACTAAAAACACATTTTCCCCCTAATTTTTGATGCCTCGTTGCTCTTCTGATATGTTGGGGCTTCGCTTGAATTCAGGGCACAGTGATATATGTTTGCTCTCTTTGTGGTTTGAACGTTGCTATCCTACCCCAATTGTAGTCCTTATTCTTTTATTATGTGTTATAAATTTGTCTTTTTTAAATATTGCAAACCGCTGTGACCTACGTGTCAGCCCTGACGGTATATCAAGGTTTTAATAAACATAAACATAAAGAAACCAAAACCGACACTTTGGTAACCTCTGGCCGTGTTAAAATAATTGTGTGCACTTAGCTCTCCAATAGCTGATTAAAGTCTTTCTCTGTCTCTGCCAACCATTTGTCTTTCTTCATCCAGCCTGGCTCTTCCTCAGATCCACCCTTTTCTTCCATCCTCTTCCTCGAATTCACTTGCAGTTACCTAATAATATAGCTCTAAATAAAGCAACAAGGGAAAATCCTAGCTTTTTCTGCTTGTATTTTTATTTCATAGATACTTTGAACCTTGATAGCGGATTCTCTTCTGCAGTCCCTAAGTAAAAAAATAAATAAATAAATAAACAAAACAAAACAATTTTCCTTAACTGCTAGAGGTCACGTCATTCATTCTTTTAAATTGTTCAGCTTCCCAGCCTTCTTCTTTGTGTATCAGAATTCAGCCTACGGCGCTGAATCTCATTTTATCAAATTGTTCAGTCTCCCAGCCTGCCCATTACGGTTCAACTTTCAGCTCTGGATCTGATTTTTTTTTTAAACCGTTAATCCCCCCCCAGCCTTATTCTCAGTGCATCACAACTCAGCTTTCAGTCATGGAGAGGAGAAGCTGGGTAGTAGTGGCAGTGCGATGGAAGGAGGAGAGAGATGAGATGCTGGATGGAAGGAAAGAGAGCAAGAGAGAAAATTTGTTGGATGGATGGCAGAAAACAGAAGACATGCTGGAGGAGAGAGAGAGAGAGAGAGAGAGAGAAAGAAAGAGAGAGAAAGAAAGAAAGAGAGAGAGAGAGAGAGAGAGAGAGGGAGAGAGAGAGAGAGAGAGAGAAAGAAAGAGAGAGAGAGAGAGAGAAAGAAAGAGAGAGAGAGAGAGAGAAAGAAAGAAGAGAGAGAGAGAGAAAGAAAGAGAGAGAGAGAGAGAGAAAGAAAGAAAGAGAGAGAGAGAGAGAGAGAGGGAGAGAGAGGGGGTGCTGGATGGATGGGGGAGCAGAAGGGGCAATAAGAAGAAGGGGAATGGGAGGGCTCAGGTGAGGAGGAGGAGTGGTCTAGTGGTTAGGGTAGTGGACTTTGGTCCTGGGGAACTGAGGAACTGAGTTGGATTCCCACTTCAGGCACAGGCAGCTCCTTGTGACTCTGGGCAAGTCACTTAACCCTCCATTGCCCCATGTAAGCCGCATTGAGCCTGCCATGAGTGGGAAAGCGCAGGGTACAAATGTAACAAAAATAAAATAGATACTATTGGAGATTCTACATGGAATGTTACTACTATTGGAGATTGTACATGGAATGTTGCTATTCCACTAGCAACATTCCATGTAGAATCTCAAATAGTAGCAACAGTGGAGGAGTGGCCTAGTGATTAGGGTAGTGGACTTTGGTCCTGAGGAACTGAGTTCGATCCCCACTTCTAGGCACAGGCAGCTCCTTGTGACTCTGGGCAAGTCACTTAACCCTCCATTGCCCCATGTAAGTCGCATTGAGCCTGCCATGAGTGGGAAAGCGCAGGGTACAAATGTAACAAAAATAAAATAAATACTATTGGAGATTCTACATGGAATGTTGCTATTCCACTAGCAACATTCCATGCAGAAGGCTGCGCAGGCTTCTGTTTCTGTGAGTCTGACGTCCTGCGCGGCCACATTGGTGATCTGCAAGGGCCGACTTCTACATGGAATGTTGCTAGTGGAATAGCAACATTCCATGTAGAATCTCAAACAGTAGCAACAGTGGAGGAGTGGCCTAGTGGTTAGGGTGATGGACTTTGGTCCTGGGGAACTGAGGAACTGCCTTCGATTCCCACTTCAGGCACAGGCAGCTCCTTGTGACTCTGGGCAAGTCACTTAACCCTCCATTGCCCCATGTAAGCCGCATTGAGCCTGCCATGAGTGGGAAAGCGCAGGGTACAAATGTAACAAAAATAAAATAGATACTATTGGAGATTCTACATGGAATGTTGCTACTATTGGAGATTCTACATGGAATGTTGCTATTCCACTCCACTAGCAACATTAGGTGTGCAGGCTTCTGTTTCTGTGAGTCTGACGTCCTGCACGTATGTGCAGGACGTCAGACGCACAGAAGCAGAAGCCTGCGCATCTGCAAGGGCTGACTTCTACAGGGAATGTTGCTAGTGGAATAGCAACATTCCATGTAGAATCTCCAATAGTAGCAACAGTGGAGAAGTGGCCTAGTGGTTAGGGTGGTGGACTTTGGTACTGAGGAACTGAGTTTGATTCCCACTTCAGGCACAGGCAGCTCCTTGTGACTCTGGGCAAGTCACTTAACCCTCCATTGCCCCATGTAAGCCGCATTGAGCCTGCCATGAGTGGGAAAGCGTGGGGTACAAATGTAACAAAAATAAAATAGATACTATTGGAGATTCTACATGGAATGTTGCTACTATTGAAGATTCTACATGGAATGTTGCTATTCCACTAGCAACATTCCATGTAGAAGGCTGCGCAGGCTTCTGTTTCTTTCAGCCTGACGTCGTGCAGGACGTCAGACTCACAGAAGCAGAAGCCTGTGCGGCCACATTGGTGATCTGCAAGGGCCGACTTCTAGTGGAATAGCAACATTCCATGTAGAATCTCAAATAGTAGCAACAGTGGAGGAGTGGCCTAGTGATTAGGGTGGTGGACTTTGGTCCTGGGGAACTGAGGAACTGAGTTGGATTCCCACTTCAGGCACAGGCAGCTCCTTGTGACTCTGGGCAAGTCACTTAACCCTCCATTGCCCCATGTAAGCCGCATTGAGCCTGCCATGAGTGGGAAAGCGCAGGGTACAAATGTAACAAAAATAAAATAGATACTATTGGAGATTCTACATGGAATGTTACTACTATTGGAGATTGTACATGGAATGTTGCTATTCCACTAGCAACATTCCATGTAGAATCTCAAATAGTAGCAACAGTGGAGGAGTGGCCTAGTGATTAGGGTAGTGGACTTTGGTCCTGAGGAACTGAGTTCGATCCCCACTTCTAGGCACAGGCAGCTCCTTGTGACTCTGGGCAAGTCACTTAACCCTCCATTGCCCCATGTAAGTCGCATTGAGCCTGCCATGAGTGGGAAAGCGCAGGGTACAAATGTAACAAAAATAAAATAAATACTATTGGAGATTCTACATGGAATGTTGCTATTCCACTAGCAACATTCCATGCAGAAGGCTGCGCAGGCTTCTGTTTCTGTGAGTCTGACGTCCTGCGCGGCCACATTGGTGATCTGCAAGGGCCGACTTCTACATGGAATGTTGCTAGTGGAATAGCAACATTCCATGTAGAATCTCAAACAGTAGCAACAGTGGAGGAGTGGCCTAGTGGTTAGGGTGATGGACTTTGGTCCTGGGGAACTGAGGAACTGCCTTCGATTCCCACTTCAGGCACAGGCAGCTCCTTGTGACTCTGGGCAAGTCACTTAACCCTCCATTGCCCCATGTAAGCCGCATTGAGCCTGCCATGAGTGGGAAAGCGCAGGGTACAAATGTAACAAAAATAAAATAGATACTATTGGAGATTCTACATGGAATGTTGCTACTATTGGAGATTCTACATGGAATGTTGCTATTCCACTCCACTAGCAACATTAGGTGTGCAGGCTTCTGTTTCTGTGAGTCTGACGTCCTGCACGTATGTGCAGGACGTCAGACGCACAGAAGCAGAAGCCTGCGCATCTGCAAGGGCTGACTTCTACAGGGAATGTTGCTAGTGGAATAGCAACATTCCATGTAGAATCTCCAATAGTAGCAACAGTGGAGGAGTGGCCTAGTGGTTAGGGTGGTGGACTTTGGTCCTGGGGAACTGAGGAACTGAGTTGGATTCCCACTTCAGGCACAGGCAGCTCCTTGTGACTCTGGGCAAGTCACTTAACCCTCCATTGCCCCATGTAAGCCGCATTGAGCCTGCCATGAGTGGGAAAGCGCAGGGTACAAATGTAACAAAAATAAAATAGATACTATTGGAGATTCTACATGGAATGTTACTACTATTGGAGATTGTACATGGAATGTTGCTATTCCACTAGCAACATTCCATGTAGAATCTCAAATAGTAGCAACAGTGGAGGAGTGGCCTAGTGATTAGGGTAGTGGACTTTGGTCCTGAGGAACTGAGTTCGATCCCCACTTCTAGGCACAGGCAGCTCCTTGTGACTCTGGGCAAGTCACTTAACCCTCCATTGCCCCATGTAAGTCGCATTGAGCCTGCCATGAGTGGGAAAGCGCAGGGTACAAATGTAACAAAAATAAAATAAATACTATTGGAGATTCTACATGGAATGTTGCTATTCCACTAGCAACATTCCATGCAGAAGGCTGCGCAGGCTTCTGTTTCTGTGAGTCTGACGTCCTGCGCGGCCACATTGGTGATCTGCAAGGGCCGACTTCTACATGGAATGTTGCTAGTGGAATAGCAACATTCCATGTAGAATCTCAAACAGTAGCAACAGTGGAGGAGTGGCCTAGTGGTTAGGGTGATGGACTTTGGTCCTGGGGAACTGAGGAACTGCCTTCGATTCCCACTTCAGGCACAGGCAGCTCCTTGTGACTCTGGGCAAGTCACTTAACCCTCCATTGCCCCATGTAAGCCGCATTGAGCCTGCCATGAGTGGGAAAGCGCAGGGTACAAATGTAACAAAAATAAAATAGATACTATTGGAGATTCTACATGGAATGTTGCTACTATTGGAGATTCTACATGGAATGTTGCTATTCCACTCCACTAGCAACATTAGGTGTGCAGGCTTCTGTTTCTGTGAGTCTGACATCCTGCACGTATGTGCAGGACGTCAGACGCACAGAAGCAGAAGCCTGCGCATCTGCAAGGGCTGACTTCTACAGGGAATGTTGCTAGTGGAATAGCAACATTCCATGTAGAATCTCCAATAGTAGCAACAGTGGAGAAGTGGCCTAGTGGTTAGGGTGGTGGACTTTGGTACTGAGGAACTGAGTTTGATTCCCACTTCAGGCACAGGCAGCTCCTTGTGACTCTGGGCAAGTCACTTAACCCTCCATTGCCCCATGTAAGCCGCATTGAGCCTGCCATGAGTGGGAAAGCGCTGGGTACAAATGTAACAAAATTAAAAAATAAACAGAAAGCTGTAGGCAGATGCACTACAAAAAGTGAAACTGAAGCCTGAAGAAGAATGAATGAAATTTGAGTGAACGGAGAGGCAGCGAATTAAATAAAAGAAAGATAAAATGAAAAAAAATCTATATCAAAGCTGGATGCAGTGGAGGAAATGACCACAGGAGGAGAAAGAAAAATTATGTATGGACAGGAAACCCTGGCAAGAGAGTTAAGAGAAAACAGAGGAAAGCAGAAACCTGAGATTGGGACCAACAGGATTAGAAAAATTAAATGGCCACACAATTTTATTTAGGATAAAGTTGTACGGCAGCTTGTATTTTTAAAATATTTGGATTTAGTTCACATCTTTTTCAGTAGCAGCTCAAGGTGATTTATATTTAGGTGTAGTGGATTTTCCTCTGTCCCCAGTGGGCCTTCAAACTATAAGATCCTTTTAGTAAAGTGTGTTAAATTTGGGGCGTAATGGCTTTAAACATAGGATTTTAACACACGACAAGCCCAAAACTAATGTTGCATCAAGAAAGGGCATTCTCAGTATTTTTTATTGCAGGTCATGTATTAATATTCTCATTAAGAAATGGAGGACCACTTATCGCTTCCTCTTTAGGAGGTGCTAAGTACTTGAGCATTAACTCACAGTAAGTGTAGGATGCTAGTTGTTTAATATTTTCACGCCCATTCTCTGCCCATGCCATGTCCATTGATAGAAAAATCCAGTTGCATATGTGTGAGGGGGTTTATAGAACTCTGCCCCTCACCCTTAAGAATAGGCCCATAGACAGCCTGAACTAAGAAAGCAAATAGAATAGAATGTTAGGTATTATTAGGAAAGGAATGGAAAATAAACATGAGGATGTTATAATGCCTTTGTATCGCTCCATGGTGCGACCACACCTCAAATATTGTGTTCAATTCTGGTCGCCGCATCTCAAAAAAGATATAGTGGAATTAGAAAATGTGCAGAGAAGGGTGACTAAAATGATAAAGGGGATGGGACGACTTCCCTGTGAGGAAAGGCTAAAGTGACATAGAGGGGCATAATTGAACGAAAACGCCTATCTCCATGGGCGTTTATCTCCGAGAACGGGTCCGTGAAGGGGTGGACCGAACCGTATTTTGGGAAAAAATAGACGCCCATGTTTTATTCAACAATGTGTGAGCTGGGCGTTTTTGTTTTTCAGCGATAATGGAAAATGAAAGCGCCCAGCTCAAAAACGAATAAATCCAAGACATTTATTCGTGGGAGGGGCCAGGATTCGTAGTGCACTGGTCCCCCTCACATGCCAAGACATCAACCGGGCACCCTAGGGGGCACTTTTACAAAACCAAAAAAACAGGTAAAAGAGCTCCCAGGTGCATAGCACCCTTCCCTTGTGTGTTGAGCCCCCCAAATCCCCCTCAAAACCCACTGCCCACAAGTCTACACCATTACTATAGCCCTAAGGGGTGAAGGGGGGCACCTACAAGTGGGTACAGTGGGTTTGGGGGGGGGGTTGGACGACTAATAAGCATTAAGCAGCACAATTGTAACAGGTAGGGGGGATGGGCCTGGGTCCACCTGCCTGAAGTCCACTGCACCCCCTAACAATTCCTCCAGTGAGCTGCATACTGCTGCCAGGGAGCTGGGTATGACATTTGAGGGTGAAAATAAAAAGTTGTGAAACATCATTTTTTTGTGGTGGGAGGGGGTTAGTGACCACTGGGGGAGTCAGGGGAGGTCATCCCCGATTCCCTCCAGTGGTCATCTGGTCATTTAGGGCACTTTTTGGGGCCTTATTCGTGAAAAAACAGGGTCCAGGAAAAGTGTCCTAAATTCTAGCTAAAAACGCATACTTTTTTCCCATTATCGGTGAAATGCGCCCATCTTTGTTCGGCAGATAACCACACCCCAGTTCCGCCTTCGCCACACCTCTGACACGCCCCCATCAACTTTGTCCGCATCCGCGACGGAGTGCAGTTGAAAACGTCCAAAAATCGGCTTTCGATTATACCGCTTTATTCGTTTTTGTGAGATAAACGTCCATCTCCCGATTTAGGTCGGAACTTGGGCGTTTTTCTCGTTCGATTATAAGCAGGTAGGGCTCTTCAGCTTGGAGAAGAGGCGGCTGAGGGGAGATATGATAGTGGTCTATAAAATAATGAGTGAAGTTGAATGGGTAGATGTGAAGCGTCTGTTCACGCTTTCCAAAAATACTAGGACTAGGGGGCATGCGATGTAGTAAATTTAAAATGAATCGGAGAAAGGTTTTCTTCACTCAACGTGTAATTATATTCTGGAATTCGTTGCCAGAGAATGTGGTGAAGGTGGTTAGCTTAGCGGAGTTTAAAAAAGGTTTGGACGGCCTCCTAAAGGAAAAGTCCATAGACCATTATTAAATGGACTTGGGAAAAATCCACTATTTCTGGGATAAGCAGTATAAAATGTTTTGTACATTTTTGGGATCTTGCCGGGTATTTGTGACCTGGATTGGCCACTGTTGTTAACAGGATGCTGGGCTTGATGGACCTTTGGTCTTTCCCAGTATGGCAATACTTATGTACCTTAAGAGCCTTAGTTCTGCCCGAGAGGAAGTGAACCGGGAGGAGGGGTGGAGCTGGAACCAGAAAGTATATAAAACGGGGCCTGACTGAGGTCGAGGAGTCCCAGAGGAGGAAGACTAGAAGCCCAGCAGATGCTGCTGCAGTTCCTGTGTACTAATTGTGACCTGGCTGAGATAAGCCAATTTTACTGATTGTTTAAGAACTTACAGGCTGTGTTTGGGGTGTGGCAGCCCCACCAGCCACAGTGTTTGGCCTGCCAGCCAGAGGCCTACTTCAGACTGTTTATTGAACCCTAGAGACTTTTGCATCCAATGTTCCTGGCCTGTGAATTAACAGGTCTCAGGGCTCAGCTAAATAAACCATTTATTTCACATTTATATACCTGACTGGCTGTGTTACTCACTGTGCCACATGACAAACCTCACCCGGGATATCACAACATGGTTTAACGTGCAATAGCAGGCAAACTACCACTATTAACACAGCCACGAGGTAGCCTATTTCCAGGTGTTAACTGTGTGTTGAGTCAGTGCTTAATTCAATTTAGTGAGAGGGGCCTCTAAGCTTGCACCTGAGCTCATGTAGGGTTACCATATGTCCGGATTTACCCAGACATGTCCTCTTTTTGAGGACATGTTCGGGCAACCAGGCGGGTTCTGCCAATCTGCCTGTTTGTCCGGAGTTCTGGACAAACAGGCAGGCTGGTGGGTGGGCCGTACTATAGGACAGCCCGCTCACCAGCCTGCCCATTTGTCCAGAAATCTGGACAAACGGGCAGATTGGCAAAACCCGCCCCTTACTTACTACTGCCCTGGTGGTCTAGTGACCTCTTCCGCCTTCGGGGCAGGAAAGAGCACCCTCTTTCCAGCCTGGAGCGCTGCCCTACATGCATCCTTCCTGTTCGAGATCTCGGCGCAGATTCAAAATGGTCGCCAAGAGTTTAAATTACTACTACTACTACTACTTGACATTTCTAAAGCGCTACCAGGGTTACGCAGCGCTGTACAATTTAACATAGAAGGACAGTCCCTGCTCAAGGAGCTTACAATCTAAAAGACAATCTAAAAGACAGGTGTACAATCTAAAAACAAGTATAGAGTCCGTCTGATAGGGAATACTATAATTCACAAAAGGTTAGGTGCCGAAAGCAGCATTGAAGAGGTGAGTTTTAAGCAGAGATTTGAAAATGGGTAGGGAGGGGGCTTGGCCAGACCACCAGGGCAGTAGTAAGGTAAGGGGAGGGGGAGTGACGGGGTGTGTGACAGGGGGGAGGGGAAAATGTGACAGGGGCGGAGCGTGAAAGGGGCAGGCAGGGCGTGAAAGGGGGTGGGACATGTGTCCTCCTTTTTGGGGGACAAAATATGGTAACCCTAAGCTCACGGAGGTTTAAGTGACTTATCTAAGATCCCACAGAGCAGCGGGTTTTGAACCGGGCTTCCTTAGGGGCCTTTTTACTAAGCTGTGTAGGTGCCTACGTGCACCCAACGTACATCGAAATGGAGTTACCGCCCAGCTACCGCGTGGGCCTTGCGGTAATTTCATTTTTGCTGCGCATCCGCTATGTGTGTCTGAAAAAATGTATTTTCTGTCAAACGTAGCAGATGCGCGTCAAGTGGCTTTCTACCCGCCTAGGTCATTACCGCCTGGTTAACGTGTGAGACCTTACCGCTAAGTCAATGACTGGCAGTAAGGTCTCAGACCCAAAATGGGCACGCGCCAATTTTGATTTTGCCGCATGTCCATTTTCGGCAAACATTTTTAAAAAGGCATTTTTTTTTACAGGCGCACTAAAAAATGAATCTGTGGGCACCCAAAACCCGCGCCATTTTTCAGTGCACCTTTATAACGGGACCCCTAGTTATCAGCCAGTATTCTAGCCACTAGGCTATTCCTCTTCTGTGAGAATGTTAATAAGTAAATCCTGAAGCTGGCAGCGTGGACAAAAGCATTCGTGCTCCTGTTCCCGCAAGCGTCATCAACGACTGTGCCCAATCATAGAAGAGCAGCGCGAGTCAACGCGAACTCCTACGTATTGAAAAAACAAAAAAAACACGCTTTGAAGCGTTCGTGCTCCTGTTCCCGCAAGCGTCATCAACGACTGTGCCCAATCACAGAACAGCAGCGCGAGTCAACGCGAACTCCTACGTATTGAAAAAAACAAAAAAAAACGCTTTGAAGCGTTCGTGCTCCTGTTCCCGGAAGCGTCATCAACGACTGTGCCCAATCACAGAACAGCAGCGCGAGTCAACGCGAACTCCTACTGTACGTATTGAAAAAACAAAAAAAAAAACCACGCTTTGAAGCGTTCGTGCTCCTGTTCCCGGAAGCGTCATCAACGATTGTGCCCAATCACAGAACAGCAGCGCGAGTCAACGCGAACTCCTACGTATTGAAAAAAAAAATAAAACACGCTTTGAAGCGTTCGTGCTCCTGTTCCCGGAAGTGTCATCAACGACTGTGCCCAATCATAGAACAGCAGCGCGAGTCAACGCGAACTCCTACGTATTGAAAAAAAAAAAAAACCACGCTTTGAAGCGTTCGTGCTCCTGTTCCCGGAAGTGTCATCAACGACTGTGCCCAATCATAGAACAGCAGCGCGAGTCAACGCGAACTCCTACGTATTGAAAAAAAAAAAAAAACACGCTTTGAAGCGTTCGTGCTCCTGTTCCCGCAAGCGTCATCAACGACTGTGCCCAATCATAGAAGAGCAGCGCGAGTCAACGCGAACTCCTACGTATTGAAAAAAACAAAAAAAACACGCTTTGAAGCGTTCGTGCTCCTGTTCCCGCAAGCGTCATCAACGACTGTGCCCAATCACAGAACAGCAGCGCGAGTCAACGCGAACTCCTACGTATTGAAAAAAAAAATAAAACACGCTTTGAAGCGTTCGTGCTCCTGTTCCCGGAAGTGTCATCAACGACTGTGCCCAATCATAGAACAGCAGCGCGAGTCAACGCGAACTCCTACGTATAGAAAAAAAAAAAAAAAACACGCTTTGAAGCGTTCGTGCTCCTGTTCCCGGAAGCGTCATCAACGACTGTGCCCAATCATAGAACAGCAGCGCGAGTCAACGCGAACTCCTACGTATTGAAAAAAAAAAAAAAACACGCTTTGAAGCGTTCGTGCTCCTGTTCCCGCAAGCGTCATCAACGACTGTGCCCAATCATAGAAGAGCAGCGCGAGTCAACGCGAACTCCTACGTATTGAAAAAACAAAAAAAACACGCTTTGAAGCGTTCGTGCTCCTGTTCCCGCAAGCGTCATCCACGACTGTGCCCAATCACAGAACAGCAGCGCGAGTCAACGCGAACTCCTACGTATTGAAAAAACAAAAAAAAACGCTTTGAAGCGTTCGTGCTCCTGTTCCCGGAAGCGTCATCAACGACTGTGCCCAATCACAGCACAGCAGCGCGAGTCAACGCAAACTCCTACGTATTGAAAAAACAAAAAAAAACACGCTTTGAAGCGTTCGTGCTCCTGTTCCCGGAAGCGTCATCAACGACTGTGCCCAATCACAGCACAGCAGCGCGAGTCAACGCAAACTCCTACGTATTGAAAAAACAAAAAAAAACACGCTTTGAAGCGTTCGTGCTCCTGTTCCTGGAAGCGTCATCAACGACTGTGCCCAATCACAGCACAGCAGCGCGAGTCAACGCAAACTCCTACGTATTGAAAAAACAAAAAAAAACACGCTTTGAAGCGTTCGTGCTCCTGTTCCTGGAAGCGTCATCAACGACTGTGCCCAATCACAGCACAGCAGCGCGAGTCAACGCAAACTCCTACGTATTGAAAAAACAAAAAAAAACACGCTTTGAAGCGTTCGTGCTCCTGTTCCCGGAAGCGTCATCAACGACTGTGCCCAATCACAGAACAGCAGCGCGAGTCAACGCGAACTCCTACGTATTGAAAAAACAAAAAAAAACATGCTTTGAAGCGTTTGTGCTCCTGTTGCCGGAAGCGTCATCAACGACTGTGCCCAATCACAGAACAGCAGCGCGAGTCAAAGTGAAATCCTACGTATTGAAAAAACAAAATAAAACACGATTTGAAGCGTTCGTGCTCCTGTTACCGGAAGCGTCATCAACGACTGTGCCCAATCACAGAACAGCAGCGCGAGTCAACGCGAACTCCTACGTATTGAAAAAAACAAAATAAAACACGCTTTGAAGCGTTCGTGCTCCTGTTCCCGGAAGCGTCATCAACGACTGTGCCCAATCACAGAACAGCAGCGCGAGTCAACGCGAACTCCTATGTATTGAAAAAAAAAAATACACGCTTTGAAGCGTTCGTGCTCCTGTTCCCGGAAGCGTCATCAACGACTGTGCCCAATCATAGAACAGCAGCGCGAGTCAACACGAACTCCTACGTATTGAAAAAACAAAAAAAAACACGCTTTGAAGCGTTCGTGCTCCTGTTCCAGAAGCGTCATCAACGACTGTGCCCAATCACAGAACAGCAGCGCGAATCAACGCGAACTCCTACGTATTGAAAAAACAAAAAAAAACACGCTTTGAAGCGTTCGTGCTCCTGTTCCCGGAAGCGTCATCAACGACTGTGCCCAATCACAGAACAGCAGCGCGAGTCAACGCGAACTCCTACGTATTGAAAAAAAAAACACGCTTTGAAGCGTTCGTGCTCCTGTTCCCGGAAGCGTCATCAATGACTGTGCCCAATCACAGAACAGCAGCGCGAGTCAACGCGAACTCCTACGTATTGAAAAAAAAACACGCTTTGAAGCGTTCGTGCTCCTGTTCCTGGAAGCGTCATCAACGACTGTGCCCAATCACAGAACAGCAGCGCGAGTCAACGCGAACTCCTATGTATTGAAAAAAAAAAACACGCTTTGAAGCGTTCGTGCTCCTGTTCCTGGAAGCGTCATCAACGACTGTGCCCAATCACAGCACAGCAGCGCGAGTCAACGCAAACTCCTACGTATTGAAAAAACAAAAAAAAAACACGCTTTGAAGCGTTCGTGCTCCTGTTCCCGGAAGCGTCATCAACGACTGTGCCCAATCACAGCACAGCAGCGCGAGTCAACGCAAACTCCTACGTATTGAAAAAACAAAAAAAAACACGCTTTGAAGCGTTCGTGCTCCTGTTCCTGGAAGCGTCATCAACGACTGTGCCCAATCACAGCACAGCAGCGCGAGTCAACGCAAACTCCTACGTATTGAAAAAACAAAAAAAAACACGCTTTGAAGCGTTCGTGCTCCTGTTCCTGGAAGCGTCATCAACGACTGTGCCCAATCACAGCACAGCAGCGCGAGTCAACGCAAACTCCTACGTATTGAAAAAACAAAAAAAAACACGCTTTGAAGCGTTCGTGCTCCTGTTCCCGGAAGCGTCATCAACGACTGTGCCCAATCACAGAACAGCAGCGCGAGTCAACGCGAACTCCTACGTATTGAAAAAACAAAAAAAAACATGCTTTGAAGCGTTTGTGCTCCTGTTGCCGGAAGCGTCATCAACGACTGTGCCCAATCACAGAACAGCAGCGCGAGTCAAAGTGAAATCCTACGTATTGAAAAAACAAAATAAAACACGATTTGAAGCGTTCGTGCTCCTGTTACCGGAAGCGTCATCAACGACTGTGCCCAATCACAGAACAGCAGCGCGAGTCAACGCGAACTCCTACGTATTGAAAAAACAAAATAAAACACGCTTTGAAGCGTTCGTGCTCCTGTTCCCGGAAGCGTCATCAACGACTGTGCCCAATCACAGAACAGCAGCGCGAGTCAACGCGAACTCCTATGTATTGAAAAAAAAAAATACACGCTTTGAAGCGTTCGTGCTCCTGTTCCCGGAAGCGTCATCAACGACTGTGCCCAATCATAGAACAGCAGCGCGAGTCAACACGAACTCCTACGTATTGAAAAAACAAAAAAAAACACGCTTTGAAGCGTTCGTGCTCCTGTTCCAGAAGCGTCATCAACGACTGTGCCCAATCACAGAACAGCAGCGCGAATCAACGCGAACTCCTACGTATTGAAAAAACAAAAAAAAACACGCTTTGAAGCGTTCGTGCTCCTGTTCCCGGAAGCGTCATCAACGACTGTGCCCAATCACAGAACAGCAGCGCGAGTCAACGCGAACTCCTACGTATTGAAAAAAAAACACGCTTTGAAGCGTTCGTGCTCCTGTTCCCGGAAGCGTCATCAATGACTGTGCCCAATCACAGAACAGCAGCGCGAGTCAACGCGAACTCCTACGTATTGAAAAAAAAACACGCTTTGAAGCGTTCGTGCTCCTGTTCCTGGAAGCGTCATCAACGACTGTGCCCAATCACAGAACAGCAGCGCGAGTCAACGCGAACTCCTATGTATTGAAAAAAAAAAACACGCTTTGAAGCGTTCGTGCTCCTGTTCCTGGAAGCGTCATCAACGACTGTGCCCAATCACAGCACAGCAGCGCGAGTCAACGCGAACTCCTACATATTGAAAAAACAAAAAAAAACACGCTTTGAAGCGTTCGTGCTCCTGTTCCCGGAAGCGTCATCAACGACTGTGCCCAATCACAGAACAGCAGCGCGAGTCAACGCGAACTCCTACGTATTGAAAAAACAAAAAAAAACACGCTTTGAAGCGTTCGTGCTCCTGTTCCCGGAAGCGTCATCAACGACTGTGCCCAATCACAGAACAGCAGCGCGAGTCAACGCGAACTCCTACGTATTGAAAAAAAACACGCTTTGAAGCGTTCGTGCTCCTGTTCCCGGAAGCGTCATCAATGACTGTGCCCAATCACAGAACAGCAGCGCGAGTCAACGCGAACTCCTACGTATTGAAAAAACAAAAAAAAAACCACGCTTTGAAGCGTTCGTGCTCCTGTTCCCGGAAGCGTCATCAACGACTGTGCCCAATCACAGAACAGCAGCGCGAGTCAACGCGAACTCCTACGTATTGAAAAAAAAACACGCTTTGAAGCGTTCGTGCTCCTGTTCCCGGAAGCGTCATCAATGACTGTGCCCAATCACAGAACAGCAGCGCGAGTCAACGCGAACTCCTACGTATTGAAAAAAAAAAAAAAAAACACGCTTTGAAGCGTTCGTGCTCCTGTTCCCGGAAGCGTCATCAACGACTGTGCCCAATCACAGAACAGCAGCGCGAGTCAACGCGAACTCCTACGTATTGAAAAAACAAAAAAAAAACACGCTTTGAAGCGTTCGTGCTCCTGTTCCCGGAAGCGTCATCAACGACTGTGCCCAATCACAGAACAGCAGCGCGAGTCAACGCGAACTCCTACGTATTGAAAAAACAAAAAAAAAAACCGCTTTGAAGCGTTCGTGCTCCTGTTCCCGGAAGCGTCATCAACGACTGTGCCCAATCACAGAACAGCAGCGCGAGTCAACGCGAACTCCTACGTATTGAAAAAACAACAAAAAAAACACGGTTTGAAGCGTTTGTGCTCCTGTTCCTGGAAGCGTCATCAACGACTGTGCCCAATCACAGAACAGCAGCGCGAGTCAACGCGAACTCCTATGTATTGAAAAAAAAAAATACACGCTTTGAAGCGTTCGTGCTCCTGTTCCCGGAAGCGTCATCAACGACTGTGCCCAATCACAGCACAGCAGCGCGAGTCAACGCAAACTCCTACGTATTGAAAAAAAAACACGCTTTGAAGCGTTCGTGCTCCTGTTCCTGGAAGCGTCATCAACGACTGTGCCCAATCACAGCACAGCAGCGCGAGTCAACGCAAACTCCTACGTATTGAAAAAACAAAAAAAAACACGCTTTGAAGCGTTCGTGCTCCTGTTCCCGGAAGCGTCATCAACGACTGTGCCCAATCATAGAACAGCAGCGCGAGTCAACGCGAACTCCTACATATTGAAAAAACAAAAAAAAACACGCTTTGAAGCGTTCGTGCTCCTGTTCCCGGAAGCGTCATCAATGACTGTGCCCAATCACAGCACAGCAGCGCGAGTCAACGTGAACTCCTACGTATTGAAAAAACAAAAAAAAAACGCTTTGAAGCGTTCGTGCTCCTGTTCCCGGAAGCGTCATCAACGACTGTGCCCAATCACAGAACAGCAGCGCGAGTCAACGCGAACTCCTACGTATTGAAAAAACAAAAAAACACACGCTTTGAAGCGTCCGTGCTCCTGTTGCCGGAAGCGTCATCAACGACTGTGCCCAATCACAGAACAGCAGCGCGAGTCAACGTGAACTCCTACGTATTGAAAAAACAAAAAAAAAACGCTTTGAAGCGTTCGTGCTCCTGTTCCCGGAAGCGTCATCAATGACTGTGCCCAATCACAGAACAGCAGCGCGAATCAACGCGAACTCCTACGTATTGAAAAAACAAAAAAAAACACGCTTTGAAGCGTTCGTGCTCCTGTTGCCGGAAGCGTCATCAACGACTGGGCCCAATCACAGAACAGCAGCGCGAGTCAACGTGAACTCCTACGTCTTGAAAAAACAAAAAAAAACCGCTTTGAAGCGTTCGTGCTCCTGTTCCCGGAAGCGTCATCAATGACTGTGCCCAATCACAGAACAGCAGCGCGAATCAACGCGAACTCCTACGTATTGAAAAAACAAAAAAAAACACGCTTTGAAGCGTTCGTGCTCCTGTTGCCGGAAGCGTCATCAACGACTGTGCCCAATCACAGAACAGCAGCGCGAGTCAACGTGAACTCCTACGTATTGAAAAAACAAAAAAAAACACGCTTTGAAGCGTTCGTGCTCCTGTTGCCGGAAGCGTCATCAACGACTGTGCCCAATCACAGAACAGCAGCGCGAGTCAACGTGAACTCCTACGTATTGAAAAAACAAAAAAAACCCGCTTTGAAGCGTTCGTGCTCCTGTTGCCGGAAGCGTCATCAACGACTGTGCCCAATCACAGAACAGCAGCGCGAGTCAACGTGAACTCCTACGTATTGAAAAAACAAAAAAAAAACACGCTTTGAAGCGTTCGTGCTCCTGTTCCCGGAAGCGTCATCAACGACTGTGCCCAATCACAGAACAGCAGCGCGAGTCAACGCGAACTCCTACGTATTGAAAAAAAAACACGCTTTGAAGCGTTCGTGCTCCTGTTCCCGCAAGCGTCATCAATGACTGTGCCCAATCACAGAACAGCAGCGCGAGTCAACGCGAACTCCTACGTATTGAAAAAACAAAAAAAAAACGCTTTGAAGCGTTCGTGCTCCTGTTCCCGGAAGCGTCATCAACGACTGTGCCCAATCACAGAACAGCAGCGCGAGTCAACGCGAACTCCTACGTATTGAAAAAAACAAAAAAAAAAACGCTTTGAACCGTTCGTGCTCCTGTTCCCGGAAGCGTCATCAATGACTGTGCCCAATCACAGAACAGCAGCACGAGTCAACGCGAACTCCTACGTATTGAAAAAACAAAAAAAAACACGCTTTGAAGCGTTCGTGCTCCTGTTCCCGGAAGCGTCATCAATGACTGTGCCCAATCACAGCACAGCAGCGCGAGTCAACGTGAACTCCTACGTATTGAAAAAACAAAAAAAAAACGCTTTGAAGCGTTCGTGCTCCTGTTCCCGGAAGCGTCATCAACGACTGTGCCCAATCACAGAACAGCAGCGCGAGTCAACGCGAACTCCTACGTATTGAAAAAACAAAAAAACACACGCTTTGAAGCGTTCGTGCTCCTGTTGCCGGAAGCGTCATCAACGACTGTGCCCAATCACAGAACAGCAGCGCGAGTCAACGTGAACTCCTACGTATTGAAAAAACAAAAAAAAAAACGCTTTGAAGCGTTCGTGCTCCTGTTCCCGGAAGCGTCATCAATGACTGTGCCCAATCACAGAACAGCAGCGCGAATCAACGCGAACTCCTACGTATTGAAAAAACAAAAAAAAACACGCTTTGAAGCGTTCGTGCTCCTGTTGCCGGAAGCGTCATCAACGACTGTGCCCAATCACAGAACAGCAGCGCGAGTCAACGTGAACTCCTACGTATTGAAAAAACAAAAAAAAAACGCTTTGAAGCGTTCGTGCTCCTGTTCCCGGAAGCGTCATCAATGACTGTGCCCAATCACAGAACAGCAGCGCGAATCAACGCGAACTCCTACGTATTGAAAAAACAAAAAAAAACACGCTTTGAAGCGTTCGTGCTCCTGTTGCCGGAAGCGTCATCAACGACTGGGCCCAATCACAGAACAGCAGCGCGAGTCAACGTGAACTCCTACGTCTTGAAAAAACAAAAAAAAAAACGCTTTGAAGCGTTCGTGCTCCTGTTCCCGGAAGCGTCATCAATGACTGTGCCCAATCACAGAACAGCAGCGCGAATCAACGCGAACTCCTACGTATTGAAAAAACAAAAAAAAACACGCTTTGAAGCGTTCGTGCTCCTGTTGCCGGAAGCGTCATCAACGACTGTGCCCAATCACAGAACAGCAGCGCGAGTCAACGTGAACTCCTACGTATTGAAAAAACAAAAAAAAACACGCTTTGAAGCGTTCGTGCTCCTGTTGCCGGAAGCGTCATCAACGACTGTGCCCAATCACAGAACAGCAGCGCGAGTCAACGTGAACTCCTACGTATTGAAAAAACAAAAAAAAACACGCTTTGAAGCGTTCGTGCTCCTGTTGCCGGAAGCGTCATCAACGACTGTGCCCAATCACAGAACAGCAGCGCGAGTCAACGTGAACTCCTACGTATTGAAAAAACAAAAAAAAACACGCTTTGAAGCGTTCGTGCTCCTGTTCCCGGAAGCGTCATCAACGACTGTGCCCAATCACAGAACAGCAGCGCGAGTCAACGCGAACTCCTACGTATTGAAAAAAAAACACGCTTTGAAGCGTTCGTGCTCCTGTTCCCGCAAGCGTCATCAATGACTGTGCCCAATCACAGAACAGCAGCGCGAGTCAACGCGAACTCCTACGTATTGAAAAAACAAAAAAAAAAACGCTTTGAAGCGTTCGTGCTCCTGTTCCCGGAAGCGTCATCAACGACTGTGCCCAATCACAGAACAGCAGCGCGAGTCAACGCGAACTCCTACGTATTGAAAAAACAAAAAAAAAAACGCTTTGAACCGTTCGTGCTCCTGTTCCCGGAAGCGTCATCAATGACTGTGCCCAATCACAGAACAGCAGCACGAGTCAACGCGAACTCCTACGTATTGAAAAAACAAAAAAAAACACGCTTTGAAGCGTTCGTGCTCCTGTTCCCGGAAGCGTCATCAATGACTGTGCCCAATCACAGCACAGCAGCGCGAGTCAACGTGAACTCCTACGTATTGAAAAAACAAAAAAAAAACGCTTTGAAGCGTTCGTGCTCCTGTTCCCGGAAGCGTCATCAACGACTGTGCCCAATCACAGAACAGCAGCGCGAGTCAACGCGAACTCCTACGTATTGAAAAAACAAAAAAACACACGCTTTGAAGCGTTCGTGCTCCTGTTGCCGGAAGCGTCATCAACGACTGTGCCCAATCACAGAACAGCAGCGCGAGTCAACGTGAACTCCTACGTATTGAAAAAACAAAAAAAAAAACGCTTTGAAGCGTTCGTGCTCCTGTTCCCGGAAGCGTCATCAATGACTGTGCCCAATCACAGAACAGCAGCGCGAATCAACGCGAACTCCTACGTATTGAAAAAACAAAAAAAAACACGCTTTGAAGCGTTCGTGCTCCTGTTGCCGGAAGCGTCATCAACGACTGTGCCCAATCACAGAACAGCAGCGCGAGTCAACGTGAACTCCTACGTATTGAAAAAACAAAAAAAAAACGCTTTGAAGCGTTCGTGCTCCTGTTCCCGGAAGCGTCATCAATGACTGTGCCCAATCACAGAACAGCAGCGCGAATCAACGCGAACTCCTACGTATTGAAAAAACAAAAAAAAACACGCTTTGAAGCGTTCGTGCTCCTGTTGCCGGAAGCGTCATCAACGACTGGGCCCAATCACAGAACAGCAGCGCGAGTCAACGTGAACTCCTACGTATTGAAAAAACAAAAAAAAAACGCTTTGAAGCGTTCGTGCTCCTGTTCCCGGAAGCGTCATCAATGACTGTGCCCAATCACAGAACAGCAGCGCGAATCAACGCGAACTCCTACGTATTGAAAAAACAAAAAAAAACACGCTTTGAAGCGTTCGTGCTCCTGTTGCCGGAAGCGTCATCAACGACTGTGCCCAATCACAGAACAGCAGCGCGAGTCAACGTGAACTCCTACGTATTGAAAAAACAAAAAAAAACACGCTTTGAAGCGTTCGTGCTCCTGTTGCCGGAAGCGTCATCAACGACTGTGCCCAATCACAGAACAGCAGCGCGAGTCAACGCGAACTCCTACGTATTGAAAAAACAAAAAAAAACACGCTTTGAAGCGTTCGTGCTCCTGTTGCCGGAAGCGTCATCAACGACTGTGCCCAATCACAGAACAGCAGCGCGAGTCAACGTGAACTCCTACGTATTGAAAAAACAAAAAAAAAACACGCTTTGAAGCGTTCGTGCTCCTGTTCCCGGAAGCGTCATCAACGACTGTGCCCAATCACAGAACAGCAGCGCGAGTCAACGCGAACTCCTACGTATTGAAAAAAAAAACACGCTTTGAAGCGTTCGTGCTCCTGTTCCCGCAAGCGTCATCAATGACTGTGCCCAATCACAGAACAGCAGCGCGAGTCAACGCGAACTCCTACGTATTGAAAAAACAAAAAAAAAAACGCTTTGAAGCGTTCGTGCTCCTGTTCCCGGAAGCGTCATCAACGACTGTGCCCAATCACAGAACAGCAGCGCGAGTCAACGCGAACTCCTACGTATTGAAAAAACAAAAAAAAAACGCTTTGAACCGTTCGTGCTCCTGTTCCCGGAAGCGTCATCAATGACTGTGCCCAATCACAGAACAGCAGCACGAGTCAACGCGAACTCCTACGTATTGAAAAAACAAAACAAAAAAACGCTTTGAAGCGTTCGTGCTCCTGTTCCCGGAAGCGTCATCAACGACTGTGCCCAATCACAGCACAGCAGCGCGAGTCAAAGTGAAATCCTACGTATTAAAAACAAAACCTGACAACAGCGCAATAAATTCTTCACACGGACAAAATGAAGGGCATCAGCACTTTCTGAAAAACCAGGTTAACAACCCATACCCAAAACAACCCACACCCTCCAACACAAGACCACATCAAAAGCCCTACTACATGTAGAAGATCAAAGCACCCTCCCACCGAAGACGACAAGAAAAAAAAAAAAAACAACAACGGTGCAGGCTCTGCCCTTCTTTCTCCATCTCAGATATCAACACACCCTTGCTAAAACAGAACAACAGAATGCTGCGCACCATAACACACCTCCAACACACACGCTAACCCACAAACAAAAAACACAGCCGCAACATAGAGAAAAGGCCAGAATAAACACACTTAGCACCACCGATGCTACACACCGTAAATCCACTGCACCACACACACTAACCCCCACTGACAAAACACACTGACAGTACAACACCAACCTCAAAGCCACCTACCAGTTCATCAAACACACCACTTTCAGCACAATCATTGCAAAAAACAAATATCTTGCTAGCGCCCGTTTCATCAATCACAGAAACGGGTTTTTTTTTACTAGTCCTATATAATAATTCTCACCTCCAACATTCTGAGGCTGCCTGGAACCGTGGATCATGTTGGAGTAGATAATAGTGATGTCACACAACCCACACCAGATTGGCCAGTAGAAGGGAGAGAGGCGGAGCCACGATACAGGGAGCAGCGAATCAGCACAACACGAGGAATGCACAGCAGCAGGAACAGAAGCCTCTCTCACACAGTCACTCTCTCAAACATACACACTCAGAGGAAAACCTTGCTAGCGCCCGTTTCCTTTCAAACAGAAACGGGCCTTTTTTACTAGTATAAAATAAAACATGGAACGTAAGCTTAGTATATTTTTCATTATCTTGCAGAGGCCAAAACTGCCTTCCTCATGTCTGTGGCCAGAGCCACACAACAGTTGTGGCTTTTATCCCGGCACAGGAGCCTCAGAGCAACCCGAACTTTCACAAGCTGAGCTCCACAGCAGACAAAATCCCTGTAGTTCTCAGAGGGGCCACACCCGATCTCCCCTCCCCCACTCCAACAGGGCGATCTGCCCCTGGAGGTGCAGGTCCATGGTCCATTGCATCACCACTCCTACGGACTCCAGAAACTCCTTTTAAATAGAGAGAGGCAATTCATAGGATTCTGCTCCACATATTAAATGAATTTATTTGTAGTGGCTTGCGGCTTTGAGGGCCTCATGCTGTCTTTCAATATTGTCTAAGGACACTGGCTGTAATTTCTGAGAAGTGCCAGAGCAGCAGGCGCTGTGCCGCCTTCCATGATGAGTTTATTCTCTCTGCTCTTTGTCCCTTACTGCAGCTGAACCAGTGCTGACTTATGGAAACGAATGCCAGTTAACAATTACCATCAGTAAAGGATTCTTAATAATAATATTAAAAAAAAAAAAAGGTTTACCAGCAAAAAATACTGTTGAGAGAAAGGAAAACAGGGCTGCTTAAAAAGTCTTTTATTGAGTGCTGTGGGAGAACAGAATTCTATTTATAAACTGCGTTCTGCCAGCAGGATAGACAGTCTCAGACTGTGGAGAGACTCTGGTATGGATTGCTGAACCCTTTTGGGTTCTGGAGAACTGCATAGTCTGAACTTATTCCTTACTCGTTGGAACGTACTCCGGCTACTCATAGGAAGAAGCAGCATTTTGTGCAGAGGGAGCTGGAGTTCAGGGAAGGTTCGTGAGCTGCAAGTTTAGAATATGAAGAAAGACTAAGGAGGCTAGGGCTTTTCCGCTTGGAGAAGAGACGGCTGAGGGGAGACATGATAGAGGTATATAAAATATTGAGTGGAGTGGTGTCGCGTTCTCGAGGACCTTGGCATACTGTCAGGCTTCTTCCCCGGGAGCACTGGGTTCGTGAGTCCTTGGGCCACTACCGTGGAGCGGCAGTGGCAGGCAAGATCACCTTCAAGGTAGAGACGAGACAAGACTGGACTGGAACCCTGGACTGAAGTTCTACACAGGAATACATGGAACTGGAACGCACCGGATGGGTGCGCACTGGAGTGGAGCCCGCTGGACTGGAACACACTGGAGTGGCCCCACTGGACTGGAACATACAGGAGTGAAACCCGCTGGACTGGAACCCACTGGAGCGGAACCCGCTGGACAGGAACACACTGGACCTAGGCTTCACCTACGCTTAGCCACCTTTCCCCGAGGGTTGAGCCCTCAGGTTCGGGCAGCCAGCAGGACTTACAGGAAAACCCGGAACTGGAACTTGCAAGCAGGAACAGCAGGAATGAGGATCCAGGAGTGCCCCCAGGCACCTAGGCAAAAGTGAGGCAGACAGGCAGGGAATGTCCGGGTTCTGGCAGTAGGCAGGTTTAAAGCAATGGTCAAGTCAAGGAACAAGGCTGAGGCTGGAGCTTCAGTATCAAGGAGTACTGGCAACAGACTGAACAAGGGCTGAAGCTCCAGAAGCAAAAGAAAACACACACGGGAAACCCAGCAGGCTAAACACAAGAAGACTAGGAAACTGAACACAAGCTAATAGGAAAGCTATGCCCAAGCAAACCAGTCATACACAAGAAACATACACTAAGCAAACACAGGAAAGCTGTACACAGGCTGACAATGCAAAGCTGTGCCCAAGCTAGCTAGTCATACACTGGAAACATACACAGAGAACTAGCAAAGCTGTACACAGACTAACAAGCAAAGCCGTGCCCAAGCTAGCTAGTCAAACATAGAAACATACACAGAGCAATCTCAGGAGAACTAGTAAAGCTGTACACAAGCTAACAAACAAAGCTGTGCCCAAGCTAACAAGTCAAACACCAGAAACATACACAGAGCAAACAATGTAGCAGTGTACAGAGCACTCTACATACCAGGGCCCTTAGACGAAATGCAAAGGCAAGGGCTGCAAGCTCTAAGTGATTAATAAAGCCTGTCAACACCAGAGGCACAGCTGCAGCAATCACCTTGCATCCAAACAGAGGCTTGACACTCAGAGAAGTCAGCCCACAGGAAGAACAAGCGGGAGCCATCTTGGATACTGGCATAGAGGAGTCGGCAGCCATCTTGGAAGAGGCATAGCCCACACAGGTGAGGTTCAGTAAGGCACTCAGCACACAGAGCCAGAGAGAAACTAAGACAGAAACAGACACAGAGACAAGCAGAAGCCAGCACAGCCACTGACTCCCAGAAACAGGGTAAGCATGAGGGTGGTCACGGCCACAGACCTGACAAGTGGAACAGGTGGATGTGAAGCGTCTGTTCACGCTTTCCAAAAATACTAGGACTAGGGAGCATGCGATGAAACTACAGTGTAGTAAATTTAAAACAAATCGGAGAAAATGTTTCTTCACCCAACGCGTAATTAAACTCTGGAATTCGTTGCCGGAGAACGTGTTGAAGGCGGTTAGCTTGACAGAGTTTAAAAAGGGGTTAGACGGTTTTCTAAAGGACAAGTCCATAAACCGCTAATAAATAGACTTGGGAAAAATCTACAATTCTGGGAATAACATGTATAGAATGTTTGTACGTTTGGGAAGCTTGCCAGGTGCCCTTGGCCTGGATTGGCCGCTGTCGTGGACAGGATGCTGGGCTCGATGGACCCTTGATCTTTTCCCAGTGTGGCATTACTTATGTACTTAAGATGCAGTGATGCGAAGGGAGGAGGTTGGTGCGTGTTGGGTGAAAGATGGAAATAACTGGATGTAGCTTTGCTTTTAAATTTGATGTATTGTCCACAAAGTCAGCTCCAAATAGGACCAAAGAAGAATAGACACACCTACAAATACAGGACATAAGTACATAAGTGCATAAGTATTGCCATACTGGTACAGACCAAAGGTCCATCAAGCCCAGCATCCTGTTTCCAACAGTGGCCAATCTAGGTCACAAGTACCCAATAGTAGCAACATTCCATGTAGAACCCCAAAGAATAGCAAGAATTCTAAACAATAACAAGATTCCATGCAGAATTTCAAAGTGTTGCAACATTCCATGTGGAATCCTAAAGAGTAGAAAGATCCCATTCAGAATCCCAAGCACATAAGTACATAAGTGTTGCCACACTGGGACAGACCAGAGGTCCATGAAGCCCAGCATCCTGTTTCCAACAGTGGCCAATCCAGGTCACAAGTACCCAATAGTAGCAACATTCCATGAAGAACCCCAAAGAATAGCAAGATTCTAGAATTCTAAAGAATAGCAAGATTCCATGCAGAATTTCAAGGTGTAGCAACATTCCATTTGGAACCCCAACGAATAGCAAGATTCCATTCAGAATCCCAAGTACATAAGTGTTGCCACACTGGGACAGACCAAAGGTCCATCAAGCCCAGCATCCTGTTTCCAACAGTGGCCAATCCAGGTCACAATATACCTGGCAAGATCCCGAAAAAGTACAAAACATTTTATACTGCTTATCCCAGAAATAGTGGATTTTCCCCAAGTCCATTTAATAACGGTCTATGGACTTTTCCTTTAGGAAGCCACCCAAACCTTTTTTAAACTCCGCTAAGCTATCCGCCCCTACCACATTCTTTGGCAACGAATTCCAGAGTTTAATTACATGTTGATAAAGACTTCCATAGACCATCCATTCAGTCTGCCCTGAAAGGTGGCCAGGGGTGTACCTGCTGCTCCATGCAGGTTATCCCGTTTGCCTGTAGGATTGAAAATATCATTATGTACAAGTTACCCTCCCTCTATGCCAGAGGTATTCAAACCTGTCCTAGAGGTCCACAAGCCAGTCGGATTTTCAGGATATCCCTAATAAATATGCATATCCCTATCTGAGTATCCTTCCTCTAATCTAGTTACAATAAATACCTTAACATATTATTAAATAATTTCAATGCTTCTTTATTGAAAACTCTCAATTATAAAATATATAAATCTTTTCATTCACCTAAATAATGTTAACCCAGCACTCTCTCTCTCTCTCATTCCCACCATCCATTCCACATACCTCTTTTAATTATTACCCATCATGTGAGTTCAAACATTGAATTATTTAAACATCTAATATAGTAACATAGTAACATAGTAGATGACGGCAGAAAACGACCTGCTCGGTCCATCCAGTCTGCCCAACAAGACAACTCATATGTGCTACTTTTTGTGTATACCCTACTTTGATTTGTACCTGTGCTCTTCAGGGCACAGACCGTATAAGTCTGCCCAGCACTATCCCCGCCTCTCACCACCAGCTCTGGCACAGACCGTATAAGTCTGCCCAGCACTATCCCCGCCTCCCAACCACCAGCCCCGCCTCCCACCACCGGTTCTGGCACAGACCGTATAAGTCTGCCCAGCACTATCCCCGCCTCCCACCACCGGCTCTGGCACAGACCGTATAAGTCTGCCCAGCACTATCCCCGCCTCCCAACCACCAGCCCCGCCTCCCACCACCGGTTCTGGCACAGACCGTATAAGTCTGCCCAGCACTATCCCCGCCTCCCACCACCGGCTCTGGCACAGACCGTATAAGTCTGCCCAGCACTATCCCCGCCTCCCAACCACCAGCCCCGCCTCCCAACCACTGGCTCTGGCACAGACCGTACAAGTCTGTCCAGCACTATCCCCACCTCCCACCACCGGCTCTGGCACAGACCGTATAAGTCTGCCCAGCACTATCCCCGCCTCCCAACCAGCAGCCCCGCCTCCCAACCACCGGCTCTGGCACAGACCGTATAAGTCTGCCCAGCACTATCCCCGCCTCCCAACCACCAGCCCCACCTCCCACCACCGGCTCTGGCACAGACCGTATAAGTCTGCCCAGCACTATCCCCGCCTCCCACCACCGGCTCTGGCACAGACCGTATAGGTCTGCCCAGCACTATCCCCGCCTCCCAACCACGTACCGCCTCCCACCACCGGCTCTGGCACAGACCAAATAAGTCTGCCCAGCACTATCACCGCCTCTCAACCACCAGCCCCGCCTCCCAGTTCTCACAGTTCTGTCAGTTCTTCACTCCATGTGACGTATGTCTCCACTCAATTGCTACATATCCACTTTTCCCACACAAGGAATACTTTTCACACAGTTCTTCAAGAAGCGTCCATTTTTCTCAAGTACTTTAACCCCACTGTCCACTTATCACTGTTAATTCCATTCCAATGATTGTGGTTCCCACACGTGTCTCAAACAGTGCCTTAATCTTCTTCATATGGCAAATGTTCGCATTGCTGTTCCCTCAGTTCTATCCATCGCATTTGTTCTCAGTTTTTATCGGTATCACTTTTAACATCGTCAAACCCTAAACATGTTTGTGTTTCGATGTATGCATCTTCAGGGGGTTTAACTGATAAAATTACAATAATTTGGAGTGTAATGGTGCCATTGTTCCCTGTATTTATTTAGATTTTGCTCACACCTTTTTCAGTTTTTCAGTTCACACCAACCCCCCTCCCCCCGCCCCAACTTACCTTTGCCGGTGGGGGTCCCCAACCCTGCCAGCCTTAGTCTTCTTCAATGCACTTAGGGAGTAGAAATCCACGGGAGACGTATGTGTTAGGCGGTGAGAGTCTGATATGTACAGACAGGGAGAGGGATCTTGGGGTGATAGTATCTGAGGACCTGAAGGTGACGAAACAGTGTGACAAGGTGGTGGTCGTAGCTAGAAGGTTGCTAGGCTGTATAGAGAGAGGTGTTGACCAGCAGAAGAAAGGACCCCCTCCCACACTAAAACTAAAAAACTTTTTTGCCAGCCTGTATACCAGCCTCAAATGCCGTACCCACCTCCATGACAGCAGAATGTGTTCTATCCTCTGACAGCCTTTCCATGGTTCTGATGTGGGTCTCGGGTGAGTGTGACACCTTTTCTGTTAGGTGCCCTGCAGAGTCACATCAGCAATGCGTTGTGGTGGGTGTAGGGTAGTGGGCTCTACTCCCATGGTGCTTTTCCCTCTGCTAACTGGGTCACAGTCCAGCTCATTTTCGAAAGTGAGCGCCGGCCATCTTCCGACATAAATCGGGAGATGGCCGGCGATTTTGGAAAAGCGGCAAAATCGGTATAATCGAAAGCTGCTTTTTCGACAGCTTCGCTGCTTTCCCGTCACCTCGCCGGCAAAAGTTCAAAGGGGCATGTCGCCGGCGAAGCGAAGGAGGGATATGGGCGGGCATGGGCGTGGCTACCAGATGGCTGGCTTTTGCGGATAATGGAAAAAAAAAAGCAGCGTTAAGCAGTATTTCGCCGGGTTTACTTGGTCCTTTTATTTTCACGACCTCAAAAAGGTGCCCCAACTGACCAGATGACCACTGGAGGGAATGGGGGATGACCTCCCCGTACTCCCCCAGTGGTCACCAACCCTGTCCCACACGAAAAAAATTAAAATAAAGCACTTTTTTGCCAGCCTCTATGCCAGCCTGAAATGTCATACCCAGCTCCCTGACAGCAGTATGCAAGTCCCTGGAGCAGTTTTTAATGGGTGCAGTGCACTTCAGGCAGGCAGACCCAGGTCCATCCCCACCCTACCTGTTACACTTGTGGTGCTAAGTGTTGAGCCCTCCAAACCCCCCCAAAACCCACTGTACCCACATGTAAGTGCCCCCCTTCACCCATAAGGGCTATGGTAATGGAGTAGAGGTGTGGGGAGTGGGTTTGGGGAGAATTTGGGGGGCTCAGCACCCAAGGTAAGGGAGCTATGCACCTGGGAGCTTTTTTTGTATTTTAAAACATTTTTAGAAGTGCCCCCTAGGGTGCCCTGGCACGTGAGAGGGACCAGTGCACTAAAAATGCTGGCTCCTCCCACGACCAAATGCCTTGGATTTCGCCGGGTTTGAGATGGCCGGCATTTTTTTCCATTATCGCTGAAAAACAAAACCAGCGATCTCAAACCCGGCGAACTCTGGCATTTGGCCTGGCTAAACCGTATTATCGAAAAAAAAGATGGCCGGACATTTTTTTCGAAAATACAGTTCCGGCCAGCTGTTGCGCCGCCGCCAAAATAGATCACCTGCGATCTATTTCGCCAGCGACGTTCGATTATGCCCCTCAGTGTGTTCAGTTTTGTTTCCGGTAGTCCATGAGGTAGTGGCCATTTTTGTCAACCAGTTTTAGATCCCTTTCATGTGTAGCCACGTTACCGAACTTAGTTCTTACCTTGAATGTTGCTGAAAGAGGGCATTGTGCACCATTCTGCCAGCTCTGACCTACTGCTCATCTCAGTACCAGGGAGACTCTTTGCCAGTGGGGCACAACCTCTGATCTGCAGTTAACTGTGAGTAAACGTACTTATTCAAATAAAGGACTTTTTCAAAGAGATTAGTCTTCAGGTCTCAACTGGTGTGCCAAGGTTATACAGCAGCAACAAGTCCCAGAGGCCTGCGTTATGCAGGTCCCTGGAGCACTTTTAGTGGGTACCGCAGTGCACTTAAGGCAGGCGGACCCAGGCCCATCCCCCCCCTACCTGTAACACTTGTGCTGGTAAATGGGAGCCCTCCAAAACCCACTGTACCCACATGTAGTTGCCCCCTTCACCCCTCAGAGCTATGGTAGTGTTTGTACATTTGTGGGTAGTGGGTTTGGGGGGGGGGGGTTGGGGGGCTCAGCATCCAAAGTAAGGAAGCTATGCATGTGGGAGCTTTTTATGAAGTCCACCGCACTGACCCCTGGGGTGCCCAGTTGGTGTCCTGGCATGTCAGGGGGGCCAGTGCACTACAAATGCTGGCTCCTCCCATGACCAAATGCCTTGCATTTCGCCAGGTTTGAGATGGCCGGCAGTTTTTTCCATTATCGCTGAAAAACAAAACCGGCGATCTCAACCCCGGCGAACTCTGGCATTTGGCCGGGCTAAACTATATTATTGAAAAAAAAGATGGCCGGCCATCTTTTTCAAAAATACGGTTCCGGCCAGCTGTTGTGCTGCCGGCGATCTATTTCGCCGGCAACGTTCGATTATGCCCCTCTATGTTACTAAGTTAGGTAGGGTCCAATGAAGGTGAGTCCTTACTACCTACAAAATAAGTTTCGGTAAGTGCTCACAAGGTAATTTTTTAAATTGTTACACAATAATGGCAACATCTAAGTCTAGATACAAGAAAATAATTCTAGAGGAAGATTAGTAAGGTGGTAAAAAAATGTGGCTTTTAGTAGATTCTATGGGTTGGTTAACCCAAATAATCTTGTTAAATTATTTATTTCTGTTAACAATGTAGATTTAACAGATTTACAAGAGGACATTCTATCTAGCACCATATCCAGAGGTTGACTGACATCATCTTTGAGTATCACAGGGAGACTGGCAAAATCAGCAAGATATTTAGCTAAGAGAACAAGAAAAAGATGGTGTGTCAGCAGCAGGTTGCAAAAAAGTTTCATAACCGCATCTCCTCCTGATCGAGTTTAGCGTGGGCTAATAACTGTCTTCCCAACAGGTCAGCCACTTGAGAAATAAAGTTGATGCTTAAGAGAGCGACTAAAAAGAATAGCAGCAACCCCACACTTCTTCACTGCAAACCGAAAGACACTGAGCCCCATCCAATTTTCCTTCGGTCAATGTGAATCTGCAGCTGTAACAAAGCAGCGTAACACTTCTTGAGGTATCAGAAAGCCATAACTCTTTTAATCAGCTCAGTGGCGTTCCTAGGGGGGCTGGCACCCGGGGCGGATTGCCGATTCTCCCCGCCCCCCAGGTGCAGCGTCCCCCGCCGATGCAGCGCAGACCCCCCCCCCCCCAGCGAAAGGACACCCTCGCAAAGGAACCCCCCCCCCGCCGGGTGCACGCCGCCGGGGGGGGGGGGGGGTGCCACGCGTGCCTGTCCTCCGTTGTTCCATGCTTCTTCTCTGCCCCGGAACAGGAAGTAACCTGTTCCAGGGCAGAGAAGAAGCATGGAACAACGGAGGGCAGGCGCGCACGGCACCCCCCCGGCAGCGTGCACCCGGGGCGGACCGCCCCCACTGCCCCCCCCCCCCAGAAACGCCATTGAATCAGCTGTGTCCTCCGTTGGATACAGTTTGTAACCGGGTTACCCTTCCAGGTGGAACCGAGGCTGTCCTTGCTTAGCTTCAGCAGACTCTAGCACGCTGGGCCATCCAGTTCACCTCCTTTCAAGGCTGGCTCCTTCCCACTGTGTCTCTCCCTCAGCTAGGCAGAGCCTTTACAGCCCTCCGTCCCTCTCCACAGGCTTCCAGAGACTCCGGCACACTCAAAGTTCTTAGAAAAATCACCAGGCTTTTATTGCTCAAGTTCTTTTAACACAATATTATTCTTCATTTGAGTCACCTCCTTCAGCATGGATAGTTCAGCTCATCATTTACATTCATCATTTCAACATAGTTCAGTCCTATTTCCACTCAAGGAACGCATTACTTTTAAAGTTTGCACATTAACCCACAAAATCATTCACGGCGAAGCTCCAGCCTACATGTCTGAGTTAATAGACTTACCACCCAGAAACGCCAAAAGATCATCCTGAACTTTCCTCAACCTCCACTTTCCTAATTGCAAGGGCGTAAAATACAAGACGCTACACGCGTCAACCTTTTCTCACGTGGGTACGCAGTTCTGGAATGCACTGCCGCGCAACCTGAGAACGATCTACGAGCAAACCTCCTTCCGCAAATGACTGAAGACCCATCTTTTGAAAAAATTTACGGAAAGAACCAAAACATATAAAGTCCACACTCACTGTTCACCAATGCATCAATACATCCACTTCTGAACTCTCATCCCCCGAAATCTCACCTCACTCATACCTTTACTCATAGAAATATGTAAACCATACATAATGCCCTTTTAACCTCCCGCTGTCTCCTTCCAATGTTTCAAAGTTCTGTTCCAGTGTTTATATTCCTTAACAACACTTTGATTGTCTCGTATAACTCTTCACAATGTAATCCATAACCAAGTTGTAACATATTGTATTTCCATCTTTCATATCGTATTGTAAGCCACACTGAACCAGCAAAAAGGTGGGAAAATGTGGGATACAAATGCAATAAATAAATAAATAAAATTTGACAGTTGCTGAGCCTGCTTACAAACATAACATAACCCTTATCAGAACGATCTTTTATGAGCAGACAGTTTCTGGGTTAGTTGCTTCCACCAGCCTTCTCTCCACTGGCTCACCTTCACCTCCCACAACATCCACAGTCTCGGTTAATACAGAGGCCACCAAAGCTTTTACCTTTTCCCCTCGAGTTTGAGCCACCTCGAGACACTCCACCTCTTCTTCTCTCCCCACTTCCTCTTTATTGCACTCCATATCCCCCTCCTCCCTAAGTTCCCCCAGCTGTTCCTCATTCCCTGGATCAGAACCCATCTCCCAATCATTCATTCCCCCCTCCCCCTCCTGAGGGTCCAGCTGACCCCACAATGGCTTCTGGGGAGAGTAGATTTTCTCCTGAACAAGAGATTTCACCGGCAGTTTGGCCACCAGAGGGCGAACTGCTCGCTTAGCAGGGATGAAGGAGGAAGGACGCTGACATTTAAAGGAACAACTACCCCCCTTTTCTTGTCCCAGCACTACAGAGTGCTCACAAGTTGTATCAAAAACTCTTTTATGTAAAACATGGTGAAAGGGTTTTCTTGTTTTCAAGACAGGAACAAATCTTTGACAACTAATGTTTATTTTATTTGTTACATTTGTACCCCGCATTTTCCCACCTCTTTGTAGGTTCAATGTGGCTTACATAGTGCCGGAGACTCTGGTGTATACACATACAAGGTGAAGCTGTGATAGGGTAATGTTCATGTGGTAGGACCACAAAGAGGAAATGGAGGAGTGGCCTAGTGGTTAGGGTGGTGGACTTTGGTCCTGGGGAACTGAGTTCGATTCCCACTTCAGGCACAGGCAGCTCCTTGTGACTCTGGACAAGTCACTTAACCCTTTACTGCCCCATGTAAGCCGCATTGAGCCTGCCATGAGTGGGAAAGTGCGGGGTACAAATATAACAAAACAATGTTCAGTGGAGATTATTACGAACTGTAGTTTAGTTGTGTCGCTGATATCAGGCATTTACGTTGGGTCTGTAGGTTATGCCTTTTTAAACAGGTGGGTCTTGAGTGACTTTCTGAAGTATAGTTGGTCATGTATGGTTTTCATGTCTTTTGGTAGTGCATTCCACAGTTGCGTGCTGATGTAGGAAAAACTAGATGCGCAAGTTGATTTGTATTTGAATCCTTTGCAGCTAGGGTAGTGGAGATTTAGGTATGTTTGTGTTGATTCGAATGAGTTTCTGGCTGGTAAGTCGATAAGGTCTGACCTGTAGTCAGGTGCTTCGCCGTGTATAATTTTGTGAACCATGGTACAGATATTCATTCATTCATTTAATTAATTATTTATGTATTGATTAGACCTAAGCAGTTTACAGGTACTGGGTCTGTCCCTTGTGGGCTCACAGTCTAAGTAGTACATTGTACCTGGGGTAATGGAGGGTTAATTGCCCAGGGTCACACAGAGCTGCGGAGGGAATTGATCCTAGTTCTCCAGGATCTCAACCCACTGCCCACCATCTGGCAGCAGCGAGAACTGAACCCAGTTCTGCAGATCCACAACCCACTGCACTAACCATTAGGCCACTCCTCCAGGATCTCAGTATGAATTGTTTGATTTGTCCTTTTTGACATGCAAATTATGTCATGTGACTTCCTAATCTCTTGTTTCTTCTGTTTATCTGTCTTGAATAGACCATAAGAGACTACTTCTTATGTGTCTGTGAACAAAAGTAGAGAGGTTGGAATCTGCACTAAATTGTAAGCAATAGATTAAAGCAGATCCATTTGAAAGAAAAAAGAAATTCTTTCAACTGGGTCTGCTTTATTCCAAAACATAAAGAATTAAATTATATAATAAACTATCCACCAACTCCATAAATCCACAAACTTAGAGAAGGGCTGAAAAAATATTTCAAAAAGAAATATTGCCTGACAAGACATTCATGTTTCCAGCCGAATTATTAATTCAACCAACTCTATCCAACTGAATATGCATGAGATGAACCTCCTTCTAATATCCCCTTGGATAACTGAGTGACTCTGGACAAACAGTTGCAGCTGACCCGGTTCCCAAAGCACATATTGTTCCATTTTAGCTAGAACATAGAAATTGGAATCAGGGCTGCTGAGGGGGGGGGTGGGGGGGGGGGGCATGGGGGCAAGATTCCCCAGGCCCAGCCTCCAAGGAGAGCCCGACGCCAGTGGTCAAGAGAGACTGCTCTGCCGGCCACAAGTCCTTCTTCCTGCCACGTCCCGCCTATACAGAAACAGGAAATTACTTCACAGGAGGTGGGAGGCGGCAGTGGCGTAGGAAGGGGGGGCAGGGGGGCGGTCCGCCCCGGGTGCACGCCGCTGGGGGGTGTCGGCTCCGCGCTGGTGCACTGCCCTCTCTGCCCCGGAACAGGTTACTTCCTGTTCCGGGACAGAGAGAGCAGTGAACCAGCGCGGAGCCGACACACCCCAGCAACGTGCAGTCACGGCGGATCGGCCCTCCCCCCCGTCCCTCGCCGCAGGTATGCGCTCCGGGGGGGGGGTGTGCTCCAGCGGGAGGAGGGTGCGCCGTGCTGCACCCGGGGGGGGGGGGGTACGCAGCGGCGACCTGCCCCGGGTGTCAGCTCCCCTCGCTACGGCTCTGGGAGGCGGCAGGAAGAATTACTTGTAGTCGGCAGAGCACGTGTCTCTCTTCCATACTACACGAATCCAAATCGGGATTTAGACTTCATCATAGCACAGAAATGGGTGCTGATGACACTCTTTGAGAACAGGAGATCTCAATCGGAAAAACCATCCCTTCTACTACAGTTCGACATGTCTAGTGCATTCGACATGGTTGATCACATAATCTTAAATAGAATACTCGATAAAACCGTAATTGGTGGGAAGGTGCTTGAATGGTTCAAGGGATTTCTGACCACTAGATACTACCAAGTGAAGTCAAACTCTCTGATCTCCTCCCCATGGAAAGCGTAATGCGGGGCCCCCAGGAATCACCACTCTCACCAATACTATTGACCCTAACGATGGTCACTATCCAAGCAAGGTTTCAACCCCTTCATTTATCCAAAATCACCACTAAAATCATGGACAGCAGAAATATGAAATCCTGGGCATTGGCTTTCAAACTAAAACTGAACAGAGAAAAAAAAACCACACTGCCTGATACTCACATCACCAAATACTGAATGTTATACAACCATAAAATGCTATGGGAACATCCCTCTCAATAGCAAAGGACCTGAAGGTCTTAGGAGTCACCATCCCTTGACAAACAGGTACCAAACGCAACAAAGAAAATGTTCCACACAGTGGAAACTCAAACATTTAAAAAAAATCTACTTTCCAAGGGATTTATTCCGCATCCTTGTCCAAACCATGGTCCTCGCACATGCAGATTATTGTAACGGAATCTACACAGGATGCAAGGAAGAAACATTTTAAAAATTGCAAACAGCACAAAACACTGCAGCAAGACTCATATTTGGCAAAAACAGATTTGAAAGCATGAGACCTCCGAAGCCTACACTGGCTACCTATCAAAGCAGGCATACTCTTCAAGATCTGTTCCTTGGCACACAGAGAGGGGCATAATCGAACGTGAACGCCCATCTCCATGGGCGTCTATCTCCGAGAACGGGTACGTGAAGGGGCGGGACAAACCGTATTTTCGAAAAAAAATGGGCGTCCATCTTTTTTCCGATAATACGGTTTGTGCCAGCCAAATGCATCGGATTTGTGCGGATTTGAGCTGGGCGGTATCATTTTTCAGCGATAATGGAAACCAAAGGCGCCCAGCTCAAAAACGACCAAATCCAAGGCATTGGGTTGTGGGAGGGGCCAGGATTCGTAGTGCACTGGTCCCGCTCACATGCCAGGACACCAACCAGGCACCCTAGGGGGCACTTGTAACAATTAAAAAACAAAGTAAACTACCTCTGAAGTCCATAGCTCCCTTCCCTTGGGTGCTGAGCCCCCCAAATCCCATGCCCCACAACTCTACACCATTACCATAGCACTTATGGCTGAAGGGGGGCACCTAGATGTGGGTACAGTGGGTTTTGGGGGCGGTGTGGAGCGCTCCCATTTACCACCACAAGTGTGACAGGTTGGGGGGGGATGGGCCTGGGTCCACCTGCCTGAAGTCCACTGCACCCACTAACAACTGCTCCAGGGACCTGCATACTGCTGTGATGGAGCTGGGTATGACATTTGAGGCTGGCATACAGGCTGGAAAAAAAAGTTTTTAAAGTTGTTTTTTTTGGGTGGGAGGGGGTTAGTGACCACTGGGGGAGTCAGGGGTGATCATCCCCGATTCCCTCCAGGGGTCATCTGGTCATTTAGGGCGCTTTTTTGGGACTTGTTTGTGAAAAAAGGGTCCAAAAAAAGTGACCCAAATTCACGCTAAAAACGCCTTTCTTTTTTCAATTATCGGCCGAGGACGCCCATCTCTCCTCAGTTGATAAACACGCCCCAGTCCCGCCTTCACCACGCCTCCGACATGCCCCCGTCAACTTTGTCCGTTTCTGCGACAGATTGCAGTTGAAGACGCCCAAAATCGGCTTTTGATTATACCGATTTGGACGCCCACAGGAGAAAGACGCCCATCTCCCGATTTGGGTCGAAATATGGGCGTCTTTCTCTTTCGAAAATAAGCTGGAGAATAATCTTCGGTCTCACTTCAGAATAAATGACTGACCTAATAATTCTACAACTACGCAACGCAACCAAGAACCTATCTTACCCTTCACTTTCCCAGATGCCAGGGCCTGAAATACAAAACCACATATACTAGCAGTTTCAGATACGCCTGCACTAAAGCCTGGAAATCACTACCGAAAGACCTAAAACTCATGAACAATTACCTCACATTCAGAAAACATTTAAAAGTCCACTTCTTCAGAAAATTCCTTTTCGACAAACTCAGTCAAGCAAACAACTGATCAGCACTCCATAATCATGATTACGAACTGAATGCAAACAGACCTTACATCGCTCCACAACAGAACAAGACTTCATCACCCCACAAGGCACTATAACACGTAACCGGTTTACTTTAACTGAAAGCCACATTGAACCAACCACTAGGATTGAAAATGTAGGGTACAAATGCAATAAATAAAAAATAAAAGACAGAAAACAAGTCTGGGCTATGAGAAAGCTGTCAATCTGCTCTAAAACCAATGCCACAGCTCAGGGAAGGTGGATGCAGGTAGGGCCTCTGCTGGAAGAGGAACAGTGCTAAGGATAAGTCTTGGAGGAAGGGGCATGCACATGTGATCATGGGCCTATTGTCTGGGTTTGGAAGCACAAAATGGAAGGGAAAATGCAGGATAGGGGAAGGGGGAATAAAATGAGTTCAAATACTTTTTAAAAGGCAGTGAATGCAAGTACATAAGTATTGCCATACTGGGAAAGACCAAAGGTCCATCGAGCCCAGCATCCTGTTTCCAACAGTGGCCAATCCAGGTCACAAATACCTGGCAAGATCCCAAAAATGTACAAAACATTTTATACTGCTTATCCTAGAAATAGTGGATTTTCCCCAAGTCCATTTAATAACGGTCTATGGACTTTTCCTTTAGGAAGCTGCCCAAACCTTTTTTAAACTCCGCTAAGCTAACCGCCTTTACCACATTCTCTGGCAACGAATTCCAGAGTTTAATTACATGTTGAGTGAAGAAATATTTTTTCTGATTCGTTTTAAATTTACTACATTGTAGCTTCATCGCATGCCCCCTAGTCCTACTATTTTTGGAAAGTGTGAGCAGATGCTTCACATCTACCCGTTCAACTCCACTCATTATTTTATCTCCCCTCAGGCGCAGGAAACGTTTCTCACAAAAAGTTTGCAGAAGGCCATTCGTCACATGTATTTTCCCCCCACAAAAGCTTTCCCTGTAAAACATTTCCACATGTTTCTAGGTGCTGCTTTCTCGGAATAAGGTCACGGGAACAATTCATCTCAGTTTTAAGAGAGAGAGAGAAAGGATATTGATTTCAGAAAGAAATCCTCCTTTGTATCACTTCCAAAAGACATCTGCTGGATACCAAAGGAAGATCCATGACCCTCAGTGAACCTAATAGTTTAATTCCCTGCAAAACCTACCACAAATTTCCAGGATTGTTTTATATCCGCCTCACGTCATTGGCGTGTTACTTACAGAAACGTTACAGCAAGTCTTGTCAACACAACCAGTGCATTCAGAAAAAAATTGCAAGAGCCTGGGCCATCTGCTCTCCTGTATATAAAATACCGAATCTGCACAGCAGTCCCTCGCAAATAGATTTTAAACACAAATTTCTATTGGAGTCTTCAATTTCAGTCTCATTAGCTGGGCCTTTCAAGACAATTCAGCTGCGGCCCAAGCGTCACCAACTCCACAGGTGCGTTGAATTGGTTGCAAACAAATGAGCTTGTGGTTTCCCTGCCAGTTCGGTTTGTTAATTGTAATTAATGCCAGCTAATCTGGAAACTTGTTATTTCCTTGTGACCCAGGAAGCATTAATAAAGATGACATGTGCCAGGCATGCAAAGGGGAGATGGGGGAAGGGCAGAAAAGAGGACTGTAAATAATTACTCTGTAAAATTGCTGCTTGAAACAGAGAGCAGGGGAATTAGTATGCAGGGAAAGTGTCTGGGCCAAACACCAAAGGATCCCGTTTAAAATGATAGGCCCTCCTGTATTTTTAAAATAAAGATATAATAACTGTCATTCTTGCTTCTCTAACTGAACCGCTTACATAGTAATATAGTAGATGACGGCAGAAAAAGACCTGCATGGTCCATCCAGTCTGCCGAACAAGATAAATTCATATGTGCTACTTTTTGTGTATACCTTACCTTGATTTGTACCTGTCCTTTTCAGGGCACAGACCGTATAAGTCTGCCCAGCACTATCCCCGCCTCCCAACCACCAGCCCCGCCTCCCACCACCAGCTCTGGCACAGACTGTATAAGTCTGCCCAGCACTATCCCCGCCTCCCAACCACCAGCCCCGCCTCCCACCACCGGCTCTGGCACAGACCGTATAAGTCTGCCCAGCACTATCCCCGCCTCCCAACCACCAGCCCCGCCTCCCACCACCGGCTCTGGAACAGACCGTATAAGTCTGCCCAGCACTATCCCCGCCTTCCAACCACCAGCCCCGCCTCCCACCACCGGCTCTGGCACAGACCGTATAAGTCTGCCCAGCACTATCCCCGCCTCCCAACCACCAGCCCCGCCTCCCACCACCGGCTCTGGCACAGACCGTATAAGTCTGCCCAGCACTATCCCCGCCTCCCAACCACCAGCCCCGCCTCCCACCACCGGCTCTGGAACAGACCGTATAAGTCTGCCCAGCACTATCCCCGCCTCCCAACCACCAGCCCCGCCTCCCACCACCGGCTCTGGCACAGACCGTATAAGTCTGCCCAGCACTATCCCCGCCTCCCAACCACCAGCCCCGCCTCCCACCACCGGCTCTGGCACAGACCGTATAAGTCTGCCCAGCACTATCCCCGCCTCCCAACCACCAGCCCCGCCTCCCACCACCGGCTCTGGCACAGACCGTATAAGTCTGCCCAGCACTATCCCCGCCTTCCAACCACCAGCCCAGCCTCCCACCAACGGCTCTGGCACAGACCGTATAAGTCTGCCCAGCATTATCCCTGCCTCCCGCCACCGGTTCTGCCACCCAATCTCAGCTAAGCTCCTTAGGATCCCTTCCTTCTGAACAGGATTCCTTTATGTTTATCCCACGCATGTTTGAATTCCGTTACCGTTTTCATTTCCACCACCTCTCGCGGGAGGGCATTCCAAGCATCCACTACTCTCTCCGTGAAAAAATACTTCCTGACATCTTTCCTGAGTCTGCCCCTCTTCAATCTCATTTCATGTCCTCTTGTTCTACCACCTTCCCATCTCCGGAAAAGGTTCGTTTGCAGATTAATACCTTTCAAATATTTGAACGTCTGTATCATATCACCCCTGTTTCTCCTTCCCTCCAGGGTATACATGTTTAGTTCAGCAAGTCTCTCCTCATACGTAACTGAACCGCTTACAATACATCTCTACACAAAGCTTTTTTTAAAAAATATTTTAACCATTTCAGGGGCCCTGTTAATAAACTGTAGTAAAATCTGGGCCTAGCGCACAGGAAAGTCTAAGGCCAGATTTAACATAGCATTTTTGTAGGGCTTTTTCTATTTCTCTCTCTCTCTCTCTTTTTCTCTTTTTTCTCATTTTGTAAAAAATTAACACAGGAACACCTACTGCCTCCTATTTATTATTATTATTATTTGTTACATTTGTATCCCACATTTTCCCACCTATTTGCAGGCTCAATGTGGCTTACATAGCACCGTGAAGGCGTTCGCTGACTCCAGTAGAGAAACAAATACAAAGTGAGGTTATAGTCGAATAGGGTTCATATGTTACAGGCACATTGGGGAATCGGAGAGAAGAGTTGTGTAGTGTTCATTTCGAGCTTTGGTTTCGGTATGCTGCAGGGTTCAGGCACTTAGGTTGGGTCGGTAGGGTATGCCTTTTCGAACAGGTAGTTCTTCAGTGATTTCCGGAAGTTAAGGTGGTCGTACGTTATCTTCACAGCTTTCGGTAATGCATTCCACGGTTGTGTGCTTATGTAGGAGAAGCTGGATGCATACGTTGATTTGTATTTGAGTCCTTTACAGCTTGGGTAGCGGAGTTTTTAAGTATGTTCGTGTTGATCCGACTGTGTTTCTGGTTGGTAGGTCTATGAGGTCAGTCACTAAGTGATCCTGCGTTAACTCTGCATTGGACACAAAGAAACAGGAAGGCATTATCTCCACAGAAAATGCAAAGACATCAAACATTGGAGTAACCAATACGACAAATTGGCAAAAAAAAAAGATGTGCACGTCAAAGTCCTTGGCACATAAGAGTAGCCATACTGGGTCAGACCAATGGTCCATTTAAGCCCAGTATCCTGCTTCCAACAGTAGCCAATCCAGGTCACAAATATCTGGCAGAATCCCAAATAGTAGCAACATTCCATGTAGAATCTCAAAGAGAAGCAACATTCCATGTAAAATCCCAAATAGTAGCAACATTCCATGCTACTGATCCCAGGAGGAAACAGTGGCTTCCCCCATGTCTATCTCAATAGTAGACTATGGACTTTTCCTCCAGGAGCTTCACCAAACCTTTTTTAAACCCAGATATACTAACCGCTGATACCACATCCTCTAGCAACAAGTTCCACAGCTTAACTATTCGTTGAGTGAAAAAAATAGTTCTTCCTGTTTGTTTTAAAAGTAGTACCATGTCAGTTCCTTGAGTGTCCCCTAGTCTTTGTACTTTTGAGAGAGTAAAAAATCGATTAACATTTATCAGTATTTTGTCGACCTCTATCGTATTTTCCCTCATCCGTCTCTTTTCCAAGCTGAAGAGCCATAACCTCTCTAGCCTTTCCTCATATGAGAGGAGTTCCATCCCCTTTATCATTTTGGTCACCTTTCATTTAACATTTTCTAATTCCGCAATATCTTTTTAAAGATACAGCAACCAGAACTGCATGCAATACTCAAGATGTGGTCACACCATGGAGCGACACAGAGACATTGTATTATTAGTTGTCTTATTTAAACCAATGCAAACTTAATTCCTGTGCAGGACTTCACATAGGCTGTGTTTTGCCATTGTTGCCTGCATCAGGAGTCCAAGCAAGTCTGTGGCTTCTACAATTGAATCAATACTAATCCTGTTTCAGGAAGAAAGCTTGGATAATGAGTACACGGTCAGAGCGTAAAATTGTCTCAAGCAGCGGATATAACGATATTACAGCGTTATTCAGTTAGCACATGCTAATCGTAGCATGCTAGCTGCCCATGACATATCCTCTCCTAAAAATATTTAAAATAGGTAACGTTCGGGTTATCTTTTGTGCTTTGCTGTATAATTTTTATATACCTCCTATTTATTCAGTTTTTCCTTTCTGTCCTCCTGATTTGTATCAATGTTGAACCTCAGTAGTGGACTTATGGTTTTCTGCAATGATGATATGTTGTTCTTTTCTTGTTTATTGTTTCCGGGGTGAATTTCCCCCCATTTTTGGTTTGATCTGAATCGTGAATCTTTGCCTTCTAAGGATTGTCCTTGAAGGTTATATGTAAAGCTGATATAAGAAAAAAATCATAAGAAATAGTGGGGGGGGGGGGGGGGGGGGTGAGCATATCTGAATGTGTTGAAGAGTAAGGACTCAGGGTAACTCTGTAAAGTAAGGTGCTAACATTTATGCACAAGTTAGAATACTAGAACATATGCACATACGACCATCTAAACTTCAGGAAATCACTAAAAACCTACCTATTCAAAAAAGCATACCTTACTGACATAACCTAAAAGCCTGAACCCTGCTACACAACTAACTAAAGGTAGAATTGGACTCAACGTAATTCCTCCTCGCTACGATTCCCAAATATGTCTGTAACACAAGCATCTATTCTACCATAATACCACTTTGTATTTGTTCTTTACCGGCTGGCATACGCCTACGGTATTATGTAAGCCACATTGAGCCTGCAAATGTGGGTGACCGGCGCAAAGAAAAGTACAAGTGATTTAACCAACTACCGCCCAGTAGAATCTATTCCTCTGATAACCAAACTAACGGAAGGTATGGTGACCGAGCAGCTCACCAACTACTTAAATACATTTTCAATACTTCACAACTCCCAATCAGGATTTCGGTCTAACCACAGCACCGAAACAGTACTAGTTACTCTCCTGACTAAATTTAAACAAGGTATTGCAACTGGCAACAAAATACTTCTCCTACAATTCGACATGTCCAGTGCTTTTGACATGGTTGACCATGGACTTCTACTACACATCCTAGAATACTTCGGAGTTGGAGGTAACGTTCTTAATTGGTTTAGAGGTTTCTTGACCACAAGATCATACCAAGTTATAGCTAACTCGAATACATCAAACCCATGGATACCTGAATGTGGAGTCCCTCAAGGATCTCCCCTCTCGCCGACCCTCTTCAACATAATGATGACACCCTTGGCCAGGTTACTATCCAATCAAAACCTCAATCCACACATATATGCAGATGACGTCACGATCTACATCCCATTCAAACAGGATTTAAAAGAAATCACCAACGACATCAACCAAAGCTTCCAAATCATGCATTCATGGGCGGATGCATTTCAGTTGAAACTTAATGACGAAAAAACACAATGTCTCATACTCACTTCACAACACAACACAAGCAAATTCACCACCATAACCACACCAAACTTCTCCCTTCCCGTTTCAGACACCCTGAAAATTCTTGGAGTGACTATCGATCGAAATCTTACACTTGAAAGTCATGTGAAGAATACAACTAAGAAGATGTTACATTCGATGTGGAAACTTAAAAGAGTAAGACCTTTCTTCCCAAGGATCATCTTTCGCAATCTGATACAGTCAATGGTGCTGAGTCACCTAGATTATTGTAATGCACTCTATGCTGGTTGCAAAGAACAAATTATCAAGAAGCTTCAAACAACTCAGAACACTGCAGCCAGAATTATATTTGGAAAAACAAAATATGAAAGTGCAAAACCCCTAAGAGAAAAATTACACTGGCTTCCACTTAAAGAACGTATTGCATTCAAGGTATGCACTCTAGTTCATAAAATCATTCACGGAGATGCCCTGACCTACATGCTAGACTTGGTTGACTTGCCACCCAGGAACGCTAAAAGATCATCCCGCACATTCCTTAATCTTCACTTCCCTAGCTGTAAAGGTCTAAAATACAGACTCACACATGCGTCCAGCTTTTCCTACATTTGTACTCAGTTGTGGAATGCATTACCGCTTAACCTAAAAACAACTTACGAACTAACCAACTTTCGTAAATCTCTGAAGACCTATCTCTTCAACAAGGCATACCACAACGATCAAGGAATGTAAATGTAACACATCATCACTTTACTTGATATTCTGAACTGTTTTCTTCCTATATCTGTTCGCCCAACTCTATCACGTCATCCATGATCTCTATGTAACACCAATTGTTATCTCCTACTCTGGAATGGCGAACACCATAACAGAGCATTGTAAGCCACATTGAACCTGCAAATAGGTGGGAAAATGTGGGATACAAATGCAACAAATAAAAAAAAATAATAATTCTGAGTTTGCTGCATGCCATTTCCTGCGCTAGAAATACATTTTTATTTTCTAGCATGGGGAGTGGGGAGTAGGTGTTCCCAGCTGTAATCGGGTAGCATGGACACATTGCCACATGCTACCCGATTACTGCAAGGTTAGTGCGTGAACCCTTACCACCTACTCAATAGGTGGCAGTATGGGCTCAGGCAGTAAATGACTGCACGCTAATTTTGATATTAGTGCATGGCCATTAACAACTCCAAAAAAATACCTTTTTCCTGCCACGATAAAAAGCGGCCTGGCGCATGGCAATCCCGTGCCCCAACACTACCGTGGGCCAGTTTTTACTGTGGCTTGGTAAAAGGGCCCTGAATTATACACTGACAGCTCATCTCTCTGATCCTAATGGTAGATGGACATTAGCTTAACTATTACTACGAAAACATATAGGGGCCCTTTTACTAAGCTGCGTAAACATCTACACGCGCCCAACCTGCCCCAAAATGGAGTTACTACATGGCTACTGCGTGGCCTTTGCGGTAATTTCATTTTTGGCGTGTATCCGTCACACGTGGCGGAAATTTTATTTTTTGCCACACGTATGGGATGTGCGCCAAATGGCATTTTGGCGTGCATAGGCCATTACCGCCCGGTTACCACGTGAGACTTTACCACTAGGTCAATGGCTGGCGGTAAGGTCTCAGACCCAAAATGGACGTGCAGCAATTTTGATTTTGCAGGTGCGCTGAAAAATGATTTTGCACGCGCCCGAAACCTGCGCCTACACTACCGCAGGCCATTTTTCAGCGCACCTTAGTAAAGGACCCAATATATTTTTGAATATTTATGGCCCTAATGTTGATGTTACATTTATTCATGTCCTGACTAAACAGCTTGCAATGTCCAAAGTTGATTACTACATAGTGGGCGGTGATTTAAATGTTCCCATAGATGGCTTACTTGATAGGAAATCTACTGCTGTTTGGCACCCGTCCAAATCTTAATTGCTCTTTAAAAGTTTAACATCAGATTGGGACTTAATTGATTCTTGGCGCCTGATGCACCCCACTGAATTGAATTTTACTTTTCATTCTATACCAAATGACTCATTGATGATCTAGACTATTTATAAATCTCAAAAGACTTGGTATCTGGAATTACAGAGTCAAAAATAGAATCCAAACATTTATCAGATCATGCTTGTATAATCCTTAAGTCAGAACTTAATGCTTCATCTGATCCTTTCAAAATTTGGAGGTTTAATCCAGCCTTATTGGAAGATGAGGGGGACTGCAGACTACTTTTTAACTAATATGACAGATTACTACAACTGCTACTACTACTACTTATCATTTCTATAGCGCTACTAGACACACGCAGCACTGTACACTTGAACATGAAGAGACGGTCCCTGCTCGACAGAGCTTACAATCTAATCAGGACAGACAAACAGGACAAATAAAGGATAAGGGCAAAGAGTAGCAAGATTCCGGAATCCCTAAGAGAAGCAAGATTCTGGGAATCCCAAAGACTACTACTCCTACTACTTATCATTTCTATAGCACTACTAGATGTACGCAGCGCTGTACACTTGAACATGAAGAGACAGTCCCTGCTCAGCAGAGCTTACAATCTAATCAGAACAGACAAACAGGACAAATAAGGGATAAGGACAAATGGTAGTAAGATTCCGGAATCCCAAAGAGTGGCAAAATTCTGGAATCTCAACGACTACTACTGGAATCTCATAGCACTACTAGATGTACACAGCGCTGTACACTTGACAGGTGAGTTGACATACCCAGTTATTTGGGATGCTTACAGTATTCAGCCTATAAGGCTAAGCAAGTTAACCCAGAATTTCAGAAATTGGAACGGGAAATTAAATCTCTGGAGACTCAATATTTGTCTAACCCTACTTCTGTTGAAATGCATCTGCGTGTATTATAGTTTCAATGTTCTTCTAAAATGTCTGATAAAGCAGGGATCTTATTGTTAGGAGGCTACAATGCATTGGGGCACTTTTATTAAGCTATGGTAAAAAGTGGCCTGCGACAGCGTAGGCACATGTTTTGGGTGCGTGCTGGGCCAGTTTTTACCGCATATGCCAAAAAGGGCTTTTTTAATGGGACGGGAAAAGGACCTGCGGTAAAACTGAAACCAGCGTGCGTCTAAAACTGGCCTGAGCCCTTAACACCACCCATTGATCTAGCGGTAAGGGCTCAGGTGCTACACATACGGTGAATGGTCAGCATGCGCCAACTGCCAATTACTGCTGGAAACAGCCCTCGTGGGAGGAAATAAATAAATAAATCACCCAGGCATTATGTGTGTGAGCCAAATCTGAAATTACCATGAGGGGGGTGTGCTGGCCTGGCGGGCAGTGGCGTAGCTACGTGGGGCCATGGGGGCCTGGGCCCCCGTAGATTTGGCCCTGGACCCCCCTGCCGATGACCCTCTTGACTCCCCTCCCGCCGCCAACCCACCAGCACTGTCGCCTACCTTTGCTGGCGGGGGACCCCAACCCCTGCCAGCCGAGGCCCTCTTCTTCCGGCGCAAGGCTTCGTTCTGTTTCTGTGAGTTTGACGTCCTGCACATACAACATGCAGGACGTCAGACTCAAAGAAACAGTTCGAAGCCTTGCAGATCAACCAGCGAGGTCCTCTTCTTCCGGCGCAAGGCTTCGTTCTGTTTCTGTGAGTCTGACATCCTGCACATACAACGTGCATGACGTCAGACTCACAGAAACAGAACGAAGCCTTGCACCGGAAGAAGAGGACCTCGGCTGGTGGGGTTGGAGTCCCCCGCCAGCAAAGGTAGGTGACGGCAGCAAAAGGAGGGTTGGCAGCGAGAGGGGAGGTCCAGAGGGTCGTCAGCAGGGGAGATCAAAGTTGCTGGTGGTGGTGGCGGTGGCAGAGGGGGCGGCAATGGCGGGGAGGGGGTCGGCAGCACCATGGGGGGCTAAAATGTGAACCCTCACCTTGGGCTCTGGACCCCCTTCCCGCCGAAGTCTGGCTACGCCCCTGCTGGCGGGTTCTCATTTTGGCACATGCATGTGCATAGAATATACCGCAGCTTAGTAAAAGGGCCCCATTATGAGGGACGTAACAAGGTAGGGAAATGCTTAGCTAATTACTTAAGGAGCTAAGCAAAATGTTCATCAAATTCATGCCTTAAGGGAGGGCTCCACTGAAAACTTATTTTAAGAAGAGAGAATATTTATTTTGTGGCAAAACTCCAGACGTTTCCTGAAGTGGCTGGAGCTCCTCAGCATCGGTGTAGACAGTTTTTGCAATTAAAAGAATCGTGTCTTAGCTCTAGGGGCTACTTTCTTTTTTAAATTTCCTTCAAAATGTATTATTACTTTTTCTAATGCCAACTATATTTTCTTTGAACCAGATCAGCTAGAAAGGCTAGTGATAGATAAGGAAGCTAAGTAATTATCTCTAGGTGGAATTCTATTTAGATCGCCTTAAGTAATTATACAGGAGAAATAATTGTGTAATTATATTTTTTATATATTTCCCATATCTTTTCTACTACTACTACTTATCATTTCTAAAGCGCTGCTAGACGTACACAGCGCTATACACTTAAACATGAAGAGACAGTCCCGGCTCGACAGAGCTTACAATCTAATTAGGACAGACAAACAGAACAAATAAGGGATAAGGACAAAGGGTAGCAAGATTCCGGAATCCGAAAGAGTAGCAAGATTCCGGAACCCAAAGAATAGCAAGATTCCAGAATCCAAAGGACTACTACTACTTATCATTTCTAAAGCGCTACTAGACGTACGCAGCGCTATACACTTAAACATGAAGAGACAGTCCCTGCTCGACAGAGCTTACAATCTAATTTAAGACAGGCAAACAGGACAAACAAGAGCTAAGGGAATATTAAAGTGGGTGCAGTGCACTTCAGGCAGGCGGACCCAGGCCCATCCTCACCTACCTGTTACACTTGTGGTGGTAAATGTGAGCCCTCCAAAACCCACCACAAACCCACTGTACCCACATTTAGGTGCCCCCTTCACCCGTAAGGGCTATGGTAGTGGTGTACAGTTGTGGGTAGTAGGTTTGGGGGGGGGGGGGTTGGGGGGCTCAGAACACAAGGTAAGGGAGCTATGTTCCTGGGAGCAATTTCTGAAGTCCACTGCAGTGCCCCCTAGAGTGCCTGGTTGGTGTCCTGGCATGTGATGGGGACCAGTGCACTACGAATGTTGGCTCCTTCCATGACCAAAGGGCTTGCATTTGGTCGTTTCTGAGATGGGCGTCCTTGGTTTCCATTAACGCCGAAAATCAGAAACGACCAAGTCTAGGGACGACCATCTCTAAGGATGACCTAAATGTCAAGATTTGGGCGTCCCCGCCCGTATTATCGAAATGAAAGATGGACGTCCATCTTGTCTCGATAATACGAGTTTCCCCGCCCCTCCACCTGGACGTTTTGCGAGGACGTCCTCATCAAAACTTGGGTGTCCCTTTCGATTATGCCCCTCTTTATATGCTAAGGGGCCCTTTTACTAAGGTGCGCTGAAAAATGTCCCGTAAATCTGTTTGTGATGAACCTCAGTCTGCTCCTCCTCTCTGCTTTGTGTTGCTGCTTCTGTTGCATCTGCAGATTGTTTAGCTTCTGTCCTGTCACTCAAATTAGGCACCAGATATTATTTATATATTGATGACATTTGTACCCCACATTTTCCCATACAATTTCAAGTTCAATGTGGCTAACAAGCTAAAAAGAAGTCATTACAAAATATGAAACAAAATACATCAACCCACACTTATCAATAAGGAAAGAATCATAAATATATAAAAAATTCAATAACAAAGCATAATGGGGAGAATGGAAGGGGGAGTTAGGCACCAGGATCAATTGACAGAAATTTTTTGACAAGGAAATTACACTTGGTTTCAGCAGATGGATGTCCTGGCACTCAAACGTGGGTATTAATTCAAAAGTAGGGGATAAACAAAGATAAACTGAAATAGAAATTGCATAAACTCTATAAAAAAATACCCCAGAGAACAAACCCTTACAATGTGAATGTTTTTTTTTAATTTATAAAGCGTATAAATAGTATCACTCCCTACTTACTCATACCACTCATACTCAAATTTGGGTGCCAAAATTAGCACTTAATGCTATTCTCTAATAGGCACTCATTTTTGAAAAGCATTGGTGACAAAGGAGAGCCCCTGGGGCACTCCACACTTTTACTGCCAACTATGAGAAAATTCACCATTTTTCCCAAACAGAATAATGTCGGTTAGACAATAGCATTTTTAAGCTAGTTTAAAACTGAATCAGCCAACCCAATCTCACTCATTCTGTTTAACAGTAGATTATGAGCCACTGAATCTAATGTAACCAATATATCAAATTGAAACCGTTCTCAACATTACATGATTCACAGTCAGGATTTCGCCCCCACCATAGTACTAAAACTGTTCTAGTCACTCTCCTGGCCAAATTCAAGCAAGTAATAGCCACTAGTAAAAGTATACTTCTCCTCCAATTCGACATGTCGAGCGCAATCGACATGGTCAACCACAATATACTACTAAGATTCCTTGGCCACTTCGGGATTGATGAAAATGTACTTAACTGGATAAAGGGTTTTCTAACCACTAGAAATTACCAAGTAAAATCAAACTCAAACATATCACCACCGTGGAAAGCCACCTGTGGAGTAACTCAAGGATCACCATTATCACCAATACTCTTCAACATGATGATGATCCCACTGGCAAAGTCCCTATCCAACCGAGGCCTCAACCTGTTCATCTATGCAGATGACGTCACAATCTATATTCCCTTCAGTCATGACTTAATAGAAATAACCAATGAAATCAATGACGGCCTGAACATCATGAACATCATTCCAATTGAAACTGAACACTGAAAAAACACACTGCCTCATCCTTATCCTCTCATCTCAACATAACAAGTACAAACCCACATCCATAAACACCCCAGAACACGCCCTCCCTACCTCAGACAGCCTAAAATTACTTGGCGTCATAATCAACCATAACCTTACCTTTGAGAGCCAAGTAAATTCCATAATAAAGAAAACGTTTTACTCAATGTGGAAACTCAAATGAATAAAACCTTTGTTCCCAAGGGAAATTTTTCGAAACCTAATACAATCAATGGTCCTAAGCCATACAGACTACTGCAATGGAATCTATGTGGGATGTAAAGAACAACTCACAAAAAAACCTCCAGACTGACCAAAACACAGCTGCCAGGCTGATATTTGGTAAAACACGCTTCGAAAGCGCTAAACCCCTCCGAGAAAATCTACACTGGCTCCCAGTCAAAGAATGGATCATCTTCAAAATCTGCACCTTGGTCCACAAAATTATCTACGGCGTAGTCCCAGGATACATGATAGACTTCATAGATCTACCTACCAGAAACAGATTCGGATCATCACGATCATACCTAAACCTACATTACCCAAATTGCAAAGGACTGAAATACAAAACAATTTATGCATCCAGCTTCTCCTACCTAAGCGCACAACTATGGAATGGACTCCCTAAAGCTGTGAAAATAATCCATGACCATCTAAACTTCAGGAAATCACTAAAAGCCATCCTCTTCAAAAAGGCCTACCCCACCGATCCAACGTAAATCCCCACACCCAGCAACACAACACAACCAATGATCGTACTGGACAATATACAATCTTCATCCCTCCCAACCTCATGGTGCCTGATATACACCCAGTGGCGTACAAAGGGGGTGGGGCAGTGGGGGTGGTCCGTCCCGGGTGCACGCCGCTGGGGGGGGTGCCGCGCGCCGGTCAGCGTCATTTGTTTCCATGCTCCCTCTGCCCCGGAACAGGAAGTAACCTGTTCTGGGGCAGAGGGAGCATAGAAACGAACGACTCTGACCGGCGCGCAGCACCCCCCCCAGCGGTGTGCACCCGGGAGGGGTTCTTTCGCTGGGGTGGGGGGGTGTCCTTTCGCCGGGGGGTTGCGCTTCACCGGGGAGGGGGGGCTGCACCCGGGGGCAGGGCGCATCGGCGATCCGCCCCGGGTGTGAGCCCCTCTAGGAACGCCACTGTATACACCTACCTCAATTTGACCACAATATAACCTGTATTTGTTAACAACCGACTGGCGAATGCCTGTAAGGTACTATGTAAGCCACATTGAGCCTGCAAATAGGTGGGAAAATGTGGGATTCAGATGTGACAAATAAATAAATAATCGGCATCCCCAAGCTCAACTGTTTTCTGATTTCAGTGACTAAAGTAAGTAGAAATGTTTCAGTACTATGTTGAGTTCTAAAATCAAATTGTGAAGAAATGCTGGCTCCTCCTTCATCCTAATGGCTTCATTTTGTGCGTTTTGAACTTGGACGTTTTTGTTTTGGTTTTTTTTTCAAAAAATGGACCAAACAACAAAACCTTGTTCAAAACAGTATTTAAAAAAAAAAAAAAAAAGATAGATTTTTTTTTAAATGATCTTTTTTCCTATTCAGATTTTGGATGTTTTTTGCAAAACGTCCAAAGTCAGACTTAGACGTCATATCGAAAATGCCCCTCTATGCCATACTTTGTATTGTTATTTGAATATTTTTACTGCTGTAATTGTCTATTGCTCACGTTTGATTTATTCTTACTGTACACCGCTGAGTGAAAAAAAGGCGGTAAATAAATAATAAATAGCCACATTGAGCCTGCAAAAAGGTGGGATAATGTGGGGTACAAATGCAATAAATAAATAATAATAATAATGCAAACATGAAAATTGATCTGGGTAATTTGTCAATTGCTTACTTATAAACATTGAAAGTATCTTAGGGGCCCTTTTACTAAGTGGTAGACCCCCAGATGTTCCTCCCTCACCCAGAAGCTGCCATAGAGATATCTCCCCCCAACTGAAAATATCCTACAATGCCAATGTTCTGCTCTTGGAAGCCCCCCCCCCCCCCCCCCAGCTACTCAAAGGCCCGTCTCATAGAAACATGATGACAGATAAAGGCAAAATGGCCCATCCAGTCTGCCCATGCTCAGTAACCACTAACTCCTCCTTTTCCCAAGGGATCCCACGTGCTTGTCCCACGCTCTTTTTGAATTTTGACACAGTCTTTGACTCTACAACCTCCACCAGGAGGCTATTCTATGCATCCACCACCCTTTCTGTGAAAGAGTATTTTCTTAGATTCCTCTTAAGACTATTTCCTCTTAACTTCATCCTATGCCCTCTCATTCCAGAGTTTTCCCTTTGTTCGAAAAAGACTCACCTCCTGTACATTAATACCAGTGAAGTATTTAAACATCTCCATCATATACCCTCTCTCCCGCCTCTCTTCCAGTGTATACACGTTGGGGTTCATAAATCTTTCTTTATATGTTTTATTTATTTATTTATTTATTATTACATTTGTACCCCGCACTTTCCCACTTTCCCAGAGTTTTGAACCTCTCCAGTCGGTTCAAAACTCTGCTGCCCGTCTCGTCTTCCGCCAGGGTCGCTTTACTCATACTACCCCTCTCCTCAAGATCCTTCACTGGCTCCCTATCCGTTTTCGCATCCTGTTCAAACTTCTTCTACTAACCTATAAATGTACTCACTCTGCTGCTCCCCAGTATCTCTCCACACTCATCCTTCCCTACATCCCTTCCCGTGCACTCCGCTCCATGGATAAATCCTTCTTATCTGTTCCCTTCTCCACTACTGCCAACTCCAGACTTCGCGCCTTCTGTCTCGCTGCACCCTACGCCTGGAATAAACTTCCTGAGCCCCTACGTCTTGCCCCATCCTTGGCCACCTTTAAATCTAGACTGAAAGCCCACCTCTTTAACATTGCTTTTGACTCGTAACCACTTGTAACCACTCGCCTCCACCTACCCTCCTCTCTTCCTTTCCGTTCACATTAATTGATTTGATTTGCTTACTTTATTTATTTTTTGTCTATTAGATTGTAAGCTCTTTGAGCAGGGACTGTCTTTCTTCTATGTTTGTGCAGCGCTGCGTACGCCTTGTAGCGCTATAGAAATGCTAAATAGTAGTAGTAGTAGTTAAAGCAGGTTCAATGCGGCTTACATAATAATATTGATTACAGAGTATTGATAGAGAAACTATATGTTAATTATAGTAGAATAATAAAAGAGATAGGTAGGTAGAGAAGGGGAAGGGTGAAGGGAGTAGGAGAGGTATGAGCAATTGGTAGATGAGCATTGGAGGAGGGGTAGAGGAGGCGGGAGGGGGATGGGACACGGGAAAAACAGGGAAATTTGAAGGGAGATGTAGTCTAAGTCATTGTTGTCTTCTGAATATGTGTTGGGTAGATGGGATCATAGGATTAGATTGGGTCATTTGGGTAGGCTTGCTTGAACAGATAGGTTTTTAGTGATTTCCGGAAGGGTAGAAAGTCACTGATTGATCAGATGGGTCTGGGGAGGGCATTCCAGAGTTGGCTGCCTGAGAAGGAGAAGTTGGATCCATAGTAGGTTTTGTACTTGAGTCCTTTGCAATTGGGGTAATGTAGGTTGAGGTAAGTTCGCGAAGTTTCAGACATGACAGAGATCGCTTACCAATTTTGTAGCCGCCCTCTGGACTGACTCCATCCTGTTTATATCTTTCCATAAGTGCGATCTCCAGAATTGCACACAGTGCTTTAAAATGGGGCCTCACCAGGGACTTATACAAGGGCACTATCACCTCTTTTTACTTGCTGGTCATCCCTCTCGTTATGCACCCAAGCATCCTTCTGGCTTTGGCCATCAACTTATCTACCTGTTTGGCCACTTTAAGGACATCAAACAGAAGTCCCGTTCTTCTTCCATACACAGAAGCACTTCACTCCCTATATTGTACCTTTCCCTTGTATTCTTGTGACCCAAGTGTATGACCCTGCATTTCTTCGGATTAAATCATAGTTGCCAATTATCGGACCATTCTTCAAGCTTTGCCAGATCCTTCCTCATGCTATCCGCACCCTTCAGGGTGTCCACCCTATTACAGAGTTTGGTATCATCCGCAAAAAGACAAACCTTACCAGACAACCTTCCACAATATTGCTCACAAAGATGTTAAAGAGAGCTGACTCGAGGAATAATCAGAGCGGCACACAACTGATAACATCCCCTTCCCCAGAGCAAGCTACATTTACCACTACCCTCTGTCTCCTCCCGCTTAACCAGTTTTTGACCCAGTCAGTCACTTTAGGATCCAAACCAAGGGCATTCTATTTGTTTATCAGTCGCCTGTGCAGAACCATGTCAAAGGCTTTGCTAAAATCCAAGTACACCACTTCTAGCGCCCCTCCCACGTCCAACTGTTTGGTCACCCAGTCAAAGAAATCAATCAGATTTGTCTGACACAAACTTCCTTTAGTGAAACCATCCTGCCTCGGGTCCTGTCGTCCATTTGATTCGAGAAACCTCATAATCCTCCACTTTAGAAATATTTCTATTAGTTTACTCACCACCAGTGTCAGACTGACAGGTCTGTAATTCCCAACCTCCTCCTTCCTTCCACTCTTGTGCAGAGGGTCCACATCCGCCCTTCTCCAGTCCTCCGGGACCACTCCAGACTCTAAGGAAGCATCGAAGAAGTCAGACAGCAGAGCCGCCAGAGTTCCTTGAGTACCCTCGATGTATCCTATCAGGCCCCATCACTTTGTCTACTGTTAGTTTGGCCAGCTCCTCACGAACACAGTCTTCTAAGAATTGGTCCCAGTCTACCATATATCCATCCCCATTAGCATTTGATTTCTACGGTCCTACACCCATCCTTTCATCCGTGAATACAGGACGGAAATAATTGTTAAGCAGTTCAGTTTTATCCTTATCTGCTTCTACATATTCCTCCCCCTCAGCTTTGAGCTTCAAAATGCTATTATGGTACTTCCTCCTGTCACTTACATATCTGAAAAATGTCTTGTCTCCCAATTTTACGCACATTCCTCAATCTCCACTACCCTAACTGCAAAGGGCTAAAATATAAATCCACATTCGCGACCAGTTTCTCATACATTTGTACCCAGCTATGGAACGCACTACCTAGGCCATAAAAACAACACAAGACCTAACTAACTTCCGAAGGCTACTGAAAACAGATCTGTTCAAGAAGGCATACCATAAACATCCGTTTTAAATACTAAATAATAAGACTATACACAGTGATTTTTTTTGTAGAAAAAAAGGTGCTGGTACTCATTATGGGCGGAGTCACCACATATGGCTCCACCCCTATGATAGCCACACCCACATTAGCCACACCCCTTATACCAGCCATGGCACATATAAACAGACATCATTGAAAATATACTGGTATAGTAGAAAAACAATAACTTGTGATTTTTTTTTCATTATAAATCATTTCTGTAAGATGTTACAGCTCCAGTATACCCAGTGCAAAATAAGACAGCAGATGTAAATTCTCAAATTGGACATATTCCAAACACTAAAATTAAAATAAAATGATTTTTTTCTACCTTTGTTGTCTGGTGATTTTGTTTTTCTATCCATATTGGTCCTAGTCGCTGAGTCTGCTGCTCTCTATCTGTTCTCTTAACTCCGTTTCCAGGGCTTCCTTTCCATTTATTTCTTTATTTTCCTCCTTTATTCTTCCATGTACAGCATTTCGCCTCTCTCCCCGCCAACCCCTCCATCCATCCATGTCCAGCAATTTTACTCTATCTCCTGCTCTCCTCTCCATTTCCAGCATTTCTCCTTCCTCCCCTGCCATCTCATCCATGTGCATCTCCTTCCTATCTTACCTCCCCTCCATCCATGTCCAGCATGTCTCCTCTCTCCCCTGCCCTCCCATGTCCAGCGATTCTCCTCTGTCCCATCCTCTTCTGCCATCCATGTCCAGTGATTCTTCTCTGTCCCCTGCCATCCATGTCCAACGATTCTCTCTTCCCTGCACTCCCCTCCCAGCAATGTCCAGCAATTCTCTGTTCCCTCCCCTCCCAGCAATGTCCAGCAATTCTCCGTTCCCTGTCCTCCCCTCCCCTCCCAGCAATGTCCAGCAATTCTCTGTTCCCTCCCCTCCCAGCCATGTCCAGCAATTCTCCGTTCCCTGCCCTCCCCTCCTAGTCATGTCCAGCAATTCTCCATTCCCTGCCCTCCCCTCCCAGCAATGTCCACCACCAATTCTCCGTTCCCTGCCCTCCCCTCCCCTCCCAGCAATGTCCACCACCAATTCTCCGTTCCCTGTCCTCTCCTCTCCCATGTCCAGCAATTCTTGGACCTTTTTTTGCCCCCCTCCCCCGCCCCCCGGCGACATTCCCGGTGAGTCCTGCACTTACTTTTTTTTTTTAAGACTCAGAATGCGCGAACGATGCAGCCGGCAGCAATTGAAAGAGGCTGTCTGGCATCTGCGTCGGAGCTTCCCTCACCCTCTGCGAGTCCCGCCTATGCGGAAACAGGAAGTTGTAACAACAAAGGCGGGACTCGCAGAGGGTGAGGGAAGCTCCGACGCAGAAGCCAGACAGCCTCTTTCAATCGCTGCCAGCTGCATCGTTCGCGCGTTCTGAGTCTTAAAAAAAAAAGTAAGTGCAGGACTCGCCCGGAGTGTCGCGGGGGGAGGGGGGGCAAAAAAAAAAGGTGCTGGTACGCCGTACCGTTGCGTACCGGCACAAAAAAAGCACTGACTATACATGACCTAGACACAACCGAAATCTTATCACTTGACTGATTAACCTCTTTGCTATTAGTGAACAAGCACTACCACTTCAGTCCTTATGTCGAATATGGTCTCTCCATAGTCGATGACCTAATATCTCTATATATAAAAGGCACCACCAACGTTCCATGAAGCCTCCAGCCGGAAGTGTGAAGGGGGAGAGATATCTGGTTTCCCCATGAGTGTCTGCCCCGCCCTCGCTCTCTCTCTAACACAAACAGTGATCAGTGAAGGAAAACACAGCAAAGCACGAAATCAAATCGCTCTCTCTGTAACAATGAAGGACTCAGAGCGGGGAGGGGAGAGAGGGCAGAGGGCAGGGATACACACACTCCCACATGCACACAGAAGAAAACCTTGCTAGCCCCCGTTTCATTTGCATCAGAAACGGGGCTTTTTTACTAGTATGTTATAATCCAATTATTACTCAGGAACCTTCATGCAATACCATAATGTATTCTTCTTTACCATGTATTGTATATATATATACATATACACCATGAACTGTTCCATGTATGTTATGTTCCATTTATGTTACCATGTATATTTGCACCTTAACGCAACACCATTTGTAACTGTTACCCGGAAATGACAACCGCCACTACGGCAAATGTAAGCTACATTGAGCCTGCAAATTGGTGGGAAAATGTGGGATACAAATGCTACAAATAAATAAATAAATAAATAAATAAATAAATAAATAAATATCACCTATCTTTTTTCCATTTGCCTCTTCACTTTCCTAACAACTTTTCCGGCTTCTATTAGCTTTTGATAACAGTGATCATAATATGATCGGTTTTGATATTGGCATTGAAGGAAGTGAAACTAGGAAATCAAGTACGCTAGCGTTTAACTATAGAAAAGGTGATTACGACAAAATGAGAAAAATGGTGAAAAAAAGACTGAAAGGAGCAGCTCGCAGAGTAAAAAACTTGCATCAGGCGTGGATGCTGTTTAAAAACACCATCCTGGAGGTTCAGGACAAATATATTCCACGTATTAGAAAAAAGGGAAAAAAGACTAAACGTCAGCCGGCGTGGCTAAACAGTAAGATAAAGGAAATCATTAGAGCCAAAAAACAATCCTTCAGAAAGTGGAGAAGAGAACCAACTGAAAGTAACAGGATAGATCATAAGGAATGCCAAGCCAAATGCAAAGCGGAGATAAGGAGGGCAAAAAAGGACTTTGAGAAGAAATTAGCGTTGGAAGCAAAAATACATAGTAAAAATTTTTTTAGATACATTAAAAGCAGGAAACCGGCCAAAGAGTCGGTTGGGCCGCTGGACGAAAATGGTGTTAAAGGGGCGATCAAGGAGGACAAAGCCGTAGCGGAGAAATTAAATGAATTCTTTGCTTCGGTCTTCACCGAGGAGGATTTGGGGGGGGACACCGGTGCCGGAAAGAATATTTGAAGCGGGGGAGTCGGAGAAACTAAACAAATTCTCTGTAACCTTGGAGGATGTAATGGGTCAGTTCAGCAAGCTGAAGAGTAGTAAATCACCGGGACCTGATGGTATTCATCCCAGAGTATTAATAGAACTAAAAAATGAACTTGCGGAGCTACTGTTAGAAATATGCAATCTGTCCCTAAAATCGAGTGTAGTACCGGAAGACTGGAGGGTAGCCAATGTTACTCCGATTTTTAAGAAGGGTTCCAGAGGAGATCCGGGAAATTATAGACCGGTGAGTCTGACGTCGGTGCCGGGCAAGATGGTGGAGGCTATTATTAAGAATAAAATTGCAGAGCATATACAAAAACATGGACTGATGAGACAAAGTCAGCACGGATTTAGTGAAGGGAAGTCTTGCCTCACCAATCTAATGCATTTTTTTGAGGGGGTAAGCAAACATGTGGACAATGGGGAGCCGGTTGATATTGTATATCTGGATTTTCAGAAGGCGTTTGACAAAGTGCCGCACGAAAGACTCCTGAAGAAATTGCAGAGCCATGGAATCGGAGGTAGGGTATTATTATGGATTAAGAACTGGTTGAAAGATAGGAAGCAGAGAGTAGGATTGCGTGGCCAGTATTCTCAGTGGAGGAGGGTAGTTAGTGGGGTCCCGCAGGGGTCTGTGCTGGGTCCGTTGCTTTTTAATGTATTTATAAATGACCTAGAGATGGGAATAACTAGTGAGGTAATTAAATTCGCCGATGACACAAAATTATTCAGGGTCGTCAAGTCGCAGGAGGAATGTGAACGATTACAGGAGGACCTTGCGAGACTGGGAGAATGGGCGTGCAAGTGGCAGATGAAGTTCAATGTTGACAAGTGCAAAGTGATGCATGTGGGTAAGAGGAACCCGAATTATAGCTACGTCTTGCAAGGTTCCGCGTTAGGAGTTACGGATCAAGAAAGGGATCTGGGTGTCGTCGTCGATGATACGCTGAAACCTTCTGCTCAGTGTGCTGCTGCGGCTAGGAAAGCGAATAGAATGTTGGGTGTTATTAGGAAGGGTATGGAGTCCAGGTGTGCGGATGTTATAATGCCGTTGTATCGCTCCATGGTGCGACCGCACCTGGAGTATTGTGTTCAGTACTGGTCTCCGTATCTCAAAAAAGATATAGTAGAATTGGAAAAGGTACAGCGAAGGGCGACGAAAATGATAGTGGGGATGGGACGACTTTCCTATGAAGAGAGGCTGAGAAGGCTAGGGCTTTTCAGCTTGGAGAAGAGACGGCTGAGGGGAGATATGATAGAAGTGTATAAAATAATGAGTGGAATGGATCGGGTGGATGTGAAGCGACTGTTCACGCTATCCAAAAATACTAGGACTAGAGGGCATGAGTTGAAGCTACAGTGTGGTAAATTTAAAACGAATCGGAGAAAATTTTCTTCACCCAACGTGTAATTAGACTCTGGAATTCGTTGCCGGAGAACGTGGTACGGGCGGTTAGCTTGACGGAGTTTAAAAAGGGGTTAGATAGATTCCTAAAGGACAAGTCCATAGACCGCTATTAAATGGACTTGGAAAAATTCCGCATTTTTAGGTATAACTTGTCTGGAATGTTTTTACGTTTGGGGAGCGTGCCAGGTGCCCTTGACCTGGATTGGCCACTGTCGGTGACAGGATGCTGGGCTAGATGGACCTTTGGTCTTTCCCAGTATGGCACTACTTATGTACTTATGTACTTATGCCTGCCTTCCTCTTTTTGAGTCGTCTTGTAACGTACGAAGGCAAACCTTCTTTCCCTTTTCAGCTACTACGTCTGAGAACCAGATTGGCCTTCTTTTCCTCTTTCTTTTATATAATTTTCTATCGTAAAGGTTTGTCGCCTTTAAAATAGTTCCTTTTAGTTTTGCCCACTGCTGTTCTACTTCCTTCAGCTGTTCCCATCCAGCTAACTCTTCCTTGAAAAATTCCCCCATCTCGGCAAAGTTCGTTTTTTTGAAATCTAGGACCTTCAATCTTGAGTAAGCCCTTTCCTTCCTTTGTTTTAATATTGACCCACACCATTCAGTGATCGCCAGATGACAAAATGATTTCCCACCATAGCATCAGAGATATTCTCCCTGTTTGTAAGTACCAGGTCTAGTATAGCTCCATTCTGCGTCGGTTCCATTACCCACTGCTGAAACAATTCTTCCTGTAGAGAATCCAAGATTCCTTTGCTTCTAGACGACCCTGCAGTAGGGATGCCCTAGTCAATGTCCGGCATATTAAAATCACCTATCAGCAGTGGCGTTCCTGGGGGGGCGGTGGGTGCGGTCCGCCCCGGGTGCATACCACTGGGGGGGGTGCCGCACACGCCTGTCCTTCATTCGTTCCATGCTCCCTCTGCTCCGGAACAGTTCCTGTTCCGGGGCAGAGGGAGCATGGAACGAATGAAGGACAGGCGCGCGCGGCACCTCCCCCCCCAGTGGCGTGCACCTGGAGGGGGTTCTTTCGCGGGGGGTGTCCTTTCGCCGGGGGGGTCACGCTGCATCCGGGGGGGGGGTGCTGCACCTGGGGGGGGTTCTTTCACGGGGAGGGGTGTCCTATCACTGGGGGGGGGTCGCGCTGCATCCGGGGGGGGGGGCGCTGCACCTGGGGGGGGTTCTTTCACGGGGGGTGTCCTTTCACCGGGGGGGGGGTCACGCTGCACCCGGGGGGCGGGGCACATCGGCGATCCGCCTCAGGTGTCAGCCTCCCCCCCCAGGAACGCCACTGCCTATCAGTACTACTTCCCCTTTCCTAGCTATCTTGTGGATGTCTTCAATTAAGTCTCTGTCCATTTCTTCTGACTGCGAAGGTGACCTATATATTACACCAATGTAAATACATTTTCCTTTCCCTCTTACCAGTTCAACCCACAGTGCTTCTTACTTACCCCATACATCCTGCAGTTCTGTCACTTTAATATTATTTTTTTACATATATTTTATTTTTTTATTTATTTTTATTACATTTGTACCCCACGCTTTCCCACTCATGGCAGGCTCAATGCGGCAGGCAATGGAGGGTTAAGTGACTTGCCCAGAGTCACAAGGAGCTGCCTGTGCCTGAAGTGGGAATCGAACTCAGTTCCTCAGTTCCCCAGGACCAAAGTCCACCACCCTCCCTAACCACTAGGTCACTCCTCCACTGTTGCTACTATTTGAGATTCTACATGGAATGTTTTGCTATTCCACTAGCAACATTCCATGTAGATGTCGGCCTTTGCAGATCACCAATGTGGCCGCGCAGGCTTCTGCTTCTGTGAGTCTGACGTCCTGCACGTACGTGCAGGATGTCAGACTCACAGAAACAGAAGCTTGCTCAGCCTTCTACATGGAATGTTGCTAGTGGAATAGCAACATTCCATGTAGAATCTCCAATAGTAGCAACATTCCATGTAGAATCTCCAATAGTATCTATTTTATTTTTGTTACATTTGTACCCTGCGCTTTCCCACTCATGGCAGGCTCAATGCGGCTTACATGGGGCAATGGAGGGTTAAGTGACTTGCCCAGAGTCACAAGGAGCTGCCTGTGCCTGAAGTGGGAATCGAACTCAGTTCCTCAGTTCCCCAGGACCAAAGTCCACCACCCTCCCTAACCACTAGGTCACTCCTCCACTGTTGCTACTATTTGAGATTCTACATGGAATGTTTTGCTATTCCACTAGCAACATTCCATGTAGATGTCGGCCTTTGCAGATCACCAATGTGGCCGCGCAGGCTTCTGCTTCTGTGAGTCTGACGTCCTGCACGTACGTGCAGGATGTCAGACTCACAGAAACAGAAGCTTGCTCAGCCTTCTACATGGAATGTTGCTAGTGGAATAGCAACATTCCATGTAGAATCTCCAATAGTAGCAACATTCCATGTAGAATCTCCAATAGTATCTATTTTATTTTTGTTACATTTGTACCCTGCGCTTTCCCACTCATGGCAGGCTCAATGCGGCTTACATGGGGCAATGGAGGGTTAAGTGACTTGCCCAGAGTCACAAGGAGCTGCCTGTGCCAGGAATTGAACTCAGTTCCTCAGTTCCCCAGGACCAAAGTCCACCACCCTAACCATTAGGCCACTCCTCACCTCCTCTCTTTTTTCCTACCCTGTCCTTCTTGAATTGATTATAGCCAGGTATAACTATATCCCAGTCATGGGTTCTCCACGAACCACACCTCCGTGACTGCCACTAGATCCAAGTCGGCTTCTATCATTGCAGCCTCTAGATCTAGAAATTTGTTTCCCATACTACGTCAAGATGATCTGGGGTCTAGGAGAGACTGGGCAGGAACACCAGACTGAAATGCTAAATATGAAAGCAGCATATCAAAACAAGGAAGATATAATTGAACTGAGCCAGCGCCATGGGAAATTTCTCTCGTTAAGCACCTTCTCATAGTCACATGAATTAGGAAGGGGAGAGTTCACCTTCTCTTTACTCCCTTCCCTAGGCCTGATACCAGCACCCTCCCTTTTTCTCCATTTCCAGATTTCAGCTCTTTCTTCCTCCTTACCAGCAACTCTCCCTACCATGTCACGTAGACAGGAAATAATACCCCCCTCAACAGGCAACACTTTCTTTCTGGAGTCATCTACAAGCGAGAAGTGGAAAAACCACTCAAGGGGGGAGGTGCAGTTGATCCCTAAGCAAGTCAATCAGAGCAAAGGATGAGTAGGGGGAGTTGGATCTTTCCAAAGAACGCCATCTACTAGCAGCACTTTTTCCTCTCCCCCCCCCCCCCCCTTTCAGGTGGCACTTTTTTTCTAGTCCAGAGGCAGCGCTTACCCCTCAGGCATAACTTTTTTCTTCTTAGCCCCCTCCACTGACAGCAGTGTTGCCAGGTGGGCGGTTTTACCGTCCAATTGGGCGGTTTTCTGCGACCCGCCGCGGGAAATTTTTGCCCGCGGCGGGTTGCGGTTTTTTGGGCTCCTTTTGGGTCTTTTGGGCGGTTTTAAAAGCGGTTTTTTCGGCCGCGGGGGGCGGGGTTAGTAACGTTTTGGGCGGGGCCGATGACGGGGGAGGCGGGGCCGATGACGGGGAGGCGGGGCTGATGACGACGGGGGCGGGGGTGATGACGCGGGGGTGGGGTGTCAGGGGCGGGGTTTGACTTTGGGCGGGTTTTGGGCTGGATTTGGGCTGGATTGGGTGGGAAAATTTTTTTCCACCTGGCAACCCTGACTGACAGCACTTACCCCCAGGGGCAGCTCACAGCAGTCTGCTGCCTGAGGTGAAGGATGAGGTGCACATCTCAAGGCAACCAAAAGGGTCCCCTGAAAACTCAGGAAGGAGGGTGAGGAGGGCCCCTCACTGTAAACACTAGTCAGGAAGTTGCCCCAGGTAAGAAAAAAATACAATTTATATTCCCAAGCTATACAAAACAAACAAAAACTGCCAACATTGACTGTACTCAACACAAATGATTTGAGTTAAATTATGTTGTATGGAACTCTAATATAATAAAAAAAAAATACCCTTGACTCTGCATTGTCACAGTGTTAAATGCAAACATACATTCTGCATCCATTCCCCCTCCCCTCCACTCACACCTCCTAGCCCCATCTTCTACTAAATTCTCCTTTCCCACCCCTACCTTCTGCTCCATTCCCCCTCCACTCTACCCATATCACCTAGCCCCGTCTTCTACTCTGTTACCCTCCTCTAACTTACACCCCCTAGTCCCATTCATCTTTTGCTCCATTCCCCTCCTCCCACCCACATCGATCTTCTGCTCCATTCCTCTTCTCTCTACTCATACTCCCAGCCTCATCCAGCTTCTGCTCTTTCTCCATCCCCACCCCCACCCCCATCCCATCCATCTTCTGCTCCTTCCCTCCACCCCAACTCCCAGTCCTGTCCAGCACCTCCCTTTTGTGTTCCCTTCCCTGTTCCTCTGTTCAATATCTGCCCCCTGTGTTCCCATCCCTCCCCCGTCCCACTTTTTCCCCTTTCTCTTACACTCCCACCCCAGAGCCATCATCTCTCCCTCTTCTTTCCCCTGCTCACTCCTCAAAGTACTGCATCTCTCTGTTTCCCCCCTTCCCCCTCCCTGGATACAGCATCTTTTCCAATGTCCCCCCCCCCCCCCCCATGCATCCTATCTTTCTTTCCCTCCTCATCCCAGCATCTGTCTCTCTTTCCTCCGTGGGTCCAGTTTCTCTCCTCCTCTCTCCCCTAGCTCCTCATTCAAGCTCTTGCTTACCTCTCCCCCTCCCCTGTTTTCTGACATTTCTCACCCTACCCCCTGTGATGTGGCATCTTTTTTTAACCTTTTCTCCTCCCCTTCCATGGGTGTGGCATCTCCTTCTCTTCTTCCACTGCTCCTCCCCCCCATGAGGTCAGTATCAATCTCCTTCTCTCTTCCACCCCCTCCCCACAGGACCCAGTTTTGTTGTCCACCCCCTCTCAATCAGCTGCAGTCCTTCAATCGTCCAGGCCACCAGCAGTGTCAGCGTTGTAAGGATGCTGCCTTTGTCCTGCCACAGGAGCCTTCTCTCTGCTGCAACCTACTCCTCACCGGCCTCCCACTTAGCCATCTATCCCCCCTTCAATCCGTTCAGAATACTGCCTCACGTCTTATATTCCGCCAGAACCGATATACTCATATCACCCCTCTCTTCAAGTCACTTCACTGGCTTCCGATCAGATACCGCATTCAATTCAAGATTCTCCTCCTTACCTACAAATGCACCCCGTCTGCGGCTCCTCACTACCTCTTTACCCTCATCTCCCCCTATGTTACCGCCCGAAACCTCCATTCACAGAAAAAATCCCTCCTCTCAGTTCCCTTCTCCACCACTGCCAACTCCAGGCTCCGCTCATTCTACCTTGCCTCACCCTTTGCCTGGAACAATCTTCCTCAACCCCTACGCCAAGCCCCCTCCCTACCCATCTTCAAATCTCTGCTTAAAACTCACCTCTTCAATGCTGCCTTCGGCACCTAACCTTTCGTGAAATATAGTATTCCCTATCAGACGGACTCCACACTTGTCTTTAGATTGTACACCTGTGTTTTAGATTGTAAGCTCCTTGAGCAGGGACTGTCCTTCCATGTTAAATTGTACAACGCTGCGTAACCCTAGTAGCGCTTTAGAAATGTGAAGTAGTAGTAGTAAGTAGTGCAGCACCCCACCTGCCCAGGAACAGAGAAGTCTTCTGGGGCAGGCCAAAGGTACCATCCTTACTTTGTTAAAGCTGATGGCGGCCTGGAAGACTGAAGGATTGCAGTGCAGTGGGGGGGGGGGGGGGGGGGGGCAGTGGAGAGCAATACTGGATCCTGCAGAAGGGAGGTGGAAGAGAGATGCCACACCATGTGGGGTGATTCTGGACAGGTAGAAAAAAAATGAGATGACAAGCCATTTGGGGGGCAATGCCCCCATTCCCCCCCCCCCCAACTATGCCCATATGTAGGGGAGAACAAAAAGGTGGAGAAATAGTGTGAGGAGAATGGAGAAGGGGTGAAAGACCTGAGACCAGTGCAAGGGGGAGAGGCTGCAGGGGAAGTACAGAAAGTACCAGAGTGAAGGGAATAGAAGGAAACAGGAAAGAATGTGCATGCAAGAGGTGGATGGAAGGGAAGAGGGAGTGCAAGGGAGTTGAAGGTTGAGGATGTGAGTGCAGAGAGAGGTCATGGGGAAGACGGATTGCCCATATGCCCTACTCCACCCCCCAGACACACCCACTCCTCCTCACCAAGCACATACCCCAGTCTACCTCCATTCTCCACACACACGTACATTCATGTACTTCACCCGTCCTCACCACATACACACCCCATGCCATCCTTCTCCTTATCCATACACCCCTCCCATACATACCTCACCCTACCTCATACATTCAGACCCACACCTCATGCCACATGTATACACACATGACCCCTTACACCTACATTTTCAAGATAGGAACAAAAATATACATGATACCACTCACACACACACCTCATATTACCGAAAGCCATAAAGACAACACAGGACCACCTCAACTTCCGGAAATCACTAAAGACCGATCTGTTCGAGAAGGCATACCCTACTGATCCAACGTAAGTGCCTGAACTCAGCAACATAACGAAACCAAAACTTGCAATGAACATTATATCTCTTCTTCTCTTGATTCTATAATGTGTCTGTAACACATATATCTCATCCTCTATAACATCACTTTGTATTTGTTTCATCACCGGAGGTGGCGAACGCCTCACGGTACTATGTAAGCCACATTGAGCCTGCAAATAAGTGGGAAAATGTGGGGTACAAATGCAACAAATAAATAAATAAATATCGTCCCACAGTCCCTGCCATCCTAACAAGTCATTATCATGTCTCTTCCCACACAGACATGCAGGGAAAATCTGGCGCACAAACATACACTTTTCAATGTGTTTTATTTATTTGGATTTGGCTTATTCCTTTCCGTAGTGACTCAAGGTGAGTTCCACTCAGGCCCTGTAGACGTTTCATTTGTTTTAAAATTCTTTTTCTGTGTGTAAAATGATCTGAACCGAAAACACAGACTGAACACACATCCCCATGAGTCACCTTGAACGTGAAGTAGTGGTAATTCCTCTTCCAAAGAGCAGGCGATCGAAACCGGTGGCTCTGAAATCAATAGCAGGGACGTCCCATGGGCTATTCATACCTCCTGTAAGAAGACAGTACTGCTCATTGTAGAGCTGACGAGGGAATCAATTACTTTGGAAGAACTTTAACCTTTTCCACGGCAGAATTTATGCTCAGTGTCTTATCACAAAACAACAATGAAAAAAAAAAAATAAAACCTAATAGTAAGTGCCCACCGTAGAGCAGAAAGATCTATTGATTCCACCGAGCTGCCGGAGAAGAGGGGGCAAGTTGAAACAAGCTGAACAAAATTGGAGCTTCGGCAGAGAAATAATGCAGCAGTTTGTGATTGCTCTCAGCAGATAGATCAATGGAGTCTGGATGTTATTATTACGGGACAGGAGTCAATAGACTTCGCCCTTAAGACGCTTCTGTACCTGGTTAAATAGCAGATCAGTGGCTGATGCAGAAATGAAACCCAGCGCCTTCCCCACTAACGTTTCACTTCTTTGTAGCATTAAACAGAAGCCACCATCCAACCCTGCTCCCTTTTCCTCCACAAAGAAATTGAGGCCAGCTGGATATAATTGGGCCTGCATTTGAAGGATGTTCTTCCCTGTTGTGCCCATGTTAGAAATGTTTATAACTTAAATTGTTTGTGTTTATCTTTTCCAGCCGGGTTTCTCGCCTTCGGTTTCCCTCTCGTTTCTTTTTGGCACCCTCGTGAGCTACCTCCAGTAATATTTTAGGTAATGCTGTTAAATTCGTTCACTAAGGGGAGACAACTTGGCTTCTGAAATTTTGATTTTCACTTTCCCCGTCCTAATTGTATGCATGCCATTACACCTCTGGAGTAGCCTTGCAGTTTGGGCTCAGGCCCACCCAAAATTCTTGCACCTTTGTTATGGCTGGTGGAAATCTCCAAGCGTCGCCTGCTGAAACAGGTTCTCCGGCAGTCAGAACAGTTCATTCTCCTACTTGCTGCAGCTGGCGGCACTCTCTACCTAATGCCGCTGCACTGCCCCACCCCCGAGCATGCTCGGTTTTCATGCATGTGCGGGAGGGGAGAGGCCGGTGCGGCATGAGCATGTGGACAGTGCCGCCGGCCGCAGCAAGTGGGAGAATGAGCTGTTCTACCTGCCGGAGGACCTCTTCCAGCAGGCGACGCTTGGAGACCCCCAACAGCTCAAGTATTCATTTGTTGTGGTAGCTGGTGCAGGGTTGGGGCCAGTGGCGTAGCCACAGGTGGGCCGGGGCCCACCAACTTAGATCTCAGGCCCACCCAACAGTAGCACACGTTTAGCTGTAGCTGGTGAAGATTCCAAGCTCCGCCAACTGAAGACTTCCCCCTGATGGTAATGAAAGCGCTACTCTCCATGATATCGGCACCTGTGCATGCTCAGTTTTCAGCGCATGCCTGCTTCACGCTGCCAAGGTGGAAAGAAGCATTTTCCTGCCAGCTGAGATATATTTTTGGTGGTGGTTGTGGGGGGTGGGGTGGGGGGAGAGAATACTTGGTGTCCACCCACTTCTTGCCTAGGCTCACCCAAAATCTGTTGTCTGGCTACGCCCCTGGTTGGGGCAGAAGGTTTAGGGGGGAGGATTATGCGGCCGTTCTGTCAGAGGGCACAAAGAAGAACCTTGACTCCACAGGTGAAGAAGGCCTGTGAACTGTACTTTGGATCTAAAGTTGCTGGGGAATTCTGTATAGGTCACCAAAATTAGGCACTCGATTGGCTTAAGTGGTGAAAGCAATTGATAATTTCCATTAACACGTACTTAGTTGGCAGTCACTAGCAGTTACACATGGATGTGTCCTCCTATGCCCTATTCTATAACACGCAACGCCTAATTTTCATTGCGTGCAACTCCAAATAGGGTGTGGGCATGGGAGGGTATGAGCAGGTCATGGGCATTTTATTCTCTCCTTGAAATAAAACGTTGCTGGGACAAAGTACATTGTTTACATGAAACGAAAGTCTGATGTGCACCGTCAAACTTGGAATATTTTGTTTTTTTAATATTTAAGGTGTGCCCGTAACCCAGTGGAAAAAAACAAGGGGGCCAGTACTCCTGCAGAGCCAACCTTAGGGGGTGGGGTAACTCTCCATGGCTCCACCCCTAGAGTAGCCACACCCTTTTCATCAGCCATGTGTGGTGCTGCTGTGCTGAAGGTCAACCCACAGCAGTGATTTCTCTGGGAAAACATGACTGAAGTCACCAGAAACCCTGAGATTTTATGTAACGATTTATGTAATGAGCACATATGTGCAGAAATGTTAGTATTGCAAACATTTACTTGCATAAATATAAGCACCCGGGTTATAGAATTTCACTCTTTATATATCTCAATGTGATATTTGAATTGAGCTCTAATAAGGATCTGTGGGGCAATTCTATTAGTTGGCTCCACAATTCTGTTATGGGCTAGAGAATACTTGTGCTGGTGCCAGTGGCGTAGCCAAGGGTGGGCTCAGGTGGGCCCAGGCCCACTCACTTTGGGCTCAGGTCCACCCAGTAGCAGCACACCTATGAAGTGTCTGGCAGGGATCCCCAAGCCCCACCAGCTGAAAATTCCCAACAACTGTCCTTCCTGCATACCAGCCTTCCCTCTAATGTATTCCCGCCTATCCAGAAACAGGAAGTTGCATCAGAGGGAGGGCTGTGGGGCCAACATGAGCAGTGTGTATTAGTTGCTGCTCGCTGCCAGTGAAAATCTGCTATTTAAAAGGTATGGGGGGAGGGGGATGTTTGAGAGACCATATGGCATGCAGGCGAGAGAGGGAGAGACCAAATCACTTGTGGGACAGGGCGGAGTTCTTCTGCCTACCCATCTTGGGCCCAGGCCCACCCAAAATTGGGTGTCTGGCTACGCCCATGGCTGGTGCACTGAAAAACAAAGGCACTCCTGCTTACATATATGGTTACAATTTATCCGGATTTCCCCGGATATGTCCTCTTTTTGAGGGCATGTCCGGGGCGTCTGGCGGATTTTGCCCGCACACACGTTTGTCCAGATTTCTGGACAAACGTGGGCGCGGGCGTGCATGCATGTGTGCATGCATGCATGCGGGCAGGCGATCGGCGCCATGGGTCTGGTCTGGTCTCCCCTCCCCTTCCCTACCATGTTCCCTGGTGGTCTAGTGATGTCTTCGGGGCAGGAAAGAGCCCCCTTTTTCCTGCCCGGAGCGCTGCCTCCCTTGTCCATCATCCTTCTCGGTCTCGGCTGGGGATTCAAAATGGCCGCCGAGAGTTGAAGTCTCGCGAGGCTGCTTCAACTCTCGGCGGCCATTTTGAATCCCCAGCCGAGACTGAGGAGGATGCAGGCAAGGGCAGGCAGCGCTCCAGGCAGGAAAGAGGGGGCTCTTTCCTGCCCTGAAAATGTCACTAGACCACCAGGGCTAGATAGTAAGTGAGGGGGGGGTATGTGATGGGGGGTGGGGGAGGGGACTATGTGATGGGGGAGGGGTAATAGGGGGCGGGATGAGGAACAGAAAGGGGCATGGCGGGGCGGGGTATGGGCATGATTGGGGCGGAGCAGGGGGCATGCCATGTGTCCTCTTTTTCAGAGGACACAAAATGGTAACCCTACTTACATAGAAACATGACGGCAGATAAAGGCCATATGACCCATCCAGTCTGCCCATCCTCTGTAACCCCCAATTCTACCTGTTCCTAAGTGATCCCACATGCTTATCCCATGCCTTTTTAAATTCTGGAACAGTCCTCAACTCCACCACCTCCACCGGGAGGCCATTCCACGCCTCCACCATCCTTTCTGTGAAATAATTCTTCCTCAGGTTACTCCTAAGCCTATTCCCTCTTAACTTTGTCATATGCCCCCTCGTTCCAGAGCTCTCCTTCATTTGAAAAAGGCTTTCTTCCTGTACATAAATGCCCTTGAGATATTTAAACGTTTCTATCATGCCTCCTCTCTTCCAGCGTATACATGTTGAGATTCATAAGCCTGTCCCTATTATTTTTGCATTCAAGACCTCTTACTAATTTCGTAGCTGCCCTCTGGACCAACTCCATCCTGTTTATATCTTTCCGCAGGTGCGGTCTCCAGGACTGCACGCAGTACTCCAAATGAGGCCTCACCAGAGACTTATACAACGGCACTATCACCTCCTTTTTCCTGCTGGTCATGCCTCTCTTTATGCACCCAAGCATCCTTCTGGCTTTGGCCGTCGCTTTTTCTACCTGTTTGAAAGCTTTAAGGTCGTCAGACACAATCACCCCAAGCCCCGCTCTTCCTTCGTACACTGAAGCACTTCACCACCTATACTGTACCGTTCCCTCAGATTTTTGCGATCCAAGTGCAAGACCCTGCATTTTTTGGGATTAAGCCTTAGTTGCCAAATATCGGTCCATTCCTTTAGCTTCGCTAGGTCCTTCCTCATGTCATTCACACCCTCCAGGGTGTCCACCCTGTTGCAGAGTTTAGTATCATCTGCAAAGAGGCAAACCTTACCAGACAGCCCTTCCGCAATATCGCTCACAGACGTTAAAAAGAGCCGGCCCTAGGACCGATCCCTGCGGTACTCCACTGACGACCTCCTTTTCCTCAGAGCAATCTCCATTTACCACCACCCTCTGTCTCCTACCATTCAACCAATTTTTTTACCCAATCGGATACTCTAGGTCCCATACCGAGGGAACTCAATTTATTTATCAATACAAAACAATGGATTAATGGCTGGTGTATGTTGGTACACACAACAGATAATGTTCCATTATTTGCACATGTGATTTGGTGGCATGCTCAAGCTCCACCCACGGGTATCTCCCCTCACCGTTACACTCTAACCCCCGGATTCTATATATGTGCCTAGATTTGCATGCCAACATTTGGGCACACTCCAAAGATATGTGTGCAAATGGATGAGCCAGAAAACCAATGCCGGCCATCTGTCAGGGTGACCCAAATGTTGAGATTTGGCCGGCGCTGACCATATTATCAATACGAAAGATTGCCGCCCATCTTCTTTCGATAATATGGCCGGGTACGCCGCTTTACGGGGCCGTCATTAGAGATGGGCGCCCTTAGAGATGGGTGCCCCTGTTCGATTATGCCCCTCTATGTTACGTTACTATGCTCTTCAGCTCTCTGTGCTGTATTCCCGCTGTGCCTGTAACAATGTCCATATGCCTGTAATACTGAGAGAGATAAGCACAGAAATGCCTTGCTGGATGGCATTCATAAGCGTGGAACTGACTACAGTAAACTGGAGGATTTTAGGCGGGGGGAGGCTTTAAACACCAATATCTCCTTGAGAAGACAATCTAGAAAGTCACTGTTATGGTAAGTCACTCTGGGGTCCTTTTTACAAAGCCGCGGTACAAAGTGGCCTGTGGTAGTGTGGGCGCATCTTTTGAGCACGCGCTGCACCACTTTTACTGCAGCTGGGAAATAGGCATGCACCTTTTTACGGCCTGAGCCCTTACCGCCAGCCATTGACTTAGTGGTAAAGCCTCACGGTAACCATGCAGCACGCATCAATGTTGCCACACTGCCAATCGCCATCGGGAACGCCCCCATGGTAGAAAATAGACAAATATTTTCTACCATGGAATTCGGCAAGCGCCAAACTCAGCCCTCCTGCGGCTTTGTAAAAGGACCCTTTTCCTCCACTGCCAATTCTAGACTCCGTTTCCTTTTATCTGGCGGGGGTCCCTTCAGCGCCGGTCTCCGAGTTCGGTGTGTTCGCTGATCTGGATTCTGTTTCTGTGATTTAGGCGCATAGAATTGTTCCAAAATTTACGCAAATTGTTATAGAATAACAATTCACGTAAATTTTAGAACGCCCATAAACGCCCTTTTTGCCTGTGCTCATTAAAATTTAGGTGCGGTGCATTACAGATATGCTTAGGGAGTTGTGCTCGTAAATTGTAATTATTGCCAATTAGTGCTCATTATTGCTTGTTAAGTGTTGTTAACAACACTGATTTGGCTTAAGCCAATTAAGTTACATGGGTCGATAGAGAATACTCTTGGATTTTGGTGCAGAACGCTAGGTGCGCTATATAGAATCTGGGGTTAAGCGTGATCTAAAAAGAGTGTGCGCCCTTTATAGAATTGCGCTTAGCAATGATTTTTCCTTGCACTTAACATTGGCCCATACTCTGTAATAATGCGTATCGCTTTTCGGAATGCCCTGACATGGCCATACCCCCATTAGACTTATACGCTGTTAGAGTTAGATGCAATGCATTATGCCTTATAGAACAGTGCAGCCAGATGCATGTGCGAATCCCAGTGGAGGAGTAGCCTAGTGGTTAGTGCAAGGGACTTTGATCCTGGGGAACTGAGTTCAATTCCCACTGCAGCTCCTTGAGACTCTGAGCAAGTCACTTAACCCTCCATTGCCCCTGGTACAAAATAAGTACCTGAATATATGTAAACCGCTTTGAATGTAGTTGCAAAAACCTCAGAAAGGTGGTATATCAAGTCCCAGTTCCATTTCCCTATCTAAGATTCTACATGGAATGTTGCAAGTGGAGGAGTAGCCTAGTAGTTAGTGTAGTAGATTTTGATCCTGGGGAACTGGGTTTGATTCCCACTGCAGCTCCTTGTGACTCTGGGCAACTCACTAAACCCTCCATTGTCCCCCCCTCCCCAAAGTACAAATAAGTACCTGAATATACTATGTAAAGTGCTTTGAATGTAGTTGCAAAAACCACACAAAGGTGGTATAGCAAGTCCCATTTCCCTTCCCCTATTGGAGATTCTACATGGAATGTTGCTATTGGAGGAGTAGCCTAGTGGTTAGTACAGTGGACTTTGATCCTGGGGAACTGAGTTCAATTCCCCCTGCAGCTCCTTGTGACTCTGGGCAAGTCACTTAACCCTCCATTGCCCCTGGTACAAAATAAGTACCTGAATATATGTAAACCGCTTTGAATGTAGTTGCAAAAACCTCAGAAAGGTGGTATATCAAGTCCCAGTTCCCTTTCCCTATCTAAGATTCTACATGGAATGTTGCAAGTGGAGGAGTAGCCTAGTAGTTAGTGTAGTAGATTTTGATCCTGGGGAACTGGGTTTGATTCCCACTGCAGCTCCTTGTGACTCTGGGCAACTCACTAAACCCTCCATTGTCCCCCCCTCCCCAAAGTACAAATAAGTACCTGAATATACTATGTAAAGTGCTTTGAATGTAGTTGCAAAAACCACACAAAGGTGGTATAGCAAGTCCCATTTCCCTTCCCCTATTGGAGATTCTACATGGAATGTTGCTATTGGAGGAGTAGCCTAGTGGTTAGTACAGCGGACTTTGATCCTGGGGAACTGAGTTCAATTCCCCCTGCAGCTCCCTGTGACTCTGGGCAAGTCACTTAACCCTCCATTGCCCCTGGTACAAAATAAGTACCTGAATATATGTAAACCGCTTTGAATGTAGTTGCAAAATACCACAGAAAGGCAGTATATGAAGTCCCATTTCCCTTTCCCTATTTGAGATTCTACATGGAATGTGCAGGACGTCAGACTCACAGAAATAGAAGCCTATGCGGCCGGTGTTGCTGATCTGCAAGGGCAGGCTTCTACATAGAATGTTGCTAGTGGAGGAGTAGCCTAATGGTTAGTGCAGCGGAGGTTGATTCTGGGGAACTGGGTTCAATTCCCACTGCAGCTCCTTATTTGAGATTCTACATGGAATGTTGTTACTATTTGAGATTCTACATGGAATGCTGCTAGTGGAGGAGTAGCCTAGTGGTTAGTGCAGCGGACTTTGATCCTGGTGAACTGGATTTGATTCCCACTGCAGCTCCTTGTGACGGTGGGCAAGTCACTTAACCCTCCATTGCCCCAGGTACAAAATAAGTACCTGTATATATGTAAACTACTTTGAATGTAGCAGTGCATTGTTTTTAGTGAAAAAGGTGCCGGTACTCAAATGCCAGGCCACCCTTCAGGAGTAGAGTGATCACTGAGGGACACATCCCACAATAGCCAGGCTCCCTACAACTAGTCACAGAATCTATGACAAGGCAGAATTGGTGTATAGAGCTTGACCTCTTTCATTAAAACTTGGGGACAATGGGTCACATTTTAGCAGACAATAGAAAAGGTGTCGGTACTCAGTACCCCCAAGTACCCTCTCAAAAAAAGCTCTGGAATGTAGTTGCAAAATACCACAGAAAGGCGGTATATCAAGTCCCATTTCCCTTTCCCATTAAAATCAATAATTGTTAGCACCCAATTTTTGCTGATAATTGGCTCATTAACCAATTAAGTTGCACGTGCATCTCAGGATGCATCTGGGAGTTTATGCCTAATTACTACTACTACTACTTATCATTTCTATAGCGCTACAAGATGTACGCAGCGCTGTACACTTGAACATGAAGAGACAGTCCCTGCTCAACAGAGCTTACAAGCTAATTAGGATAGACAAACAGGACAAATAAGGGATAAGGACAAAGAGCAGCAAGATTCCGGAATCCCAAAGAGTGGCAAAATTCCGGAATCTCAAAGACTACTAGTACTACTTATCATTTCTATAGCGCTACTAGACGTACACAGCGCTGTAGACTTGAACATGAAGAGACAGTCCCTGCGCGCTGTAGACTTGAACATGAAGAGACAGTCCCTGCTCGACAGAGCTTACAATCTAATCAGGACAGACAAACAGGACAAATAAGAGATAATTCTTTTCTCAGCTTTGTTGCTTTATGAAGTGTGCCTGAAAATCAAGCTTCAGTATGACAACAGACTTTTTTTTTTCTATCTAACAAAATCTGATTACTGGGTCTGAAAGAAAGGAAAGAGGACTGGAAGAAGCAGTGGAAATTCACAGTGTTGGTAAAATTGAAAACAAGTAGTCACAGTAAGGCCCTTGTAGCATGGTGGTCCGCATTACCCTTCTGTAAGGAGGATCTCCTTCTCTCAGGCATCTTAATAAAACTGTTTTCTGCCTGGCTAGCTGAGCAGATAAGGAAATTAGTCACACTTTCTCCTCTATCTATGGGATAAGAGAAAAGGATTCAGTCAGGCATAGCTCTTTATCTTGCCATGTGATGATCAGACCAGGGGTAGAGACCCGCTATGGCTTCCACAACTATACAGAGTTCTGTCCCCTACAACATGTCAAATGCAAATGGCTGCAGTTTAGGCATGTTCTGTCCTCTGACAGCCTAAAATGTGTTTAATGCCTTTACTGTTATTCTCATTTCTGAGGACTTTCATTGCTGCAGTTCTCACCGCAAAGATACGTGAGCGATGCATTGTGTGCAATGTAGTTCACAGGCGATGCAACCACACTTGCCTATCTGTGTAAGAACTGTACTGTTGGTTGTGCTGCTGCCTAGACTTCATCTCTTTCTCAGCCAAGCTTGGCTCCTTTGTCCACCTGCTGTCATTTCCTGGTCATTCTTACTATCTCTGTCCTGCGAGGTCAGCCAGGTACGACCTTTCCCTCCAATCGAGGGCTGTCCTCTAGGACCACCCCTTGCTACCCGATGGCAGGCTCTGTCCCCATTGGTCCTCCTCCTTCCCCCTGGGCCTGTGTGAGCCTTCTTGACCTCCCTGTCACTCTCGTCATGAGGCATTCTCCATCTTGCTTCAGGCAGCACTGTCCTGCTTCAAACTCCCTGGAGCGAACTTGGTTTTTCACCTTGAAAATATCTCCCTAATGAGATATCGCACACTCCAGTCACCCAGCTCTGAACCACTTCTATCTGTTCAGCTATTTCTCACCTCTGCAATAAAGCTGCTTCTCTTCAGATTTCTACCTCAAACCACTGCTACAGCTCTCAGAATTATGGAGTCTCTGTGCCCTGGGGCAATACTTCTGAACATCTGACTTTGAGTAAATTTTCTGTGTATTTATGCAATAAAGGAAACTTCAGAAAAATTAAGACTTCAGGTGTGCGCTGGTGTGCCAAGGTTATACTCCAAGATATTGAGAGTTTAAGTTAACAAGTCTTAAGAGTCTTGACAAGGCACTTGTGGCCAGGTCACCATAAACAGAAAGTGCTTTTCAACGGTGTCCATGCATGGGACAATGTGCCAGTATTTTGCAGATAACACAAGTTCAAACCAGGTTTCTATAGTACTTACTAAAAAAACTGTAAAAGGGTATAGATAGGGAGCTTTATACAATCTCTAATGCACAAGAGTGAATAAATTATATATAAATATTTTGTGTGGAAAGGAGAAATTCTCAGAGGTAAGACTCGACCAAGCGGACAGTCCACTCAAAGTTTTAGGCTGTTCCTAGAGGGTGGGTGGGTTTCTCTATCAAATTTTGGTGCCGCAAAAAATCTGTATGGAACTCTGTTATATGAAGAGCACCCCCCGAGTTGAACGCTGTTTATAGACAAGTGCTTAGAGCTGATTTCTGCGCCAAATTTTGGGCACAAAGATTTGCACCAACTGAAACCTGGTGTGCATCCTGTCACATAAGTTACACGCGCATCCCCAGTATTCATTAATACTGTATGAATCGTTACTGAACACCCCCTGGCCATGCCCCCTTTTGAGGATCATTATAGAATAGCCCCTAGCAAGACGCGCAGGCAAATCCAAATGAACCTTTATGGTTAATTATTGCCCAATTATTGTTAATGGCCCAATTATTGGCACTAATTAGCTCATAAACCCATTTATTCATGTGCGCATCTCAGAATAGTGTACAATTTTGTGCACATAAATTTGGGTATCATTTCTAGAATCTGGAGGAATGAATCCCTTCCCAATGTATCTGGTTAGCAGAGGCAACTGGCAATAGAGTGACTTCAGTAGCAGAAGTCGAATTTGAGGTAAGGTTTCCTGGTTCCCAGTCTATTATTTAACCCACACTCTGGTCTCAGAGCATTTCGCCAAGTATACAATGTATATCCTCCCCCCTCTACCCCCGCCAGTCTGGTCATGTGAAGAACTTCCATAAAGGTTAATCTTGTAAGAGGACATGTCCACGCCTGGGCAGGCACAATCACAGATGTAATGAAATCGCTGGAAAACAGCAATTAGGACCACCGGATTACATTGACTTTTGTGCCTTCCTACTCTGTGTACAGTGAGCCCTCAAGCATGACAGTGGAGAGTAGAAAGTTTCTCTTACCAAGATTGGAAGCACTGGCTGTAAAATTGGCAAAATTCCCAGATGTCTTCCAAAAACATAATGGGCAACATAAGCGATCATTCTTGCATTCTTTACAAAAGGCAACCAACACAAAATAATGATACTTCTACTGTGAAAGACCTACAACCCTGTGCATTCCTGACTTCTCCAATATGGCTCCCCCTCCCTCCCCCCTCTCACATGTCCCTGGAGTCCATTTATTTATTTTGGGTCTGATGTTAGTTCTGCTTTTTTACTCAGGTGGCAAACACGGAGCTCTCTTATGCATGCATTTTCAGCACTTCTGTGCATAAAACTGGGCTGTTTAACTCTCTAAACAGTACAAGCAGGAAACATCGTCTTCCACAGGGATATCAAACAGCATAACACAAGAGTGGAAGAAACCAACCGCAATTCTCAAGTAGATCATAAAGTCAGTTATTCATCCAAAGTTGACAAACTGTTGGTGGTTCTGGATTGGCACTGCAAGCCAACCCTTTAAACACATAGAAACATAGAAATATGATGGCAGATAAGGGCCAAGTGGTCTATCCAGTCTGCACATCCTCAGTAACGGAGGAGTAATCTACAGGTTAGTGCAGTAGACTTTGATCTTGGGGAACTGGGTTCAATTCCCACTGCAGCTCCTTGTGACTCTGGGGAAGTCACTTAACCCTCCATTGCCCCAGGTACAAAATAAGTACCTGTATATATATAAACCCTTTGAATGTAGTTGCAAAAACCTCAGAAAGGCGGTGTATCAAGTCCCAGTTCCCTTTCTCTAACCTCTAACTCTTTCTTTTCTAAGGGATCCTACACCCCTGTCCCACGCTTTCTTAAATTTTGACACAGTCCTCGTCTCCACAACTTCCACCAGGAGGCCATTCCACGCATCCACCACCCTTTCCATGAAAGAGTATTTTCTTAGGTTCCTCCTAAGTTAATTTCCTCTTAACTTCATCCTATGCCCCCTCATTCCACAATTTCCCTACAAAAAAGGGTCACCTCCTGTACATTAATGCTGTCGGGTTCTCGAGGCAGAACCCAAAGTGGAGGAATGGCCTAGTGGTTAGGGTGGTGGACTTTGGTCCTGGGGAACTGAGGAACTGAGTTCGATTCCCACTTCAGGCACAGGCAGCTCCTTGTGACTCTGGGCAAGTCACTTAACCCTCCATTGCCCCATGTAAGCCGCATTGAGCCTGCCATGAGTGGGAAAGTGCGGAGTACAAATGTAACAAAACAAAAAAACGGAATTCGTGAGCCCTTGGGCCACTGCCGAGGAGCGGCAGCGACAGGCAAGACCACCCTGGAACTGGATACATGGAAGAGCAAGACTGGAACTCTGGACTGGAGTAGTAACTGAGGCAGGCAACTAGAACAGGCAGAACAGGAACAGCTTCACCTGTGCTTGGCCACCGTTCCTCCGGAATTGAGCTCCGGAGTGCGGGTGGCCGGCAGGACTTGCAGGATAAGGCATGAACTGAAGATCCAGAGGACCCACCCTGGGTCTGGGATACACGAGGGAGGCTGGACATGGAACTAGACCAGGACTGAAAGCTGCACGCAGCCACTAAGCCAGAAACACAAGACAGACTAAGGAGACAAGATGTACACAAAGGCTAGGCAGAGACAGGATTCAGGATATATACTCAGGATATACACATTAGCTAGGCAGAAGCAGGACTCAGGAAATACAAGCAAGCTTGGCAGAAACAGGACTCAGGGTATACAAGCAAGCTTGTCAGAAACAGACAGAAGAAGTAACCAGGAACTAGCAGAGTCTTTGGGTGGGTGGCAGACAATAGAAAAAACCAGGAGCTAATAGAGTCTTTGGGCAGGCAGCGGACAATAGAATAAACCAGGAGCAAACAGAGTCTTTGGGCAGGCAACAGACAGAGGAATAAACCAGGAGCTAACAGAGTCTTTGGGCAGGCAGCAGGCAGAGGAATAAACCAGGGATAACAGAGTCAGGACTGAAGCTTCAGCAGCTCCAAACATAGACAGAGAGAAAATGGCTGAAGCTTCAGACTCCAAACGCAGAGCAAGGCAAGAGAAGGACTAGCAGTCCACAGACACAAAGCAGAAAGGCAAACGCCCTTATGGAAGGACTAGCAGTCCACAGACACAAAGCAGAAGGGCAGCGCCCACACAGAAGGACTGGCATTAGGTTACCATATGGCTCTAGAAAAAGGAGGACACATTGATCCAGTCCAGGTTTTGCTTCCATTGAAAGCAATGGAAGTAAAACACAGACTGACTCAATCTGTCCTCCTTTTTCTGGAGCCATATGGTAACCCTAACTGGCAGTCCACAGACACAAATAGCAGATGGGCAAAAGCCCCAGAGAAAGGCTAAGAAGCAGCGCAGCAGTGCACTCACTAACCTGGCGACCTTTTGGCATAACACACTTTCTTACTATGTAAAGGCCCTGAATGCAAGCACAGCGCTTCCTTATGAAGGCTCTCACTGATGATGTCACCTACTGCAGGACAGGAGCAGGGAACACACTCACACCAAGGAGAGGCTTGGAACACATAGGAATGAACACACAGGAAGGACAAGCAGGAGCCATCTTGGAAGCTGGAACAGAGCAAGCGGAAGCCAGATGCTGGCTCCTCAGAGAGGCATAGCCCACACAGGTGAGGTCTAGTGAAGCAATCAGCACACAGAGACAAGACTAACACAGAAACAGACAGAAGCCAGCACAGATGCTGACCCCCAGAAATAAGGTAAGTCTGAGGGTTGTGTGACAAATGCCCTGAGGTATTTAAATGTCTCTATCATATCCCCTCTCTCCCGCCTCTCTTCCAGCGTATATATGTTGAGGTTCATAAGCCTGTCATTATATGTTTTATGATGGAGACCACTTACCAATTTTGTAGCCGCCCTCTGGACCAACTCCAATCTGTTTATATCTTTCTGTAAGTCTCCAGAATTGCATACAGTACTCTAAATGGGGCCTCACCAGAGACTTATACAAGGGCACTATCACCTCTTTTTTCCTGCTGGTCATCCCTCTCCTTATGCACTCGAGCTTCCTTCTGGCTTTGACCATCGCCTTTTCTACCTGTTTGGCCACCTTAAGGTCATCAGACACAATCAATCCCAAGTCCCGCTCTGTGTGCGTAAATCCAAATTTTTGCTAATTAACGCCAATAATTGATTTTTATCACCCAATTATTGGTGCCAATTGGCTCGTTACTCAGTTAAGATGAATATGCAAATTGGGTGCATGCCCAAATTTTTATGCACAATTTTGAGCACTGAATCTAAAATCCAGGGGATATTCCCTGTTTCACAAAGGGAATACAAATGCATGTGGGAAAATTCACACATTAGGATTTACACTTGCAGAAAAGCATATTTAGATTTTTTTCTTTAACTTCAAAAGCCTTTATTGTCAAAAACTGAAAGAGCTGCCGACACTAAGGAGGGCAAGCAAACATACAAAGCTTTACAACCTAGTCAAGCAGACCCCACAGTTCCCCCTTCCCCATCACAGTTTGGGTACAGGCAGCAACAAAAGAGCAAACCCAAGGAACCCGTACCCTCCCACCCCATCCTGCAGAGCAAACCCCACAGGCTACACATTATTTATTTATTATGAATTATTTACCACCTTTTTGAAGGAATTCACTCAAGGCGGTGTACAATAAGAATAAATCAAACAAACATGAGAAATAGACAATTACAGCAGTAAAAATATTCAAATAGCAATTCAAATTATGGCGTGGAGGGGCATAATCGAACGAAAACGTCCATCTCCACGGGCATTTATCTCCAAGAACGGGTCCGTGAAGGGGCGGACCGAACCGTATTTTCGCAAAAAATAGACGTCCATGTTTTATTCGACAATTTGTGAGCTGGGCGTTTTTGTTTTTCAGCGATAATGGAAAATGAAAGCGCCCAGCTCAAAAACGAATAAATCCAAGGCATTTGTTCGTGGGAGGGGCCAGGAGTCGTAGTGCACTGGTCCCCCTCACATGCCACGACACCAACCGGGCACCCTAGGGGGCACTTTTACAAAAACAAAAAAAAAGGTAAAAGAGCTCCCAGGTGCATAGCACCCTTCCCTTGTGTGTTGAGCCCCCCAAATCCCCCTCAAAACCCACTGCCCACAAGTCTACACCATTATTATAGCCCTAAGGGGTGAAGGGGGGCACCTACATGTGGGTACAGTGGGTTTGGGGGGGTTGGACGACTAATAAGCATTAAGTAGCACAATTGTAACAGGTAGGGGGGATGGGCCTGGGTCCACCTGCCTGAAGTCCACTGCACCCCCTAACAACTGCTCCAGGGACCTGCATACTGCTGCCAGGGAGGTGGGTATGACATTTGAGGGTGAAAATAAAAAGTTGTGAAACATCATTTTTTTGTGGTGGGAGGGGGTTAGTGACCACTGGGGGAGTCAGGGGAGGTCATCCCCGATTCCCTCCAATGGTCATCTGGTCATTTAGAGCACTTTTTTGGGACCTGTTTGTGTGAAAAAAGGGTCAAACAAAAGTGTCCTAAATGTTCGCTAAAAACGCCTTTATTTTTTCGATTATCGCCCTAACGCGTACATCTCTCCTCGGCCGATAACCACGCCCCAGTTCCACATTTGCCACACCTCTGACACGCCCCCATCAACTTTGTCCGCATCCGCGACGGAGTGCAGTTGAAAACGTCCAAAATCTGCTTTCGATTATACCGATTTATTCGTTTTTGTGAGATAAACGTCTATCTCCCGATTTGGATCGAAATCGAGGCGTTTTTCTCTTTCGATTATAAGGTGGATAGTATACTATTTACAATGTCAACACAATACGTAATAGAACATTTTAATTGACAGTGTAGGGTATTAGCAAAGATGGAACATATAGATACTGTAGGTAAGAGAGTAAGAGGAGTTAGAAAATAAAGTGACTAATTTATGCAAGGAACAATAGTCATCCAATGGAGCCCAAACCTTCCGGAATGCAGCCTCGCTTGACCGCAGCAACTTCTTCGTACTTGCGCTCAACAACAGGTTTTTAAAAGATGCTCGTTTCAGCTAGGCCTTTATAGGAGGGGTTAAGGGAGTTATCCTTTTTAATCCCCTATTGTTTTTGTCCCCTTCCAACTAGAAGAAATAAAGACTATGGAATTACTACTACTGCTTATCAATTCTAAAGCGCTACTAGACATACGCAGCGCTGTACACTTGAACATGAAGAGACAGCCCCTGCTCCACAGAGCTTACAATCTAATTAGGACAGAAAAAACAGGACAAATAAGGGATAAGGACAAAGGGCAGCAAGATTCCGGAATCCCAAAGAGTAGCAAGATTCCGGAACCCAAAGAGTAGCAAGATTCCAGAATCCCAAAGACTACTACTACTGCTTATCAATTCTAAAGTGCTACTAGACGTACGCAGCGCTGTACACCTGAACATGAAGAGACAGTCCCTGCTCCACAGAGCTTACAATCTAATTAAGACAGACAAACAGGACAAACAGAATAGGTTCTGTGTGCTGTGTGTTTGAATAGGCTCAGTGAAGGGGCAAATTGATAGTTAATTTAGAGGTGTCACATATGTAGGTTTGCAAATGGCTGATGCACACAATTTACATGTTTAAGTGTTGGCATTTTTGCACGTAAGCTGCCAGTTTTCTTCTGCTGATTTTTTTCAACATGTATATTTATAAAACGGATGATCCTGAATCAAATGCTGGCATATAGTCCTGCATTCCTGCCTGTATTTTAGATCTTTTTTCTAAAATACTATAAGAATTGAGCATGTCCGGACCTGGATTTCTCAATTTCAATTTCTGCATTCTAGGTAAAAAGGGATCCATATCAACTGCTTTACCATTCATCACTTGTTTGTTTACACCTTTATTTTTTTTAAATATTTATTTATGCAATTTTTAAACTTCACAAGCATTAATCTTGTTACAAGCAACATTAGATACATATGTGAGACATTTGGAGGGGCATAATCGAACGCAAACGCCATATGTGTAAGAACGTCCATCTCTGAGAACAGGTCTGTGAAGGGGTGGGCCGAATCGTATTTTTGAAAAAGATGGACGTTTATCTTTAGTTTCGCAAATACGGTTTGTGCCAGGCAAATGCATTGGATGTGGGCGTTTTTGAGATGTGGGCGTTTGAGCTGGGCATTTTCGTTTTTCAGCGATAATCGAAACCGAAGAGTCCCAGCTCAAAAACGACCAAATCCAAGGCTTTGGGTCATGGGAGGGGCCAGGATTCATAGTGCACTGGTCCCCCTCACATGCCAGGACGCCAACCGGGCACCCTAGGGGACACTTTTAAAAAATAGGAAAAAACATTAAATTACCTCCCAGGTGCATAGCTCCTTTACCTTGGGTGCTGAGACCCCCAAATCCCCCCCAAAACCCACTCCCCACAACTCTACAGCATTACCATAGCACTTAATGGTGAAAGGGGGCACCTACATGTGGGTACAGTGGGTTTTGGGGGGGGGGGTTAGAGGGCTCCCATTTACCACCACAGGTGGTACAGGTAGGGGGGGATGGGCCTGGGTCCGCGTGCCTGAAGTGCACTGCATTACCCACTAAAACTGCTCCAGGACAGGACTTGTTGCTGCTGTATAACCTTGGCACAGCAGTTCACACCGTAAGACTAATCTCGCTGAAAACGTCCTTTATTTCAATAACTGCGTTTACTCACAGTTAACTTCAGATCAGAGGTTGTGCCCCACTGGCAACGAGTCTCCCTGGTACTAAGATTAGCAGTAGCTCAGAGCTGGCAGAATGATGTACAATGCCCTCTTTCAGCAACATTCAAGGTAAGAACTAAGTTCTGTAACGTGGCTACACACGAAAGGGATCTAAAACGGACTTACAAAAATGGCCACTACCTTGTGGACTACCGGAAACAAAACAGGGCACACTCTGACCCAGTAAGCAGAGGGAAAAGCACCATGGGAGAAGAGCCTACCAACTACCAACATCGTGAGACTGTAACACAAGCTAGTGAAATCACGGAGCCCAATACCCTACACCCACCACAATGCAATGCTGATGTGACCCTGTACTGCACCCGAGAGCCACATCTGACCCAGGGAAAGGCTGTGAGAGGATTGAACACATTCTGCTGTCATGGAGGTGGGTACGGAATTTGAGGGTGGCATAGAAGCTGGGAAATAAGGTTTTTGCAAGTGGGTTTTTTTGGGTGGGAGGGGGTCAGGGGAGGTGATTCCCAATTCCCTCCGGTGGTCATCTGGTCATTTAGGGCACTTTTTTGGGACCTGTTCGTGAGCTAAAAGGGTCCAAAAAAAGTGTCCTAAATTCTCGCTAAAAACGCCTTTCTTTTTTCCATTATCGGCCGAGCGCGCCCATCTCTGCTCGGCCGAGAACCACGCCCCATCCCACCTTCACCATGCCTCCAACATGCCCCCGTCAACTTTATTCGTTCCCGCAACGGAGTGCAGTTGAAGACGACCAAAATCGGCTTTCGATTATACCGATTTGGCCGCCCACGGGAAATGGACGCCCATCTCCCCAACATGGGCGTTTTTCTCCTTTCGAAAATAAGCAGGAGAGTACAATTGTACTTTCTGTAAAGAAAAATCAAGGAATCGAAATTAACTCACCTTAGACCACAATATAAAACTGGGGGGGGGGAGAAATTACATAGATTCAGGGAATCCAAATTAGGAAATATAATAAAGAGGAAAGGCTTAAAGCCCAAGCATCCACCATCTTCATTTATTATTATACTGGTATCACGTCTTAACAATCTTTTTTCAGGTTTATGAACTCTCTTAATTGATTTGGTACAAAAAAAAACCACATATTTAACGCCCAAGTATTTAACAATACACTTGCATGGGTACGCAAGTAAAAAGGTTGCACCCAATGACCTCGTTTCTTCTCTCTAGAAATTGTTTCCTTCTTTCCTGTGTTATCTTTGTTACATCTGGAAAGATCCATAGTTTCTGTCCACAAAACCTTTGCTGAGTATTTTTAAAGTATAACTGTAAAACTGCGTTAAAGTCTTGCTCAAATACAAAAGAAATTAGAAGGGTTGCTCTATTTATTACCTCAATCAATGAGTCCTCCAGGATCACCGAAATATCTTTCAGATCCTCAGATTTTTCTTGATCAAGGGTTCCAGGAATCCCATCTTTGATTTTTCTTGGAGGAATATTTTTTGTTTACACCTTTAAAAAAAAAAATCTAAAATTGATATTACCGAGACGTTCCTTGGCTTAATCCATATTGACTTTGTCCCATTATGCTTCGTAACTGTGGAGCCCTTTTACAAAGGTGCATAAGGGCCTGCGCACATACAGCTCACGCCAAATTGGCGTTATCGCCTGGCTACCGTCTGCCCTGGGCGGTAATTCCGAATTTAGCAGGCACTGAAAACATGTGGTAGAAAATATTTTCTGTTTTCTACCACGAGGTACATGCCTGGCGGTAAACGGCGGTTGACATGCGCTGCCTGCTTACCGCCTGAGAAGCGCGTGAGACCTTACCGCTAAGTCACTGGGTGGCAGTAAAGTCTCAGGCCGAAAATGGACGCACGCTGGTTCTCATTTTGCCGCACGTCCATTTTGCGGCCCTTAAAAAAGGCCCTTTTTCCAGGACGCGGTAAAAAATGGCCCGGTGCGCGTCCAAAAGAAGCGTTCACATTGCTGCAGGCCGCTTTTTAACCATAGCTTAGTAAAAGGGTCCTTGTGGGTTTTTTAAAAATAAGATTTTCTACCATTTTTACCAGTCTCTCAATTCCATAGTTTCCCGGATCATTCCTGAAGCCCTTTATTTATTTACTAGTAAAAAAGGCCCGTTTCTGACACAAATGAAACGGGCGCTAGCAAGGTTTTCCTCGGAGTGTGTATGTTTGAGAGAGTGTGTGTGAGAGTGAGTGTGTGACAGAGAGAGAGTGAGACTGGGTGCGAGTGTGTCTGTGAGAGAGAATGTGTGTGTGATTCTCCTCTCTCCCCTGACACCCCTGTAGCCACCCAGCAATTCTCCTCTCTCCCCTGCCCCCCCTCCAGCCACCCAGTGATTCTCCTGTCTCCCTGCCCCCCTCCAGCCACCCAGCGATTCTCCTCTCTCCCCTGCCCCCCTCCAGCCACCCAGCGATTCTCCTGTCTCCCTGCCCCCCTCCAGCCACCAAGTGATTCTCCTCTCTCCCCTGCCCCCCCTCCAGCCACCCAGCGATTCTCCTCTCTCCCCTGCCCCCCTCCAGCCACCCAGCGATTCTCTTCTCTCCCCTGCCCCCCTCCAGCCACCCAGTGATTCTCCTTTCTCTCCTGCCCCCCCTCAAGCCACCCAGTGATTCTCCTCTGTCCCCTGCTCCCCCTCCAGCTACCCAGTGATTCTCCTCCCTCCCCTGCCCCCCTCCAGCCACCCAGCGATTCTCCTCTCTTCCCTGCCCCCCCTCCAGCCACCCAGCGATTCTCCTCTCTCCCTTGCCCCCCCTTCCAGTCACCCAGCGATTCTCCTCGCTCCCCTGATTACCTCCGTCGAAGCAGCCACATCATTGAAAGCCCTGCCTGTCTCCAGCCTTCCCTTCGAGTTCGTTCCCTCAGAGTCCCTCTGGCTGGCTTCCATAACGTTCCGTTCGTAACATCTCCTCACGTCAGCCAGCCTCCAGCGTTCTCTTCCCTCTCACTGTTCCGCCCTCTGACGCCATTATGTTTTGACGCAAGGGCGGGGCAGTGAGGGGGAATGGAAGGCTGGCTGACGTCAGGAGATGGTTACGAATGCAGGTAGACACATTGAAACATTGCAGGAGCAAATTATTATATAGATTTTTTAAATGTCATTATATGGGCCACCTTTCAATCCTCGGGAACAACGGCCATTTTGAACAATAGGCAGCAGAAGACTAGAAACAGGTTAGCAATTTCAAGTTGAGCTCTTTCAAGACTCTGGGATGAATACCATCCTATCCTGTATTGATTTTTGGGAAATATTTTGAATACCAAAGAAAAATGAGAGTTTGAACCTGTAAAGGGAAAATAAAGAATGGAGCTGAGGAGTCAATCTGTACTTATGCAGTGGAGCCAGTGGGAATCAGGCTATCTTGTCAGATATTACCTGTATCGAAAATTAAATACCCCAAGGGGAAAGCAAAGAACTTCTAAGGAATTTAGACAAGTTTAATTATGCACTCAGACTTGCTGACTAAAACACTATAGCTATTAAGAAATGGATTTATATAAAAAAGAACCATCATTATGCTCAATTTATATGTCATGGCATTTTTCAGATTTATTTATGTAGTCACATTTATTACCTTCTTTTTCAGGGGCAAACCTGTCCACGGTGAAGTCCTCAATATCCCAAAATGAAGCCCAAAGACACCGAAAAACTGTATGAAACACAATCCCCTTGACATCATAGGACCCCGCCCTTCCCTTCCAAAAATAATAACAATGATAGAGTGGAGGAGTGGCCTAGTGGTTAGGGTGGTGGACTTTGGTCTTGAGGAACTGAGTTCAATTCCCACTTCAGGCACAGGCAGCTCCTTGTGACTCTGGGCAAGTCACTTAACCCTCCATTGCCTGTCGCATTGAGCCTGCCATGAGTGAAAGCGCGGGGTACAAATGTAACAAAAAAAAAAAATTGGTGTTACAAAGAGATCGAGGATGACAAAAAAGAACTAGGCAGACAGTGTAGAAGGAAGACGTTCAGAATAATGGAAGAGTGGTGAAGTGTTATAATTAAGCTATGGATTCTTGTGGTGAAGAGAGAGGTTTTCAGAGCTTTGCGAAAGTGAGTAATTTCGTTAATTGTTTTCAAGTTAGTTGGTGGTGCATTCCACAGCTGCGTGCTCGTGTAGGAAAAGCTGGACGCATGTGTTAGTCTGTATTTTAATCCTTTACAGTTGGGAAAGTGTAGATTAAGCAATGTGCGGGCAGATCTTTTAGCGTTTCTGGGAGGTAGGTCCACAAGATCTAGCATGCAGGTCGGGGCGTCTCCGTAAATGTCATTGCAGATGACAGCCCATCCCTACCTAATACTAATATCATGCATCAATTGCCCCAGCCAGTCTATTCACTTATTCTTGCTCATATCCCAATGCCAACCATAGAACCTTGACCACTCGTACTATATTGTTGTGCCTTCATGTCAGTTTTTGTTCTCTTCTTCTGTGATTTTCTTCTCTACCATCTCGGGTACATGAACATAACATACAGGTTCCCAAGCTCACCCATTCCTTGATGTCATACTGCCAAGGTTTCTAATAACCTAGATCAAGGGTTCATAACCCAGTCCTGGGGACACACCTAGCCAGTTAGGGAAGGGAAAGGGAAATGGGACTTGATATACAGCCTTTCTGAGGTGTTTGCAACTACATTCACAGTGGTTTACATATATTCAGGTACTTATTTTGTACCAGGGGCAACGGAGGGTTAAGTGACTTCCCCTGAGTCACAGGGAGCTGTAGTGGGAATTGAACCCAGTTCCTCAGAATCAGAGTCCGCTGCACTAACCATTAGGCTACTCCTCCACTAGAAACATTCCACATAGAAGCCTGCCCTTGCAGACAGTGACGTAGCCAAGGGTGGGCTCGGGTGGGCCCAGGCCCATCCACTTTGGGTTCAGGCCCACCCAGTAGCAGCACATCTCTAATGTGGCTGGCAGGGATTCTCAAGCCCCACCAGCCAAAAACTCCCAACTGTCCCTCCTGCACACCTTTTAAATAGCAGATCTCTGCCTGCAGTAAGCAGCGACTGATACATACTGTTCTCACTGGCCCCAAGGCCTTCCCTCTGATGTATTCCCATCTATGCGGAAACAGGAAGTTGCATCAGAGGAAAGGCTGTGGGGCCAACATGAGCAGTGTGTATTAGTTGCTGCTCGCTGTTGGTGAAAATCTGCTATTTAAAAGGTATTCAGGGAAGGGTGAATGTTTGAGAGACCATATGGATGCAGGCAAGAGAGGGAGAGACCAAATCACTTGTGGGACAAGGCGGAGTTCTTCTGCCCACCCATCTTGGGCCCAGGCCCACCCAAATTTGGGTGTCTGGCTACGCCCCTGCTTGCAGATCAGCAATGCAGCCGCGCAGGTGCAGGACGTCAGACTCACAGAAACAGAAGCCTGCGCAGCCGCATTGCTGATCTGCAAGGGCAGGCTTCGACATGGAGTGTTGCTAGTGGAATAGCAACATTAACATTCCATGTAGAATCTCAAATAGTAGCAACAGAATCTCAATAGTAGCAACATTCCATCTAGAATCTCCAATAGTAGCAACATTCCATTTAGAATCTCAAATAGGGAAAGGGAACTGGGACTTGATATACCGCCTTTCTGAGGTTTTTGCAACTACATTCAAAGCATTTTACATATATTCAGGTACTTATTTTGTAGCAGGGGCAATGGAGGGTTAAGTGACTTGACCAGAGTCACAAGGAGCTGCAGTGGGAATTGAATTCAGTTCCCCAGGATCAAAGTCCACTACACTAACCACTAGGCTTCTCCTCCACTCCAGTTAGGGTTTTAGGATACCCAAGATGAATATGCATGAGGTAGATTTGCATACAATGGAGGCAGTGCATGCAAATTAATCTCATGCATATTTATTTATTTATTACATTTGTACCTCGCGCTTTCCTGCTCATCACAGGCTCAAGGCGGCTTACATAGTAACAAGAGAATACAATTTGTAGTATCAGAATCAACAAAGAAGGTATATGGTAGGACAATATTCACTGTGGATATCCTAAAAACCTGACTGGCTAGGTGTATCCCGAGGACTGAGTTGAGAACCCCTGATCTAGACAGTTACCACAGCTAACCAATTGCCTTTCCCTCCATAGTCTTCCTGGATGGTACCTGACTGCTGCCAACCTGCTGGCACCTATCTAGTGCTGTGTGCTCTAGAGCAGTGTTTCCCATGTCAGTCCTGGAGTACCCCCTTGCCAGTCAGATTTTCAGGATTTCCACAATGAATATGCAGATCTCTTTCATGCATATTCACTGTGGATATCCTGAAATCCTGACTGGCAAGGGGGTACATAAGTACATAAGTATTGCCATACTGGGACAGACGAAAGGTCCATCAAGCCCAGTTTCCCTGTTTCTAACAGTGGCCAATCCAGGTCATAAGTACTTGGAAAGATCCCAAAACAGTACAATACATTTTATGCTGCTTATCCCAGAAATAATCAGTGGATTTTCCCAATTCCATTTTAATAATGGCTTATAGACTTTTTTTTAGGAAGCTACCCAAACCGTTTATAAACTCTGCTAAGCTAACTGCTTTTACCACATTCTCTGGCAACAAATTCCAGAGTTTAATTACACATTGAGTGAAGAAATATTTTCTCAATTTGTTTTAAATTTACTACTTTGTAGCTTCATTGCATGCCCCCTAATCCTAATATTTTTGGAAAGAATATTCAATAAATTCACATCTACCTGTTCCACTCCACTCATTATTTTATAGACCTCAATCATATATCCTCTCAGCCGTCTTTTCTCCAAGACGAAGAGCCCAAACCATTTCAGCCTTTCCTCATAGGGAAGTCGTCCCATCCCCTTTACCATTTTTGTTGCCCTTCTCTGTACCTTTTGTAATTCCACTATATCTTTTTTGAGATGCGTTGACCAGACTTTCACACAGTATTCAAGGTGTGGTCGCACCATGGAGCGATACAAAGGCATTATAACATCCTCGTTTTTATTTTCCATTCTATTTCAGGACTGACTTAGGAAACAGTGCTCTAGAATTGGCAGAGGCCCCACCTGTACCTGAAGGAAAGGGAAACAGGTGTTCTTAAAAGACACTAGAATGCAGTCTAATATATTCAATGATGTTTCTCCGAGAGATGATGGATTCCAATTTGCCAGTTGCAAGCAGCCAGCCAAGGCAACAACTTGTCCTGCAGAAAAAGAATTCAAGATTTATCATGCAAGGAATTCATCTAAAACCCCCGCAATAATATTCCCGATAATGATTTTAATAATATCCTAATGTTTTCCCCTGGCTCAGGAAGCATCAGGGCCTTTATTTTAATAAAGAAAATGGGTTCAAATCAGGCCAACAGTATAATTCAGAATCAGGAATGTTCTTATTTTCTGAGTCAATAAACTCCCCTTACACAACTGAAAACAACTCATTTGTGCTTAATTATGGCTGAATGGAGGCTCCTAGGTCTTTCTCAGGAAAGTTCATTTTCCGATCCCAGCAGCATGTGTTGCTAAAGAGCTTGGGGAATGTGAACTGACAACATTTTGTGAGGTAAAAAACATGTGTTGGCAGCATCCCCCATGATGGTACAGGCTACGAGAGCAATGGAGCTGTGGAAACAGCTATTCTCATCAGCAAACCTGGAAGGAAAAGCAGATGCAAGACCCACATGGGCTCCAGTTGCTACAATCTGTCTCCTGAATACATCGCAGGAGGCCACAAATTTCATATCAACTGTAAATCACTTCGAGCCTCTTTCTGATTATTAGGGAGCCAGCTGATAAGAGCAGTCCCTCGCAAATTCTGGGGTCCGTTTACTAAGGTGCGCTGAAAAATGGCCTGTGGAAGTGTAGAAATCCAACTCTTTCAAACCAGGGGCGTATCTGCGTGGGGGCCACAGGGGCCTGGGCCCCCGCAGATTTTGGCCTGGACCCCCCCTACCGATGACCCTCTCCACCCCCCCTCCCGCCGCCAACCAGTGGCCGATCTTTGCTGGCGGGGGACCCCAACCCCCGCCAACTGAGGTCATCTCTTCCGTTGCAGGCTGCAAGTTGCAAAGCTTCCTGCTCTTCTGAGTCTGACGTCCTGCGCGTTGTACGTGCAGGACGTCAGACTCAGAAGAACAGGAAGCTTTGCAACTTGCAGCCTGCAACGGAAGAGAGGACCTCGGCTGGCGGGGGGTTGGGGTCCTCCGCCAGCAAAGGTAAGCGACGGCAGCGGGGGAGGGTTGGTGGCGGGAGGGAGGGGTGGAGAGACTCGTTGGTGGCGGGGGGGGGTCTGGCAATGGCGGGAGGATCGGTAATGGCGGGGGGGGGATTAGTGGCGGCGGGGGGAGCTAAAATGTGCCCCCTCCCTCTGGCCCTGGCCCCCCCCTACCGTCCGAGTCCAGATACGCCTCTGTTTCAAACGGCTCCAAATCCCACACTTATGTTAAACCACCAATCTTTCTTAACTTTTTTACTTAGTCCTTTTGTTCATTTAATTCATTTCTTGGGAACCTCAGCGGTGCTCATTGCTAATGCCTATGAGAAGCAGTGTATCTAGCACCCACCTCGTCATTGGCTCACCCGATTGCCCTTTCTTGATATATAGTAGTATAAACATTAGATATCAGTTTGCTTTAAACTTAAGTCTGAGACTAAATACTCATCTTTTTTTGTCTGGCTTAGGGGGTTAAAAGCATCCGACACTCATGTTTCGCCCACCCTCGGGCTGTCTCAAGGACTATCCCCTATGAAAAAGAAAAAAACATAATTCAAGGGACTGCGCAGGCTTAATAGCTTCATTCACCCCTGCTACGTACCCATAAATTCCGCAAACTAGTGCAATCACTAGTACTGAGCCACCTGGATTACTGTAACTCCATTTGCGCAGGGTGCAAAGAAAAAACCATTAAGAAACTCCAGACTGCCCAAAATACCGCAGCTAGACTCATATTCGGAAAGGCGAAGTATGAGAGCGCCGAACCCCTCAGAGAAGAATTACATTGGCTTCCACTAAAAGATCGAATTGCATTCAAGGTTTGCACCTTAACCCATAAAATCATCCATGGAGAAGCTCCATCATACATGTCAGACCTAATTGACTTACCGGCACGAACCATCAAAAGTTCATCACGTACCTTCTTAAACCTCCACTACCCCAATGGTAGAGGACTCAAATACAAATCACTACACGCATCTACCTTCACATACCTCTGCACAAAATCATGGAATAAACTACCGAATGCTATAAAAACAACGATTGACTTGACAACCTTCCGGAAGTTATTGAAGACGCACCTGTTCGAAGAGACTTACAATAAAAATCCTCCTTAATGACTTGATTTCATTCTATATCTAAACCAACTAATACTGATGCCTTCTAATTTGATTATGTTAATCACATTATCACTATTGGTCATTATATCTTACCTGTTTTATTTTGTGTTATGTAAATAATTCTACTGACCTATCTACCTAATTTCTTACACAGTAATATGTTAAATTAGCCCATACCTCTTACTCTGTTTATGATTATACCTTTTGCAACATAGTGTAAGCCATATTGAGCCTGCAAAGAGGTGGGAAAATGTGGGGTACAAATGCAGCAAATAAATACATTTCTTAACTCCTCTTTTCTTACCCTCTGCCGTAGACAGCACCAGGCTCTGCTACTACTTTCTCTGGAAGTGTAGGCCATAAATCTGCTGCAGGGAGGCAGTTATGGAGGCAAGATGTTGGATCTGCAGGTTCTGATAATGTGCCTGCCACTCAGCGTAGTGGGCCAGCTGGTCCAGGGAGTACACCTAACACACACAGAAGGTGTTCTCTCCACAGGAAAACCGCAAAGCAAAGGAAACAGTGGATCCAAAAAAGTCCTCTCACAAGTGGTGTCTCCTTAAACAAGGTCTTTATTTCAAATCAATAAAACAACGACCCGACACGAATCATGTTTCGGCCGTAAAGGCCTGTGTCAGGGGTCTTTGCCAGTCAATCGTGGTCCATCTCCAGGATTTTCTTCCTGCTGTGGCATCACTTCTAAGTAACGAAGGGAAGTCCAGCAGGTGTCAGGCGAATACCAGCCTCCTTTTAACGCCTTGTGCTGAAATCTAAACAGACCGGGGAGGGGAGAATTACGCGCCGCTGAAAGGCGGTACAAATTCAGTTCTAGAACGTTACACAAGCATGAATTACATCTCCCAGAAAGGTAAAAACCTAGAACTGAATTTGTACCGCCTTTCAGCGGCGCGTAAGTCTCCCCTCCCCGGTCTGTTTAGATTTCAGCACAAGGCGTTAAAAGGAGGCTGGTATTCGCCTGACACCTGCTGGACTTCCCTTCGTTACTTAGAAGTGATGCCACAGCAGGAAGAAAATCCTGGAGATGGACCACGATTGACTGGCAAAGACCCCTGACACAGGCCTTTACGGCCGAAACATGATTCGTGTCGGGTCGTTGTTTTATTGATTTGAAATAAAGACCTTGTTTAAGGAGACACCACTTGTGAGAGGACTTTTTTGGATCCACTGTTTCCTTTGCTCCAGGGTGTAGACCTTCCATTCTTGAAAGTGGATCTGCTGAGCTAGGTGGTTCCTCGTGGCCCCCATATCCTCCACAAGTTGGCAAGTGAGAGTTACCATCTCCCTCTACTCCCTCCTCAAGACATCTGTCCTCTCCTCGTCCTTCTCCATGTCATCCTCTGTGGTTTCCTGGATGGGGAATGATGGTGACCAAGGACGTGCAGGCTTATGGCCCAGATCTTGCTGAAGTTCTGGTTGCAGCTCCTCTGCTGCTGATGACATGGCTCCAAGGACTGTTGCTGGGTGGTGTTCTTGTGTCTTGGATCTCATGTGGTTACTGCTGCTGTTGTCTCTGTTTCCTGTCTCTCCAGTATTGTCTGTCTCTCCACTCACCCACCCCATAACACACTGTCACCTTGTTCTGCCCTCCTCATCATCCCCATGGCATACTCCCCTCGGTCTATCCCATCCTCCCACCCTCCCTATTGCATACTCCTATTGCTCTGCCCTGCCCCTCCCCATTTCACACTGTTACTTCGCTCTATTTCCCCTCCTCCCATCATCCCCATGGTTTATTGTCACCTTGTTTTGTCCCTTTCCCACCCTCCCCAATGCTTGCTCTGCCCCCTCCCCCTGACATACTCACTTGCTCTCCCCCCTCCCCATGGCAATCTCACTTTGCTCTGGGCCCTCCTCCTTCATCCTTCCTCATCGCATATCAGCTGCTCTCTCTCTCCCTCCCCCCCCCCCCCCCCCCACCCTCCCATAGAGACTGAGCAGCAGAAGGAGGTGAAAGTGAACCATTGCACATCAGGTCCCTTCCTCCTCCTCTGCCAGTTTACACCTGACTGCAGGGCCGTGCCAATACGGTAAGTGGGGTAAGCACCACAGGGGGGCGCCGACCTCTGGAGGGCGCCGCCGCGGTGCTTACCCTCGCCGCTTACCTGAGCTCCGCGCCACCGAGGCCTTTAAACCTTTTACCTCCGAGGCTCCGACAGTCGCAGCAGAGGACAGATAGCAGCAGAATCAGATACTGGGCCAGCATGATCAGAAAAAGAAAGTCACCAGACAACAAAGGTAGAAAAAAAATCATTTTATTTTCATTTTAGAGTTTGGAATATGTCCACTTTGAGAATTTACATCTGCTATCTTATTTTGCAATGTATAGCAATTTGTTTCTAAGAATATTGCTGACAATTCCTGTCAGTGTGGCAAGTGGTGAGCAATCATTTTCACGGTTAAAAATCATAAAAAATTATTTGTGGTCTATTTGTTGAGCAATCCCACAAAGATGCACTCCATCTTTCAGCTCCTATTTCCTTTGCATCTTGTGCCTTACGGGGGGGGGGGGGGGCAACTGATAGTCTGCAGGGGGGCGCCAGAGACCCTAGGCACGGCCCTGCCTGACTGTTTAGGTGAATTTGATATGTTGAGTGCATTTGACATGGCAAACCACAATATACTACTATGACTCCTAGACCAGTTCAGGATTGGTGGAGATATACTTAGTTGGATCAAAGGTTTCCTAACCACCAGAACATACCAAGTAAAATCAAATACAAACATTTCACCACCGTGGAAAGCAGACTGCGGAATACCTCAAGGATCACCATTATCACTAATACTCTTCAATATAATGATGATCCCACTGGCCAAGTCTTTATCCAATCAAGGCCTCAACCCGTTCATCTATGCAGACGATGTCACAATTTACATCCCCTTCAGACACGATCTGACAGAAATAACCAATGGACACCATGGACTCATGAGCAAATTCATTTCAACTGAAACTGAACACTGAAAAAAACACATTGCCTCATCCTCTCATCCCAACACAGTAATTATAAACCCACAACCATAAGCACCTCAAAACCACACTCTCCTTATTTCAGATAGCCTCAAAATACTCGGCGTTACAATTGACCGCAATCTTACACTTGAGAGCCAAGTAAACTTCACTATAAAGAAAATGTTCCACTCAGACATGCACGCAGGACATCAGGAGTCAAGACTAACAGAAACAGGAGACTAGACGACGGAGGAAACAATTTTTGCTCCTCAAGCCTGAAATCCTACACTTTGGGGGGGGGGGGGGGTACCTTTTTTTTAAGATACCCATGCAAGTGCATAGTAAGGCTTGAGGGGAAAAAATATGTATTTACAGAGCCTGCTCATGTCTCAGCGCTAGTAAACTCAGTGAAAAAGGATAAGCGCTAAGATAAGATAACAACACCACTTTCCAGAGATACCATTATTTTGTCTTATGTTATGATTATTAATTGTTCTCCCTATATTTTCCGAATTCTTGGATTTCAATTTATGGACTTGAGTGTCAAATTTCCATTGCTGAGTTAATTTTTTTTTTCTTTTAATTTTTATTCAAATGTATTGATGCTTTTCCCACACAAGATGTTTCTTGTACAATAAAGTTGAAATGAATAAAAAAAAAGACTAACAGAAACATATCAGCAAAGGCGCCGGAGACCGGCGATGAAGAAGACCGGCTGGTGTGGGGGTTGGGGACCCCCGCCAACAAAGATACCAGGCAGCAGTAACGGTGGGGGAGGGTCGGCGGCGGGTGGGGGGGGTTAAAAATAGAGGGGGCCAGGGCTAAATCTGTGGGGTCCCATGCCCCCGTGGCTCCACCTGGCTACGCCCCTGGTTAAGGGGTCCTTTTACTACGGTGCGCTGAAAAATGGCCTGTGCTAATGTAGGCGCATGTTTTGGATCCGCACAGATCCATTTTTCAGTGTATCTGTAAAAAACATGGACGTGTGGCAAAATAAAAATTGGCGTGCGTCCATTTTGGGTCTGAGACCTTACCGCCACCCATTCACTTAGCGGTAGGGTCTCATGTGTTAACCGGGCGGTAACGGTCTATGCGCGTACACTGCCAATTACCGCCCGGTTAGCGCCTCGTCTCCGAAAATAAAACATATTTTCAGACGCACATAGTGAACGCAGATAAAAAACAGAATTACCGCCTGGCCCATGTAGGTGCCTACGCGGCTTAGTAAAAGGACCCCTACTGCTTAGCCGTTAATGATAGGCCTGCTACTTATGCGCCATATTTTAACCGCTAAACATAGCCGGTTTGATGTGGAATGTCTGCACTTAACCGGCTGTGTTGCTCAACGTAGCCAGTTAGCGGCTAACCGCGGACATTCAGCGAGAGATAACCGATGATTTCCCACTGAGCATATGCATTTAGGCGCTAAGCTGCTATTTAACCTGTCAGGAGCCGTTCCTGGTCGGTTAAATTGTTTTGAATATTGGCCAGATAGAATGAAATACTAAGCACAAGTCCAGCCGCCTCCAATTAGACCTCCTCCACCATCTTTTTATATCATTTCTGTGTTCGTGTTGCTACTGTGGAATGCACAAGCAATAACTTTGTCATTTTGAAGGGCTGTATGATGTAAGTAGTGGGTTAATTTCCCTTGAATATTTGTCTTTCCGCTGGTTGATAAACATCTGTTCATTACTTTCTGACCAGATAATCAGTGCATGGACCACTGCACGGATCCCCGATGTCCCTTTTTGAATATCTCATTTTGGCTATATCTAAGACACTGAAGGATTCTTGACTTGTTAGCGTCGCTCATTAGACACTGAGGTTCAGAGGAATAATGAATGCAGACATTAACTAGAGTAGATAGCGTGTGCCTTGTGACATCCGGAGCCCTATTAAATGGACTTTAATATCTCTGTAAATGAAAGTCGGGAGAATGATGCATGCAGCCCTAATCGGTCAAAACTGCAGGAATGCTAGGCTTTCTGATTTCCCACTCCAAGCAGAGGGAGACCACCGTGGGTGTGGATTCAAATTATAGCAAGATACATAATATGCCGAAACATGTATTTATTGCTTGGAAAGATGGTCGCATTATGACGCCATCAATCACCAAAAGAACAATAATTCTTCATTAGAGGCCACATACTGGCTCCCTTTAAAATCCATGACCTAATAGACCTGGCTGAGTCTTGTTGGGCTGTTAGTAAACACAACAGACACAAAACTGGTAATTCTACAAAGGGGGTGATAACGTTTACACAGTGATTGCATGAAACAAACAGAGAGGGTATCCAGCATACACAGAGAGTATACAAAGAAAAAAAGCAACATTGCAAAATTCAATTCAAATTGTTTTTCTCAAAGGAACGCAGGAGTTGACCGTGGCTGTCCTTCTCGACAGGACAGCTTGGCTCAGAAGTTTTTTTATTTTATTCTTAGAGGCATTGGACATTTTATACATCTTGTATAATTTACAACTAAACTCTGACCCCTGAGGCAGGCGTTACTTAACGCCGAAACACGGCCCGTGTCGGGTCATTTTTCAATAAAATACTCCTGTTGTCCCGGCCTTGAAGGCCCATTGTTGCTTTTTTTTTGTTTGCACAGTGATTGCATGCACAGAATAGTACTACTAGGATTCACGTCCAATTTGGGGCATGAGGTTTTTCGCCAACTCAAACCTGGTATAAATCCTCACACCTCAATTAGGGGCACAACTACCTTATTCTGTAACACTACACGGAAATTCTGATCCTTCCATGGCCACACCCTTCAGATCCACGTGTAAAAATTTACCCATACATCTTTATAGAATAACAACTACAAAGATGCACGTGTAAATTTGAATGACTGCCAATTTGCGCCAATAATTGATAGTGTCCAATTATCTGCGCAATTTGGGCGTGCACTTTGGTTCTTGCCAACACTTAGGCACTATTTGCAAAGAGGGCGCACTCATTCACTTGCGCAAGACATTGGGAAAGAATGCACGCTGGTAATCACATTGCCCCTGAGACGAAAAATGAAGATTAACCATACCAAATACAAAACAAACAATTCTGCAAATAACACAGTACATGAAATCAGGGGCGTAGCCAGACACCCAAGTTTGGGTGGGCCTGGGCCCAAGATGGGTGGGCAAAAGAACTCCGCCTTGTCCCACAAGGGACTTGGTCTCTCCCTCTCTCGCCTGCATACCATATGGTCTCTCAAACATCCCCCCCCCCCGCGCATACCTTTTAAATAGATTTTCACCGGCAGCGAGCAGCGACTAATACGCACTGCTCATGTTGGCCCTACAGTATGTATCAGTCGCTACTTGCTGCAGGTGAAGATTTATTTACAAGGTACGCGGGAGGGACAGTTGTTGGGAGTTTTCGGCTGGTGGGGCTTGGGAAGAATGCCTGCCAGCCACATCATAGGGATGGGCCTGAGCCCAAAGTGGGTGGGCCTGGGCCCACCTGGGCCTATCCTTGGCTACGTCACTGCATGAAATGAACTAAAATTTGTTTGGCTGCCTATCCCTATTCAGTCTGCGACTCAATCAAATAGAGGCATTGAATATACATTGGCCCCTGTTTACCAAGCCGCGCTAGCGGCTGGCAGTGCGGTACTGCTGACACAGCCCCTTCACTTTGAACGGACTGTGTTGTCAACGCCGTGTGGCAGCTGCTAGCGCAGGGGGACTGTTATTTAAGAACAGTGCTTGCTTGAATGAGGTAACCCCACAGGCTAAAAAGGCATGGCAGGCCTAAACTATGGGATAATATTCAGCTGGTGGTAGATGGTGGTTTTTTAAGCCGCTGACAGCTGTGGGCAGCACCGAGCCTGGATACTCAATGCAGAGCTATGTCCAGGCTGCGGCAATAAATATCTGGATATGTAGTCACAGAAGTTAACCGGGTACCTAATGGTATTCAGACCAGTGCCTGGTTAGCCCGGAGGATGAAGGAAGAACGTTCTAAAATTATCCATTTACCTAGCTGGTTAGCGGACTGAATATTGCCACTATGGACTAGATACGGGAGACGTATGTGTTAGGCGGTAACAGTCTGATATGTACGGATGGGGAGAGGGATCTTGGGGTGATAGTATCTGAGGATTTGAAGGCGACGAAACAGTGTGACAAGGTGGTGGCCGTAGCTAGAAGGTTGCTAGGCTGTATAGAGAGAGGTGCGACCAGCAGTAGCTTTTCTTTGCACTGCTTCAATTCTTTTTACATCCTTAGCAAGATACGGCCTCCAAAACTGAACACATTACTCCAGGTGGGGCCTCACCAACGACTTATACAGAGGCTTAAAACCTCTTTTCTGGGATTTGCGTTACAAGACGTATGAGGAGAGACTTGCTGACCTGAACATGTACACCCTGGAGGAAAGGAGAAACAGGGGTGATATGATACAGACGTTCAAATATTTGAAAGGTATTAATCCACAAACTAACCTTTTCCGGAGATGGGAAGGCGGTAGAACGAGAGGACATGAAATGAGATTGAAGGGGGGCAGACTCAAGAAAAATGTCAGGAAGTATTTTTTCACGGAGAGTGGTGGATATGTGGAATGCCCTCCCGTGGGAGGTGGTAGAGATGAAAACAGTAACGGAATTCAAACATGCATGGGATAAACATAAAGGAATCCTGTTCAGAAGGAATGGATCCTCAGAAGCTTAGCTAAGATTGGGTGGGAGGCGGGGATAGTGCTGGGCAGACTTCTACGGTCTGTGCCATGAAAATGACAGATACAAATCAAAGTAAGGTATACACAAAAGTAGCACATATGAGTTTATCTTGTTGGGCAGACTGGATGGACTGTGCAGGTCTTTTTCTGCCATCATCTACTATGTTACTATATTCAGTATATGGCGCCTGAAAATCAACACAAAAAATATTTCCGCATATTCTGTACACTGAGCCTAGATTTAGGCACGGTTCATAGAACACACCTAGCTGCTTTATAGAATACGCCTAGTAGCCATGTTTGTGCCTAATGCTAGGCGCGTCCATGCGCGTCCATTTATGCCAAGTAAAATTTGGTGTGAATATCAGTGCCTAAGTTAGGCGTGCAGTAGGTGTATTTTGTAACCATGTGCCTAGATTTTCAGAATGCCCATGGTCTTCCCATTCCATTCCCATGACCACTCCCCTTTTTTGGCAGCATGCATTACAATTTACATGCATCACTTTACAGAATACGCCTAGCAAATTGTACATGTAAATTCTAATTAATGCCCAGTGACGATCCTAGGTCGGCTGCCACCTGGGGCGGATCGCCAATGCACCCCCCCCCCGGGTGCAGCACGACCACCACTCCCCGGCACAAGGCCCCCCCCCCCCTCAGCGCTTCAACCCCACCCTCCCCGGGTGCATTGGAGCAGCCGCGCGGCTGTCGGTTCTGCTGGTTCCCTGTTCCGGGGCAGAGGGAGCAGGGAACCAGCAGAGCGTGGCTGCTCTCTGCACCCCTCCAGCGGCGTGCACCCAGGGCGGACCGCTCCGCCTTTGGTACACCGCTGTTAATGCCAATTAGTTAAATAATTGCTTAAGTAAAAGAAGATATATATACATAAATCATCACTGGTCAGGAATTACATCATTCAGGCCCTTATCTCATCAGCTGGGGGGCTCATTCTGTGGATGGACGCATCATGCAGAAAAGACTTGTTCCTGGTCTGGACGCTTCAGGCTTTCGCTGCAACGGGCCTCCCAGCTGATGAGATAAGGGCCTGAATGATGTAATTCCTGACCAGTGATGATGATGTATGTATATATATATAAATATCTTTCTTATTTACTTTTCTATAGCCTTCCTTTAGTAATGTACTCAATTAGTGTGCGTATTTCTTAATCCTTGTGATGCAGTAACAATTGTGACTTATACACCAGTGGCGTCGCGAGGGCAGCTGACACCCAGGGTGGGTCGCCGCTGCGCACCCCCCCCCCCCCGGGTGCAGCGCGGCGCACCCTCCCCCCTCCAGAGCGCAACACCCCCCCCCCGAGAACATACCTGGAAGGTGGTGAGGGGCGAGCGGGAGAGGCAATCCGCCGAGTGCACGCCGCTGGGGGGTGTCAGCGCCTCGCTGGTTCCCTGCTCTCTTTGCCCCGGAACAGGAAATAACCTGTTTCGGGGCAGAGAGAGCAAGCAACCAGCGAGGCGCCGACACCCCCCAGCGGCGTGCACCCGGGGCGGACCGCCCCACCACCCCCCCTTCCTACGCCACTGTTATACACTCTCCAATTAAAGTGCAAATAAAGAGTTTCATTTACCCAATACGAATCTAAAAGAATCTGTAGTATTTTATTCTGTGAGCAGTCTGTGGTGAACAAGTGAGCAGGCTGCAATACAGAGCAATAGAAAACAACTCCTTTATGGAGAAAAAAATATCGCTCCCTAAAAAAACTGGGAATCAAAAGTGTAACAGCTAAGTGTCTCAATTACAAGCAATAATATATTAAAGGGTAAACCCCAAAGTCTTACACCTGAGTTTCTAAAACTGTACAAAGTTAAAAAAAAAAAAATCCAAAAAATTCTTATCTCAATATCCATTTCCAATGAATCTAAAAGTCTGCTGCTCTTCAGCTTCAAATTCTTTCAATCTACCATGCTACAGTTAGTTAAATCCACGACAAGGGCCCCCTAGTTTCGCTCTGATGCTTCAGGAGGATATCCGAGCTAGTAGTAAACTTTGGTATCCTCCTGATGCAGCAAAGTGAAACTAAGGGGCCCATTTTGGACATTTGTAAAGTGAAAAAGGACACCTGCAGTGCACCTTATCAAGATAAGTGAATTTTTCAGTTTTTCATAAATTATGATTAAGATGGTTTTATCACTGTTGGCGCAATGATTTTCATCAAATAATCATAATCTCCCAGAGTGGTATTATGGGGATGTACTGAGCATCTTAATATAATATTTAAAGTAAGTTCTTTAGGAATACGTTATATATTTTATTATAGAAGGTATTAATAGCGTCAATAAAATTGGTTAGATTAATGAATATGCATGAGATGGATCTACATAGAATAGATGTAGTGGGTATGTAGTAACATAGTAACATAGTAACCTAGTAGATGACGGCAGAAAACGACCTGCACGGTCCATCCAGTCTGCCCAACAAGACAGCTCATGTGTGCTACTTTTGTGTATACCCTACTTTGATTTGTACCTGTGCTCTTCAGGGCACAGACCGTATAAGTCTGCCCAGCACTAGCCCCGTCTCCCAACCACCGGCTCTGGCATAGACCGTATAAGTCTGCCCAGCACTATCCCCGCCTCCCACCACCGGCTCTGGCACAGACCGTATAAGTCTGCCCAGCGCTATCCCTGCCTCCCAACCTCCAGTCCCGCCTCCCACCACTGGCTCTGGCACAGACCGTATAAGTCTGCCCCGCACTATGCCCGCCTCCCAACCTCCAGCCCCGCCTCCCACTACCGGCTCTGCTATCCAATCTCGGTTAAGCTCCTGAGGATCCTTTCCTTCTGAACAGGATTCCTTTATGTTTATCCCACGCATGTTTGAATTCCGTTACCGTTTTCCTCTCCACCACCTCCCGCGGGAGGGCATTCCAAGCATCCACCACTCTCTCATGCATGTAGATCTCATGCACATTAATATTTTATTACATATTGACATTGACATTGTAAGTAGTATACTATTGTAATCTGTCTAATATTTACCACGTGGTATTTCTAAATATTGTGCTCCAAACATCCACAGCTGATTATTGTTTGTTAATTTTATTAAATGGACCTCAAAACTTCCCAGCTTGGCTGTTCTATCCAGAATGCAATTTGCACAATATTTTCATAAGTGTGCTCAAGCTGTTTACTGAAAGTAGTTTTTATCACTGGTCCTATATTTACTATCAATATATTATCTCGAGGCCAGGTCTCTTATGTCAGTTGGATAAAAACTCCCATTTGGAGAAAAAACCACTGACTCCTGCCCCCGAAATACAGCTTCACAAAGGACCAGTGGCAAAAACTACTTTCAGTAAACAGCTTGAGCACACTTATGAAAGGTCCATCCAGCCCAGCATCCTGTTTCCAACAGTGGCCAATCTAGGTCACAAATACCCTGCAAGATCCCAAAAATGTACAAAACATTTTATACTGCTTATCCCAGAAATAGTGGATTTTCCCCATCCAAAGGTCCATCCAGCCCAGCATCCTGTTTCCAACAGTGGCCAATCTAGGTCACAAATACCCTGCAAGATCCCAAAAATGTACAAAACATTTTATACTGCTTATCCCAGAAATAGTGGATTTTCCCCATTTAATAATGGTCTATGGACTTTTCCTTTAGGAAGCCGTCCAAACCTTTTTTAAACTCCGCTAAGCTACCACATTCTCTGGCAACGAATTCCAGAGTTTAATTACACTTTGAGTGAAGAAACATTTTCTCCGATTCATTTTAAATTTACTACATTGTAGATTCATCGCATGCCCCCTAGTCCTAGTATTTTTGGAAAGCGTGAACAGATACTTCACATCTACCCGTTCAACTTTACTCATTATTTTATAGACCTTTGAGGACCCAGAAAAAGTCTCCTCTGCAGCATCCAAGCTTCTCCAATTGAACCCAAGCCACAGTTCAGAAAGTCATAAAAAAAAAATACAAAGCACAGCCTTATACTTGATCAACAGTAGTATAGCAAGTCAGATGCAGCAAATGTGCCTTCAAATGATGCTTGAATGTTAACAAACAGGACTCATATTTTAATCCAGCTGGCAGCCGGCTCCATTTAAGAGGACCAGCAATTGAAAAGGTGCTTTTTCTAGTCACAGCCAGATGAAATTGATTCATTGCAGGAACAACTACATTTCCAGCATTCAATGACGGCAAATGTTTCTGCGGAATATAACGATGAATAATATTCTTCAAAGCGTGATGAGCCAACGTAACAGTTTAAATTTTATCCTAAATCCAATTGGCAGCCATCTCAACTGCTTTAAGTAAGCCGAAATATGATCATATTTTGGCAAATCAAAAAACAAGGCGTGCCGCTGAATTCTGAACAATTTGTAAAGAATGAAACACAAATCGCTGGCAACCCCAAGTACAAAATGTACCAATAATCCAGGCCCGTTAACACCATAGCTTCCACCATCCTTACGAAGTCAACTGCTGGAAGCAAACAGCGTAACCGACTCAAAACATGTAATTTAAAGAACAAGGCATGAATCGCGTGCTGAATCTGTGGTCTAAAAGGGGCAGAGACCCTGAGAAACTATGCAATCCATAGTGTCATTTTTTGGCAGGGATTGGTGCCCCCCCCCCCCAAAAAAAAAGACAAACTGGTGGGACAGGGTCTTTCCCTGTCACTGGAAGACCTCATCCGCCTTTGCAACCAAGTATGAATGGTCTGAGAATGCAATCCTCCTGCAGGGCAGTCCGCCTGGTGCCCAACTTTCAGTGGTCCTTGCGCACCCCTACCAAAGAGTCTGCATCTTTCAACCCAGGGGAGTCTATGCAACTGGACCACTCCACCCTCTCAGAGCAGGAAAACCTGAGGCACCAGTTGTTTAGGAGTGGTTAGTGCAGTGGACTTTGATCCTGGGGAACTGAGTTCAATTCCCACTGCAGCTCCTTGGGCAAGTCACTTAACCCTCCATTGCCCCAGGTACTAATAAGTACCTGTATATACTATGTAAACTGCTTTGAATGTAGTTGCAAAAACCACAGAAAGGCAGTATATCAAGTGCCATTAACAAGATTCCATGCACAATCTCAAAGAGTAGCAACATTCCATGTAGAACCCCCAAAGAATAGCAACATTCCGGAATCCCAAGGAGTGGAAGAGTAGCCTAGTGGTTGCTACTATTTGAGATTCTACATGGAATGTTGCTAGTGGAGGAGTAGCCTAGTGGTTAGTGCAGTGGACTTTGATCCTGGGGAACTGAGTTCTATTCCCACTGCAGCACTTTGTATCTCTAGGCAAGTCACTTAACCCTCCATTGCCCCTGGTACAAAATAAATACCTGAATATATGTAAACCACTTTGAATGTAGTTGCAAAAACCTCAGAAAGGTGGTATATCAAGTCCCATTTCCCTTTCCCTTTCCTTTAATCTGTGCCTATATTTGTAGTGAAAAAGGGCACTATGCTTTCAGGTGTCCCAACAAGTAGGGAAAGTATCGGGCCTAGCTCTGGCGGGGGAGACAGAACCTTATTCTCAAGACCTCACCCATCAAGTTTGCTCTCAAATTCATTGAACCCTATCCTATTGTCTGGTGAGTTGGACCAGTCTCATATCAATTGAAGTTACCTGCCACCCTGCGAATCTGTGATGACTTCCACAAATCTCTCCTCAAGCCCCTCGTGCTTAAACGGGAGAATGGTTCTCCTCCTGCACTGGTTCCCATAGTTACTAACTCAGATTCTAAATATGAAGTCCAGGATGTCCTTGACTCCAGAAAGGAGTGAGGCCGCCTCCAGTACCTTATAGTGTGGAAGAGATTCAGTCCCGAAGAAATTCCTGGGAACTGGCAAGCCTGGTCCATGCTCCAGTGCTTGTCAGATGATTCCATCATCTGTTCCCTCATAAACCCAGACCTGGACTGAGGGGAGGAGGGCCTTTGGGAAGGGGGTATTGTCATGGCCATGGGGGCTGTGCTTGACGTCTGGACTCACCTCTTGCTTCAGTGAGTCCCAGCCTTTTCTTCAGTTGCTCCGACTTTGCTTCCAGTACATCCCAGCCTTGACTTCAGTTGCCCCAGCCTTGCTTCCAGTTTGTCCCAGTCTTGTCTTCAGTTGCTCCTGCCTTTCTTCCAGCCTTGTCTTCAGTTGCTCTAGCCTGCCTTGGGCAGCCCCTAGGGTCCTTTTCAGGGCCACTCTCCTGTCTTGCGCAACTCCCAAGGGTCACCACTGCTCCTAGTTTAGATTAACTCGTCTGCCGCCAGTCAGGGCCTACCCTGCCCTTCGGTTGGGTAGGCAGTGTCAATGCAACTGTGGCCCAAGAGTTCGCCCTATAGTGGAACGGATTCGAAGGGGTGGCGTACTCCATCGGAGGAAGCGACACCCGATAAGATATCTGGGTTGGAGGCGGGATTGCAACGGCAACCTGAAATGTTATCTGGGGAAACCACGGAGGCTCGGCCTTCTACTACTTCACAAGAAGAAATATCTCGTTGTGCGCTGGCGATACAGCCCTTGGTTAAACCTCAAGAGGTGTCGTTGGAATCTATCTGGACTGCCCTAGAATCTCTCCATATGGTCTGTACATCTTTTATTTCTGTATCTTTGAAGAACGCTACTCAAATAAATTCCTTAAAAGAAAAGATGGAAGGGGTTTTGACGAAACAGACTACTCTGGAAATAGAAATTATTAAAATAACTGAGCAACAAGATCAAATATCTGGGGACCGTATACTATTACATCAAAAGATTGAAAATCTGGAAAATTTGTCAAGAAATTTAAATTTACGGTTATTAAATTTTCCGAAATCTCAATTTATTGCTCCAAGAGATATGCTTGCAAACATTTTGCAAGAAATATATAAATATTCAGAACAATCCCTTCCTCTGATTCAGAAAACATACTACTTGGATAAGAGAGCCAATCAACAACAAAATGTTCCCATATCACAGGATAACTTGCCTGAATCACTTGATTTAACAGACTTTCTGGAACAATCGAAGGATAATACTGGAACCAGAGCAACTTTAATTGTCTCATTTGTATTTTTACAAGATAAAGAAACTTTGATAAGACTTTAGAAATATTTGTCCAGAGTTCAAAGGTAGCAAGGTTTCAATATTTCCAGACATTTCCCGATGGACTCAGCAGAGACGGAAAAAATTCCTGGATATGAAGCAAGACTCCCTAAATATTAAGGCTAGATTTCAATTAAGATTTCCTTCTAAATGTTGGTTGTCTTTCAAAGATAAGAAATATGTATTCTTTTTTTTTGTTACATTTGTACGCTGCATTTTTCCCACTCATGGCAGGCTCAATGTGGCAATAGAGGGTTAAGTGACTTGCCCAGAGTCACAAGGAGCTGCCTGTGCCCGAAGTGGGACGAACTCAGTTCCTCAAGACCAAAGTCCACCACCCTAACCACTAGGCCACTCCTCCACTGTTGCTACTATTTAAGATTCTACATGGAATGTTGCTATTCCACTAGAAGTCGGCCCTTGCAGATCACCAATGTAGCCGCGCAGGCTTCTGCTTCTGTGAGTCTGATGTCAGACTCACAGAAACAGAAGCCTGTGCAGCCTTCTACATGGAATGTTGCTAGTGGAATAGCAACATTCCATGTAGAATCTCCAATAGTATCTATTTTATTTTTGTTACATTTGTACCCTGCGCTTTCCCAATCATGGCAGGCTCAATGTGGCTTACATGGGGCAATGGAGGGTTAAGTGACTTGCCCAGAGTCACAAGGAGCTGCCTGTGCCTGAGGTGGGCATCAAACTCAGTTCCTCAGTTCCCCAGGACAAAAGTCCACCACTCTAACCACTAGGCCACTCCTCCACTCTATTATTATTATTATTTTTGGAAGGGAAGGGCGGGGTCCTATGATGTCAAGGCGGTAATGACTCAGGCGCTACTCGTGCAGTCATCAGACAACGTGTGGCAATGTGGCCGCACTGCCTATTACCACCGGAAATGTCTCTCGCGGTCAAAAATAGAAAATGATTTTCCACCACGGGAAATAGAGGGGTCCTTTTATGAATGCGCGCTGAAAAATGATTCTGCGTTCACCCAAAACCTGCGCCTACACTACCGCAAGCCACTTTTCAGCGCGCCTATAAAAAAGGCCTCTCCCCCCCCCCCAAACATGGACGTGCGGTAAAATCAAAATTGCCACTCGTCCATTTTGGATCTCTGACCTTACCGCCAGCCATAGACCTAGCGGTAAAGAATTTGGGCGGTAAGGACCTATGTGAGTCAGAGGCCACTTGGCACGCATCCGCTACGCGAAAATAAACATTCTGTTTCAGATGCACATAGCGGAATGCACCAAAAATGAAACTACAGCAAGAGCCATGCGGTAGTCGGGCGGTAAGTCTATTTTGGAGTGCATTGGGCGCGCGTGGAGGGGCATTTTCGGCGCCGTGAAGGGGCAGGGCCAACCATATTTTCGAACGGATGGGCGTCCATCTTTCGTTTCAAGAATACGGTTGGGAGCACCCAAATCTGAACATTTAGGTCAACATTAGAGATGGGCACCATCAGTTTTCGGCCATAATGGAAACCGATGGTGCCCATCTCAAAAACGAACCAATCCAAGGCATTTGGTCATGGGAGGGGCCAGGATTCGTAGTGCACTGGTACCCCTCACATGCCAGGGCACCAACCGGGCACCCTAGGGGCACTACAGTGGACTTCGCAAATTGATCCCAGGTGCATAGCTCCCTTACCTTGGGTGCTGAGCTCCCCCCCCAAAACCCACTCCCCACAACTATACACCACTACCATAGCCCGAAGGGGTGAAGGGGGGCACCTAGATGTGGGTACAGTGGGTTTCGGGTGGGTTTTGAAGGGCTCCCATTTTCCACCACGTGGGGGAGGGGATGGGCTTGGGTCCGCCTGCCTGAAGTGCACTGCACCCACTAAAACTGCTCCACGGACCTGTATACTGCTGTGATGGACCTGAGTATGACATTTGATGCTGGCATAGAGACTGGCAGAAAAAGTTTTTAAAGTGTTTTTTTTAGGGTGGGAGGGGGTTAGTGACCACTGGGGGAGTCAGGGGAGGTGATCCCCGATTCCCTCCGGTGGTCATCTGGTCAGTTCGGGCACTTTTCTGGCACTTGGACCTGAAAAAAAGGCACCAAATAAAGCGGACCAAATTCTCGCCAGGGACACCCTTCTTTTTTCCATTATCGGCTGAGGGCGCCCATCTCTTAACAACGCCCCGGCATGCCCCTGTCCCGCCTTCGCTACCCTTCCAACACGCCCCCGGGAACTTCGGCCATCCCGGCGACGGAAAGCAGTTGGGGACGCCCAAAATCGGCTTTCGATTATACCGATTCTGGCGCCCCTGAGAGAATGAGCTGGGTAGGCACCTACACGGCTTAATAAAAGGGGCCCAGAGTGTGCCAACTTCGAAATTACCACTTCGCTACCCCGCCGGTACTGTCGATTTGGTGCGTGGTAGTCCTACCACAGCTTAGTAAAAGGGCCCCTTGATGCAGTAAAGCAAGCAGTGAATGGTTTACACAGCTCGTTTGAGGTCATGTGCGCCATGTTAGTAAGCCTGAACCTCACCATCTCTTACACCTGCTTCAACAAATTTCCAAAGTGTCATCTTGGAACAATTTTGATTGACGTAGGGTGAGACTTCCTCCTTGGACATACTATTGAACAACCGCAAAGAAAAGAAAAGTGTAATTTGATTTAATGATAGAAACAATTTCAAAGCCATTGACTCTGTCTGGGTTTCATTAATCACAGAGCCAGTAATGACGCTTCGCTGTTCATTTTTTTGGGAGCTTTGGAATGTTATTACTGATGTCAAACTGTGGTAAAATTGAAAAGGCACTTTATGTTTGAGCAAACTAAAATTAGCTCTTCTTTTATTTAAACAAATGAAGCAGCTTGTTTTAAAGGACATTTCAGGCCACATATCTCGCTAAAAAGAAAATCAATAATTCACCAGCCGAAGAACTGTACCGGCTTGGAGACATCGTTAGTCTTGAGTGTTCACCAATCTAAGTTGTATGTGGACCCAACTACTACTTACTACTACTTAACATTTCTAGAGCGCTACTAGGGTTACGCAGCGCTGTACAGTTTCAAAGAAGGACAGTCCCTGCTCGAAGGAGCTCACAATCTAAAGGACGAAATGTCAAGTTGGGGCAGTCAAGATTTCCTGAATAGAGGTGTAGCGGTTAGGTGCCGAAGGCGACATTGAAGAGGTGGGCTTTGAGCAAGGTTTTGAAGATGTGCAGGGAGGGGGCCTGGCGTATTAATACATCTTCCTCCAGTTCCCCAAAGCACAATCTTTCAGAACTAAAATGATGTATGTTTATTTTATTATCATGTTTGATAAAAATCGTTTATCGTTTATTCATTTACTATTACAAAAGTAAGTCAGAACGGTTCACAATGTAATATAACATTAAAATATAATGTTAAAATACTATAAAATATACTCTGAAATCCATTTATGATAGGAAAGCACAGCAAACCAGACAGTCCATTAAACAGTTCATACGAATTACTTAAGCTATAATCATAATCGTAAAAGCATTTAATAAAATCTGAAATGAAATAAAAAGAAAAGTATATTCTCTCATTTTTTCCAACCTTTCTTTCCCCTTTTTCTCCTATTCTCCTATTCTCTCCCTCCCCCCCCCTTCTTTCTTCTCTTCTCCTATCCCTTACTATACTGCAAGTATACCAAACAGGTGAATCTACATGGTTTACAATCCTAATTAAAAAACATCAGTGAGAAAAGAATGCCATAATAGGGCAGAATAACATCCAACCAACACTCATACTGAGCACCCATCTGAGGATAGATCAGTCAGCCTAGACATATAAAAAAAAAGCATCCAATCCCATATAAAACAATTCAACATTCAATATCTAGCTGTGCGTCCGAAGTCAAACTGCTCAACAGAGAGCTCAGAGGGAACTATTGAGAACATAAGCATCGTCATACTGGGACAGACCAAAGGTCCATCAAGCCCAGTATCCTATTTCTAACAGTGGTCAATCTAGGTTACAAGTACCTGGCAAGATCCCGAAACAGTACAATACATTTTATGCAGCTTATCCTAGAAATAAGTAGTGGATTTTCTCCAAGTCTATCTTAATAGAGGCTTATGGACTTTAAGGAAATTAGCCAAACCTTTTTTTAAACCCCGCTAAGCTAACTGCTTTCCCCACATTTTCTGGCAACGAATTCCAGAGTTTAGTTACACATTGAGTGAAGAAATATTTTCTCCAATTTGTTTTAAATTTACTACTTTGTAGCTTTATTGCATGCCCCCTAGTCCTAGTATTTTTAGAAAGAGATTCGTGTCTGCCATTCCACTCATTATTTTACCACCCTCTATCGTTATGCTGTGGTAAAATAATGAGTCATAAGAAGAACCTTGAAGCGGGGAAAGGACTGCTCAGCGCAAATATATGGGGATAAAGAATTCCACAGAGAAGAAGCCAGAAAGTAAAAAGCTGTGTGTCTTGTAGATTCCAAATGGGCCACTCTTGGCTCAAGCAGGACCATACGATTGTCATCCAATGAATGAAGCAACTGAGAAGGAGTATAAGGGACTCTAAGAGCAGAAAGATATGAAGGAACATCCGAGAGAAAAGCTCTATGTGCCAAAATCAAACCTTAAAGAGGATACAAAAAAATCCAGCCTAGATATTAAGAGTATATGTAACACAGTGTGAAGGCTTTAAAGTCAAAACACAGTCCTCTGTTTAACCCCTTGGTCTTCATTCCTAGTCCTGCAGGGCTTACAATAGATCAGGTTTTCAAGATATCCATCATGAATATTGTGAGGAGCAACGAAACTACAAAGCCCAGAAAGCAGTGCAGCACCAGAGAAAATCTGAACTAAGAAACTACAAAACCCAGAAGGCAGGGCAACATCAAAGAAACCAGGAACTAAGAAACTACAAGGTCCAGAAGGCAGTGCAGCAACAGCAGAGGGATCAGGTGAAGGGAGAGGATTCTCTGCAAGCAAGGGGGGAGCCGGGGGTTGATTGGGAAATGGAATCAGATGGGGAAGGGGAGGAGCCCCTAGATCGAGAGGAAGGGGAGGAGAGAATGGAACTGGAGGAGGTGAAAGAAGGAGAGAATGAGGAGGAAATGGAAGCACTGCTGGAGGGCTCTTAAAGTGAGTTATGAACTGAACATGAGAGCGTGAATGAAGACTTGGTGGATTTACCCTGTGGGTGGATGTCAGGTGAATTTGTGCTGACAAATGAGGGAGGTGGGTCATTAGGTCTAAGAGTGAGAAAGTGATTTAGACCATATAGCTGTGGAAGTGAACTGTGTTGGAAAGCAGTGCTATATTGAACGGTGTTGAAAGTAAGATTATACCTGGCGGAGTAGAAGGTCTGAGAAGACTTAAAGAAGAATCGCTGCATTAAGGGGATAATAGAGCACTTCCAGTGCATCTTCTCTTTTCCTGAGACACTGATTGCAGACCTTTAACCCTGGAAGTGGATGGTGTGCAATGCTGATGAGGCAGAGACTGTGAAGGAGTGTTGAGGACACAGCGAGTGATCCTGACAATATCCACGAGCGAGGTTTGTACGCCTACTGCCTCCATTGCATGCAAATTTCTCTCATGCATATTCATAAAGGATATCCTGAAAACCAAGGCTTTCAAAATCTCAGATACAAAGTACAGCCAGAGCAGTACATGACCGACTTACAGCTACAGGGAGTGATAAATAGGGGTCATTCAGAATTTTGATGTATCTGTACCTCCTTCACAATATGTCAAATATGAATAATTTTTATTTATTTATTGCATTTCTACCCCACATTTTCCCACCTATTTGCAGGCTCAATGTGCCTTACATAGTACCGTCAAAGGCGTTTGCCCAGTCAGTGGATAACAAATACAAAGTTGTATAGTGATCGTATGAGGTCTAAGTGGAGGGTTGGAATGGATGAAGATTGCGTGTTGTCCTGTTCGATCATAGTCATGCTGTGTTGGTAGGTGAAGAGGGTTAGGTGGGGTCGTTGGGGTAGGCCTTTTTGAAGAGGTTGGTTTTTAGTGATTTCCTGAAGTTCAAGTGGTCGTGGATTATTTTCACAGCTTTGAGCTTTAACATAATATTTTACTGAAGACCTAATTTTTTTCAGTTAGCCTTCAACATTCCTCCTAAGTGTTGACCTCTGCCTTCTTATCCTGTAATGCAGTACGAACACAGATTTTAACTGTGATTTTAATTTTATTTAAGTTGTGTGATTGAGAATGTTGTTGAGTTTGCCTTTCCTATCACATACTGAATTTCCTTTTCTTTTATTATGATATTGTTGTAACTGTAAACCGCTTTGACTTTCTCAAAGAAACGACAGTATATCAAATACCAACTTAAGCTCTAACAATGTGATATTCGAGATCAACGGGCTGATATTCAAAGTGATTTCAACGGGCAGGAGCCTGTTCAATGCATTCAGAGAAATATTGGGGGAGGGGGGGGTTGTTGCTGTTAAAGCTTGGTGGTACTTTGTCATGTGTTTCCTCATCCAGACAACATTTACGCCATCTTCTTTCCAGTTTCCATCCTTCACGCTTAAGGGTCCAAAGTTCTGGAGAAAACCAAGATGAGCATTTGTGAGTGAGGCATAAGACCTTTTTTAGTGGTGCCGTTTTCTCTAAGGTCTTAGCCAAGTCTGAATTCCAAATATCCACCTGTTCTGACACTGTAGTTGTCTTTTCACCCACATGTGGATGAATACATCAAATCATCAAGAACGTTTCTAAATCTGCATTACCCAAACTCTAAAGGACTAAAATACAAATCAACATATGCATCCAGCTTTTCCTACATTTGCACCCAGCTTTGGAACTCTTTACCTAGAAACATTAGAACTGCGAACACCCATCTAAAATTTCGAAAAGACCTCAAGACTCACCTCTTCCGGAAAGCCTACCCAGCAGACCCGAACTAATTCATGAACAATGCATCACATCTTTCGATCTAAGAAATGAACAATACCCCTTCCACATAATCCTATTACTTCAAACTGTACGAATTGTACCACTCCCGTTATAATTAGGTGTATTTATACCCTTATCCTACTCTGTATTGCTCACTAGCAGGCAGATGATCAAAAGCCCCGCCCTGTTCCAAACAGCGCTCTAAAATAGCACTGGAACAGCGCGGGGCGCTACTAGACCTATGATCAGAGATAATGCATGCAAATTTAAGCAGCGCAATTATCTCTAATCATGGGGTAGAAGTGCGGGAGAATTGTGCCTGAGCATGTGCTCAGCACAATTCTCCCGCACTTGTTTGACGGGTCTGGGCTGTCAAAAGAAACCTGTCAAACACAGGGGCTGGAGGTCCATGGGACCACCAGGCCCTGACTACCCCTCCCCCGAGCAACGGGGGCTGGAGGTCTGGCGGACTTCTGGTCCCCCCGACGATCCCCCCCACAGGTTCAGGGAGGGCTGGAGATCTAGTGGGTCTCCAGCCCCCCCCAAAACCCCCTTATATGCAGGACGTCAGACTCACAGAATGAAGTCTTGAGCGGGAAGAAGAGGACCTCGGCTGGAGGGGATTGGGGTCCCCCGCCAGCAAAGGTAGGCGATGGCGGGTTGGCGGCGGAAGGGGGATCGAGAGGGTCGTTGGCAGGGGGGGGCAAAGTTGGTGGTGGTGGTGCGGCGGGGTCGGTAATGGTGGGGGGGGGGGGTCGGCGGCGCCGGGGGGGGGGGGCTAAAATGTGTCCCCTCACCTCAGGCTCTGGACCCCCCTCCCGTTGAAGTCTGGCTACGCCCCTGGCAGCCAGCCATGAGAAGAGTAACCATTTCTAGATCTTTCTTGCACATTGTACAGATGCCTGTTGCAGCAGTTTTTTCTAGGCTTGCTGTGAACCATCTCGTCCATATTCCACTGTCCTGGGCTGCAACTATCAATCACTCACCCTTAGGTCTCCTTTCACCATTCATGTGTCCGATATTGATCCATGAACCATTCCTGGAATATCATTTTGTATTTCCCGCTGTACTTATGCATTTGACACATGTTCTTTATAAGTACGTTTCTTCCTTTCTGATCCAGTTCCTTGAAGAGTTTTTTTTTTTCTCTTCTTTCTTGCCCATTTGGGATCCACTGTGTATATATCACTCCTTTTTTTAATTCCTGCATCTTTTGCTTCCACCACTTCTCTACCCTCATCTCCCCCTATGCCCCTACCCGTAACCTCCGCTCAAAGGACAAATCCCTCCTCTCAGTACCCTTCTCCACCACCGCCAACTCCAGGCTCCGCCCTTTCTACCTCGCCTCACCCTATGCTTGGAATAAACTCCCTGAGCCCATACACCAGGCCCCCTCCCTGCCCATCTTCAAATCCTTGCTCAAAGCCCACCTCTTCAATGTCGCCTTCGGCACCTAACCATTATTCATCTATTCAGGAAATCTAGACTGCCCCAATTTGATTGTCTGCACATTTTGTCCATTAGATTGTAAGCTCCTTAGAGCAGGGACTGTCCTTTTTGTTAAATTGTACAGCACTGCGTAACCCTGGTAGCGTTTTAGAAATTTTAAGTAGTAGTAGTAGTAGTTCTTCTGGGATGTTAGCTAAATTTAGTTTTACAAATATAATGGGGTCCTTTTACGAAGGTGCGCTGAAAAATGGCCCGCGCTGGTGTAGACGCGTGTATTGGACGCGCGCAGGTCCATTTACCAGCGCACCTGCAAAAAAAGGCCTTCTTTTGCCGAAAACGGGTGTGCGGCAAAATAAAAATCAGCGTGCGTCCATTTTGACCTGAGACCGTACCGCCACCCATTGACTTAGCAGAAAGGTCTCAGGCGTTAACTGGGCAGTAATCGTCAGCGCACGTACACTGCTGATCACCACCCGTTTAGCGCCACGCAGTAGAAAATAGAAATTATTTTTCTGCCACGCATTTTGAACACGCGTAGAAATTAGAATTGCCGCCAGGGGCATGCGGTAGCCGGATGGTAGTTCTAATTTGGCAAGGGTTATAGGCGCATTGGCGCCTCTGCGTCTTAGTAAAAGGGCCCCAATGGAAGTTGCCGCGGTGAAAAAGTGTCTGGAGGAATAATGCGCTGTTAACTTTTAACGTTGAAAAATGAGCCACCCAGGGACCGTATTGCTGTGGGAATGATTCACTAGAACAGCAGAGGCTGCCTCATCTGGCACTGACCTTTAGAACGGATTAACAAATATCTCAGTAAGGAGACACAGCATGCTTAATTAATCACAGAGATATATAAACTGTTTGTTATCAGAATCCATAGTCCGCAAGCAAAATGATTCCCCGTTGTAATTGTCTCTTTCATTGGCTTTCCATTAGTTACCTGAAAGTGATCAGTGCCTAATTCTTGATCAAGCAAATGTCTTCCACATTTTGCTTAAACATTTCAGGGAAAATAATTATTATTTCCCTGAACCCAAAAGGAAAATGGTTGCTGCAGGCAGAAACCCCCACCCTATCTTCCTCTGGACATGGGGTGCCATATCTTGTGGAGCACATGCCATGGACCTCACCTGTTCACTGTTCCTGGGGTTTTTCCTCCCCAATGCGATTTCGGGGAAGGGTGGCGGAGATAAGCGTTTTTTGGGTGGTTGTTGAAAGCTTTCAACATGATTGATGAAGTGCCTAATTTTTCTGTCTTCTCTTCCTACTACTACTACTACTACTACTATTTAACATTTCTAAAGCGCTACCAGGGTTACGCAGTGCTGTACAATCTAACAAAGAAGGACAGTCCCTGCTCAAAGGAGCTTATTTTATTTTTGTTACATTTGTACCCTGCGCTTTCCCACTCATGGCAGGCTCAATGCGGCTTACATGGGGCAATGGAGGGTTAAGTGACTTGCCCAGAGTCACAAGGAGCTGCCTGTGCCTGAAGTGGGAATTGAACTCAGTTCTTCAGGACCAAAGTCCACCACCCTAACCACTAGGCCACTCCTCCACTGTTGCTACTATTTGAGATTCTTCATGGAATGTTCCAATCCACTAGCAACATTCCATGTAGAAGTCGGCCCTTGCAGATCACCAATGTGGCCGCGCAGGCTTCTGCTTCTGTGAGTCTGACGTCAGACTCACAGAAACAGAAGCCTGCGCAGCCTTCTACATGGAATGTTGCTAGTGGAATAGCAACATTCCATGTAGAATCTCCATGTAGAATCTCCAATAGTAGCAACATTCCATGTAGAATCTCCAATAGTATCTATTTTATTTTTGTTACATTTGTACCCTGCGCTTTCCCACTCATGGCAGGCTCAATGCGGCTTACATGGAGCAATGGAGGGTTAAGTGACTTGCCCGGAGTCACAAGGAGCTGCCTGTGCCAGGAATCAAACTCACTTCCTCAGTTCCCCAGGACCAAAGTCCACCACCCTAACCACTAGGCCACTCCTCCACTCTGCCTCATCCACTCTGCTTACAATCTAAAGGACAAAAAAGTGCAGTCAATCAAATTGGGGGCAGTCTAGATTTCCTGAATAGATGAATAATGGTTAGGTGCCGAAAGCGACATTGAAGAGGTGGGCTTTGAGCAAGGATTTGAAGATGGGTAGGGAGGGGGCTTGGCGTATGGGCTCAGGGAGTTTATTCCAAGCATGGGGTGAGGCAAGGCAGAAAGTAGCTCTAGTTTGACTAGTTTCTCCGCTCAGGGGCACAGTTTGCTGCTCAAAATGAACCCCAAGGACAAGGAGTTACCCATGGCTGGCACGTGCCAATTCTGTTAGTCTAAAATGACATGTACTGAAAAAATGAGTGCATTTATTGCGCTTTACCATTTGTCCAAATGCACATCCCTACCTGCTACCTGAAATGACTGTCCTTAGCTGTATTGATGGCGGGGGCATATCTGGACTTCGCCGGTAGGGGGGTCCAGAGCCGAGGTGAGGGGGCACATTTTAGCCCCCCCCCCCCGGTGACCCCCCCCGGCACCGCCGCCATTGTCGCCACCACACCCCCCGCCACCGCCGCCACCGCCAGAACCACCTCCAACAACTGTCGCCCGCCCGCCGACGCTCTCGACCCCTCGCCCGCTGTCGCTTACCTGTGCTGGCGGGGGACCCCAACCCCCGCCAGTCGAAGCCATCGTCCTTCTTTTGTTTTCTTCTTTCTCAGTCTGACTCTGACAACGTGCAGGACGTCAGAGACGAGTCAGACTCAGAAAGAAGAAAACAAACGAACGAAGGACGACGGCTTCAGTTGGCGGGGGTTGGGGTCCCCCGCCAGCAAAGGTAGGCGACGGCAGGTTAGCCGTTGCATTTAGGTTAGAGGTTGCATTTATCACTTGTTTGTTTGATTGATTGAATTCTTTCTTATTTTAAATTTAGTTCTTTTCTGTTTCTGTTTTTATTTTTTTACATTTTTTTTAATGTTATTGTAAACAACTTTGATAATTATTGAAAGGTGATATATTAACCTATTAAGGCTCTGTTTACTAAGGTGCACTAGCATTTTGAGCGTACGCTAAATGCTAGAGACACTCATATTCCTATGAGTGTCTTTAGCATTTAAGAGACGTTAATTTTTAGCATGAGCTAAAAAAACACTAGCGCGCCTATAGTGTGGCTTAGTAAACAGGGCCCTTATTTTTAAAAAATTCACAAAAATCCAGAAGCAAACATGGCCATTTTCAAACCAGAAAAACGTCCAACTTTTTGTTTCAAAAATGGCCATGTGCTAGACAGTTTTGTGCTCAGTGCGTCTATCTTTTAGGATAATTTTAGGGGGGAAAAAACATCCAAGGGAAGAACTCACAAAAACAAGCCAATGGATGTGTGGGGGGAGGGGCACCAGAGCAGTGGGGCATTTACATGTATGTATGCAGCCATATGCTTACATAGAGGGGCATAATCGAACGGGGCGCCCAAGTTTTCCCGGGGCCGTCCTCGCAAGACGTCCCTGCGAAGGAGTGGGGAAACCCGTATTATCGAAGCAAGATGGGTGTCCATCTTTCTTTTCGATAATACGCTCAGGGACGCCCACATCTCAACATTTAGGTTGACCTTAGAGATGGTCGTCCCCGGTTTTCAGCGATAATGGAAACTGAGGACGCCCATCTCAGAAACGGCTAAATCCAAGCCATTTGGTCATGGGAGGAGCCAGCGTTCGTAGTGCACTGGTCCCCCTCACATGCCAGGACACCAACCGAGCACACTAGGGGGCACTGCAGTGGACGTCAGAAATTGCTCCCAGGTGCATAGCTCCCTTACCTTGTGTGCTGAGCCCCCCCCCCAAAAAAAACCCACTCCCCACAACTGTACACCACTACCATAGCCTTAAGGGGTGAAGGGGGCACCTAGATGTGGGTACAGTGGGTTTGTGGTGGGTTTTGAAGGGCTCACATTTACCAGCACAAGTGTAACAGGTGGGGGGATGGGCCTGGGTCCGCTTGCCTGAAGTGCACTGACCCACTAAAACTGCTCCAGGGACCTGCATACTGCTGTCATGGAGCTGGGTATGACATTTGAGGCTGGTATAGAGGCTGAAAAAATTTTTTTTTGTTTTTGGGTGGGAGGGGGTTGATGACCACTGGGGGAGTAAGGGGAGGTCATCTCTGATTCCCTCCGGTGCTCATCTGGTCAGTTCAGGCACCTTTTCACAGCTTGGTTGCAAGAAAAAATGGACCAAGTAAAGTCGGCCAAGTGCTCGTCAGGGACGCCCTTCTTTTTCCATTATTGGCCGAGGATGCCCATGTGTTAAGCATGCCCCAGTCCCGCCTTCCCGCCTTCGCTACGCTGCCGACACACCCCCGTGAACTTTGGTCGTCCCCGCGACGGAAAGCAGTTGAGGGCGCCCAAAATCGGCTTTCGATTATGCCGATTTGGGCGACCCTGAGAGAAGGACGCCCATCTCCCGATTTGTGTTGGAAGATGGACGCCCTTCTCTTTCGAAAATAAGCCTGATAGAGACCCTTTTCTTAATGTAGAAGATACTTTCCACATGGAGAAAAAGCAAATAAAATTCCTCCCATATCCATAGGAGCCAAATTTTCATAAATACTAAGTTCAATGGAAATAATTCCTCTCCGGATACGTACAAGAAATTTTGTCAATATTGAAGGTGCTCCATCACCCGCAGCGTCATCTCAAGTGCCCATATCTATAGGTCATAAACTGTGTCCAGCTACTGTATGTCCATAAAAGATCAGCAAGCAGGGTCATATACGCTCTATGGGCAATGAGTAAACAGGACACTGGCTAGACAGAGCAAGCTGTTGGGCAACTGTCCAGCTCTCTCGTCAACTCTTGGCAGCTTCTGCTGTGGATGCTCACTATTCATGCATGCGCTGAAGGGTACGCTGTTTCCGAACAATGTGAACTGTTAATGACATTAGCTCCAAAACAAAATAACTTTTTTAAAGAAATGCATTGTAAATGACACGGGGCCCCTTTTTACCAAGCTGCGGCAAAAGGGAGCAGGCGCTGGCATTGGCATATCTCTTGTACACGTGTCGAGGCCTCCTTTTACCACAGCTGGTAAAAGGGAAGGCTCACTTTTCTGCAGGAAATGGCCATGGCGGCAAGTAAAGCACTTGCCGCACGGCCATTAAAGGGGGGGGGAGCCCTTCTCGCCACCCATTGAGGTGGCGGTAAAGGCTCACGTGGGCTGTAACCGGGCAGCGCACGGCACTGCCCAATTACCGCTGGGTACACTCTGGCACTGCAAACATAAATAAATCTTTGTACCGCCGGAAATAATGGTGCCCTAAGTGTAGGAAGTACCACCGGGTTGTTATGGTAGCCCAGCGGTACTTCCTGTATAGTGAGTTGTAAGCCCAGGTTGGGCTTAAAACTACTTAGTAAAAGGAGCCCATAGGAAGCTAAACAAAATGAATATTTTTGTCCTGCAGACCCCTACAATTATGGCACTCTAGGAAATGACCTAGTTTGCCCAGTGGTTGCTCTGGCTTTGGCGTTTGTATATCTGGAAAAATGTAGGAAAAAAACCCTTTTCTTAAATTCTAATTACCCTGTATTCATCCCATGGCGGTCTACATAAGCTGCGTAGCGGCCGCCTGGAAGATAACCGGGCACCAGCCAATATTCAGATCGGTTCCCGGTTAACTTTCACACCTAAAGGAGCCCTTTTACTAATCTGCACTTAAGTGTCCGGTGCTATGACTAGTGTATTTATTTATTTGTTGCATTTGTACCCCGCATTTTCCCACCTATTTGCAGGCTCAATGTGGCTTACATAGTACCGTCAAAGGCGTTTGCCCAGTCGGTGGATAACAAATACAAAGTTGTATGGTGATCGTACGAGGTATAAGTGGAGGGTCGGAATGGATGAAGATTGCGTGTTGTCCTGTTCGATCATAGTCCTGCTGTGTTGGTAGGTGAAGAGGGTTACTTGGGGTCGTTGGGGTAGGCCTTTTTGAAGAGGTTGGTTTTTAATGAAGAGGTTGGTTTTTAGTTTTGGGTTTCCCGCTTGCTGAGGTCATTTTTAGTGTGGCTGTAAAATGGCTGCATTTTCCATTTTTGCAATAATGGCCGTTAGCATATGACCTTAACTACTCTGATTTTCTGGGATCTGTCGGCACGAATGACCTGAATTGGCCGTGGTCAGAAATAACAGGTTGGGCCCAATGGACCTTGTGCTGGTTCACCATGATTTACCTTATGTTCTTATGGGATAGAGCAACCAGCTCTCTCTAAAAAAAAAAAACGGGCCTAAATATTTAGTCTCAAGGCTTTCCCTTTTACAACACTCTCAGTAAGCAGTCAGGTTTTCAGGAAACAGCGAATATGCATGAGAGTAATTTCCTATGGGGGTGTTTTACATAGGCGCGCTGGTGTTTTTAGCGTGTGTTAAAAATAGGTGCGCACAAAATGCTAAAGACGCCTAAGTATTCCTAGGGGCGTCTTTAGCGTTTATCATGCACCTGTTTTTAAACTGTGCTAAAAACGCAAGCACACCTATATAAAAGACCCCCTATGGCTTTCACAATCTACCTTGTTGATATTTTTATGGACTTTTCCTCCAGGAACTTGTCCAAACCTCTTTTGAACCTCTGCTACCTCCTTTCCATTTTTAAATATGAATGGATCACAAGGACCTTGAGTCATTTCATTCAAAAAGAGGGAAAGAGAAGGAAAGGCGAAAGAAGACAAATCTATTCATTTTGGGTGTCCTGAAAACTTGACTGGCTAGCTGTCATATTTTTCCTCTCGTTCTAACTTCTTATCGACTATTTTCGCCATAGTATTTCCAATAGTCTGTTAATCCCAACATCAGAGTTTAGGGAGAGGATGCTGGTTACTTCCTTCAGGATGCCATCATGCTCCTCCCTTACCAGTATATTTTCTGAACAGTGGTGTAGCTATGGGTGGGGACAAGCCCACCCAATCTTGGCTCAGGCCCACCAAGAGTACTGATAGAACTGAAAAATGAGCTTGCGGAGCTACTGCTAGTGATATGCAATTTATCCTTAAAATCGAGCGTGGTACTGGAAGATTGGAGGGTGGCCAATGTAACGCCCATTTTTAAAAAAGGCTCCAGGGGAGATCCGGGAAATTATAGACCGGTGAGTCTGACGTCGGTGCCGGGGAAAATGGTAGAGGCTATTATGAAAAACAAAATTACAGAGCACATCCGAGGACATGGATTACTGAGACCGAGTCAGCACGGCTTTTGTGTGGGGAAATCTTGCCTGACCAATTTACTTTAATTCTTTGAAGGAGTAAACAAACATGTGGACAAAGGGGAGCTGGTTGATATTGTGTATCTGGATTTTCAAAAGGCGTTTGACAAGGTACCTCATGAAAGGCTACAGAGGAAATTGGAGGGTCATGGGATAGGAGGAAATGTCCTATTGTGGATTAAAAACTGGTTGAAGGATAGGAAACAGAGAGTGGGGTTAAATGGGCAGTATTCACAATGGAGAAGGGTAGTTAGTGGGGTTCCTCAGGGGTCTGTGCTAGGACCGCTGCTTTTTAATATATTTATAAATGATTTAGAGATGGGAGTAACTAGCAAGGTAATTAAATTTGCTGATGACACAAAGTTATTCAAAGTTGTTAAATCGCGAAAGGATTGTGAAAAATTACAAGAGGACCTTACGAGACTGGGCGGCTAAGTGGTAGATGACGTTTAATGTGAGCAAGTGCAAGGTGATGCATGTGGGAAAAAAGAACCCGAATTATAGCTACGTCATGCAAGGTTCCACGTTAGGAGTTACGGACCAAGAAAGGGATCTGGGTGTCGTCGTCGATAATACACTGAAACCTTCTGCTCAGTGTGCTGCTGCGGCTAGGAAAACGAATAGAATGTTGGGTATTATTAGGAAAGGTATGGAAAACAGGTGTGAGGATGTTATAATGCCGTTGTATTGCTCCATGGTGTGACCGCACCTTGAGTATTGTGTTCAATTCTGGTCGCCGCATCTCAAGAAAGATATAGTAGAATTGGAAAAGGTGCAGCGAAGGGCGACTAAAATGATAGCGGGGATGGGACGACTTCCCTATGAAGAAAGATTAAGGAGGTTAGGGCTATTCAGCTTGGAGAAGAGACAGCTGAGGGGAGACATGATAGAGGTATATAAAATAATGAGTGGAGTGGAACAGGTGGATGTGAAGCGTCTGTTCACGCTTTCCAAAAATACTAGGACTAGGGGGCATGCGATGAAACTACAGTGTAGTAAATTTAAAACAAATCAGAGAAAATGTTTCTTCACCCAACGTATAATTAAACTCTGGAATTCGTTGCCGGAGAAAGCGGTGAAGGCGGTTAGCTTAGCAGAGTTTAAAAAGGGGTTGGACGGTTTCCTAAAGGACAAATCCATAAACCGCTACTAAATGGACTTGGGAAAAATCCACAATTCCGGGAATAACATGTATAGAATGTTTGTACGTTGGAAGCTTGCCAGGTGCCCTTGGCCTGGATTGGCCGCTGTCGTGGACAGGATGCTGGGCTCGATGGACCCTTGGTCTTTTCCCAGTATGGCATTATTTATGTACTTCCTCCCTCTCCTCTGTGGCATGCCGGCATCTGCAATCTGTTCTCTGAACCTTTTTCCTTCCCGGTGTCGGTACAGGTGTCCTCAACACCTGCAGCGATTAATTCTCGCTGCTTGCGCCGGCCCCGCAGGCTTCCATCTACTGCGTTCCACCAGACAGGAAACAGCAATGATGTCAGCGAGGGTGGGGCATGGCATGATGTCAGCGGGGCCAGTGCAAGCAGCGAGAATGAATCGCTGCAGGCGCCGAGGACTGCTGTACCGACATAGGGGAGGGACGAAGTTTAGAGACAGGAGCGCAGACACCGGAATGCTGCAGAAGAGAGGGAGAAGATTAGGGTAGAGGAAGAAACCCCTTTTTTTGGTCTTAAAAAAAAAAATAGCATCCAAAATACCGAGTCTGACTACGCCTCTGAAACTCCCCAAAATAATTTCACAGGATCCATGCGGAAATTTGCTTTGGTGATCTGGTTTACACAAGGATTTCATGTCATTCTATCAAACTGTTCATTATAGCACGCTCCGGAGGCTTTTGTTCAAAAGTACTTAGATAGGAAGACTCATTGTCAAAGCCGTCTCCTCAGGAAAAGCAGTGTAATTATGCAGTTCTTACAACTCCGTTCTTCAGATGATTTACAAAAATGCTTTTCGGGTCCTCCTCTTTTTCTTAATTATTTTATTTTGCTTAAACACTGGCCCTTCCCTTTCTGGGGGTAGCAAATAACCTTCAACCCTCGTAACCCAGGTACTTTCACTACTACTACTACTACTACTTAACATTTCTAAAGCGCTACTAGGGTTACGCAGCGCTGTACAATTTAACATAGAGGGACGGTCCCTGCTCAAGGAGCTTACAATCTAATAGACAAGTGAACGGACAGTCCGATAGGGGCGGTCAAATTGGGGCAGTCTGGATTCACTGAACGGTAAGGGTTAGGTGCTGAATGCAGCATTGAAGAGGTGGGTTTTAAGCAAAGACTTGAAGATGGGCAGGGAGGGGGCTTGGCATAAGGGCCCGGGAAGGTTGTTCCAAGCATAGGGTGAGGCGAGGCAGAATGAGCGGAGCCTGGAGTTGGCGGTGTTGGAGAAGGGTACAGAGAGGAAGGATTTGTCCTGTGAACGGAGGTTACGGGCGGGAACATAAGGGGAGATGAGGGTAGAGAGATAGTGAGGGGCAGCAGACTGAATGCATTTGTAGGTAAGAAGGAGAAGCTTATAGAAGCTTCCGCATCCGCTTCTCACAAATATCCTGATATTAAGTGGTTACCCTTACTGTAATGTCAGACGAGCCCAATTAGCAGAACTGTAAGTCTGGTCAAATTAATGACTTCAACAGAACCTTCAGTGTATAAGGTGTATCGACTGTGTAATTAAAAGCACGACTTACAGAATTTCTTAATTTAGCTGCATGCGGTAACCAAAGGTCAGTCTGGAATGTTTTCAGATAAAGAAGACAGTGCTAATGAACACAAAATTCTGCATAAAATGAGATTTGGGGCAAAACCTTCTTTTCTTTAATTCTAACACACTCTTGCACTTGATCTGAAAACTATTTACGACCTAATCAACTTTCGAAAATTACTTAACGACTTATCTTTTCAACAAGGCATACAACAATGATCAATAATAGGAATTTTATCGCATCATCACCACTTACCTGTTACTCTGACTGTTTTCTTTTTATACTGGATTGCTTAACTCTATTATGTTATTTATTTAGATCATTTATACCCCGCCTTTTGCTGCAGTTGTGCAGCCTCAAAGCGCCTTACAGTGAACTATTGAAATAAATACAGTTACATTAGAATAGTTGGGGACATAAAACAGGGTAAGAAGGGAAAGGGAAAGGGAAGAGAGACTTAGATGGTCGGCAGAAATCCAGGCGAGCCAAGAGGGATGATGGAGATCCAGGCAAGTCAGAGGGCTCGAACAGGTCCAGGCAAGGCGATCCTTGAACGAGCACTGAGAAAAACAGCAGCAGCATGCGTCCAGGAGAGAAGCAACGATCACCAGCGGCTGACGAAAGCTGGAGCCAGGCAACACCTGCAACGGGGTCAACGGCGCAGGATCCAAGATGGTGGTTCAAACGGTCCTCCTCCGCAGCTCCAACCGTCGGGGCACTCTTCTGTGTTTCAGATGCACTTCCATCTTGCTCCAGTGCTAGGTCTGCAGCTAATGTCCATTTCAGCGTTGCCTCATACACTGTTAAGCCAAAGGAATCAGACGATGGTGGCTGTGGTCTTGCAGCAGGGGCACTAGGCTCCTTCATATGGATAATCACATTATCAGACAACCTGGTGCCCTGCACCTCCGTGTTGTTATCGTTCACGTCCGCCTCAATGGAGACCCGCCGGGTATTGGCGCTGCCTACCACGTCTGCAAGCACCTGATAACACGGACAAAATAAAACACACTATCCCAGCTCTGTATGTAATACCAATAGTCTCTTTACTCTTGAATGGCAAATGCCATGATGGAATTACTACTACTACTACTACTATTTAGCATTTCTATAGCGCTACAAGGCATACGCAGCGCTGCACAAACATAGAAGAAAGACAGTCCCTGCTCAAAGAGCTTACAATCTAATAGACAAAAAATAAATAAAGTAAGCAAATCAAATCAATTAATGTGAACGGGAAGGAAGAGAGGAGGGTAGGTGGAGGCGAGTGGTTACAAGTGGTTACGAGTCAAAAGCAATGTTAAAGAGGTGGGCTTTCAGTCTAGATTTAAAAGTGGCCAAGGATGGGGCAAGACGTAGGGGCTCAGGAAGTTTATTCCAGGCATAGGGTGCAGCGAGACAGAAGACGCGAAGTCTGGAGTTGGCAGTAGTGGAGAAGGGAACAGATAAGAAGGATTTATCCATGGAGCGGAGTGCACGGGAAGGGGTGTAGGGAAGGACGAGTGTGGAGAGATACTGGGGAGCAGCAGAGTGAATACATTTATAGGTTAGTAGAAGAAGTTTGAACAGGATGCGAAAACGGATAGGGAGCCAGTGAAGGGTCTTGAGGAGAGGGGTAGTATGAGTAAAGCGACCCTGGCGGAAGATGAGACGGGCAGCAGAGTTTTGAACCGACTGGAGAGGGGAGAGGTGACTAAGTGGGAGGCCAGCAAGAAGCAGATTGCAGTAGTCTAAACGAGAGGTGACAAGGGTGTAGATGAGGGTTTTGGTAGAGTGCTCGGAAAGAAAGGGGCGGATTTTACGGATGTTGTAAAGAAAGAAACGACAGGTCTTGGCGGTCTGCTGGATATGAGCAGAGAAGGAGAGAGAAGAGTCAAAGATGACCCCAAGGTTTCGAGCTGAGGAGACAGGGAGAATGAGAGAGCCATCAACAGAAATAGAAAACGGGGGGAGCGGGAAGGTGGGTTTGGGGGGGGGGGGGGGAAATGAGAAGCTCGGTTTTGGTCATATTTAATTTCAGGTGGCGTTGAGACATCCAGGCAGCAATGTCAGACAAGCACGCTGAAACTTTGGTTTGGATGGAAGGTGAGATATCAGGGGTAGAAAGGTAGATTTGGGAGTCATCAGCATAGAGATGGTAGGTAAAGCCATGGGATGAGATTAATGAACCAAGGGAAGAAGTGTAGATAGAAAAGAGGAGGGGACCAAGAACAGAACCCTGAGGTACGCCGACAGGCAGAGGGATAGAAGTAGAAGAGGATCCACCAGAGTGAACACTAAAGGTGCGGAGGGAGAGGTAGGAAGAGAACCAGGAAAGGACAGAGCCCAGGAATCCAAGTGAGGACAGGGTATCGAGAAGTATGCTGTGATTGACAGTGTCAAAAGCAGCGGACTATTGTAAGCCACATTGAGCCTGCAAATAGGTGAGAAAATGTGGGATACAAATGCAACAAACAAACAAACAAACAAATAAATAAATAATAACACAGGAAAGACAACGAGGGGATATACTGGGGACTATTGTTTACTAAGGTCCATGTGGGTCCAATGGGAAATTGTTTTAAAATCAGCCATGCAGTCTGAACTTCTGGAAGTCAAAAGACACAGGGGGGGTCAGTTCAACTTACCTGAAGCCAGGCCATGGCAAATATTTATTTGGAAAGACCTACTACCTATAACCTATGAGATTCATTCCTTGAGGAGAGGTTGGATTCCATCACTTTCATCGCTAATCAACATCTGGCCATAATGAAGTATTTAGGGCTGATTGCACTGTTAGCCTCATTAAAATCTAAGATGTATCAGATCAACCCAACATTGACTTCGCCAATCTGGATACTTTCATTTACTTTAATAATATTGAATGTTTTTAACATCTCCTGTTCAATTCTTATGTACCTGTTATGAATCATTTACTTATTTCTCATAATTCATTCATTGTTTATTATCATATTTAATCCATGCGATATTTTCATGTACCTTTGATTGTAATACCTTTTTTGTATTTATCATTCCGTTAATGGTGACTACCATTGCGGCATAATGTAAGCCACATTGAGCCTGCAAATAGGTGGGAAAATGTGGGATACAAATGCAGCAAATAAATAAATAAATTACAATATGTATGAACCTCATGATATTCTTTCAGACATGCAGGGCTGGATTCAGGCCTCCTTTTACTAAGCTGCGCTGGAAAAACGGCCTGCGGTAGTGTAGGCGCGGGTTTTGGGTGCGTACAGGTCCATTTTTCAGCGTACCTGTAAGAAAGGCCTTTTCATTATTTTTGCCGAACATGGACGTGTGGCAAAATCAAAATTGGCGCGGGCCCATTTTGGGTCTGAGACCTTACTGCCAGCCATTGACTTAGCGGTAAAGTCTCGCGCGGTAACCGTGTGATAATGACCTACACGCATCAAATTCCACTTGGCACGTGTCCGATACGCACATCCAAAAATAAACATTTTGGCACATCCGATACGCGCCAAAATTGAAATTACCACAAGAGGCCATGGGCGTAGTTTGTTTCATTTGGGGGGGGGGGGGGGGGGGGAAAAGGATGGGGCGGGGCGGGGCATATTAGCATATATATATATATATATATATATATATATATATATATATATGGAGGAAGAAAGGAAGGAAGAAAGAGCTGGCTTTTTTGGGAATAACCATAATGAATCTCTGAACTAAACACAAAGGGACTCGCCTTTCCTGTCACATCGAGCAGAACTTGCTTTGAATCTATACGGACCCCTGATGCAGGCGCTAGGTGCCAAAACACGGCCTGTGTCGGGTCTATCTTGGAATATCAACAGTTGCTAATAAAGAATCGTGTCCCATTTTCAGATATAGGGCAGACATTTAAAATTTGTCTTGCAAAATATCAATCATGGGCAAAAAACCTTGAAACAACCACGCTATGAATTGCATCTATTTGTGCTATCAACAGGCTTATTTTTGAAAGAGAAGGATGCCCATCTTTCGACATAAATCACAAGATGGACGTCCTTCTCCGAGAGACGTCCAAATCGGTATAATGGAAACCCGATTTTGGACGTCTCCAACTGCAGTCTGTCACAAGGACGTCCAAATTTCAAGGGGGCATGTCGGAGGAGTAGCGAAGGCAGGACTTGGGTTTGCCAAACACTTGGACGTCTTTGACCCATAATCGAAAAAAGCAAGGACATCCCTGATGAACACTTGGACGTTTTCACCCGGACGTGATTTTTTAATGAATAAGTCACAAAAAGGTGCCCGAAATGACCAGATGACCACAGGAAGGAATTGGGGATGACCTCCCGTTACTCCCCCAGTGGTCACTAACCCCCTCCCAACCTCAAAAACATCTTTAAAAATATTTTGTGCCAGCCTCAGATTTCATACTCAGGTCCATGACAGCTCATGCAGGTCTCTGGAGCAGTTTTAGTGGGTACTGCAGTGCACTTCAGACAGGCGGACCCAGGCCCATACCCCCCTACCTGTTACATTTGTGGAGGAAACAGTGAGCTCTCCAAAACCCACCACAAACCCACTGTACCCATATATAAGTGCTCCCCTTCACCCGTAAGGGCTATGGTAGTGGTGTACAGTTGTGGGGAGTGGGTTTTGGGGGGCTCAGCATACAAGGTAAGAGAGCTATGTTCCTGGGAGCATTTTATGAAGTCCACTGCAGTGCCTCCTAGGGTGCCTGGCTGATGTCCTGGCATGTCAGGGGGACCAGTGCACTACAAATGCTGGCTCCTCCCACGTCCAAATGGCTTGCATTTGGACGTTTTTGACATGGACGTCTTTGGTTTTGAAAATCGCCGAAAGTCAGAAACGTCCATGACATTGAAATTTAAGGACATCCTGGGATCTGGACATCTCTGACGGTATTTTCGAAATGAAAGATGAACATCCATCTTGTTTTGAAAATACGGGTTTCCCGCCCCTGGATTTCAACGTTTTGCAAAGATGTCCAAATCCCAACTTGGATGTTTCTTTCGAAAATGCCCCTCCAATTGTATCAAAATAAAATAAACATTAAGGGCCCCTTTTACCAAGCTAATGTAAAAGGGGGCCTGTGGTGGCATCAGTGCATGAATTTGCCGTACACCAAGGCCTCCTTTTACCGCAGCAGGTAAAGGCTTTTTCTGCCCCCCCCCCCCCAAAAAAAAAGAGAAATGGCCCTGCGCTAATCACAGGAATTGGCATGTGGCCATTTCCAGGGAGCCCTTACCGCCACCTATTTCGACGACGGTAAGGGCTCCCACACTAAATCGGTGGTAACCTGATTAAGGAAAGCCCCAGGGTTACAAAAATAAAAACTCCTGATTTGACGTGTGACAATGCCATGGTAGGTCTACTGTTGTGTTGTAAAAGAACCCCTTAAACTCCAGACAAGCAAAAAACATTTTTTTAAACAATTGGCACAGATTTAGGGCCCTGATTACTAAGTGGAGGAGTGGCTTAGTGGTTAGGGTGGTGGACTTTGGTCCTGGGGAACTGAGGAACTGAGTTCGATTCCCACTTCAGGCACAGGCAGCTCCTTGTGACTCTGGGCAAGTCACTTAACCCTCCACTGCCCATGTAAGCCGCATTGAGCCTGCCATGAGTGGGAAAGCGCAGGGTACAAATGTAACAAAAATAAAATAGATACTATTGGAGATTCTACATGGAATGTTGCTACTATTGGACATTCTACATGGAATGTTGCTATTCCACTAGCAACATTCCATGTAGAAGGCTGCGCAGGCTTCTGTTTCTGTGAGTCTGACGTCCTGCACGTCAGACTCACAGAAGCAGAAGCCTGCACGGCCACATTGGTGATCTGCAAGGGCCGACTGCTACATGGAATGTTGCTAGTGGAATAGCAACATTCCATGTAGAATCTCAAATAGTAGCAACAGTGGAGGGAGGAGTGGCCTAGTGGTTAGGGTGGTGGACTTTGGTCCTGGGGAACTGAGGAACTGAGTTCGATTCCCACTTCAGGCACAGGCAGCTCCTTGTGACTCTGGGCAAGTCACTTAACCCTCCATTGCCCCATGTAAGCCGATTTGAGCCTGCCATGAGTGGGAAAGCGCGGGGCACAAATGTAATAAAAAAAAAAATAGATACTATTGGAGATTCTACATGGAATGTTGCTACTATTGGAGATTCTACATGGAATGTTGCTATTCCACTAGCAACATTCCATATAGAAAGCTGCGCAGGCTTCTGTTTCAGAAGCAGAAGCCTGCGCGGCCACATTGGTGATCTGCAAGGGCCGACGTCTACATGGAATGTTGCTAGTGGGACTCTGGGCAAGTCACTTAACCCTCCATTGCCCCATGTAAGCCGCATTGAGCCTGCCATGAGTGGGAAAGCGCGGGGTACAAATGTAACAACAACAACAAAAAAAAAAAGCAGCATTATAGGCACATTAATGTTTTTAATGCGCATTAGCCATGTACGCCCATTAACCATGCACCTGCCTACAATATCCATATAGGTGCCTACAGGATTAGAGCGCGCGCTAACAGGGGCATTTTCGAAAGAGAAGGGCGCCCATCATTCGACACAAATCGGGAGATGGGCGTCCTTCTCTCAGGGTCGCCCAAATCAGCATAATCAACTGCCTTCCGTCTCTGTGTAAGTATCAGTCCAGAGGGCAGCTACTAAAATGGTCAGTGGCCTTCATCACAGACTTAAAGATCTCAAAATGTATATTTTGGAAGAAAGACAGGAGAGGGGGGAGATATGATAGAGATGTTTAAATACCTCCATGGCATAAATGCATAGGAGGCGAATCTCTTTCAATTGAAAGGCGTCTCTGGAATGAGGGGGCATAGGGAGAAGGTGAAAAAGGACAGACAGAGGAGTAACCTAAAGAAATACTTCTTCATGGAAAGGGCGATGAATTCGTGGAATGGCCTCTCCAGTGGAGGTGGTAGAGACGAAGACTGTATCAGAATTCAAGCAAGCTTGGGGCAAGTACACAGGATCTGTGAGAGAGAGGAAAGGATAGCAGATGGCATGGATGGGCAGACTGGACAGGCCACGTGGTCTTTATCTGCCCTTAATTTTCTGTTTCTATGGTTCTGCCTGTCCCTCCCACCCCCCTCCCCGCTTGCTGGCTGGCTCAACACACACACCAAAAAAGAGAAGATAAGAAAAGGCTTCACAACATAAACTACATTTCATGAGCTTTTCATTTTGTTTCAGATATGGAGTGACACTCTATAAAAAATCACTATGGTGAAGTCAGAAGCAAGTATGGCTCACCCCATCAACAGCTCTGAATCCATCACGCTGTGTTCCTGTGAGGAGAGTGGGGCGATTGGGGGAAACCAGAATTCAAACTCTCCCCCCTTCTAATTCAAAGCTCGATTAAAACTTTAAAGCAGGGGCTCTCCACCCAATCTTTGTGACACGCCATGCCGGTCAGGTTTTCAAGTTAACCACAATGAATATATCTCTATATATAAAAGGCACCACCAACGTTCTAAATGAAGCCTCCAGCCAGAAGTGTGAATGGGGAGAGATATCCGGTTTCCCCATGAGTGTCTGCCCCGCCCTCGCTCTCTCTGTAACACAAACAGTGAAGGAAAACACAGCAAAGCACGAACTCAAATCGCTCTCTCTGTAACAGTGAAGGACTCAGAGGGGCGAGAGGGCAGAAGCCCTCACTATCTCTGTAACACAAACACAGCACAGCAGGAAACTTAACACTGAAGGACTCGACTCCGAGGGGGGAGGGGACAGAGAGGACAGACAGCACAGGGGAAGGGAGAGAGGGCAGAGGGCAGAGGGCAGGGACACACACATTCCCACATGCACACAGAAGAAAACCTTGCTAGCCCCCATTTCATTTGCATCAGAAACGGGGCTTTTTTACTAGCATGAGATAAATTTGCATGCACTTACCTGTAAGCAAATCTACCTCATGTATATTCATTGCGGATATCCAGAAAACCTGACTGGTTGGATGTGTTGAGAACCACTGGTATAAAGTCTGTCCCAGGCTTTGGAAAAGATCGACAAGTATTTCCCCAATGTACTTAGATTTGTTGACGCTGAAAGCTGAAGCAGGGACAGCTGACAAAAAAAAAAAAAAATTCTCCTTAGGCACTAAATAAAAGCCAAGATGGTACAGAAAAACATAGATATTTTAATATTCAATCGCATTATCCTAGTCTATATTTTCTCTCCTCTTGTCGCTGTTATCTTCTCTTTGTTTTCCAGGGAGACTGTTGCTTTCAGCTCCCAGCTGTTTTTTTCCTTAAATCTGGCTTATACTAGAGTCACAGCTGTGTAATCCTACCCTACAGCTATAACATTCTTGGCTAGATGTAGGAATTATCTGTTAACATTCTGCATTGGTTTGACCTTCCCTCTTTGCTTGGGCAGCGCCACAAACAAAGTAGATTTTAATCACAGCCCTTCAAGCCAGGCCTGCTTGTCACCCCGGGTTCAGAGAGGGATGCAACAAAGCGAACAGATGGTTTCCCATGGAAGTCAGGGGCAAGTGATGTGTCCCTTGTCAAATAATTCATTGTTGATTGGCAGAATAATACCCAAAGCCAGCTTAAAAGAGCACCGTCGCATTATGATACATTATCATTATTAGTGACTTCCACCACGGCTAATTGTCAAATTGCCTGTTCCAGGGAAATCAAGCGGTATAATTTCAAGGGCTTGGGAAGGCTTAGAGTGATACGTTGAAGCCATATCTGTGAGTTTTTATTTGTTTATTTATTTGTAGCATTTGTATCCCACATTTTCCCACCAACTTTGCAGGCTCAATGTGGCTTACATTTGCCGTAATGGCGGTTGCCATTTCCGGGTAACAGAATTACAAATGGTATTGCATTAAGGTGCATACATATATGGCAACATACATGGAACATGGCATATAAGGAACAGAACATGGTGTATATATCATGTGCATACATACATGGTAACGAAAAATAAAATTATGCTATTGCATGAAGTTTCTGAGAATAGATTGGATTGTAACATACATTAGGTCATTGATGATAGAGAGTCCCTATTCAGCATAAGGTGGAGGAGTGGCCTAGTGGTTAGGGTGGTGGACTTTGGTCCTGAGGAACTGAGTTCGATTCCCACTTCAGGCACAGGCAGCTCCTTGTGACTCTGGGCAAGTCACTTAACCCTCCATTGCCCCATGTAAGCTGCATTGAGCCTGCCATGAGTGGGAAAATGTAACAAAAATAAAATAGATACTATTGGAGATTCTACATGGAATGTTGCTATTCCACTAGCAACATTCCATGAACAAGGCTGCACAGGCTTCTGTTTCTGTGAGTCTGACGTCCTGCACATACGTGCAGGACGTCAGACTCACAGAAGCAGAAGCCTGCGCGGCCACATTGGTGATCTGCAAGGGCCGACTTAAGTCACTTAACCCTTCATTGACCCATGTAAGCCGCATTGAGCCTGCCATGAGTGGGAAAGCGCAGGGTACAAATGTAACAAAAATAAAATAGATACTATTGGAGATTCTACATGGAATGTTGCTATCATTGGAGATTCTACATGGAATGTTGCTACTATTGGAGATTCTACATTCCTATTCCACTAGCAACATTCCAGGCTGTGCAGGCTTCTGTTTCTGTGAGACTGACGTCCTGCATGTGCAGGACGTCAGACTCACAGAAGCAGAAGCCTGCGCCACCACATTGGTGATCTGCAAGAGCCGACTTCTACATGGAATGTTGCTAGTGGAATAGGAATGTAGAATCTCCAATAGTAGCAACATTCCATGTAGAATCTCCAATAGTATCTATTTTATTTTTGTTACATTTGTACCCCACGCTTTCCCACTCATGGCAGGCTCAATGCGGCTTACATGGGTCAATGAAGGGTTAAGTGACTTGCCCAGAGTCACAAGGAGCTGCCTGTGCCTGAAGTGGGAATCAAACTCAGTTCCTCAGGACCAAAGTCCACCACCCTAACCACTAGGCCACTCCTCCACTGTTGCTACTATTGGAGATTCTACATGGAATGTTGCTATTCCACTAGCAACATTCCATGTAGAAGGCTGCGCAGGCTTCTGTTTCTGTGAGTCTAACGTCCTGCACGTACGTGCAGGACGTCAGACTCACAGAAGCAGAAGCCTGCGCGGCCACATTGTTGATCTGCAAGGGCCGACTTCTACATGGAATGTTGCTAGTGGAATAGCAACATTCCATGTAGAATCTCAAATAGTAGCAACAGTGGAGGAGTGGCCTAGTGGTTAGGGTGGTGGACTTTGGTCCTGAGGAACTGAGTTCGATTCCTGGCCCAGGCAGCTCCTTGTGACTTTGGGCAAGTCACTTAACCCTCCATTGCCTGCCGCATTGAGCCTGCCATGAGTGGGAAAAAGTGCAGGGTACAAATTAAAAAAAAAAAAGTGGTAATGCTTGATCATGAATATCAGAGAAGTTAATCAGTCATGAGGTAAAAGATCAGTTATGTATAGATCATGTATAGTGTTGTTATTTAAGATGGATGTTTATGGTATGCCTTCTTGAAAAGATCTGTTTTCAGTAGCCTTCGGAAGATGGTTAGGTCCTGCATTGTTTTTATGGCCTTCGGAATTTCCTTCCACAGCTGTGGGCAGATGTATGAGAAACTGGTCACATATGTGGATTTATATTTTAGTCCTTTACAAAAGAGAGAAACGTGTAAATAAAATGCACTAGAGATGTCCTACCTCACCACAGTAACATGTGCAACCAGACTGCCAATGCTTGCTACACGTCTAAGTAAATGGCTACCACATACCTTGAAGCAGGTGGGAGTTGAGAGTTTCTTCTGTAACAGAATATTGAGAGCAATCCAAAATGTCTGTTGGACTGGGGAGGATAATTTTCTAAACCATTTTCACACTTAAAGCTCTGATTCATCCATATATAGAGATAGAAAGAGAGAGAGAGAGAGAGAGATGGAGGGAAGGAGAGACAGGGGTGACATGATACAGACGTTCAAATATTTGAAAGGTATTAATCCGCAAACAAATCTTTTCCGGAGACGAGAAGGCGGTAGAACTAGAGGACATGAATTGAGGTTAAAGGGGGGCAGATTCAGGAGTAATGTCAGGAAGTATTTTTTCACAGAGAGGGTGGTGGATATGTGGAATGCCCTCCCATGGGAGGTGGTGGAGATGAAAATGGTAATGGAATTCAAATGTGCTTGGGATAAACACAAAGGAATCCTGTTTAAAAGGAATGAATCCAGGGACGTCAGACTCACAGAAACAGAACGAAGCCTTGCGCCGGAAGAAGACGACCTCGCTGGCTAATCTGCAAGGCTTCGTTCTGTTTCTGTGAGTCTGACATCCTGCGCATACGCGCAGGACGTCAGACTCACAGAAACAGAACGAAGCCTTGCGCCGGAAGAAGAGGACCTCGCTGGCTGATCTGCAAGGCTTCGTTCTGTTTCTGTGAGTCTGACGTCCTGCACATACGCGCAGGACGTCAGACTCACAGAAACAGAACGAAGCCTTGCGCCGGAAGAAGAGGACCTCGCTGGCTGATCTGCAAGGCTTCGTTCTGTTTCCGTGAGTCTGACGTCCTGCACATGCAGGACATCAGACTCACAGAAACAGAACGAAGCCTTGCGCCGGAAGAAGAGGACCCATAGCCATGCCCACTTTTCAACTACGTGACTTTGAATTTATGCGCATCACGATACAGAATACACTTTAGTGGTCCTTTTACTAAGTTGCAGCAAAAAATGGGCTGTGCTACTGTAGACGTGAGCATTAGATGCACGCAGGTCCACTTTTCAAGTGCGCCTGCAAAAAATGCCCTGTTTTTTTGGGGACCAAAAATGGACATGCGGCAAAATGAAAATTGGCGCATGTTTATGTTGGGCCTGAAACCTTAATGCCTCCCATTCACTGGGCGATAATCATCAGCATGCGTACAAATCCAATTACTGCCCGGTGCGCATACTGGACACACGTAAAAACTGAAATTATCACCCGGGCCACGCAGTAGCCGGGCAGTAGTTCCAAACTGGCACGCATTGGGCACACGTAGGCGCCTACGTGGCTTAGTGAAAGGGACCCCGAGACAGTTCTGCGCGTACATTCAAATTCATGTCAATTAGTGTTGATAATTGGTTGTTAACATCCAATTATCAGTGCTGAGTAGCTTGTTAACCGATTAGTGCACTGTTATGGAATACACTTCGATATCTGCACAGAAACCTCAGAGCGATATACAGAATCCTGGGGGTTAGTGTGCACTCATTCCATTAGCGAGCGCTAAGCTTTAGTAAATGGGCCTTTACTTGTAGAATACCACTTAGCGTGCATTTGACTCTTAAGTGCGTAAATGTTACATTCACGCACATAAGTGCTAGTATTTTATATCTTAGTATCAAATAGAGTTTACATTTAGTCACTAAGAATAAAGAATTAGAGGGAAGGTACAGAGAAGGGCAACAAAAATGATAAAGGGGATGGGACGGCTTCCCTATGAGGAAAGGCTGAAGCATCTAGGGCTCTTCAGCTTGGAGAAGAGACGGCTGACGGGAGATATGATAGAGGTCTATAAAATAATGAGTGAAGTGGAACGAGTAGACCTGAATCGTTTTGTTTACTCTTTCCAAAAATACTAGGACTAGGGGGCATGCGATGAAGCTACAAAGTAGTAAATTTAAATTGAATCGGAGAAAATGTTTCTTCACTCAACGTGTAATTAAACTCTGGAATTTGTTGCCAAGGAATGTAGCAAAAGCAGTTAGATTAGCGGGGTTTAAAAAAAGGTTTGGATGGTTTCCTAAAGGAAAAGTCAATAGACCATTATTAAAACGGACTTGGGGAAAATCCATTGCTTATTTCTAGGATAAGCTGCATAAAATGCACTGTACTTTTTAGGGATCTTGCCAGGTACATGTGACCTGGATTGGCCACTGTTAGAAACAGGATGCTCAGCTTGATGGACCTACAGTCTGTCCCAGTATGGCAATAGTTATGTACTTAAGTGTATAACAGGCATTTTCAGCTACTGTGGACTATGGCAGTGCTTCTCGCCCCTCTCCTGGAGGGACACCTACCCACTCGGGGTTGCAGGATTAGCACAATGAATATGCTTGAATACAGTATAGCGGGCAGCTATTGTATGCAATTCTAGCTCATGTATATTTCTACCTGGACTTTCACATCCTGACCTGCCTCTGCTTCTCATTCTGCTATTCTCTGCCCCTGGTGCTCCCAATCCCAGCCCTGCATCCACGCAGGCATCTTATCTCAACCTTGCTTCCAGCTGGGTATCAACAGCAGAGGGACATCAGAAATCTGTTTGGCATTGCCGAGCTTTCTAGGTGCCAATAGAGTTGCCGGGGAAGCATAGTATTGATTACTGTTAGAGGGCAATGCTAATCAATGTCCTTATAGCATGAAACAAATTATTCTACACGTTGCTTTACCTTTTGTGGACTTTTATGAGCCTATCTGTTGGGTACAGCTTCTTGAATGAAGAATGTGTGTTGTCAAAAGCTCCAGTACTTCAAATAGTACACACCATAGCACTCACACATTCATGAGAGGGAGTTGGGAAGCTTTAATCATGCATTCTATTTGGAATGAAAGCATAGCGATGTAAAAAAAAAAAGTCATTGGCATTCCAATAAACCCAGGACTGATGGTTGTGTCTCAGATACCAAGGATCAAAGACATTGGGATCAAAAGATTTAAGAGCATGTTTGGTTGCCATGATTTGGCCTCAGAAAAATATACAAAATTAAACACAAAGTGAGTGACAGATACATTCTGCACTTTGGCTGCATGGGAGAGGTCAAACAGGTTTTCGTCTATCATATAGCTGCATTGAGCCTGCCATGAGTGGGAAAGCGCGGAGTACAAATGTAACAAAAATAAAACAATAAAATAAAAAAAATATAGATCAGAAACTTATAGTTTAGTAGGAAGTAATAATTTATTTTTTCTTAATATTTTGGGAATGTTGGATTCTGTTGAAAGAGAAGGAAGGGACAAAACAGATATCACATTAACAACAGCATTAAGAAAACATGTATGCTTGCGTGAATGCATACGTAGACACACACATACACACATATATGAGAGGGATTTTATATATATGCATTGGGGGATGGGCATAGAAAACCTGATCTGCAAAATATTTATGGGTAACGTAAATGAAGAAAGTTAAGGAAGGACTTGACTTTCTTTCTTCGGGGTCCTTTTACTAAGGTGGGCTGAAAATGATCTACGCGTGTCAAATGCCACTTGGCGTGCCTTCGATACGTGCGTCCGAAAATAAAAATTATTTTTAGGCTCCACGTATCGGATGCACCCCCAAAATGAAATTACCTCAAGAGCCACATGGTAGTCGGGCAGTAACTCCATTTTGGTGCGCATATAGACCCCTTTTAGTAAGGCATGCTCACGTTTGAGCATGCGCTAAAATTGGGCGCACACTGAACATTAGAGATGCCAATGCATTCCTATTGGCTTATCTAACGTTTAGCATGTGCCCAATTGTAGCACGCACTAAAAACGTGAGCGCACCTTAGTAAAAGGCGCCCATATATGGCTAGATTCTATAAATGGTTCCTACAAAATTGGAGCCAAATGACACCGTTCCAAAATTCCCATGACTCTCCCATTTCTATGCCCCCTTTTTTGGGCTATGCGTAACATCTAAATAGAAAAAAATGGTATGTATATAGGAAATACAGGAAGTAAATTAATTTATTCTCAAAAATAGGGAGGAAAAGACCTCATCAAGATCCAGATCACTAGTATCGGAGATCAAAACTTCTTACAGCTACCTCACAATGTGATCAGTCAACAAATCATCATTGGTCTAGAAAATCTGTCATTAGAAACAGATTTAGTGCACAGCATAAAGTGTCGGCAAGGTCTCTGGAAGAAGCCTTTGCAAAACAGGTCCCCGTCGGGACCTTTGCCTATGTGAAGGGACAGATTTTTTTGTAGGGAACACCTGCTGATCCAGTTCCGTAGGAAGAGTGAACCGGTAGAATGGACATAACAGGTCAACAGATTATGATGCGATTCAGCTGTGAGCTCTAAGCTAAGTGCTATTTTTCATTCTTTATTATTCTATTTAAATTTGTTGGATTGGTAGATGTTATAAAGAGTAATTAAAAGTTTTGATGTTCATTATAGCTAACCAACCTTTTTTAGGGAGGTTTTTCTAGACCGGCGATGGCTTTTTGACTGATCACATTAAAAGGTAGCCGTAAGAAGGTTTGAGCTTCAATACTAGGTGATCTGGGTCTTGATGAGGTCTTTTCCTCCCTATTTTTGAAAATAAATTAGTTTACTTCCTGTATTTCGTATATGCTTACCATTTTTTGTACTTAGAAGTGTTCAAATTTTATATAGTATTTGGATCCGTACTTTTCCATGCAAAAATATTAGACATGGATCCAGTGCCTAACTTTATGCATATATATTCCAATTACATCTAATTAGTGCTAACAATTGCTTGTTAAAAATTGAATTATTAGCACTAATTGGCTTGTTATTCTACTAAATTGTGTGTGCAAATCAGCCGCACTCCTGACATTATTCCTGAGTCGGCCCTCCTTCGACCTCAATTAACGTCCTCTAGTTCTATCACCTTCCCGTCTCCGGCAAATGTTTGTTTGTGGATTAATACCTTTCAAATATTTGAACGTGTGTATCATATCACCCCCTGTTTCTCCTTTCCTCCAGGGTATACATGCTCAGGTCAGCAAATGTCTCCTTGTACATCTACAGTATAAGTCATCACAAGAACAAACCATAAGAAAACCAATGAAGTGGATTAAGGGCTTATAGTCCATTTAGTTGTGTTTAAACAAATGAGATCTGCTTGAAACAAAATATTTATTTTTATTATTTTGATTTACAAAACTACTTGTCCCTGAAATATACTCAAAGCAGAATAATCCATTTGTGTATCTAAAACGTAAACGTATACAAAACAGATGAAGTGAAGATGTGATTCCATATGCCCCAATGAAAGGAGAGTTTAATTCTACTTCCTTTTAATTTCAATATATTTCATCTTTATAACACCAGGCGTCCCAAGGCAGATTACAACAATTACGATGAAGCCATCAGGAAACAAGATATCCTCACTGAGATTTGACAATGTATTACTGTATTCTATAGAACAGTGTAGAAAAATGAGCACAGAATACAGAGAATGTATTACTGCTGTTTCTACCAGCTACAAGAATTTGTAATGTTGTTTTAGTGATTTTCAATTTTATTTCATGATATATCTATATATGGGAAACGTTCAAATTAAAAAAACACACACAGGGGAATACGACGCTTTACGAAATATAATCATTATTCCTAATAATCTTCTCTAATTCTTTTCGCCCCCCCCCCCCCCCCCCCATTAGATTGTGGTCTAAGAAAGCCAAAAATATATATTGCCTCAAATGATTATACTGAAGAATTATATTTTGTATTTTTATTTTTTTTCTTTTCTCTATATTTGTGATTTAAAATATGTAATCTTCAAATGAATTTGATGGCTGTATTTCATTTGACAGTATATTCTGTTAAATTATTTAAAAATTAATTTAAAAAAACAACAAAAAACCACACACATAGGCAGTCATAAGTGTTTGCTATGGTCTTTAGAATTTAGTCACAGTTCGTTAGAGATTGCACTTAGCGAGTTGTGTGCGTAAATTGTAATTATTGCCAATTAGTGCTCATTATTGCTTGTTAAGTGCTGTTAAAAACACTGATTGGCTTGTTAAACCAATTAAGTTACGCACCTAGTTATAGAATGCGCCTGGATTTCGGCGCAAATCTTTAGGCACGCTTATATAGAATCTCCAGGATAGCGCAGTGCTGAAATTCACAATACAGCATTGCAAATAACAAAGCAAGCTCTGGAGCACTGACAAATACCTTATGAGGGCAATATTCAAAGTGATTTAAGTGAGCAGGAGCCTCTCTTTCCCGCTTAAATAGCTTCCCACGGCCTAAGCTGGGATATTCAGTGCCACTTAATTAGACAGTACCACTGAATATCCCCTGAGACTGCCCCAAAAAAGTGGGCAAGTCAGGGGCGGCGCTGGGGAGGAGTCCCAGGTTATGAGGGTGCCGGTACCCACATAGTAAGTGGCTTCATTTTAGGACCGCCCAAGAGCTGTCCAAAATAAAGCCACACAGCTATGCGGGTGCTGGCTCTGAATATTAGGCTGACACTTGCATAATTTTTTTAAAAAATGTCCCAGATCCCCTTCCCGCCCCACCCTACATCAATGTCCCCTCTTTCCCTCCTTCCCTCCCCCAGCCTGCATTAAGACCTCACCCCCTGCCAGACCCCCCCCCCCCCACTCCCCACAAACATAAAGATTACCTACATCCCTGTTGGTCCTGTGGGGTTGTTGGGGGAAGGAGTGCAGTCCCGTTGCTCCCGCCCCTTGCTGCACCTCTGTATAATGGCTGCCGCGACCTCACACACACCTCCCGCCTTTTTCAACCTTTTTGCTACAAACACGTTTCTTGCTGGAGGTGTTGTAAAATAACACTTTATACGGTTTAGACATTTAGGTCCCCTTTTACCAAGATGTGGCAAAAAGTGGGCCGACGCTGGCATCGGAGCATGTTATACAAGCGCACTGAGACCCCTTTTACCGCAGCTGGTAAAGGGGAAGGTCTGGCTTTCCTGCAAGTAATGGCTGGGCAGCAAGTAAAACACTTGCCGCGTGGCCATTTCAGGGGGGAGCCCTTACCACCACCCATTGAGGTGGCGGTGAGGGCTCCCGTGCTAACCCGGCGATAACCAGGCAGCGCAGCGCTGGGTACAGTCTGGCGCTACAAAAATAAAGCGGTAAGCCCGCATTAGGCTTACCGCTGCTTAGTAAAAGGATCCCTTAGATGTGAATGTGGTGGGACATCCACACAGAGGTGTAGCCAGACACCCAATTTTGGGTGGGCCTGGGTCCAAGATGGGTGGGCAGAAGAACTCTGCCTTGTCCCACAAGTGATTTGGTCTCTCCCTCTCTCACCCTGCATGCCATATTGTCTCTCAAACATCCCCCCTCCCCTGCATACCTTTTATTATTTAATTTCTTTATTAGTTTTCTTATAACATTCAAACATGAATTAGTTATCAGAAATATCTGAATTTAACATATAAAAGAAAAAACATTATATAGCAAATCGCCAGGAAATTCTACAAAAAACTTTTTGACCACAACATATGGATCCAAGATGAAAGTAAAATAAAATTCAGCAATTACATTCTATTATTAGAGCAGAGAGCATACCAACAATACAATCAGACAGCAGCATTATTCTGGTTAGCTTCTACCGGGGGGTTTCTCATCCTTTCTTTACTTATTACAAATTCTTGAAGTTTCTTGGGGTCGGTGAATAGAAAATTATTATTTTCATAGCTTATCAAACATTTACTAGGAAATTTAACAAAGAAGGTTGCCCCTAGGGCTACCACTCTTGGTTTAAACACCAAGAGCTCCTTCCTTCTCATTTGGGTTTCTTTGGACAAATCTGGAAATATATTTATCATAGCACCCATGAAAACATCTTTCATATGTTGAAAATATAATTTCAAAACATTGATTTTGTCTAATTCAAAAACAAAAGATACAAGCAGAGTTGCTCTTTCAGATTCCACTGATGTCTCTAGAATTTCGGTAACATTTAAATCTTCTCTAAGCATTTGAACATTTGTTCTCATATTTCTTTTTATATAATATGTTTTTGCAACCGGTGGAAAATTGTCTTTTGTAAATCCCAGGATATCATGAAAATATTTCTTTAAGAGTTCCATCAGGGAAATAAAAGTTGAAACAGGAAAATTAAGAAATCTCAAATTATTTTTTCTAAGTTGATTTTCAAATGATTCCATTTTCTTTAGTCACGTTTTTTTCCTTTATCAGTGCTGCCATTACTTCCTTAGCTGTTTTCATCTCACATTCTAATCTTTTAAAGTCACTCTTTTGTTCTTCCACTTTATTAGACACCTGTTGCAAATTATTTTTAAGTTCTAATGTCTCTCCTCGAAGGGATTCAGAAATTTTCACCAACCCTGCATACCTTTTAAATATCAGATTTTCACCGGCAGTGAGCAGCAACTAACATACACTGCTCATGTTGGCCCCACAGTCTTCCCTCTGATGCAACTTCCTGTTTCCGCATAGGCGGGAATACATCAGAGGAAAGGCTGTGGGGACGGTGCGAGCAGTATGTATCAGTCGCTGCTCACTGCAGGTGAAGATCTGCTATTTACAAGATATGCAGGAGGGACAGTTGTTGGGAGATTTCAGCTGGTGGGGCTTGGAGATCCCTGCCAACCACATCATAGGTGTGCTGCTCCTGGGTGGGCCTGAGCCCAAAGTAGGCAGGCCTGGGCCCACCCAGGCCCATCCTTGGCTACGCCACTGCATCCACATATAAAGTACTATTAATGCTTTTAAAATGACCACCATAGTATGCAATGCGGGCATGGTATGAGTGGATCAGGGTCGTGTCAATTATTCCAGCAGAAATTACTCATGCAACTTCTGCATTTAGGTGCGAGCAGTTATACCTTATAAACTTCCGGAAATCATTAAAAAACAACCTGTTCAAAAAGGCATACCCCACCGACTCAACTTAAATGCCTGTACCTTGCAACACAACGAAATCAAAGCTCGTAATGGACATATAATAACTCGTCCTCTCTACGATTCCCTAATGTCTCTGTTACACATGAACCTCATTCTAGCACAACATTACTGTATTTGTTCATACCGGAACTGGCGAACGCCTTTACGGTACTATGTAAGCCACACTGAGCCTGCAAATAGGTGGGAAAATGTGGGATACAAATGTAACAAACAAACAAACAAACAAATAAATAAATAAATAAAAATACCTGAATACAATAGGCTTTGGCATGCAGTTTGGCCTTTACAAAATACTAGCTTAGTATTCTCTTTTTGGATGCCAGAATTGTGGTACCCTATCCAGCTTATAATTGAAAAAGAAAAACGCCTATATTGCGACCCAAATCGGGAGATAGACGTTTATCTCACAAAAACGAATAAAGCCGAATTTGGACGTTTTCAACTGCACTCCGTCGCGGATGCGGACAAAGTTGATGGGGGCGTGTCGAAGGCATGGTGAAGGCGGAACTGGGGCGTGGTTATCGGGCGATCAGAGATGGGCGCCTTTCGCCGATAATGGAAGAAAAATATGCGTTTTTAGCGAGAATTTAGGGCACTTTTCCTGGACCCTGTTTTTCCACGAATAAGGCCCCAAAAAGTGCCCTAAATGACCAGATGACCACTGGAGGGAATCGGGGATGACCTCCCCTGACTCCCCCAGTGGTCACTAACCCCCTCCCACCACAAAATATGCCATTTCACAACTTTTTATTTTCACCCTCAAATGTCATACCCACCTCCCTGGCAGCAGTATGCAGGTCACTGGAGCAGTTCTTAGGGGGTGCAGTGGACTTCAGGCAGGTGGACCCAGGCCCATCCCCCCCACCTGTTACAATTGTGCTGCTTAATGCTTAGTCGTCCAACCCCCCCAAACCCACTGTACCCACCTGTAGGTGCCCCCCTTCACCCCTTAGGGCTATAGTAATGGTGTAGACTTGTGGGTGGTGGGTTTTGAGGGGGATTTGGGGGACTCAACACACAAGGGAAGGGTGCAATGCACCTGGGAGCTCTTTTACCTTTTTTTTTGTTTTTGTAAAAGTGCCCCCTAGGGTGCCCGGTTGGTGTCCTGGCATGTGAGGGGGACCAGTGCACTACGAATCCTGGCCCCTCCCACGAACAAATGCCTTGGATTTATTCGTTTTGAGCTGGGCGCTTTCATTTTCCATTATCGCTGAAAAGCAAAAACGCCCAGCTCACAAATTGTCGAATAAAACATGGACGTCTATTTTTTTCAAAAATACGGTTCGGTCCGCCTCTTCACGGACCCGTTCTCGGAGATAAACGCCCATGGAGATAGACGTTTTCGTTCAATTATGCCCCTCCACGTAGAATTGCCCTCCTCCCATGTGTCTAGAGCAGGGGTGGGCAACCATATGTGTGGGATCTATATGGAAGTAACACAATCAGTGGAGGCAAAAATCTGCATGTAAATGATCCTCAAACAGACCAGAGCAGACCAAAAAATTAAAGCTACCTTTGCATGCGATTGATTTGCATATACTGCTTCCATTGCAATCCTTAAATAGACCAGAACAGACAAAATACTAAAGCAACACAATATTTAGTAACACTGTTGCCCGACAAGGCCACATTTCGCCTTCTTAGAGTTTGCGTCAGGGGCTGTACTGTCTAATAGGAGTAGCCTAGTGGTTAGTGCAGTAGACTCTGATCCTGGGGAACTGGGTTCAATTCCCACTGCAGCTCCTTGTGACTCTGGGCAAGTCACTTAACCCTCCATTGCCCCTGGTACAAAATAAGTACCTGAATATATGTAAACTGCTTTGAATGCAGTTGCAAAATACCACAGAAAGGTGGTATATCAAGTCCCAGTTCCCTTTCCCTATTTGAGATTCTACATGGAATGTTGCTACTATTGAGATTCTGTTGCTACTATTTCAGATTCTACATGGAATGTTAATGTTGCTATTCCACTATCAACATTCCATGTAGAAGCCTGCCCTTGCAGATCAGCAACACAGTCGCGCAGGCTTCTATTTCTGTGAGTCTGACGCAGTGGCGTACCTAGGGTAGTTGACACCCGGGGCCGGTCATTTTTTAACACCCCCCCCCCCCCCAAATCCAGTACTAGGCATGCCGAGAATACAAAACATAAGTACATAAGTACATAAGTAGTGCCATACTGGGAAAGACCAAAGGTCCATCTAGCCCAGCATCCTGTCACCGACAGTGGCCAATCCAGGTCAAGGGCACCTGGCACGCTCCCCAAACGTAAAAACATTCCAGACAAGTTATACCTAAAAATGCGGAATTTTTCCAAGTCCATTTAATAGCGGTCTATGGACTTGTCCTTTAGGAATCTATCTAACCCCTTTTAAACTCCGTCAAGCTAACCGCCCGTACCACGTTCTCCGGCAACGAATTCCAGAGTCTAATTACACGTTGGGTGAAGAAAAATTTTCTCCGATTCGTTTTAAATTTACCACACTGTAGCTTCAACTCATGCCCTCTAGTCCTAGTATTTTTGGATAGCGTGAACAGTCGCTTCACATCCACCCGATCCATTCCACTCATTATTTTATACACTTCTATCATATCTCCCCTCAGCCGTCTCTTCTCCAAGCTGAAAAGCCCTAGCCTTCTCAGCCTCTCTTCATAGGAAAGTCGTCCCATCCCCACTATCATTTTCGTCGCCCTTCGCTGTACCTTTTCCAATTCTACTATATCTTTTTTGAGATACGGAGACCAGTACTGAACACAATATTCCAGGTGCGGTCGCACCATGGAGCGATACAACGGCATTATAACATCCGCGCACCTGGACTCCATACCCTTCCTAATAACACCCAACATTCTATTCGCTTTCCTAGCCGCAGCAGCACACTGAGCAGAAGGTTTCAGCGTATCATCGACGACGACACCCAGATCCCTTTCTTGATCCGTAACTCCTAACGCGGAACCTTGCAAGACGTAGCTATAATTCGGGTTCCTCTTACCCACATGCATCACTTTGCACTTGTCAACATTGAACTTCATCTGCCACTTGCACGCCCATTCTCCCAGTCTCGCAAGGTCCTCCTGTAATCGTTCACATTCCTCCTGCGACTTGACGACCCTGAATAATTTTGTGTCATCGGCGAATTTAATTACCTCACTAGTTATTCCCATCTCTAGGTCATTTATAAATACATTAAAAAGCAACGGACCCAGCACAGACCCCTGCGGGACCCCACTAACTACCCTCCTCCACTGAGAATACTGGCCACGCAATCCTACTCTCTGCTTCCTATCTTTCAACCAGTTCTTAATCCATAATAATACCCTACCTCCGATTCCATGACTCTGCAATTTCTTCAGGAGTCTTTCGTGCGGCACTTTGTCAAACGCCTTCTGAAAATCCAGATATACAATATCAACCGGCTCCCCATTGTCCACATGTTTGCTTACCCCCTCAAAAAAATGCATTAGATTGGTGAGGCAAGACTTCCCTTCACTAAATCCGTGCTGACTTTGTCTCATCAGTCCATGTTTTTGTATATGCTCTGCAATTTTATTCTTAATAATAGCCTCCACCATCTTGCCCGGCACCGACGTCAGACTCACCGGTCTATAATTTCCCGGATCTCCTCTGGAACCCTTCTTAAAAATCGGAGTAACATTGGCTACCCTCCAGTCTTCCGGTACTACACTCGATTTTAGGGACAGATTGCATATTTCTAACAGTAGCTCCGCAAGTTCATTTTTTAGTTCTATTAATACTCTGGGATGAATACCATCAGGTCCCGGTGATTTACTACTCTTCAGCTTGCTGAACTGACCCATTACATCCTCCAAGGTTACAGAGAATTTGTTTAGTTTCTCCGACTCCCCCGCTTCAAATATTCTTTCCGGCACCGGTGTCCCCCCCAAATCCTCCTCGGTGAAGACCGAAGCAAAGAATTCATTTAATTTCTCCGCTACGGCTTTGTCCTCCTTGATCGCCCCTTTAACACCATTTTCGTCCAGCGGCCCAACCGACTCTTTGGCCGGTTTCCTGCTTTTAATGTATCTAAAAAAATTTTTACTATGTATTTTTGCTTCCAACGCTAATTTCTTCTCAAAGTCCTTTTTTGTCCTCCTTATCTCCGCTTTGCATTTGGCTTGGCATTCCTTATGATCTATCCTGTTACTTTCAGTTGGTTCTCTTCTCCACTTTCTGAAGGATTGTTTTTTGGCTCTAATGATTTCCTTTATCTTACTGTTTAGCCACGCCGGCTGACGTTTAGTCTTTTTTCCCTTTTTTCTAATACGTGGAATATATTTGTCCTGAACCTCCAGGATGGTGTTTTTAAACAGCATCCACGCCTGATGCAAGTTTTTTACTCTGCGAGCTGCTCCTTTCAGTCTTTTTTTCACCATTTTCCTCATTTTGTCGTAATCACCTTTTCTATAGTTAAACGCTAGTGTACTTGATTTCCTAGTTTCACTTCCTTCAATGCCAATATCAAAACCGATCATATTATGATCACTGTTATCAAGCGGCCCTCGTATCGTTACCCCCTGCACTAGATCATGAGCACCACTAAGGACTAAGTCTAGTATTTTTCCTTCTCTTGTCGGCTCCTGAACTAGCTGTTCCATGAAGCTGTCCTTGATTTCATCAAGAAATCCTATGTCCCTTGCGTGTACAGATGTTACATTAACCCAGTCTATATGCGGGTAATTGAAATCCCCCATTATTATTGTGTTGCCCAGTTTGTTTGCGTCCCTGATTTCCTTTAACATTTCCGCATCCGTCTGTTCGTCCTGGCCAGGCGGACGGTAGTACACTCCTATCACTATCCTTTTCCCCTTTGCACATGGAATTTCAATCCACAGTGATTCCAAGGAGTGTTTTGTTTCCTGCAGAATTTTCAATCTATTTGATTCAAGGCTCTCGTTAATATACAATGCTACCCCTCCACCAATCCGATTCACCCTATCACTACGATATAATTTGTACCCCGGTATGACAGTGTCCCACTGGTTATCCTCCTTCCACCAGGTCTCAGAGATGCCTATTATATCTAATTTTTCATTTAGTGCAATATATTCCAACTCCCCCATCTTATTTCTTAGGCTCCTGGCATTCGCATATAGACATTTCAAACTATGTTTGTTGTTCCTAAGTACATCATGCTTAGTACTTGACAGTATTAATTGGCAATCTTTTGTCTGATTTTTATTTTTATTTAAAGATACCCGATCTACTACAATCTCTTTTGCAACCTCACTATCAGGATACTCTATCTTCCCTGTTATGGTGATATCTTTGAAAGATACCTTATCCCGAACCATGCTCTTTTGAGCGACTGTCGGCCTTCCCCCCATTTCTAGTTTAAAAGCTGCTCTATCTCCTTCTTAAACGCCGATGCCAGCAGCCTGGTCCCACTCTGGTTAAGATGGAGCCCATCCTTTCGGAATAGGCTCCCCCTTCCCCAGAATGTTGCCCAGTTCCTAACAAATCTAAAGCCCTCCTCCCTGCACCATCGTCTCATCCACGCATTGAGACTCTGGAGTAGAGAGCTGCACGGCTTCCGTCCCCGCGGGAATCCCGCGGAACCCGCGGGATTCCCGCAGGGACGGAGGCAGTTCCTGCGGGGTTCCCGCGGGGATGGAAGCCGTTCTGCGGGGTTCCCGCGGGGACGGAGTCAGTTCCTGCGGGGTTCCCGTGGGGATGGAACCAGTTCTGTGGGCTTCCCGTGGAATTGTAAGCTCCACCTGCACCAGCCTCTCATCTACCGAATACCAATTTCTTTGAGTGCTGTCTCCTCCTCCTCCTCCTCCTCCTCCTCTTCCTCCTTGCTTTAACAGCATAAATGTGGAAAGTCTTCCATTAAGGAGGTGGTAGAGTCACAAATGATGACGGAATTCAAAAAGGCTTGGGATGAACACAGAGGATCTCTAATTAGAAAATGGAAGTTATAAAAAACCTAACCTTAAATGGCTGCATGTGTGTGGATGTGTCAAGTGACGCTTAGATGGCGACTCTGGCTGTGATGAACTAGGGCTGATACCTGGCAGACTTGTATGGTCTGTGTCTCATACATGGCAATCTGGTGTAGGATGGGCTGGAAAGGGCTTAGACAGCAACTTCAGTGGCTGGAACATGAGGACAGTGCTGGACAGACTTTTATGGTCTGTGTCCCACAAATGAGAACATGAATAGGCTGGAGTGGGCTTCGATGGCAACTCCAGCAGTTGGAACATAAGGATGGGGCCAGATAGACTTCTGTGGTCTTTGTTCCAGAAACACGAAAGAAAGACCATAATCAAGTATATAATATCACACTCGTTGATTTAATGATGAATTGATCATGAGTGTGACTATTGGCAGAGTGGATGGACCGTTCAGGTCTATTTGCTGTCACTTACTATGTTACTATTAATCCTCTTTGCTACCAGGCTGATGCACAGACCTCAGCTCTGACACAGGCACGAGAATCAGATGTCACCTGACCTACTGGCGCATGCATATGGCGACCTCTCAGCACAGAGTGCAAGTGAATTGGAGACAAGTCTTACATGTGCGCACCAGTGTTCCAACTTCCATTCCTTCCTTGCCTACAGTGCTGTGGCTCAAATCCAGAGAGAGACTGAGGGAGCTGACTGGAACTTTCTTTTATGTACTATTAAATTCTTACGGGGATGGGTGGGGATGGGTTAAATTCTTGCGGGGACGGGTGGGGACGGGTTGGGATGGTTTAAATTTCTGCGGGGATGGGTGGGGATGGGTAAGATTCCAGTGGGGATGGGTGGGGACGGGTAAGATTCCAGCGGGGACGGGCGGGGATGGGTAAGATTTCTGTCCCCGTGCAACTCTCTACTCTGGAGCTCTGCCTGTCTCTTGGGCCCTGCGCGTGGCACAGGTAGCATTTCAGAAAATGCTACCCTGGAGGATCTGGATTTCAGCTTTCTACCTAAGAGCCTAAATTTTGCTTCCAGAACCTCTCTCCCACATTTTCCTATGTCATTAGTACCCACATGTACCAAGACAGCCGTCTCCTCCCCAGCACTATATAAAATCCTATCTAGGTGACGCGTGAGGTCCGCCACCTTCGCACCAGGCAGGCAAGTCACCAGGCGATCCTCACGTCCACCAGCCACCCAGCTATCTATATGCCTAATGATCGAATCACCAAGTACAACAGCTGTCCTAACCTTTCCCTCCCGGGCAACATTTGGAGATATATCCTCGGTGCGAAAGGATAATACATCCCCTGGTGGGCAGGTCCTGGCTACAGGAGTACTTCCTACTTCACCAGGGTGATGCTCTCCTTCTAGGAGACCTCCCTCCTCCAAGGTAGCACAGGGGCTACCTGACTGGAGGTGGGACTTCTCTACAACATCCCTGTAGGTCTCCTCTATGTACCTCTCTGTCTCCCTCAGCTCCATCAAGTCTGCTACTCTAGCCTCTAGAGAACGGACACATTCTCTGAGAGCTAGGAGCTCTTTGCATCGGGCACACACATATGACACCTCACCAATTGGGAGATAATCATACATGTGACACTCAATGCAAAAGACTGGATAGCACCCCTCTCGCTGCTGGACTGCTGACTCCATCTTAGTGTTTTTTTGAGTTTTTCCGTAATTTAAAACTTGCTAAAGTATTAAGGATATCAGCCTATCACTAACTTACAGTTCCTCCTTTAAACCCCAATCTTCAAGTTCCGAAAGCACAAGCAAAATTTGTTCACTTACCAGAGAAATATCCTCTTCTCCAAGAACTTATTAGAAGGAAAGCTGCAAGTCCTCCACGGCACCTGAGAAGGCAACCGGTGGGAGAGCTGGGCACCTCTTAACCAAGAAAAGGCTTACCAGGGGTTAGGCCGAAGCCAGCATTCCTCCCCCTGAGGGTCACCTGATCCTGGCTAAGAAGTACCTGGTAGCTCTCAGGACCTATAGAGCAATTCTACCATACCATAAGCAGTCATTTCTACGAGTCACACAAGGAAAAGGAAAGCATCTTAAACACTACAGTGAGCACTAGAACATCAATTCACCTATTGTAAAATGAAACCAGACAGAATAGTACAGATCGTAGATCCTGCACAGTCAATGCCAACTGAAAGCCATGTCTTTTTCACAAACACAGATACACCCTAATCCACTATAGAATAAGTAATCATAAACTTTCTATTTAGACAAAAATTAAACTGAACCCCCAATGCCAGACTCTGCATACAATGCAACACCACAGAAACAGAAAATGGCCCCTAGTACTGTGCAAAATATAAAGACAGCAGATGTAAATTTGAAAAAAACTAACAAGTACCAATCACCACTTTACAAATTAACAAATAGAAATAAAACAAATATAGAAAGTAAAATAATACCATTTTATTGGACTAATACATTTAGCTTTCAGAGGCCAAAACCTCCGTCCTCGGGTCAGTACAGTATAGTGCTGTTACAGTATCCTATCCTGACCTGAGGAAGGGGGTTTTGTTCTCCGAAAGTTAGTCAAAATGTATTAAAATTAGTCCAATAAAAAGATTACCTTATTTACATGTTCTATTATAAACATTTAACATATCTACAATACTTTATCCTAAAGCAAAAAAAATAAAAAAATATATTTTATTTACAGTTTGTTGTCTCTGGTTTCTGCTTTCCTCATCTTCTTTTCACCGTCTTCCTTCCATCCAGCATCTGTCTTCACTCTCTCTCTCTCTCTCTCTCTCTCTCTGCCATCCAGTGTCTGCCCTCTCTGCCGTCCCTTCCATCCACTGCCTGCCCTTTCTCTCTGCCCCTTCAATCCACCATTTGCCCTCCCTCTCCCATCCATCCAGGGTCTGCCCTTCCTCTCGCTCCCCCTTCCATCTAGGATCTGTCCCCTCTCTCTCTCTGCCCCTTTTTTCAGCCCCCAGTTCCAGCCCCCTTCTCCCCTCTGAACAACCCCACCCCAGTCCCCTTCTCCCCTCCCCTTCTCCTGTCTGAGACCCCCACCACAGTCCCCTTCTCCCCTCCCCTGTCTGAGACCCCCACCCCAGTCCCCTTCTCCCCTCTGAGATCCCCACCCCAGTCCCCTTCTCCCCTCCCCTGTCTGAGATCCCCACCCCAGTCCCCTTCTCCCCTCCCCTTTTCCCCTCTGAACACCCCCACCCCAGTCCCCTTCTCCCCTGTCTGAGATCCCCACCCCAGTCCCCTTCTCCTCTCCCCCTCCCCTGTCTGAGATCCCCACCCCAGTCCCCTTCTCCCCTCTGAACACCCCCACCCCAGTCCCCTTCTCCCCTCTGAGATCCCCACCCCAGTCCCCTTCTCCCCTCCCCTTTTCCCTATGAACACCCCCACCCCAGTCCCCTTCCCCCATCTGAGACCCCCACCCCAGTCCCCTTCTCCCCTCCCCTTTTCCCCTCTGAACACCCCCACCCCAGTCCCCTTCTCCCCTCCCCTGTCTGAGACCCCCACCCCAGTCCCCTTCTCTCCTCTGAACACCCCCATCCCAGCCCCCTTCTCCCCTGTCTGAGATCCCCACCCCAGTCCCCTTCGCCCCTCCCCTTTTCCCCTCTGAGACCCCCACCCCAGTCCTCTTCTCCCCTCCCCTTCTCCCCTCTGAGATCCCCACCCCTATTAGATTGTAAGCTCTTTGAGCAGGGACTGTCTTTCTTCTATGTTTGTGCAGCGCTGCGTACGCCTTGTAGCGCTATAGAAATGCTAAATAGTAGTAGTAGTAGTAGACCCCCACCCTAGTCCCCTTCTCCCCTCCCCTTCTCCCCTCTGAGATCCCCACCCCAGTCCCCTTCTCCCCTTCCCTGTCTGAGATCCCCACCCCAGTCCTCTTCTCCCCTCCCCTTTTCCCCTCTGAGACCCCCACCCCAGTCCCCTTCTCCCTTCTGAACACCCCCACCCCAGTCCTCTTCTCCCCTCCCCTTCTCCCCTCTGAGATCCCCACCCCAGTCCCCTTCTCCCCTCCCCTGTCTGAGACCCCCACCCCAGTCCCCTTCTCCCCTCTGAACACCCCCACCCGAGTCCCTTTCGCCCCTCTCCTTCCCCACCGGTGAAGCAGCGTCGCAGGCAGCGCCTCGTGCCCTGCTTGTAAAAAAAAAAAATCAAATCTCCTTCCTTCTCCTCGTCTTGACGTCTTGACGTCGACTCGGGCCTTCCAATGATTGGAAGGCCCGAGTCGACGTCAAGACGAGGAGGAGAAGGAAGGAGGAGATTTGATTTTTTTTTTTTTACAAGCAGGGCACGAGGCGCTGCCTGCGACGCTGCTTCGCCGGGTTTTTTTTCATGTGCGGCGCCGTGGGAACGGCCACGGGAGGCGGCGGGAGCGGAGCACCCCCCACCCACTGGCACCTGGGGCGGACCGCCCCCACCGCCCCCCCCCCCCCTTGGTACGCCACTGGTCTGACGTCCTGCATGTATGTGCAGGACGTCAGGCTCACAGAAACAGAAGCCTGCGCGGCCGCGTTGCTGATCTGCAAGGGCAGGCTTCTACATGGAATGTTGCTAGTGGAGGAGTAGCCTAGTGGTTAGTACAGCAGACTCTCATTCTGGGGAACTGGGTTCAATTCCCACTGCAGCTCCTTGTGACTATGGGCAAGTCACTTAACCCTCCATTGTCCCAGGTACAAATAAGTACCTGTATATAATATGTAGACCGCTTTGAATGTAGTTGGAAAAACCACAGAAAGGCAGTATATAAGTCTCATTCCCTTTCCTTAATAGTAGGTAATATTTAAAGCAAACAGCAGCATGAAAACCGTGAGACATGAGGAAGAGGAGTTTTGTTTGTCAGAGTACTTGCTATTACCGACTTTCAGACTTTGCTGCTGTTTGCTTTAAATATTAAACAATATAATGAAGAGTCTAGTAGTTCTCTTGCGATAATACAAAAAATATCTTTTAAAAACGAGGAAAAGACCTCAAAGCACCCAAACGCCTACTTTGACTTTGGCGTCTTTAGCTGGGGTTGTGGTATTCGTCATCGGTCAGAAAAACCTCGTAACTTTACCTTTATTTTAAATTCCTATATTTTGTCATACTTTATTCATTTAATTTAAATTTTTTTTTATTTCTGAAAAAAAAGGTCAAACCTTTTTCACCATATATTAAGGATAGTTTTGCTCAAAAATTATTTTTTTTTATTTATGACTTTTCAATAGTTTACATCATGATAACAATACATCAAAATGTAAAAGAATTTGAAACATAAATTTTGAAGCATTCTAATACAATGAAATATTCCTTATTATTTTGCCCACAATGGGAAGATCCAAGAATAGGAAACAAATTACTACAAGAATTTAACAATTTTATCACTGGACTGGAAGGATGTCGGGAACCTGCAGCCTAGACAGTGCAATTAACTGGGAGATGCCATCTCAGGGACATCTTGCTTACTCTCCTTAGCTATAATGAAATCACATAGTTTCATAGGACAGAAAAAAAAGGTATTTAACATCATTTAAAGAAATCATACATCTGCATGGGTATTGAAGAATAAAAGTACCTCCCAGGGAAAGGATTCTTGGTTTATATACCAAAACTTCCCTTCTCCTGGTCTGAGTTTCCTTAGCTAAGTCAGGAAAGATTTGCTCAAAAATTCTTAATGCAATTTATAAAGTAGAAGAAGTCGAGTACTTAACTGACACCCGACGGCGGACAGACCCGTTTCACTCTGTCGGCTTCTTCAGGGGTTGTGCATCGACATTTACAACAAGAAAGGATGGTGTCATTCCTTTAATGATCGCATTCTATCCTGCTGGCGTTTTGCGCGACAAAAAAATCGCATTGGGCATCTGTGTTAATAAATATATTGTGTCGCTTTAATATTTTCGTCTGTTCTGGTCTATTTAAGGATTACAGTGGAAGCAGTATATGCAAATCAATCTCATGCATAGTCATCGTGGCAATCTTGAAACTCTGGACAAGGCTTTGGTCCTCGAAGTCCGTGGTTGCCTACCCCTAGTCTAGAGGGTGGCACACTGACTTGTATCCGTGTCCTGTAAGCTGTTTGCTGTCTGATGCCACAGGCAGCTGGGCTTGCTTCTGGCCATGTGTCTGCTCGACATATAGCCTGCGGACCTGATTGTTTTAATGTTGGCTTGAGCCTGTTGTTTGCAAGGACTGGTTGCTCTGAGCAGCAACTGTGACACGTGGCCTGCCAATAGAGAGACAAGAATTCAGAATGTGTTTTCACAATAGTATCAGGTCCTGTTCAGGAAAAAAAGGTTTGGCTTTCTTCAGACCAAAGAAGTGGACAGAGGTGAAAGGAACAGCTGGCTGTTTTTCGCATTCTTGTGCAATACTTGTACTTCATCTGACTTCCGTCTGTTTTCCAAAGGATTTTGAGTGGTTTGCGGAGGAAGGAATGGTTTACTGCTGCTTGACTACTGAGCCACGGCTGTATGGTCGGAGAACACTGAAGTTGCATTATGGCTAAGCCTGGTGCTATACAGTTTGTAATTCATACTGGAACGATCATTTCTAAAAGATATATGCACAAACATACATGTATACATTTCTATACATGAGCTTCTGGAAAATCCATCGATACTTCAGAAGGAGTGGGGCTCAGGAAGGAGAGAGGGAGAAAATCTTATTATATAAACTATAGGATCGACCTTCAACACAATTTAACTGGCCAGAAATGGCTCCTGCTAAGTCACCCGTTCGGGGCTAACCAGTCATTTTCAGTGGCACTTAACCGGTTAGTGCTAAACCAGAGGTGTAGCTAGGTGGGTCACCAGGGGAGCGGCCGCTCCCCCAAATGGCCTTTTGACGGTGCCTATTTTTGATGTGATCTGTCATGTTTAAATTATTTTTTTTTAAATCTTTTATTTATGAATTTTTAATTTACATTTATGCAAAAACATAAATATATAGAATTCAGGAAACTTTACCAAGATTTGCAAATACAAAGTAAATAAATAAGGAAATTAAACTATCAATTATTTTTCCACAATAAAGTAATCCAAGTACTAGGAAATAGTAACATAGTAGATGACGGCAGAAAAAGACCTGCACGGTCCATCCAGTCTGCCCAACAAGATAACTCATATTTGCTGCTTTTTGTGTATACCCTACTTTGATTTGTACCTGTGCTCTTCAGGGTACAGACCGTATAAGTCTGTCCAGCATTATCCTCGCCTCCCAACCACCAGTCCTGCTTCCCACCACCGGCTCTGGCACAGACCGTATAAGTCTGCCCAGCACTATCCTCGCCTCCCAACCACCAGCCCTGCCTCCCAACCACCGGCTCTGGCACAGACCATACAAGTCTGTCCAGCCACTGGCTCTGGCACAGACCGTACAAAATATAAATCAGAACCGAATAATTCGTTAATCTAGGAATAGAAGATATACAGGAATACACAGCCGAGTAGTGTTATTCAATCTGTTATTACTCCAAATTATTCTTCACTACTTATAAATTCCAATAATTTCCCAGGAGTAAAAATATATAATTAGTGGCATTCAATGAAATAATACATCTACAAAGAAATTTAAGGAGGAAAATCCCTCCTAGACTAAGAATTCTTGGTTTTAAGGCCAAGAACTCTTTTCTTCTCTTTTGAGTATCACGTGAAAAATCAGGAAACATCTGTACTTTTGAACCCAGGAAAAAAGCATTTAAGTGTCATGTTTAAATTAAGCGCCAGTGCCGTTGGCAGTCCGCTCTCGCTCCCCCGTGCCCTCAACCTGGCTACGTTTCTGTGCTGAACTCAAACTGGTCATTTGGGGGGGAAATTCCAGGGTCGGAGTCAGCACTTGGCTGGTTTAAGTACTGCTATTCAGTATTTAACTGGCCAGATTAACCGCATAAATAGGTCCGCATAAAAGTCAGTCCTATCTTTATGCTGTAACCCATAGCCGGCTAATTGCTGAATACTACACTTAACCGGTTATACGTTAAACCGGCTTCACAAACCCAGATATTTAATGCCGGTGCCCAGATGTGGCCCGGCATTTAATTTCCAGGTTTATCGCTGGCAGTGATCAGAAAACCCTGCTCACCACCGGCTAAATATTGGGCCTTATCTGGATACTGTTCGTAAAGTACCGGTACACGTTTAGGTTTGTATCATTTGGTCCACATGAAGTGGCTTTAATACACGAGTAAAAGGTCTTTTCTAAACTTGCTCCATGGTCTACTTGCATCAAGGTATGGACACTGACAAGATGGCACATGCTAACATTCATGACAGTGGTAGCCGTTCCCAGGGATATAGTTTGAGAGGATCATGGACAGTATTGTGATGCAGCTGTGCATTTTACATAGTAACACAGTAAATGAGGGCAGATAAAGACCTGAACGGTCCATCCAATCAGCCCAACAAGATAAACTCATTTCCCATGGCATGTGATGCTTTATAAGTATTCCCGAGTTTGATTCGTCCTTGCCGTTCTCAGGGCACAGACCGTAGAAGTCTGCCCAGCACTGTTCTTGCACTAAAAGTTCTGAAGATTCCGGAATCCCAATTAGTAGCAACATTCCATGAAGAACCCCAAAGAGTAACTTACTAACACAGTAAATGAAGGCAGATAAAGACCTGTATGGTCCATCCAGTCTGCCCAACAAGATAAACTCATTTTACATGGTATGTGATACTTTATATGTATACCCAAGTTTGATTTGTCCTTGCCTTTCTCAGGGCACAGACCGTAGAAGTCTGCCCAGCACTGTTCATGTACTAAAAGTTCTGAAGCTAATGTCGAGGCCCCTTAAAATTTACACTCCAGCCCATCCCTATCTATTCAGTCACGATCAGGGCGTAGACCGTAGAAGTCTGCCCAGCTCCCGTTTTGTTTCCAATTACCGGCGTCGCCACCCAAACTCCGCTAAGATTCCACTGAACCATTCCTTCCTTCTTGTGTATTTTACAAATACACAAGAACATATTTACATCTGCTTTGAAATAAGTATAAATGTGTGCGCTGGCACTGACCCATTATTGGGTCTGGTTTTGGGATCCTGTTTTCTAAAAGCACGTGAGGCACCTATATAGGGTCTTTATAGAATGGGCTTATAGAAGGCATCATTTTGGACTTCTCGAATAAGCATTCTGTTGTAAAATCAGGCCCATAATGGACGGTCCCTCCTCATGGGCCCTTACAACCTCATCCAGGCAGGCAAGATTCGATGTATGGCGCCCAAAGTTGCGTAACCCAGTTTGGGTGCGCTTCCGAGATACACACGCAAATAAAATGGATAGTGAGCTCTGAAGTATCAATAATTGGGCGGTAACAATCAATCAATTTATTTATTAGGATTTATTTAACGCCTTTTTGAAGGAATTCACTCAAGGCGGTGTACAGTAAGAATAAATCAAACATGAGCAATAGACAATTACAGCAATAAAAATATTCAAATAACAATACAAAGTATGGCATAGTAGACTATTTACAATGTCAACACAATACCTAATAGAACATTATAATCAATAGTGAAGGGTATAAGCAAAGATGGAAGATATAGATAGGTAAGAGAGTAGGAGAAGTTAGAAAATTTGTGCATGCACCTGGATGTACGCCGTTCTATAAGGTGCGGTGCCTAACACCCATGGCGCATATCTGAAAAGAGGGCATGGCCACGGGCATGTCGGGAGTGTTATAAAAAGTTGCATGCAGAAACCCAGACCACTGACCAACAGCACCTATCTTGGGTGCAGGCATTTACAGCAGGCGTAAACCCAGCGCCCAAAAGTTAGGCACGAGATCCACACTAAATGCTATTCTATACAAGGCTTGTGCCCCCTTTTTTAAATGCTGTTTATTGAATTCCCTCTTAAAAATCTATATGAGTGAAAATTCTACGAAGCAGCGAAATATTGTCCATGGCACTAATTGGCTTTTTATTCTATTGCACTGCGCGCTCAAATTAGGGCTGCACCTAAATTTGTCCATGCAATTTTTGGTGACTTTTATAGAATTGGGGGAAAATGTAGGGGGGTTTTTTCTGCTTGTTTTGTTTGTTAACAACACGTAACAGCAGAGGATATGTTGCTGACACTTCCCGTGTCATTGCAAATGTCCAGCTTTGAACATCCAGGTCTAAATCAACCTGCGGCTTTAAAACCATTGGCCGCTATAGGCAGAAATCAGCTGGTCAGTTTGTGCAAAATCAGTCTAACATACATTGGCCTATGAATTCATTCTGGCTCAATCTATTTTAATGCATTCAAAAGTTTGATTGTGTTTTAACATTTTTGAATTCACATCCTCTTTCTCAAGTTTCGTAAAGCTTATGAATGACAATGATTTTTCTGCTGGCCCTTTAAAAGGTACTGCAGCCTCCAATGATTCCAGGGTCCTGATTTACTGAGGCACAAACCTCACCTGAATGATACAACCAGAGGCAGTGTGTCCTAGTGATTTCAATGGCTCCACTGTACCTATCAACAATGGTGGAAGTTGCTGAATGGGAGCAGGGGTGTAGCCAGACCTCATGGTGGGAAGGGGCCAGAGCCCAAGGTGGGGGGGGGGGGATTTTGGTCTGCTGCACTGCCGCTGCCACCTGTCACCTCACCGCCCGCTCTGCCACTCCCCCCGCCGCCTCGCCGCCCACCCTGCTTAGGGTTACCGTATTTTGTCCCCCAAAAAGGAGGACACATGCCTCGCCCCATGAACACCCGCCTCTCCCCCTTTCACACCTCACTGCCCCTGTCACAACCTCGCTTCGCCCCCTGTCACATTTTCCCCTCCCCCCTGTCACATACCCTGTCATCCCCTTCCCCTTACCTTACTATTGCCCTGGTGGTCTAGTGACCTCTTCGGGGCAGGAAAGAGCCCCCTCTTTCCTGCCCGGAGCGCTGCCCTGCATGCACCCTGCCTGTTGGTGATCCTCGGTGCCGATTCAAAATGGCCGCCAAGAGTTGAAGTCTCACGAGGTCACTTCAGCCCTCAGTGGCCATTTTTAATTGGCGCCGAGGATCACCAACAGGAAGGATGCATGCTGGGCAGCGCTCCGGGCAGGAAAGAGGGGGCTCTATCCTGCCCCGAAGGCGGAAGAGGTCACTAGATCACCAGGGCACTAGTAAGTAAGGGGAGGGGAGGCTAGCAATCTGCCCGTTTGTCCGGATTTCTGGACAAACGGGCAGGCTGGCGGGTGGGCCGTCTGCCCACCAGCCTGCCCGTTTGTCCAGAAATCCGGACAAACGGGCAGATTGGCAAAACCCGCCCGGTTGCCCAGACATGCCTTCAAAAAGAGGACATGTCCGGGTAAATCCGGACATATGGTAACCCTAACCCTGCTGTTCCCCACCCACTGCTGCAGCAAATATCTTGGCTGGTAGGGGTCCCCAACCCCCGCCAGCTGAATCCCTCTCCAGCACCAGTCTCCAGCGCCGCCGCAACCACGTTGCCTGCCCTGCTCTCTCTTCCCCCTCACGTCCTGCACTCTCCTTTTAGTGAAACTGAGCATGCTCAATTTCACTAAAAGAAGCATGCAGGACGTGTGGGGGAAGAAAGAGTAGGGCAGGCAACGCGGCAGCGCCGGAGACAGGCACCGAGCAAGACTTCAGCTAGAGGGGGCTGGAGACCTCCACCAGGAAAACCAGGGGCCTGGAGGAATTTTGAGGGGGCTCAGGCCCCCGTGGCCCCACATAGCTACGAAAGCTGTTTGACCGTGACAAGAAGCATAAAATGAACACAGTAACATAGTAGGCATATACTGTAAAGCAGTAGATGATGGCAAATTTGGACAATAGATCCCACTGCCCTTCCCAGTGGATCACTATCCTGCCCTTGTTTGTCACCAGCGTGAGAATAAATTGCTTTTCTTAGCACTGATAAAGTCATGTTTAACAGAATAAAAGGATGCGACTGACCTTTACCACAGAATACCTCTGTTTGAAATATAAAGATTTTTCCCCCTTCACTTCTGAGTACTAACTGCAAGTATTAGCTTGTCTGGCAGAGTATACGTTCCAGCTCCCATAATGAATCCTTTCATTGTATTAATAACGCCCGGTGCACAAAGACAACAGACATTCATTAAAACACACACCGTAAGCTATGCTTCATGAGCTTTCAGTGTTTCATGACTAAATAAACCAAAAGAATGATGTAAAAAAATTCAGCAGAGAGTAAAAAAAAAAAAAAATACTATTAAAAATGAGATTCATTAAAAGCGAAAGGCTTCCATGACCAAAGCTCCATTCTTCAGAAAGGAGATTTTTTTTTTTACAGCAAGAACAGGGATCTCTCTTAGAATCATCCAAGAGGCTTAATTAGAAATTGCAGCTGCTTTGGCTCTGGTCTGAGCACCTCCAGCCCCACAATTCATACTATCAGGGATGGCAGATATCATCTACCCGTAATTACTACTATTAGCCGAATTGATGGATACGTCTTAGAACAGGTGGATGGCTTCAGTTCTCTACGTTCCAAATAATAAGGATAAAATATACAGAAAATGTGACAAAAAAACCATGCAATTCACCAGGCTGCAAATTATATCAGCACTAGTAAAAAAAAGGCCCGTTTCGGTGAGAAATGAAACGGGCGCTAGCAAGGTTTTCCTTTGAGTATTTATGTTTGACAGAGTGTGTTTGACAGTGACTGTGTGTGAGAGAGAGAGTGAATGTGAGAGTGTATGTGTATGTGAGTGAGAGAGAGATAGACTGTGACAGTGTGTGTGTGTGTGGGAGAGAGAAAGACAGAATGTCGATTGATTGTGTGTGTGTGTGTCACAGAGAGACATAGCGTGGCTGTGTGTGAGAGAGTTTTGCTGTGTGTGTGAGATACCGACAGAGTGTGTGTGTGTCAGAGAATGTTGAAGTTTGTGTGCGTGTGTGACTGACATTGTGTATGTGTGTGTGTGCAACAGAGGGGTAGGCGCGGGCTTGACATGCACGGAGGGGGATCTGCAGACTTGGAGGGGGGAGTGGGGGAGTGTGAGAGATGGAGTGTATGTGTGTTTAACACCGTAGGGTGTGTGTGTGTGTGTAAAATATGCCTTAACAATGTTCAGCCAAATACATTGTCAAGCATCCTGTATCTGGTCTGCAGCACTTTAAAAACAATTATTATTATTTGTTTTTCTGGAGGTGAAAGTGCTCTTTAATCCTAAGCCCTGGTACCATATCATGCCATAATAATTAGATACAACAGATGTTTTGACCTTCTTTGGGCTGTAATCTCATACGACAACAGAATGAAATTTCACTGATCAAGGCACAAAATGCCAAACGTTCTCCCCATACCCCATCCTGCAGATATTTTGTTGAATGAAATCATAGAAGAAAAAACGTTATTGCACATCCATTACTTTGAAGAAACTACATTTGCAGAGTAGAGTTTCGGTTGCAAGTGTTGTTTTCTTCCTCATCATCCTGAGTCCTCAAAGTATAAATTGTGCCTTTTAGTTTTGAACTCATCGCCACCTTTCTGACTGACACTGGAAACTGGTTAGTAAAAGATTGAATTCTGGCTATTGCACTTCTTTCCTAGCTTCTATTTTAATCTGTTGCTCACAAAGGGGGAGCGGCGTTGCCAGTCAGGGGTGGGGAGGGGCACTCGACATATCGGGCCAAAGCAAAGATTAAGGCCACCTGAAGCTGCGTCTACAATAACAACCATCAACAACTAAAAACTTAGGGGCTCGTTTTCATTTTCAAAGCAACAAAAGGTCCAAAAAGCATCATAAGGTGGCTAAAGGATGTTTTTCTCTCAAAAACGTCCAAGTCGAGATTTTCGACACTGATTTTAGATATTTCGCTCTACAGTTCATCCAAATTTCAAGGCGGCATGTTGGGGGTTTGTTTTGGGCAGGACAATGGCTTCACCAAATGAAAGATGCTTTTCTGTGATAACGGAACAAAATGAAAACTTCTAGGGCCAAAATTAAGATATTTTTGGCTAGACCAGTTTCAATCATGACTAAATGACCACTGGAAAGATTAAGGCATAAGCCTCCCCCATACTCCCCCAGTGGTCTCTGACCCCCTCCCAGCCCCCTAAGAGGTGACGGTGATGGTACATACCAGACTGTATTACAGCTTTAGAGATAATGGCCGTTCCTATTAGAGCAGTGGTTCCAGGACTAGCCTAGAGGTCAGTTCAGTGCACTGTAAAGAAGGAAACCCAGGCCCACATCCCACTCTGACTGGTACACTTGTGGTGGAATGTGTGAACCCTCCACAAAACACTAAATACCTACTGTACCTACATATAGGATGATCCTCCACACACCACCAAGTAAGGTCCTCCCAAGGACTATCACTAACCTCACCCTCTCCAAAAGACATTACACGATGTGATACTCGCAAGCGAGCCTTCTCCGGAGACCCCTCACACTCTGGAATGCACTCCCTGAAAGGCTTTGCTTAATACAAGTCTATCTCTACTTCAGGAAGCAGGTCAAAGCTTGGCTCTTCAACCAGGCCTTTAAGGGAAGAAGTAACTAACTTGTTAATCTCACTCACACACACACACACACACACACACAAGGAGTGACTCGGGCTGCACATACTGCAGCGGGACATGTTTATCCACTCCTACCCTAGCTGAGATAACATTTAACCATCTCTCTGACCTCATGTGCAACTTTCTTTAAATCAGTCACCTTACTTTCTAACTCTTCTTAGAGGGGCATAATCGAACGTCGCCGGCCAAATAGATCGCCGGCGATCTATGTTGGCGGCGGCGCTACAGCTGGTCGGAACCGTATTATCGAAAAAGATGGCCGGCCATCTCTTTTTTCGATAATACGGTTTAGCCCGGCTAAATGCCATGGAGTTCGCCGGGTTTGAGATGGCCGGGTTTGTTTTTCAGCGATAATGTAAAGTTATGTCGGCCATCTCAAACCCCGGCCAAATTCAAGGCATTTGGCCGTGGGAGGAGCCAGCATTTTTAGTGCACTGGCCCCCCTGACATGCCAGGACACCAACCAGCCACCCTAGGGGTCACTGCGCTGGACTTCAGAAAAGCTCCCACATGCATAGCTCCCTTACTTTGGGAGCTGAGCCCCCCAACCCCCCCCCCCCCCAAACCCACTACCCACAAATGTACTGCACCCATTAAAATTGTTCCAGGGACCTGCATACAGCCTCTAGGACTTATTGCTGTTGTATAACTTTGGCATACCAGTTCACACCTGAAGACTAATCTCTCTGAAAAAGTCCTTTCTTTAAATAGGCACATTTAGTCACAGTTAACTGCAGATCAGAGGTTGTGCCCCACTGGCAAAGAGTCCCCTGGTACTAAGATTAGCAGTAGGTCAGAGCTGGCACAATGGTGTACAATGCCCTCTTTCAGCACCATTCAAGGTAACACAGGAAAGGGAACTAAAACTGGCTTACAAAAATGGCCACTACCTCATGGACTACAACAGGAAACAAAACAGGGCACACTCTGACCCAGTTAGCAGGGGGGAAAAGCACCAGGGGAGTAAAGCCCAGTATCCTACACCCACCACAATGCATTGCTAATGTAACTCTGCAGGGCACCTAACAGAAAAGGTGTCACACTCACCCAAGAGCCACATCGCAACCAGGGAAAGGCCGTCGGAGGATACAACACATTCTGCTGTCATGGAGGTGGGTACGGCATTTGAGGCTGGCATACAGGCTGGAAAAAAAGGTTTTTAGTTTTATTTTTTTAGTATGGAAGGGGGTTGTTGACCACTGGGGGAGTATGGGGAGGTCATCCCCCATTCCCTCCAGTGGTCATCTGGTCATTTGGGGCACCTTTTTGAGGCTTGGTCGTGAAAATAGAAGGACCAAGTAAACCCGGCAAAATACTGCTTAACGCCGCTTTTTTTTTCCATTATCGGCGAAAGCCGGCCATCTGGTAGCCACGCCCATGCCCGCCCATGTCCCGCCTTCGCTTATCTACCGATACCCCCCCTTGAACATTCGCCGGCGAAGCGACGGGGAAAGCGGCGATGCCGTCAAAAATGCCACTTTCGATTATACCGATTTCGCCGCTTTTAAAAAATCGCCGGCCATCTCCCGATTTGTGTCAGAAGATGGCCGGCGATCACTTTTGATTATAAGCTGGTTAGTCTCTTACCTATTTATATGTTCCATCTTTGCTTTACCCTTCACTGTCAATTATAATGTTCTATACGTATATGACATGCCATACTTTGTATTGTTTTTGAATATTTTTACTTCTGTAATTGCCTATTGCTCATGTTTCATCTATTCTTACTGTACACCGCCTTGAGTGAATTCCTTCAAAAAGGCGGTAAATAAATCCTAATAAATAAATAAATATAGGTGACACCTACAAGCTTGAGAGCTATTGTAGTGGTGTACAGTAAGGTACAGTAGATATTTTTTCTGTTCCTTGAAGGCTTCTCATACAATATAAGGGGATAACAGTGAGATGTTTACCTGGGACCTTTTATGTGAAGTCCATGCAGCGCCCCCTACTACTACTACTTAGCATTTCTATAGCGCTGCCAGGGTTACGCAGCGCTGTACAAGTTTCACATGGGGAAGGACAGTCCCTGCTCAGGAGAGCTTACAATCTAAAGGTTACAAACTATGTAGTCAGTGTAGGTAACATGAATGGGGAAGGTGGTTAGGCGCCAAAAGCAAGGGAGAAGAGATGGGCTTTGAGTAAGGACTTGAAGATGGGCAGGGAGGGCGCATGGCGTATGGGCTCGGGAAGTCTGTTCCAGGCATAAGGTGATGCGAGGCAGAAGGGGCGGAGTCTGGAGTTAGCGGTGGTAGAGAAGGGTGCAGATAGGAGTGATTTGTCCTGAGAGCGGAGGTTACGAGTGGGAACATACAGGGAGAGGAGGGCAGAGAGGTAGTGGGGGGCTGCAGATTGAGTGCACTTGAAGGTCAATAGGAGAAGCTTGAACTGTATACGGTAGCGGATTGGGAGCCAGTGAAGCGACTTGAGGAGAGGGGTGATGTGAGAGTATCGGTTCACGCGGTAGATAAGACGTGCGGCGGAATTTTGGACAGATTGAAGGGGGGATAGATGGCTGAGCGGGAGACCAGCAAGAAGAAGGTTGCAGTAGTCAAGGCGAGAGGTAACGAGCGAGTGGACGAGGGTTCGGGTGGTCTGTTCAGAGAGGAAAGGGTGGATTTTGCTAATATTATAGAGGAAGAAGCGACAGGTCTTAGCTGTCTGCTGGATTTGGGCAGAAAAGGAAAGGGAGGAGTCGAAGATGACTCCGAGATTGCGGGCTGAAGATACATCCCAATGGCTTGTTTCTGTACATTTTTGCCTTGGAGGGATTTTTCCCCCCAAATGGTCCAAAAAGATAGATGCACTGAGCATAAGAACATCTAGCAGACTGGATTCCAAGATGGCGCTTTACATACACGCACCTGTGTGAGCTCCTGGAGGACGCTGTGAATTGTAGCCTTTTGTGGCTTCCTCGTTCCGTCGTTCGCGATGGGAAAACGGAGGGGGAAGGTGAGGGAGCTTCCCTCGGTTCCTGGACCTTCACCGGCTCTGAGGCAAACAACTCTACAGTTCCCCAGGACGCCGCCGGGACCTCTATGTACTTCGACTCCCTCTGCCACTGTCGACGTGATGGCGTCGATAGGGAGCGGAGACGGGGTTTCCCTAAGCCCCGAGAACCGCAGGGAACCTCCACAACCAGGAAGTGAACTACTCGCCGAAGTCCAGACAGTACCCGATACCGAAGTGGTGAATTCGGAGCTGCCAGAGGGGAGGACAGAGGCGTTTTTGAGTGGGACCTCGGACTTCACGTTATCAGCCGATTTGGCTTCAAAGGTATTACCTCAAGCTATTGTTAATAGACTTTCCCGAACCGAGACCCCGCCACACTCCCTTATGCAAACAGCTGGAATAAGTAAGCCCTCTATTGTGACACTTGAGTCACTGTGGGACATGGTATATAACACTCACTCCTCCATGCAAAGTATGTTAAAAGAAAACTCTCAAGATATAAAAATTCTTTCAGAAGCAGTCCTGACTCAGGCACAGGTGACAGCACAACAGTCCTCCAAGATTGAAAAATTAGACACTAAGATTCAAGAAATGGGGTCATTGGAATCCGTTTTGGTTAAGGACAATAATTTCTTACACAAACGTTTGGAATTCCTTGAAAATCAGTCTCGGAGACTTAACCTCCGGTTTCTTAATTTCCCCAAGTCTCCTTTAATTTCCTCAATAGAGATGGTGAAAAAATATATGATTGACATTCTGGGAATGGACAAAGACTCATTACCTCCCATAACTCGAGCCCATTATATCTGGAATGTTAAGGGGACAATGGGAGATCCCCCTAGACGAGAAATGGGTGAAGAAATGAATCTTACTTCCTTCCTGGAAAGTTCACTGGATGTGATTACCTATAGGACTACAATGTTAGTCACTTTTGTGCTGGAGCCGGACCGGAATGCTGTATTAAGACTTTCCCTGAGACATTTAGATGATCTGTTTATGGGCTCCAAGATTAGGATTTTTCCTGATCTTTCCAGGCCGACACAAGTGAGACGTAGGGCCTTTTTGGAACTACGTCCCAGAGTTGAAGCCTTGAAAGCCAACTTCGTTTTGCGTTTTCCTTGTATATGTACTGTTATGCTTGAGGGTAAACAATTTCAATTCGTAGATCCTAAACAGCTTAAAGATTTTTTGGATGCTAGAGTAGAAGTGACTGTTACATGTCCTCCTACATTGCAGGCTGGAGTTTGAATCTAGAGGTAGCAATTATATAATATTCAATGTATTCCTTTTTTTATTTTTCCTTTTCTTGGAATCCACTTTTCCCCATTTTTCCTTACTTGTGGACAAAAAAAAAAAAGTGTTAATTGCTTCTTTATGTTACTTTTTATAAGGAATTTACCTTATTTTCTAATGTGAGATGTATTATCACATTATTGTGTGAATCTTTAAAAGATTAATAAAGGTTAAAAAAAAAAAAAAAAAAAAAAAAAGAACATCTAGCAAATGGCCATTTTTGAAATGGTTTGAAAATCGCTATGTTCGTATCGTATTGAAAATGTCTCTCCAAATTTACTACCAGAACAGAAAAGAAAAAAAAGACAGAAACTTCATGTTCCAAAGCCAAGTGACCGAAAGAATCATAGCTGGCATAATTACCTCAGCCTACATCTACTGTATAAGATTAGATTATTTTTTTTAAATCAGTGAAACGGTAGTTTGGGAATTACACATTACAAATTACCTCATCCTAGTTCTCTACTTTCCCAGTCTTTCTCTCTCACACATATGCGTGTGTGAATGAATAAGCTGCTTTTTTGGTTTTTTTTTTTTTTTTTGGGGGGGGGGGTCGGTGGTGCCAATTCTTTCTTCGTTGCTCCAACGCTTTGGAATTTGTTCTATCAAATAGTACAGAGTGCGTTCTGTATCAAAAATTTCAAAACTGCCATTAAAACTTGACTTTTTTAACCAGGCCTATTCGACCTGATTTGGTGGTGGTGGTGGTGGGGGGGGGGGGGGGGGGTTCCTAGGGTTTGCAACCTACTAGGTCCTGTCTAGGATGTTTATGAATCCTTTCCTTTCATGAATTGTAGCTCTTTTCTCATATTTCTTCGTGTGATTTAGATTGTAAACCGCTTTGACCTGCTCTGTCAATTAAAGGCAGTATAGCAAGTAGGAAATAACTAAATAAATATTGTGAAACCAGAATCATGCAGATTTCTTACTAGTTGCTGTACGTATTGTTAAATACAATTCACAATTGGAGAATTGCTTCCGCTGAAACAGGTAGTACTCACTCAACTTGCACAACAGTGGAATAACTAAGGCGTGCTGAAAAATGGCCTGTGGTAGTGTAGACGCGTGTTTTGGGCGCGCACAGAATTTTTCAGTGCACCTGTAAAAAATGCCGAAAATGGACGTGCGGCAAAATGAAAATTGCCGCGCGCCCATTTTGGGTCTGAGACCTTACTGCCAGCCATTGACCTATTGGTAAAGTGTAACGCGGTAACCAGGCAGTAATGACCTGCCCGCATCAAATGTCACTCGGCATGCGTCCAATACATGCGTCTGAAAATAAAACTTATTTTTCGGACGCGCGTATCGGACGTGCGCCAAAAATGAAATTACCACAAGAGCCACGCGGTAGCTGGGCGGTAGCTCCAGTTTGGCGCGTGTTGGGTGCGAGTAGACGATTACATGGCTTCGTAAAAGGGCCCCTATAATTCTTCACCGTGAAGAATCAATGTATTCAATTTCAATAAGCATTTCTACTTTGTTGGAGGAAAAAGGCCTCAGTTCCAGCTGTAAATGCTTTTTTTTTTTTTTTTTTTTTTTGAGATTTGGGAACTCATTCCATATCCCAACTACATCCAGCATTTTTTTCTATCATCGGCCAAAAAACCTTCTAACAAAGGCCAATAATCTTTAATTTGCAATCAATGAGTCTTACAACAAACTTCTTTTTGTACTTTTCTTATATGCAATACATTTTATAAATATGAAGATTCCTCAATTTGTATCATAATATTTGTTCCACCTCATTGCCACGCTATGGCCTTCCTCCTCCCACATGCACACGTTCTGGTATCTTCCTTTTCTTCCCCTTCCCAACTTGCCTTTACTGTCTGCAGCACCAAGGAAGTGTGTGGAGCACTAGATGCACCAAGGAGGTTTGCACACGCTGCTTCTCTCGAGCCGGAAGCCTTCCCTCTGTAGCTCCCGCCTCCCCTGACAGAACTTCCTGTTCCTGTCGGCAGGACACTACAGAGGGAGAGCTCTCAGCCAGTGTTGCCAGATGGGCGGTTTTCCCACCCAATTGGTCTCCTTTCCGCGACCCGCTGTAGCTTTTTCATGCCGTGTGCAGGTTGCGGGATTTTGGGCGGCTTTTTTTTGCCCCACCGTGATTTTTTTGCTGGCCGCAGTTTTTTCGCACGGTCGCGGGTTGGCTGGTTTTCCCGCGGCCAATAGAAGCACCACGGAGGCGGGCTTAATGACGTCATTGTACGCAAATGGACTCAATATTTATTAATGATGTAATTCGTATGCAAATGGCTTTGTGCGGTTTGGGGGCTGGTTTGGGGCGTGGAAAAGTTTTTCCATCTGGCAAAACACTGCTCTCAGCTTGAGAGAAGCAGTGTGTGCCTAGTGCTGCAGACAGTAAAGGCAATCAGGGAGGGTTGGGGAGAGTCAGATGCCTGAATACAGGGGGAGAGGAAAGGCAGAGAAAGATGCTGGGACCAGTGCGAAAAAAACTGAGAGGCTGTGGGGTTGGTGGTGGATGGAAGGAGAGTGCAGGCAGAAGGGAGGTGAGATGCAGCCAGGCCAGGCAAAGATGCCAGGATCTGAAATAGATTAAAAAACACGGGAGATAGTGCCCATAGAGGGAAAGGGATGGGAGGGTAAGGGAAGAGAGAAGGGATGGTGCCTTTGGAGGGGGGAAGGAGATAGCTATAGAGTGGAGGGGAGAGATGAGAGGGGAAGGAAAGAGAAAAAAGAAGGGAGGAGATGGTGCCTGGGGAGTGGAGCAGAAGGGAAGAAAGAAGAGAGAAGATTGTGCCCATAGGAGGAAGGAAGAGGAAAGGAAAGGAAAGGAGATGGTGCCCATGAAGGGGAGGGGAGAGGAGAAGAGAGGAGATGGTGCCGATGGAGGGGAGGTGAAGGGGAAAGAATAGATGAAAACTAGACAGATTTCAGGAGGAAGAAAAATGAAAGAAAGTTGAACCTGAAAGATGAATATAGGGCAGGAAGTGAAGAAAAGAGAAAAGAAATAATGAATGGATAGGATTCCCTGGAAACAGAGGTCAGAGCACAGACAGAGGGAAGCAGAACCAGAAGCAGGGAAGAACTGATTAGAAAAATAAAATCACCAGACAGCAAAGGTAAGAAAAATGATTTTATTTTCAATTACATAATTGAAATATGTCAGTTTTGAGAATTTACATCTGCTGTCTACATTTTGCACTGTACAGGAGGAAATGCGAGGGGGACCCTTTATGCGATTACAAACTATAATCATGATTAATCGTGCAAGTAAATATTTTAATAAATGTACAGCCCTAATATATATTAGATAGATAGATAGATAGATAGATAGATATGAGGGTTTGTGTGTATAGATGGAGGTAACATGGAAAGCAGTTTTATAATGAGGTGTCACTGGAACCTATTCTTTTTTAAAAATGAATTTACAATAATTTTACAAGATTGATTAGAAAAAACAAGAAATATTTTCACGAAAAAGAAAAAAGAACAATTTTTCAATCTTTCTTAGACCACAACAATCTAACAGAGGAGAGACCTAATAAAAAAATTAGGAAAATAATACACATAATTAAAGAAAGACCACTTACCACCCTTCGGAAACAAACTATAATTGCAAACTGGTTGTTCAAAACAAGTTCAAACAATCTTCTTTAGATCCAAAAACAAACACAGCTGTTCAGGTACAAAGAAAGCATACTTTGTTCACCCCAATCGGATTCTACATTTACACAGATGAGCAAGAAGAAAAGTTGCTCCCAAGTCCTTCACTTCTTGATTCATAGAGAGAAAGGCCTTTCGCCTCTCCTGAGTAATTTTTGAAACATTCGGATATGTCCACAGCTTCTGACCATAGGATAGCTCTTGAGAATGTTTAAGATATAACTTCGTTAGAGTTTACATCTTGCTCAATGACTAAAGACACCACTAGGATAGCTGTTTCCGAGTTTCAGACAAGGAATCTTCCAAAGTAGATGAGATATTATTAGTAGCCACGCCAAAACCTGTCCTTAATCTCCAACTTCCCCCTGGATACTTTTTGAAGAAAATGGTAAATAGTAAATCATAGTAATAGGGGGTAAAGCGATGGAACTGCCACAGATAAATATGTAACATATAACGCCCTTGACCTGCCCAAGCTTCAGCTATGTATATGCTCCCCTTGCACATATGTGCTGTGTAAGCTAAATGCATATTTATAGAACAGTACTGTTCTGCCCTGGTTTTACAGCCTGCTTCACTGACACAGACTACTCAGTAATTACTGTGGATTCTTTTGGATTCGTACTAGGTAAATGAGACTTTTATTAGAGGTTCTAAATCTAAGATACACAATGATATATACACAATGATTAGCTATACAACTGAAAAGATCTATCTATAATTAAACAATACCTATCTATAGACAATCATTACATCACTGGTCCCTACATCCAAGCAATGCTAGGAGTTCTTAGACCAAGAAAAGAAGCAATTACATTTGTACCCCGCGCTTTCCCACACATGGCAGTCTCAATGCGGCTTACATAGTAACAATAAGAAAAATTACAAGTTGTAAAAAGAGTATACAATTTGTAGTAGACGTAATATTAGTGGGGTTAACGGATGAGTAAATTGAACAAAGGTCTTCATTATATCATTATACATACATCCATCACTGGTCCTTAATCTCTACATCCAGGCTTTTTACATCAGCTGAGAGAAGCCCCTTTTTCAGCGAAGCTGGAGTCTGACCAGTAGTCTGGTTCTATGCAGTGCGCCCACCCATAGATGAGCTTCCAATTTCGCTGACAGAAACTCCCCTTTTTCTTAGGCTTAGAACTCATGTTCAGAGCTAAGGAAAATTACAGAATGCTTGAGAATTTCTCTGGTTAGGTAAACAAGCCATACTGTGGGAATGTGGTCACATGTTTCCCAGTCCAGGTGGCCAAACTGAACTCGAAAACATGCTCCACCTCTCCCTTCACATACTAAATTAGGTAGAGCTGTGTCTTATCTTCTACATTCCAACTTATTTTCACACAATCAAAGTTAAACAATCATTTTTAAACAGAATTACATCTAATCACAAATACAGACCCCTAGTGCACTTGTCGGTCAAGGCAGAGTTGAAAAACAATCTTTAAAATTCACTTCTATTACAAGTACTTAGGCAGAATTTTGGCAGTTATCCCCGTGATCCTATATATTGTGCCTTCATTTCTGCAGGGACATTGAAGCATATTCTATAACAATGCATGTAACTTAATTGTTTAACTAGCTAACAGCTCTGTTATTTGGATGTTAACAAGCGATTATCAACACTAATTGGCATTAAGATTTACATGCACAACTCGCTAAGTGTATTCTGTAATGTGGTGCGAGTAAATTCTAAGTCGCAGAGTTGAAAAGGGGACATGGCTGGGGCGGGGCCTGGGTGTTTCTAAAATCTATGTGCATAATACACTATGCCTAAATTCAGGTGCGGGAATTACGCCAAGTAAAAAATAGCATAAATGGCCGTGACTACATTTGGTTGCGTGGAGAGGTGCTCAGCATTATTCTATATACTGCATGGAAATTTAAGCCTAGTCTATAAATTTTAGGTGTACTTTAGAGAATACCACTAGGCGTATTTTTTCCTCGTGGAATTTTTAGGCACCATATATTGAATCTATATGCATAAAGTTTGTGCATACGTACAATATCTCTAATTCTCAAAAACACACCTTGAGATGTGTGCACAAATTTGGGCACTCATGTTAATTGAATAATGAGCCAATTAGTGCCAATAATTAGCTTTTTAACATGTGATTATTGGTGTTAATTGAAGATGTACACGTGTAATTTTAGGTGTATGATCTGCCCCATAAAAATTATGTGCATCCTGGAAAAGGGGGCATGGAAATGGGAGTGTCATGGGTGTTTCGGGGAAGAGCAGGTATGTGGATTCCAGTAACATGCGAAACTTCAGACCGCTCAAAACACGGCAGCTAGGCTTACATTTGGTAAAACGTGATTTGAAAGCGCAAAACCCCTCCGTGAAAAACTACACTGGCTCTCAGTCAAAGAACGCATCGCCTTCAAAATCTGCACCCTGGTTCACAAAATCATCTACGGAGAAACCCCGAGTTACATAACAGACTTGATCGACTTACCGATTAGAAATACATCCGAATCAACACGATCTTATCTAAATCTGCACTACCCAAGCTGCAAAGGACTTAAATACAAAACAACTTACGCATCTAGTTTTTCCTACATAAGCACACAACTGTGGAACGCATTACCAAAAGCCTTGAAAACGACGTACGACCACCTAAACTTCCGGAAATCACTAAAAACCAACCTGTTTAAAAAGGCATACCCTACCCATCCAACTTAAACGCCTAATCTCTGCAACACAACCGAACTAAAGCACGTAATGGACATAACACAACTCTTCCGTTCTCCGATTCCCTAATGTGGCTGTACCACATGAACTTGATCTTACCACAACATCACCCTGTATTTGTTCACACCGGAGCCTGCAAAGGCCTCTCCAGTACTATGTAAGCCACATTGAGCCTACAAATAGGTAGGAAAATGTGGGATACAAATGTAACAAATAAATAAAATAAATGAATTATAGAATAAGGAGTCTCTGCTTTTCATTGGTGCAAATGGATGCGCCTACATTTATACACGACCCCAGTGCTTAAACGCTATTCTTTAAACCTCACCTAATTTTAGGCACAGCTTATAGAACACTGCTTAAGTGGCTTTTTTTAGCATCAATTTTATAGACACCATTTATTGAATCTAGCCCAATATGCTATTATTCTAAATATTTATATGTGTAATTGGCACGTAGACGTTAGGTCTATATATAAAATTGCCCCCTTGACGCGAGCTTGTTTTTAGTTTAGGAGATAAATGTTCTGTGGAAGCAGCTGCTCCCTCTTTGTCTATCGAGCCAGCGGAAAGCACTTTGTGCTAATCCCTATCATTTTTTTCCTGGCACAAGCCCACAGAGTGGACACGTAGAGCTGTCTGAGGCTCATTGCACGAGAAGAGAGACTGGCACCGTTTTTTAGACTGGCTTCAGCCCAACTAAGACAGGTTTAAAAGCAGTTTCTGTTCTCTCTCTCTTAGACCTTTCCTGCTTAGCAAATTGCTAGCGTTCGTTTTGCCAAAGGAAACTGCAATAGCTTTTTGCTTTTCTCAAAATAGGAATTTTAGGAAGAAGGCATCTCCACCTGTCAAGAGCTGCATTTACACTTCTAGACCACATGCACATGGCAATTTCAGAAAGCTGCTATTTACAGCTGGAGCTCTGTGCCTTGCAGAGATTTAAGGGCTGCATGTTGGAGGCGTGGTTTGGATGGGCTGAAAATCTGCAGGCGTATTCCCCAGTTTACAACTGGAATACACATATCGGAGGAGATTCCATATATGATGCCTAAAAAAATCAGCGCTGGAATCAGTGCTGACTAAGCGTATTCTATAATCGGCACCTAGATTTAGGCACTGATCAGCACGCTCATTCTTGAACCTTCACTACCCCAGCTGCAAAGGACTTAAATATAAGTCCACATACAGTATGCTACTACTACTACTATTTAGCATTTCTATAGCCTTACAAAGCATACGCAGCGCTGCACAAACATAGAAGAAAGACAGTCCCTGCTCAAAGAGCTTACAATCTAGTAGACAAAAAATAAAGCAAACAAATCAATTAATGTGTAGAGGAAAGAGGAGAAGAGGGTAGGTGGAGGCGAGTGGATACAAGTGGTTACGAGTCAAAAGCAATGTTAAAGAGGTGGGCTTTCAGTCTAGATTTAAAGATGGTCAAGGATGGGGCAAGACGTAGGGGCTCAGGAAGTCTATTCCAGGCATAGGGCGCAGCAAGACAGAAGGAGCGAAGTTTGGAGTTGGCAGTAGCGGAGAAGGGAACGGGAAGGACAAGTGTGGAGAGATACTGGGGAGCAGCAGAGTGAGTACATTTATAGGTTAGTAGAAGAAGTTTGAACAGGATGTGAAAATGGATAGGGAGCCAGTGAAGCGACTTGAGGAGAGGGGTAGTATGAGTAAAGCGACCCTGGCGGAAGACGAGACGGGCAGCAGAGTTTTGAACCGACTGGAGAGGGGAGAGGTGACTAAGTGGGAAGCCAGCAAGAAGCAGATTGCAGTAGTCCAAACGAGAGGTGATAAGGGTGTGGATGAGGGTCTTGGTAGAGTGCTCAGAAAGAAAGGGGCAGATTTTACGGATGTTGTAAAGAAAGAAACATATCCCGAAGCATATCATCCATCATAATATGCAAAGCTAAGTATTATCTTCCTTTTTTTGGTTTTGTTGATTTTTTAGCAATTACAGGAAGGGAGGGAGGCTAGTGCTGTGATGGTGGGTCCCAGTGATATGTCATAAGCTGTTCTATGGCTGTAGTACATACACTGCAATCTGAGCACTACAATAATATATTATTATACATCAATTTGCACTTATAGGACACTAATCTTATATAATGTGGATGTGAATTCAGGTTTCTAACATATTTTTGATGTAAAGAAAGAAACGACAGGTCTTGGCGATCTGCTGGATATGAGCAGAGAAGGAGAGAGAAGAGTCAAAGATAACCCCAAGGTTTCGAGCTGAGGAGACAGGGAAAATGAGAGAGCCATCAACAGAAATAGAAAACGGGGGGAGCGGGGAGGTGGGTTTGGGGGGAAAATGAGCAGCCAGCTTCTCCTACACAGGCGTGCAAATATGGAATGCGCTACCAAAGGCCATAAAAACAAATCTCTCTTGTCTGTCCCCTTCTCCTCTACTGCTAATTCCAGACTCCGTTCCTTCTATCTCGCTGCGCCACACGCCTGGAGTAGACTTCCCGAGCCTGTACGTCCAGCCCCGTCTTTGGCCGTTTTCAAGTCCAAGCTAAAAGCCCACCTCTTTGACGCCGCTTTTGAGTCCTAACCACTGCTTACTTGCCTGTACCTTTTCTCCCTTCCTCTTTAATTCCCCTTACCTCTTAGTTGTTCTGTCTGTTACCTGTCTTATTTAGATCGTGAACTCTTTGAGCAGGGACTGTCTTTATGTGTATGGTGTACAGCGCTGCGTATGCCTTGTAGCGCTATAGAAGAGTTAAGTAGTAGTAGTAATAAAAACAAGGCACGACTTTACAATCTTCCGAAAACTATTGAGAACCAATCTGTTCAAGAAGGCATACCACAACGACCAATCCTAAACAAAAGATAACTAGACGCTACATCAACTAGACGAAAACGAACTCTTTTACATCAGATTGATAACCTTCGCTGCCACTAATAAAGTTACACAATTCACACTACCAGGGCTGTGCCAAGGATCTGTGGCGCCCCCCCTGCAGAAGATCAGGTGGTGCCCCCCCGCAGATGAAGAGTTGGCGGAACACTGAGCGAAGGGAAGACTAGTAGAGACGTCGGGAGCGCCGCCTCCTTCACTGACGCTGCGCTTTCGCTGCCGGACGGAGGTAAATTTAAAAAGGATCTTGTTGGAGGGGAGAAGAAGGCGGGCAGTTGGGACATGGCAGCGGGAGGGCAAGGTAAGCATGGTGCGGCGGGGCGCCCCCCAGAGGATGGTGCCCTCCTGCCATGCTTACCTCGCTTACCGTGTTGGCACGGCCCTGCACACTACCACTTTTATCTCTCTTGCCGAAATGAACTGTATTTCTCATGCCGGAAATGAACTTTCTATATTTGATTATCTAACTTATTTTATAACTCTTATCATTCAGGATCTTCAATGCAATACCTCTTTGTATTCTATTGTACCATTTATCTGCCTTAATGCAATACCACTTGTAATTCTCTATCCGGATATGGCGATCGCCATTACGGCATAATGTAAGCCACATTGAGCCTGCAAATTGGTGGGAAAATGTGGGCTACAAATGCAACAAATAAATAAATAAATAAGATTATAGAATACGCTTAGTTGATATTTCAGCGCCGATATCTGTGCACATCCATTTACGCCAACAAAAACCTGGTGTAAATCTCAGCGCGTAGATTAAGGTGCACTGGGACATACTCTATAACTAGGTGACTAAATTTTGGAATGCCCATGAAACGCCCATTTCCCTGCCCCTTTTTGCCTCCGCACGTTAGAAGTTTGGCACACATCGTTACAGAATGCGCTTGGCGAGCTGTGTGCCTAAATTCTAATCAGTGCCAATTAATGCTGATTATTGCTTGTTAAGTGCTGTTGTCAGCGCTCATTAGCTTAAGCCAATTAAATTACACGCGGTGTTATAGAATCTGCGTAGATTTTGGCGCCTAAATCTAAGCACACTATATAGAATCCAGAGGATAGGGGTGAATTCTATAAATTGCACCCAAAAAATATCATCACTGAATAAACTCTTAAGTGCAATTCTGTAAGCCGCACCTAAAGACCAGTGCGGTTTATAAAATAACGTTTAAACGCAGAGGTTGTATATAAATTTAGGTGCGTCCATTTGCACCAATGAAAACATGGTGCAAACGGCCCACCTAAATTTAAGCACGGAATCCCCTTATTCTATAATTGCGTGCATAACTTAAAATCCAAGCCCACGCTTCACCCCGAAATGCCCAAACCCTTCCCATTTCCACCCCCCCTTTTTTGGGATGTGCATAAAAGTAAGGCATGAATCACATGCCTGAATTTACACACATAAATGTTAATTGATTTCAATTAGCACCAATAATTGCTTGTTAAAAAGCCAATTATCGGCACTAATTGGCTTTTTATTCATTCACATTGCGTGCACAATTTTGGGCAACTTTTATAGAGTCAGGGGGATAAGGTTAAAAATGTCCCCGTCAGATTTTGTAGTTGGAAACATAGGATTCTACCAAAAAATGGGAGATTGAAAACTGGACGGATATTGGTAGGTATGGAGGGGCCCAATTGGGCTTTTTTTTTTAGAAGAGGAGTACTAGTGCATGCTTCCATGGAGAGGCCACCGTGCCAAGGGCGAAGGCAGACTGAAGCACGGGAAGAAGGGGGGGGGGGGAGGAGGGGCTGAGCTAAGTGTTTAACCAGATGAGCAGGCCATGGGTCTCAAGCAGTTGAGGTAGGGTTGAGAGATTGGATAGTTTCCAGCCTGCTGCACTATGTCCAGGCTTTATGTGGCACCAGGCCTACACACAGCCAGTTAAGTCGATACTGAGAACTTAACCGGCCATGGGTTACTGTCAGAGGCGTAGCCAGGTGGGGTGCAAGGGGAGCAGTCGCTCCCCCAGATGGATTTTGAATGAAATGGCGCCTATGTGGATTGGCCCTTCAGCCTTACACTGGAGCCTGTTTTACAATAGGTCTGCTCCCCCTGGTGGCAAGAGTGGAGGAGTGGCCCAGTGGTTAGGGTGGTGGACTTTGGTCCTGGGGAACTGAGGAACTGAGTTCGATTCCCACTTCAGGCACAGGCAGCTCCTTGTGACTCTGGGCAAGTCACTTAACCCTCTATTGCCCCATGTAAGCCGCATTGAGCCTGCCATGAGTGGGAAAGCACAGGGTACAAATGTAACAAAAATAAAATAGATACTATTGGAGATTCTACATGAAATGTTGCTATTCCACTAGCAACATTCCATGTAGAAGGCTGCGCAGGCTTCTGTTTCTGTGAGTCTGACGTCCTGCACGTACGTGCAGGACGTCAGACTCACAGAAGCAGAAGCCTGCGCGGCCAAATTGGTGATCTGCAAGGGCCGACTTCTACATGGAATGTTGCTAGTGGAATAGCAACATTCCATGTAGAATCTCAAATAGTAGCACCAGTGGAGGAGTGGCCTAGTGGTTAGGGTGGTGGACTTTGGTCCTGAGGAACTGAGTTCAATTCCCACTTCAGGCACAGGCAGCTCCTTGTGACTCTGGGCAAGTCACTTAACCCTCCATTGCCCCATGTAAGCCGCATTGAGCCTGCCACGAGTGGGAAAGCACGGGGTACAAATATAACAAACAAAAAAACCAAAACCTCGCTACGCTTCTGGTTACTGAATAAAGATAGGACTGTGTTTTATGGGGTGACATACATACGGTTACTCTGGCTGGTTAAGTGCTGACTCTGCCCCTGGAACACCCCCAAAATTGTCGGTTTTCATGTAGATGCCAACCGCTAAGTTTCAGTGACAAAAACCAGTTAAGTACAAAACAAGTGATTTGGGCAGGTTAAATCGGTGTTAATATCGACCAGGTAGTTTATATATTTAGTTGAAGCCTGATGCATAGGAGACCTGAATGAAATAGACAGTGTTTGTGGTAGTCAGTGCTGGATTCCAGGGCTCTGTCCTTTCCTGGTTCTCTTCCTACCTCTCCCTCCGCACCTTTAGTGTTCACTCTGGTGGATCCTCTTCTACTTCTATCCCTTTGCCTGTCGGCGTACCTCAGGGTTCTGTTCTTGGTCCCCTCTACACTTCTTCCCTTGGTTCATTAATCTCATCCCATGGCTTTTCCTACCATCTCTATGCTGATGACTCCCAAATCTACCTTTCTACCCCTGATATCTCACCTTGCATCCAAACCAAAGTTTCAGCGTGCTTGTCTGACATTGCTGTCTGGATGATTCAACGCCACCTGAAATTAAATATGACCAAAACCGAGCTTCTCATTTTCCCCCCCAAACCCACCTCCCCGCTCCCCCCGTTTTCTATTTCTGTTGATGGCTCTCTCATTCTCCCTGTCTCCTCAGCTCGAAACCTTGGGGTCATCTTTGACTCTTCTCTCTCCTTCTCTGCTCATATCCAGCAGACCACCAAGACCTGTTGTTTCTTTCTTTACAACATCCGTAAAATCCGCCCCTTTCTTTCCGAGCACTCTACCAAAACCCTCATCCACACCCTTGTCACCTCTCGTTTAGACTACTGCAATCTGCTTTTTGCTGGCCTCCCACTTAGTCACCTCTCCCCTCTCCAGTCGGTTCAAAACTCTGCTGCCCGTCTCATCTTCCGCCAGGGTCGCTTTACTCATACTACCCCTCTGCTCAAGACCCTTCACTGGCTCCCTATCCGTTTTCGCATCCTGTTCAAACTTCTTCTACTAACCTATAAATGTATTCACTCTGCTGCTCCCCAGTATCTCTCCACACTCGTCCTTCCCTACACCCCTTCCCGTGCACACCGCTCCATGGATAAATCCTTCTTATCTGTTCCCTTCTCCACTACTGCCAACTCCAGACTTCGCGCCTTCTGTCTCGCTGCACCCTACGCCTGGAATAAACTTCCTGAGCCCCTACGTCTTGCCCCATCCTTGGCCACCTTTAAATCTAGACTGAAAGCCCACTTCTTTAACATTGCTTTTGACTCGTAACCACTTGTAACCACTCGCCTCCACCTACCCTCCTCTCTTCCTTCCCGTTCACATTAATTGATTTGATTTGCTTACTTTATTTATTTTTTGTCTATTAGATTGTAAGCTCTTTGAGCAGGGACTGTCTTTCTTCTATGTTTGTGCAGCGCTGCGTATGCCCTGTAGCGCTATAGAAATGCTAAATAGTAGTAGTAGTAGTAGTAGATATGTATATTCAGATCCACTGACTGTGTACAGCAGTGCTGAACACTTGAATTAATTCAAACACTGCAGCCAGCGTTATGCTAAAACGCTGACCACTGTGGATGCAAATAGTAACATAGTAACATAGTAGATGACGGCAGAAAAAGACCTGCATGGTCCATCCAGTCTGCCCAACAAGATAAACTCGTGTATACCTTACCTTGATTTGTACTTGCCTTTTTCAGGGCACAGACCGTACAAGTCTGCCCAGCAGTATTTCCCGCCTCCCAACCACCAATCCCGCCTCCCATCACCGGCTCTGGCACGGACCGTATAAGTCTGCCCTTCACTATCCTTGCCTCCCAACCACCAACCACTCTTCCCCCACCTGCTCCGCCACCCAATTTCGGCTAAGCTTCTGAGGATCCATTCCTGCTGCACAGGATTCCTTTATGCACATCCCACGCATGTTTGAATTCCGTTACCGTTTTCCTCTCCACCACCTCCCGCAGGAGGGCATTCCAAGCATCCACCACCCTCTCCGTGAAAAAATACTTCCTGACATCTTTTTTGAGTCTGCCCCCCTTCAATCTCATTTCATGTCCTCTCGTTTTACCGCCTTCCCGTCTCCGGAAGAGATTTTTTTTGCGGATTAATACCTTTCAAGTATTTGAACGTCTGTATCATATCACCCCTGTTCCTCCTTTCCTCCAGGGTATACATGCCCCTAGGATTTTCCTAGAACCTGTACGGCTACTAGAACCGTACTCTTAAGATATTCCGGTATAGCTAACCTCCTTCAGAGCTTCCAGCTACTAATCTACTAATCGGGGCATCCTGTTTTAGCGTAGTTTATTACGCCCACAATATCATTTGACATTTCTCCAGGTTATCACTGCATACGCCAAAAGCAGCACTGAATTAAAAACTAATTATTATTACTCGGGAGTATTGTCTGGCTCTGCTTGCCAGTTAATTATGGCACAAGGTGAAGAGAGGAAACAGTTAGCTGGGGATTTGCTAATAATCAAGCTCTCTGATATTATAGGGGCACATTCATGATATCTTATTAAAATGCAAATGTGCAAACTGGCCGGACCCTGTTGTTTCCTTATGAAATGTCCACTTTTCCTCTTTTGCCCTCCAGAACAGAATCTACTTTTACATATGTTGTTTCTTTATACAGTAATATATCACAAAGGAGAAAGAGAACAAAACTACCAAGTAATCAAAAAAAGGGGGAAAGGCTCTCACAATAGCTGTGGCACAGAAAAAAATACTTAAATCTGACCCAGTGGTACCACGGGGGCCTAGGCCCCCGTAGATTTGGCCCTGGACCCCCCCTACCGATGACCCTCTCGACCCCCCCCTCCCGCCGCCAACCCGCCATCGCCGTCGCCTACTTTTCCTGGCAGGGGACCCCAACCCCCGCCAGCCGAGTTCCTCTTCTTCCGGCGCAAGGCTTCGTTCAGTTTCTGAGTCTGACGTCCTGCACGTTGTACGTTGTACATGCAGGACGTCGGACTTACAGAAACAGAACGAAGCCTTGCAGATCAGCCAGCGAGGTCATCTTCTTCTGGCGCAAAGCTTTGTTCAGTTTCCGAGTCTGACGTCTTGCACGTTGTACGTTGTACGTGCAGGACGTCGGACTTACAGAAACAGAACGAAGCCTTGCAGATCAGCCAGCGAGGTCATCTTCTTCCGGCGCAAGGCTTCGTTCAGTTTCTGAGTCTGACATCCTGCACGTTGTACGTGCAGGACGTCAGACATAGAGGGGAATAATCGAATGTCGCCGGCGAAATAGGTCGCCGGCGATCTATTTTGGCGGCGGCGCAACAGCTGGCCGGAACCGTATTTTCAAAAAGGATGGCTGGCCATCTTTTTTTTCGATAATACGGTGTGGGCCGGCGAAATGCCTTGGATTTCGCCGGGTTTGAGATCGCCAGTTTTGTTTTTCCACGATAATGGAAAAAACTGCCGGCAATCTCAAACCCGGCGAAATCCAAGGCATTTGGCCGTGGGAGGAGCCAGCATTTGTAGTGCAATTGTCCTCCTCACATGCCAGGACACCAACTGGGCACCCTAGGGGGCACTTCAAACGTCTTTTATAAACAACCAAATTAGCTTCCAGGTGCACAGCACCCTTCCCTTGTGTGCTGAGTCCCTCAAAACCCACTGCCCACAAGTGTGCACCATTACCCTAGCCCTAAGGGCTGAAGGGGGGCACCTACATGTGGGTACAGTGGGTTTTGGGGGGTTTGGGAGGGCTCAACATTACCCACCACAAGTGGAACAGGTAGGGGGGGGATGGGCCTGGCTCTGCCTTTCTGCAGTCCACTGCAACCAACAACAACTGTTCCAGGGACCTGCATACTGCTGTCAGGGTGCTGGGTATGACATTTGAGGCTGGCATACAGGCTGGCAAAAAAGGTTTGTATTTTAATAATTTTAGTGTGGGAGGGGGTTGGCGACCACTGGGGGAGTAAGGGGAGGGCATCCCCCATTCCCTCCGGTGGTCATCTGGTCAGTTGGGGCACCTTTTTGAGGCTTGGTCGTGAAAATAAAAGGATCAAGTAAACCCGGCGAAATACTGCTTATCGCCGGGTTTTATTTTTCCATTATCCACGAAAGCCAGCCATCTGGTAGCCACGCCCAAGCCTGCCCATGTCCCGCCTTCGCTTCGCCGCCAACACGCCCCTTTGAACTTTCGCCGGCGAGGCGAAGGGAAAGCGGCGAAGCTATCACAAATGTAGCTTTCGAATATATGCTTTTCGCCGCTTTTGCGAAATCGCCGGCCATATCCCGATTTGTGTCGGGAAATAGCCGGCGATTACTTTCGATTATAAGCTGGTTACAGAAACAGAACGAAGCCTTGCAGATCAGCCAGTGAGGTCCTCTTCTTCCGGCACAAGGCTTCGTTCTGTTTTTGTGAGTCTGACGTGTACATGCAGGACGTCAGACTCAGAAACAGAACGAAGCCTTGCGCCGGAAGAAGAGGACCTCGGCTGGCGGGGGTTGAGGTCCCCCGCCAGCAAAGGTAGGCGACGGTGGCGGCGGGGGGGGGGGTCGAGAGGGTTGGCGGCAGGGGGAGGTCAAAGTTGGTGGAGGCGGCGGTGGCGGGGAGGGGCGGCAATGGCATGGGGGTCAGCGGTGCCAGGGGAGGGGCTAAAATGTGCCCCCTCACCTCGGGCTCTGGACCCCCCTCCCGCCAAAGTCTGGCTACGCCCCTGGTAAAAAGGGCTCCCCAAATTTCTGTTCTGCACAATCCTACATTCTTGGCGGATTACAGAAATCACATACACAATCATTAAAACGCATTTCCATGACAACAAAAAAGATTCATTGATAACAGTGATTGATCCAAGGTAGCCGCACGTCAGCCCTTAAAGCCTGTTTCCCCCTGTCCTAATATTCGTACACGTGCAGAAGGAAAGCTGTGCACTTTGCCAGTGCCGTAGAGAGAGCTAATGGCACCCAGGGCGGGATTTCTATCTGAGAGAGCTTAATGATGAAAAGCATGTTTACCCGTGTTTTCTTTTTAATCTAAAATGTGTGGCCACAAAATAGTTCTCACCAATGGTACCATTTAATTCACTCTTTTCTACCTCCATTGATAAAATTGATCTCCTGTTCTTAACCCACCACTCCATTACAGAAACATGAGTCTTTCATTTTTTTCCTTGATTAAGGTAGCAATTACACATGTAATAGATTCAATTTGCATAATTAAAGAGTATTTAAAAAATCTTTTTTTGTATATATGTTATTTACCCTCCTCCTTCACCTTTCTAATAACAGCAGAATTAGCTTCTGGCCTAGTTTCCGTCAGATCACGCCGCCTTTCTGCTTTCAGTTGCAGTCTTGGGAATAGCTTTCAAAATCATTTTGAGTGTGCAATTTAAAAAGCCATTTTTTGTGTGCATGAAAATAGGCAACTAAAATGGTGCATCTGTGTAAAATTATATGCATATAGCATGTAGATGCCCATCCTGGTTATTTTCGAAGGAGAAGGCCGGCCGTCTTCTGACACAAATCAGGAGATGGCCGGCCGTCTCCTAAATCTTGCCAAATCGGTATTATCGAAAGCCAATTTTGGCCGGCTTCAACTGCTTTCCGTCGCAGAGCCAGCCAAACTTCAAGGGGGCGTGTCGGCAGGGTACGGAAGTTGGGACGGGGGCGTGGTTACGAGATGGCCGGCTTCGCCCGATAATGGAAAAAAGAAAGCCGGCCCTGACGAGCATTTGGCCGGCTTTACTTGGTCCCTTTTTGTTAACGACCAAGCCTCAAAAAGGTGCCCGAACTGACCAGATGACCACCGGAGAGAATTGGGGATGACCTCCCCTGACTCCCCCAGTGGTCACCAACCCCCTCATACCCAAAACAAAAAATAAAAAAAACATTTTTTTGCCAGCCTCTATGCCAGCTTCAAATGTCATACCCAGCTTCATCACAGCACTATGCAGGTTCCTGGAGCAGTTTTTAGTGGGTGCAGTGCACTTCAGGCAGGCGGACCCAGGCCCATCCCCCTCTACCTGTTACACTTGTGGTGGTAAATGGGAGCCTTCCAACCCCCCCCCCCAAAAAAAAACCCACTGTACCCACATCTAGGTGCCCCCTTCATCCCTAAGGGCTATGGTAGTGGTGTACAGTTGTGGGTAGTGGGTAGTCGACCCAGCCCATTCCAAACCCAACATAAAATATAATCACACCAAATTCATTCTCCAGCAAGCCTTGTAGTGATGTCAAGCCCTTACCTGTGCTCGAGGTGGTATCGCACCCAAGAATTTCATCTCCCCGATTACATAGCACTGCATTTAATCCTTAATCCACCTCACCAAAATTGGCTGTCTGGAAAGGTTTCCTTCTTCCTCACTCCCCTCAGCTGCAAATTTCAATCCCCCCCCCCCCCCCCCCCCCCTAACAACAACAACCATAAGAATTCAAACCCCAACAAGAAAATCCACCTCCCCACACATGATATGAAGGTTTAGCAGGAAGGGGATCAACTTTTCACACACTTTCCCTCACAACTTCTCAACGCTTCCAAACCCCACAAGCCTTGATATCCTCAGCCTTAACCCCTCCCTCAAGCCCTATACCAACAGTCAAGCTCCCTTGAACTCTTACCAGCAACTATCTCCCACGTCCTTTCACCTTACATAGTAACATAGTAAATGACGGCAGATAAAGTCCATCCAGTCTGCCCAACAAGGTAAACTCATCTTACATGGTATTGTCAGGATTGCGGGAGGTCAAAATTATTGCTGGACATATTAATATGAAACCAGCTTGACAATATTAAACCAGCTTCTGACCTCTGATAAACTCTCCCCCCTCCCCTTCAGGAACCACTGAGGATGGCACCAAATGGTGGTCAGAGGCCTGATAGCCCTTTGGTTTCTCAATTACTCTTGATTAACATACCTTTTGTTCCATCTGGCCTTGGTTGCTCTGAAGCCCTGCTCCCAGATATCCTGACAGGTATGTGATACTTTGTATGTATACCCCAGTTTGATTTGTTCTTGCCTTTCTTAGGGCATAGACCGTAGAAGTCTGCCCAGTACTGTTCTTTTACTAAGTTCTGAAGCTAATTCTCACATTAACCAGCACGAAGAACTACATATTTTAACAGACATTTTAATTTAGAAAGAAATATGTGCGTTTAACACTGCTAATATCTCCTTATCTTCTTGACTCTTGGTATCTATGTGACAAACTTGAAATACATGCTTAAGACAAGGAAAATTGTTATGATCAAGGTGGCGAGCCCTTGGTCCGCAATTATGGAAGCTGCAGTAGACAAATCTTCGGCTGGGTAGGGGAGCTGCTCCCGAAGACACTCAGGGGCAGACTCAAGGACAGACTGTGCCTCAGGAACAAGGCAGGACCGCAGGAACAGGTAACGTCTCAGGAACTAGGCAGCACCTCTGGAACAGGTAGCAACTAGAATCTAGACATCGTCTCTGGAACAGGTAGCATCTCTGGAACAGATAATGTCTCAGGAACTAGGCAGCACATCTCAAATAGATAGCGTCTCAGGAACTAGGCAGTGCCCCAGGAACAGGTATCGTCTAAGGAACTAGGCAGCCCCGGGCAGCTCAAGCTTCTCAAGGAGTCTCGTGCATCTCAAAAGGTCTCAGGCATCTCAAGAACACAGTGGACCAAGGAAGATACAAAGACATAGGAGTATGACTTGAGGCAATTAAATGCCCCACTGAGAAGACATCAGCTCCTGCATCATGCGTAGGCATGCTGAGTAGGAAAGATGTCCAAGGCACACCCACACAGCCCCGCTGGTTTGCTGCTGCCGTCAGATAGCTGCAAATCTCAGCTGTGCCTGGTGGCTGTCAGTGGACATCCTGCTCGCTAGTCCCAGTAGAATTGTGCAGGGCCGCTGAGAGACTGAGCCGGGCCTGGGGCAAGGCCGCCCCCAGGTCCCCCCGCCCCCCAATCGCTACCACTGTCGCCACAGTCCCTCGTCTCCACCCGCCTATCCCCGGCCCCATCAACAGCCTCCTCTGTCTGCCACTAGGCCCCCTGTATTCAAATCGGCAGCACCTCACCTCCGTGTGAACGTGGCAGATCGCCTCCCTTCAGACCCTCCCTCACTGTGTCCCGCCCTCGCGGAAACAGGACATTACATCAGACGAGGGTGGAACACAGTGAGGGAGGGTCTGAAGGGAGGAGATCTGCCACTTTCACACGGAGGTGAGATGCTGCCGATTTGAATGCAGTGGGCCCGGTGGCAGATGGAGGGGGGCTGTCGACGAAGCCGAGGGCCAGCGGCCTGGGAGCAGGAGACTTCGGCACCGGGCCCCCCTTGGAGGCCCAGGCCTGGGGAATTTTGTCCCCCCCCCCCCCCCCCCCCCCCCCCTCGGCAGCCCTGGTATTGTGACAAAATTTCCTTCTTTGAGATGAGACATGGGGACAGGGACCTAGTCAAAATAAATAAACCAGTTTATTTTATATTTTATTCAGAACATTGAAGCTCACAGATATATTTGTGGATCCCCTGAAGAAGCTGTGAGCGGCAAAATGGGTCTCCATTGTGATCGTTTTTGAGCCTAAAGTTAAGTGCTTCTGTTTTTTCCTGCTTTGCATTGAAGAAATGAGTGAAGATTTTTGATGTGATTTAAGATTTGTGCAAGCATTTAAAAAAAAAATTAAAAATGAAATTCTAATGGAGGTTTTTGGCCAAGAATAGATACGAGTTTGCTGTGAGCGAAGTGTAACAGGTCAAACAAAGGAGTACCAGTAATTGAACCGCACAGCTAAAAACAGTTGAGGTCTTTTCTGCCATTATTTTTGAAGTTGCTTTTGAAGTTACTATATTTAGTTGCTATGAACAATGTTAAATAAATGAAGATGCAGGGTTATATTGAGCTCCGCTGATATGTTTTTGGTATTTGTAAAAAAACAAAAAAAAAACAAAGACACAATGCAACATACATAACACACGATTCTTAGGCTGTGCCCAGCAGGTCATCATCTAATGTGGTACTGCATCCTCCCACGGTGGGTATGTAGAGGTGAGAGATCACATCTTGCTGTAGAGCAAACAAGCCAGAAAATCAACAACGACCTGATCGACCTTTCAACCAGAAACAGATCAATGTCCTCACGTACTTACCTCAATTTACACCTTCCCACCTGCAAACGTATTAAATACAAAACCTACTATGCATCCAGTTTCTTATTTTTGGGCAGCCAGCTCTGGAATGCTCTACCAAGATCCATCCGAACAATCAACGATTATCTACCCTTCAGAAAAATGTTAAAGACACATCTCTTCAAGCAAGCTTACCCTAACGACCCAACTTAACCTTATAGCCCACCCACACAACTCCTGCTCTGAAGATGATTATACCTTAAACCATGTCTCCCAACTCCTTATACTTATTCCCAGTCTTCTCGTCCCATCTTCCCTACACTTTCCTTCTATCTTGCCTTGTTTACCTTTCCATGTTCAATTCACATATTCTTGTACCTTACTACTACTACTACTACTATTTATCATTTCTATAGCGCTACAAGGCATACGCAGCGCTGTACACCATACACGAAAAGACAGTCCCTGCTCAAAGAGCTCACAATCTAAACATGGAATGTTGCTAGTGGAATAGCAACATTCCATGTAGAATCTCAAGTAATAGCAACATTCCAGAATCTCAAATAGTAACAACATCCCATGTTCCACTGCACTAACCACTAGGCTACTCCTCCACTAGCAGCATTCCATCTAGAAGCCTGCCCTTGCAGATCAGCAATGCGGCCGCGTAGGCTTCTGTTTCTGTGAGTCTGATGTCCTGCACGTACGCAGGACGTCAGACTCACAGAAACAGAAGCCTGCGCGGCCGCATTGCTGATCTGCAAGGGCAGGCTTCTACATTACTACTACTACTTATCACTTCTATAGCGCTACAAGGCATACGCAGCGCTGTACACCATACATGAAAAGACAGTCCCTGCTCAAAGAGCTCACAATCTAAAAATGGAATGTTGCTAGTGGAATAGCAACATTCCATGTAGGATCTCAAATAGTAGCAACAGAATCTCCAATAGTAGCAACATTCCATGTAGAATCTCAAATAGTAGCAACATTCCAGAATCTCAAATAGTAACAACATCTCATGTTCCACTGCATTAACCACTAGGCTACTCCTCCACTAGCAACATTCCATCTAGAAGCCTGCCCTTGCAGATCAGCAACACAGCCGCGCGGCAGCGTTGCTGATCTGCAAGGGCAGGCTTCTACATTACTACTACTACTACTTATCACTTCTATAGCGCTACAAGGCATACGCAGCGCTGTACACCATATACAAAAAGACAGTCCCTGCTCAAAGAGCTCACAATCTAAATAAGACAGGTAAACAGTGTTTATTTCAGTTTGTAATAGTCTTCTTACAATGCTTTATAATTCTATTTACTGTGCAAGCCGCATTGAACCTGCTGTGTGTGGGAAAGCGCGGGGTACAAGTGTAATAAATAAAATAAACAAGTGAATGTATAAGTTCACTCATTTAGTGTGAGGGGTTTATTGCAGTTTACTGATAGCCTTCTGATGTTGTGCACTCTTTAATTTACCTCTCCACCTCACCATGGGGTCCTTTTACTAAGCCACGATAAGAAGTGGTCTGCATTAGTGTAGGCGTGTGTGAACTGCTATGGATTTACAGCCTGTCTCACTAACACAGACTGCTCAATACATACAGTGGATTCTTTTGGATTCGTAACAAGTAAATGAAACCTTTATTAGAGGAGCTGAATTCCACAATGATTAGCTATATACACACAATAATGAGAAACGATCATAAACAATCAGTACATCACTGGTCTCTACATCTAAGCAAAGCAAAGTGTTATTAGACTAGGAAATAAAGCAATAATACACTATAGATACAACATCACTGGTCTCCATCATCCAGGCTCTTATCATCAGCTGGGGGGGTCCGTTACAGCGAGAGCTAGGAGCTTTTGGACCAGGAACAAACCTTCTGCACGACACATCTGCCCACAGATGAACCCCCGAGTTTCACTGCAGGGAGGGCCCCTTTTTATTAAGCTCTTAGCTAAGGAAAGTTACAGAATCTTAGGTCTGTGGGAACATGGTCACATGATCTCCCAAGTCCAGGTGGCCAAGCTGGGCCTGGGAAACAAGTGCCATCCTCCCCTTTGCATACCAAATTAGTTAGAGCTGTGTCTTATCTTCCGCATTCCAACTTATTTTTGTATTTCCAAGAAAAGTTACTTTCGGTCAAAGACAAGATTTCAGAGTGTATTATCGGACAAAAGCAGGGTTAAAAAGCAATCCTTTAAGGTAGCACTTTAAACAATCATTTTTAAACAGAATTAAGAATTACTTCTAATCAACAATACAGACCCCGAGTGCACTGGTCGGTCCAGACAGGGTTGAAAAACAATCTTTAAAATTCACTTCCATTACAGTGTGTTTTGGGTTCGCGCCGGGCCAGTTTTTACCATGTTTCCAAAAAAGGACTTTTTTTTTTTAATGGGACGGGAATAGGACATGCGATAAATCTGAAACCAGCGCATGCCTAAAACTGGCCTGAGCCCTTAATGCCACCCATTGATCTACACATGCTGTGACCAGTCGGCACGCGCCAACTGCTGATTGCCTCCGGAAACGCCGCGCATGGAAGGAAATAAATAAATCATCCAGGCATTATGGGTAAGCTGCAAATCTGACATTACCACCAGGGGGCACTGTAGCCTGGCGGTAGTCTCATTTTGGCGCACGCCGCACATGCGTACAGCCTAACACGTCTTTGTAAAAGGGCCCTAGAATTTGTTAAATAAATCATGCTTGGGACTGCATCAACCTGATGACATCCATTTGTATGATGTAGGTTTGGATATTTTTAACAATGCCATGCAAGATGTTATTGAGATGTTAAACCTCAGGGAAAGCCACAGCTAGGGCTACTAAGTCACTGTTCTGAACCATGGTGAGGTGGAGAGGTAACTTAAAGACCGCACAACAGTGGCGTAGCTACGTGGGGCCTGAGCCCCCGTAGATTTGGCCCTGAACCCCCTGCCGACGACCCTCTCGACCCCCCTGCCTCCAACCCGCCATCGCCTACCTTCGCTGGCGGGGGACCTCAACCCCCGCCAGCCGAGGTTCTCTTCTTCTCGCAAAAGGCTTCCTTCTGTTTCTGACGTACGTGCAGGACGTCAGAAACAGAAGGAAGCCTTTTGCGAGAAGAAGAGAACCTCGGCTGGCAGGGGTTGGGGTCCCCTGCCAGCAAAGGTAGGCGACAGTGGGTTGGGAGTGGCGGGGGGGTCAAGAGGGTCGTCGGCAGGGGGGGAGCAAAGGTGGTGGGTGGCGGGGGTCGGCAATTGCGGGCGGGCAGGCAGGCGGGAGGGGGTGTTGGCAATGTCGGGGGGTGTCGGCGGGGGGGGGGGGGGTCAGTGGCACCAGGGGGGGCTAAAATGTGCCCCCTCACCTCGGGCTATGGACCCCCCTCCCGTAGAAGTCTGGCTATGCCCCTGGACTGCACAACATCAGAAGGCTATCAATAAACTGCATTGGTCCTAGAATCAGATGTACCTCTTTTGTATCGAAGGCCAACAAATCATGAGAGCTAGAGAGGGTGTCCCTATCTTCTATAGGAAATGGACCCAAACTTCAGGTTGATAAAGACCTGACATAAAGATACCACATGCCACATGGCTTTTTCTAGCCAAGGGGATTGGCACCGAAAGATATTAATGGGTCAGGTTGAGTTTCTATGGTCCTCCATGGAAGAACAAAGCAAAGAGTAATTTCCTTTGATGGTGAGTACCAATAGGAATATGTAATTAAGGTCCAAATGCTGGAAGTGTTTGATGGCTTTCTGACCTGGTGTATCTCGAATGTTACCTCCCAATGATGTTAGAATTATGTTCGAAATAGTTTGCATCAATATAGGCTGTGCAATATTTTGATTATTGTGTTAAGTTACTATGAACAGTTTTAACCTATTCTGCAGCCTTATCAATAAAATTCCACCACTATCAGAACCTGAAAGCGTGTATCACTGCCTTTTTGTGACGACCTAGGGGCTAGGGAAGAGAGGGGGAAGGGAGGGTGGTAGGGAGTAAAAACAACGGAGTCACCACCTACCCTGTTTGTGATTTACCCATATTAGTCTTCTATCAACACCAGCAATAGGGTAGAGTCATAATGATCATCCAATCTGCCCAGTTTGTTTTCTGATGCAATATCATAGCTTCCAGTTGATCTCCGTCTTCTTCCCTCCCCTCCCCACTGCTTGGAGGTGAGGGATACTCTGCTTATCCCATACATTCTTGAAGCTCATCACTGTTTATCCCTCTACCACCTCCTCTGGGAGTCCATTTCATTCTGATAAAAAAATATTTCCTTGTGTGACCTCTTGTCTTGGGGTTTTCTTTCCACTGAGTAGGTTTCCTTCTTCTGTATTATTTATACCATGGAACTATTTCAATGTCTCTTTCCTGAAGACTCATTTTAAAATTATGCTGTTACAGAACCTATGAATTGACTCGTAGTTATCTTGATCCTATTATAGTATAGAATGGAAAGAAATTAATTGTAAAATCAATAAAAACAATATATCTGTGTTGTGTATGTTCTAGGCTGTTCTGAAATAGGCAAATGGAAATCCAATAGTTAGACCTTCGTCATAATGGATTGCAACCGCATTCACGTCAGTGTATTGAACAGAGGATGGATATATACAAAGATGTATTGGCATTGCCAAATCAAACTTGAAAAGCAAGTTCTGGGAGTGTATTCCAGAGAACAGATACCAAAATGCATCTAACATAACGTTGTCACTTGCAGGCAAATCATAATAAGTCTTTTCGATTGTATTTTCATTTTTTCTGGATTGAAAAAGATTGCTAGGAGGCCAATACAATTGAGTCTCATATAAAACTAAGAGTTAAACTGGTTTATTTATTTTGACTATGTCCCCGTGCCCGTGCCTTGTCCCAAAGAATGAATTTTCCTTGGTCGTAAGCCTGTATTTCAAGTTTGCCACATAGAAACCGAGCGTCAAGAAGATAAGGAAATATTAGCCGTGTAAAATTATATATTTCTTTCTAAATTAAAATGTCTGTCAAAATATGTAGTCATCGTGCTGGTTAATGTGAGAATTATTTAATTACATGAGGGTTTGTTTATTTTAAATTATCAAATATATTTATTTAATTAGGACATGAAAGGCGTGAGTCAAAAATAGGCATTTATTTAAGTGACATTGGGGATGCAATCTCCACGGCAACTGCCTCGTGTAATCTGATGGCTGTCTTTAATCAACTTGGATAAGTCAGTTGATAATGACCTAATCCTTAACTATTAATACTCATCTGAGAAGCTGTCCTGGGAGGCTCATGAGAACGCATATTCACCTGACATGGGACTATGATATACTCAGTGTTGTCTCATAGGGTAAATACAGAGACACATGAGTGGCCAATTGGTAATGCAGATGCTAACTGTTTGATAGTTTGCAGGGAACAAGTGAGAACACAGTAACTAAGTTCAGATTTCAGATCACTGAAGTTTTTTTAGAAGGTTCTACACATTTAAACACAAAGGCATTTCCTCATTTTGATGTATGAAGGCAACACCTCTAATGGCGTTTTAAATGGAGATTTTCGAAAGCCCTAATTCCATGGGTAGAAGGTTGGACGTGGTTTGAGCATGGTTTGCAGTGGCTGAAAAAGTACATGTGTAAAAATACATGTGTAAACTTGTTACTGGTGTAGCAATACTTAAAAGACAAAGCGGCTTATTTTTGAAAGCGAAGGGGGCCCATCTTTCGACACAAATCGGGGAGATGGGCGTCCTTATCTCAGGGGCGCCCAAATCGGCATAATTGAAAGCCGATTTTGGGCGTCCCCCAACTGCTTCCCGACGCGGGGATTCATTTGCTGATTTGGGCGTCCCCAACCTATTATCGAAAGGAAAGATGGACGCCCATCTTGTTTCGATGACACGGGTTTCCCCGCCCCTTCACGGGAGCCGTCCTGCGAGGACGGCCCCAGGAAAACTTGGGCGCCCCATTCGATTATGCCCCTCAAAAGGTTTCAGGGCTACGTTTACAAAGCGGCGGTAAGCCCAACACATTACCGCAGGCCATTTTTCAGCGCACCTTAGTAAAACGACCCCTTGTTAAATACAATACACAAACAATAATTAGGGCAGAATAGAATCTCACCACTTATATAATCTGATTCGAGGCTAACAAAAGATACCTCATTATACAGAAGAAAGCTAGCTCAGCACAGGGAGCTTGTTCAATGGCGATACACAGCCATGCCGCTTGCCTCCAGTGGCCATCTTGGCAATACTATGCATTTTTATTTTTATGAATCTGAAATTTGTGTGGTTATTTTGAAACTAATTCTGATTTTTCTTGAAAGCTTTGTGAAGTGATGCAGTCGATTCCCCTGATGCAGCTAAGGCGAAACAGGGCCTTGGTCGGGAATTCATGATTACAACAACTCAAATAAATAGGAATCCTACAATCAAATTTCCCCCAAAATTAAACAATAACAAATCAGAAAAATATAAATCTTTTTAAATGGTTAACATATCATCTTTATTAAACAATATAAACACAATAGTTACTCAACTTCTTATTCTATAAATGCACATATCAAAATCTCATATAAAAACATATAATAGTAACCATACATCCTTCATTCATACATTCATTACCCATAAAACCCAAAAAGCCAAAAATCCAAAGAAGCCAAAAGGCAACAGTCAGTCAAATCATCCCGTAGGAAGAACATCACAGGGTCCAAACCCTTAATATTCCAGCGGCATTAACAGCCAATGCTGCCTATCTGCAGGGTATTAAATTCTCCTTGGAACAAGACTGAACTCCATCAATTTTAGATCAGTTGGCCAAGTCCACAAGACTCTTCACATCAATAGTTCCACCTCTTTATCTCCTATATTTCAAAAATCAACATATATTAATGCCACTGTTATACTTTTTTAAAAAATAACATTTTTAGGAAACTGTTTAGAATGCCGTGGAGTGGGAACAGGCGGATGTGAAGCGTCTGTTCACGCTTTCCAAAAATACTAGGACTAGGGGGCCTGCGATGAAACTACAGTGTAGTAAATTAAAACAAATCGGAGAAAAATGTTTCTTCACCCAACACATAATTAAACTCTGGAATTCGCTGGCCGGAGAATGTGGTGAAGGGCGGTTAGCTTAGCAGAGTTTAAAAAGGGGTTAGACGGTTTCCTAAAGGACAAGTCCATAACCACTACTAAATGGACTTGGGAAAAATCCACAATTCCAGGAATAACATGTATAGAATGTTTGTACGTTTGGGAAGCTTGCCAGGTGCCCTTGGCCTGGATTGGCCGCTGTCGTGGACAGGATGCTGGGCTCGATGGACCCTTGATCTTTTCCCAGTGTGGCATTACTTATGTACTTATGTACTTATGTACTTATGTACAATTACTTTGAGAGTTATATTATATGACTGGATTTGGTACTCTCTTCCCTTCCATTGGTGATATATTTATTTTAACATCAGGCAGAGTCCCTGCTTAGTAATCACCTCAGCACATAAAAGCAAGCACCATATATTTGTTCTCTTTTAAGCACAGCGGGACATGAGAATATTGGTGAAAGAAATTGTGAATTAAGCGAGTGCCACGTTTTACACATTGAGGGCCTCCTTTACCAGCTGTGGCAAAAGGGGGCCTGCGCTGGCATCGGCGTGTGTTTTTGATGCACACTGAGACCCCTCAGCGAGTAAAAGGTAGGTCTTTCCTTTCTGCAGGAAAAGCACTTGCGCGTGGCCATTACGGGGGGGGGGGGGGGGAAAATACGTGCCATTAAGGGCTCCCGCGCTAACCTGGCGGTAACCGAGCACAATGCAGCAGATATGATGGCACACTGGGGTGGGAAGTACCCCCGGGCTGCTTTGGTAGCACAGCGGCACTTCCTACCGCTTGGTAGATATTAGAAATTATTTTCTGCCGCGCGTTTTGGATGCGCTTCAAAATTAGAATTACCGTCCGGGGCACGCGGTAGCCGGGCGGTAGTTCTAATTTTATGCACGTTGTACACATGTAGGTACCTTAGTAAAAGGGCCCCTAATTTCTTAATCTTCAAAAAAAATATATTTGCATTCCACCACTGCATGGTTCAGACGAGTGTAGCAGGAAAGAACCATTTTTGTTTCCTTGAAAGTAAAAGGCGTCTAACGTCTCCTCCACGAACGGAGGGGGAGGCGGGATGTAGTTGTTCAATCACTCAGCATCTTAACTCCCTATGCGTATAGTTCAATGTACAAGAATGCTGTACCATCGGAGCTTCTGTCCGATTCCAAGTTACACTCCTTTTATGTTCTGACATCCGACCTTTAAAGCCAATTAACTTACACGCTTTTTTGCAGAATAGGCATAGATTTCAACACAGAAGGCCAGGGCCGCCGAGAGACTGGGCCGGGCCCTGGGCAAGGCCGCCCATGGAGCCCCGCCCATGCCGCCCTCGCCGCCCCCCGATGTCACCACCGCCACTCCCTACCTCCACCCCCCCGAGGTCACCACCGTTCCCCCCTCCACCCCCAAGGTTGCCGCAGCCACTGCTCCCCCCTCCAGCCCCCTCCCCCGAGGTCGCAGCCGCCGCTCCCCCCTCCGTCCACCACCTGGCCAGGTCCCCTACATTGAAATCGCAGTCACGTCCGTGAAAGCAGCGCTGCAGGCAGCAGAACACCTCCCTTCGGCCCTACTTCCTTCCTTGTGTCCTGCCCTTGCGGAAGTTACATCAGACGAGGGCGGGACCCAGGGAGGGAAGGAGGCCCGAAGGGAGGCGTTCTGCTGCCTGCAGCGCTGCTTCCACGGAGGTGAGACTATGATTTCAATGCAGGGGGCAGACGGTCGACGACGGAGGCCTGGGCCCCGGGAATTTTGTCCCCCTGCCCCTCCTTCTCAGTGGCTATGCAGAAGGCTAGGTGCGCTATGTAGAATCTGGGGGATAATGTTAAACGTTGAAGTGCCCATGGGTGTGTCGGGGGCGTGTCTTGCAGTTGCACATTTAGAGACAGATTCTACTCTTACACATGCAACTGCAAACTTTAGGTGCCAGATTTCACACCAGCCTTCGCATGGCATAAGTACATAAGTGTTGCCACACTGGGGACAGACCAAAGGTCCATCAAGCCCAGCATCCTATTTCCAGCAGTGGCCATCCAGGTGACAAAATACCTGGCAAGATCCGGGAAAAAAGTTCAATGATTTTATGCTGCTTATCCCAGAAATAGCAGTGGATTTTCCCCAAGTCAATTTAATAATGGTCTATGGACTTTCCTTTAGGAAGCCGCTCAGATCTTTCTTCAACCCCGCTAAGCTAACCACCTTTACCACATTCTCTGGCAGCGTGCTCAGGCCTAAAGTTAGGTGTGCACATGCTAGCTTATGCCCTTTTCTGTAATGGCAATTTTTTTCACTCACAACTGGCGCTTAGGCCAGATTCTATATATGGTGCCTACAAACCCACGCAAAAACATTTCCACCTAAGTGTATTCTAGAACCAGTGCCTAGATTTAGGTGCGACATATAGAATACGCTCAGTTGATATGCCATCACCTAAGCTATGCGCCTCCATTTACACCGTTGAAAACATGGCGTAAATCTAATTGTGTAAATTTAAGCGCAGAAGGCCATATTCTAGAACAACGCCTGTAAATTTTGGAACGCCCATGAATCACCCATTTTCCCAGCCATAGCCATGCCCCTCTTTCTCTGTATACATTAGATGTTAGGTGTACTGCATTCAGGGGTGTGCTGGTAAATTTTTAACAACGGGCTCTCCTCTCCGGGCATAGCCAGCCCTGAAATTTGGAGGGGGGGGGGGGGGAGGAATACATGCCTCTCTCCCCTCCCTTGTGCGGGCACGCTAGGCATACCTTTGCCGAGCCCCACCAGCCAATAAATGGGACTGCCACCGTTCTCTGCTGCTTGTTTCTGGCTCTGAGCAGCAGGATGGAACCTTCTTACGCTTGCATGAAAAAGTCCCAGCCTGATGCTCAGAGTCGAAACAAGGAGCAGGGAGCAGCAGCAGTCTATTTACTTGGCTGGTGGGGCCAGCATCACTGCCAGCAAAGTAAAAGAGAATTCAGGAGGGGGCCCAAGCCCACATTTTGGGAGTCAGTTGTTAAAGTAGCCATGGGGAGGCCTACTTTAACAACCGGCTCCCAAAATTCTTAAAAACTTAACAAACGGCTCTCGCGAGCCCGTGAGAGCCCGCTCCAGCACACCACTGACTGCATTAAAGAATACACGTAAGGGCCCTTTTACTAAGCCATGCAGGCGCCTGTGCACACACAACGCACATCAATTTGGGATTACCGCCTGGCTACCACGTGGCCCAAGCGGTAATTTCATTTTTGACATGCGTCCCCTACACACGCCAGAAAATACTTATTTTCTGGTGTGCAATGCTACCAGGTGGTAAATGGCATTCTATGCACATAGGAAAGGGAAATAGGACTTGATATACCACCTTTCGGTGGTATTTTGCAACTACATTCAAAGTGGTTTACATATATTCAGGTACTTATTTTGTACCAGGGGCAATGGAGGGTTAAGTGACTTGCCCAGAGTCACAAGGAGCTGCAGGGGGAATTGAACTCAGTTCCCCAGTATCAAAGTCTGCTGTACTAACCACTAGGCTACTCCTCCACTAGCAACATTCCATGTAGAATCTCCATTAGGGGAAGGGAAATGGGACTTGCTATACCACCTTTGTGTGGGTTTTGCAACTACATTCAAAGCACTTTACATATATTCAGGTACTTATTTTGTACCAGGGGCAATGGAGGGTTAAGTGACTTGCCAAGAGTCACAAGGAGCTGCAATGGGAATCGAAGTCAGTTCCCCAGGATCAAAGTCCACTGCACTAACCACTAGGCTACTCCTCCACTTATTCCACCAATAAGAGCCAACCTCATCAGTGATGTCACAATGGCTTGATTGCCCGATACTTGGCTCAGTTCTGATATTGTGATGTCATAAGGGAAAGGGGGGAAAGGGAAATGGGACTTGATATACCGCCTTTCTGAGATTTTTGCAATTACATTTAAAGCGGTTTACATATATTCAGGTACTTATTTTGTACCAGGGGCAATGGAGGGTTAAGTGACTTGCCCAGAGTCAGAAGGAGCTGCAGTGGGAATTGAACTCAGTTCCCCAGAATCAAAGTCCACTGCACTAGGCTACTTCTGCTAGTAACATTCCATGTAGAATCTCAAATACTACTACTACTATTTAACATTTCTAAAGCGCTACTAGGGTTACGCAGCGCTGTACAATTTAACATAAAGGACAGTCCCTGCTCAAGAGCTTACAATCTAAAGACAGTCAGTCCCGATAGGGGTAGTCAAATTGGGGCAGTCTGGATTTCCTGAGAGGTGAGAGTTAGGTGCCGAAGGCACATAGTAGCAACATTCCATATAGAATCTACAAATAGTTTCAACATTCCATGTAGAATCTTCTGAGGTTTTTGCAACTACACTCAAAGCAGTTACATATATTCAGGTACTTATTTTGTACCAGGGGTAATGGAGGGTCAAGTGACTTGGCCAGAGCCACAAGGAGCTGCAGTGGGAATCAAACTCAGGTCCCCAGGATCAAAGTCCACTGCACTAACCACTAGGCTACTTCTCTGCTCCTTTACATAGACCTTTACCGCCCGGTTAACACGTGAGACCTTACCGCTAAGTCAATGGGTGGCGGTAAGTTCTCAGACCCAAAATGGACGCACGCTAGTTTTCATTTTTCCGCACATCCATTTTCAGTCAAAATTTTTATTAAAAAAAAGGCATTTTTACAGATGTGCTGAAAAATGTTTTTGCGCATGTCCAAAACATGCGCCTACACTGCCGCAGGCCATTTTTCAGCACACTGTAGTGCGTGAATTCTAATTATTGCCCTTTAGCGCTCATTATTGATTGTTAAGTGCTATTATCAGCGCTGATTAGCTTGTGAAGCCAATTAAGTTATGCACATTGTTATAGAATACACCTAGATTGGGCATGAATCTCTAGGCGTGCTATATAAATCCGGGATTAGCACCCATATTTTTTGGCACATGCTGCTTATCTTTGGCTGAAATATTTTTAGGGGTCCTTTTACTAAGATGCAAAGGTGCCTATGCGCGTACAACACATGTCAAATTAGAACTACCACCTAGCTACCGCGCGCCCAGGGCGGTAGTTCTAATTTTGACGCGCATTCAAAATGAGCGGCAGAAAATTATTTCTATTTTCGACTGCATCAAGGCTATAAGTTGCACATTTTGATCTAGACCTGCTCTATTCATAGAATAGAAGGGGGTTCATTTTCAAACTGTCCCATCTTGAACATAAATCTAGTCATTGTTTCCTTGAAATCATGCCTAGTAACCTTTGCTCGTCATCTGGACCCAATGAAATGCTTCTAATGGTGACAGAATCTGGTCATTTCTGGTCCTGTATTTTTTTTCCATTTAATATAAGCTTACTGTTGGCTCACATTGGGATGGATCTTAATCCAGGGCTTTGAGGCTTCCTTTGTAAAAAAGCTTTGAATGAAAAAGTTAAATGCCTGGTGGAAGGACCAGATCAAAGGCTGATTTTGTACTGTGTCTATAGATCAGAAGCAACATTACGTTTTTTTTTTTAAACAACTAAAGACTTTCTTCCAGTTATAATACAATAATATAGACAAGATGTTAGACTCAGCTGTAGAATCCACCAGAATACCTATAAAAAAAACTGTCATTGACATAAAACAAAAAGCACTGCTTGGAGAAATATCATGAAATCAAAAGACAGAACAATTTCACATTATGTACAAATCATACAGTGGAGTTCTCTGACCTGGGGCAAAAAAAACAGAAATCTCCCCTAGCAACAGAATTTTGAGCCCTCATTGTGGGTGATAAACCACAGAGAGTATCGGATGGTGCTCTCTGATATTCAACGATTCAAAATTCCGACATCACCTTGCATTTTTTATTGCTTATCCTATATAATAAAAAGCACCTCCAACATTCTGAAGCTGACTCCGTGGCACTGTGGCAGTGTAGGGTTCGTAAGTCTGTAGTTCAGCGTTTCATTGGCTCTCACTGTCAACGAAGAACCAATCAGACAGAACGGAACGTGGAGGAGGGAAGTGGAGTGGATTGAATCTCTAACAAACGATCATATACAGGGAGGTACGAACATCAGTGGAGGCAAGTGCACAGAACGGAAGGAAAGACAAACAATCACTTTGTCACACACACACACACACACACAATCACTCTGTGTATCTCTCTCTTACACTGTCTGTAAAACACACTGTCACTCTCAGTCTCTCACATGGGCAACTGTATGTTGCATTCTCACGAGTAAGGAGCTCTTCTGATGTGATTGTTAAACTGATTGAAGGGCCTGAACAAGGAAAACGTTTACCACATTGTAACACAGTTTACACAAAAAATATTGTATATAAAGAAATCTTCCACATGTAAACAACAATTATATTCAGAATACAACCATGGAAACATTAATGGCAGGAACGCATTACATTGCTAGCGCCCGTTTCATTGCGTTAAGAAACGGGCCTTTTTTACTCGTTTTAAAATATTTTTAGGGGTCCTTTTACTAAGATGCAAAGGTGCCTATGCGCGTACAACGCATGTCAAATTAGAACTACCATCTAGCTACCGCGCGCCCAGGGCAGTAGTTCTAATTTTGATGCGCATTCAAAATGAGCGGCAGAAAATTATTTCTATTTTCTACTGCGTCAAGGCTATAAGTTGCACATTTGATCTAGACCTCCTCTATTCATGAAGAAGCCACAAAATTGTTCCCTAAATGACTAGATGACCACCGCAGGAATAAAGGAATGACACTGCCTTACTCTTTCTTCCTTGCATGCTGACGTCCTGCACGTACAACGTGCAGACGTCAGCATGCAAGGAAGAAGACTTTTCTCTGCCAGACAGTGCCGCTGCGTTCTACGGGAGAGGACGTCGGCTGGCGGGGAGTTGGGTCCCCCACCAGCAAAATGGAAGGTAGGCGGCGGCGGCGGGGGAGGGTTCGCGAGGCGGGAGGGGGGTCAGCAGAGACTGGGGGGGCGACAATGGCGGCGGGAGGGGGCGGCGGCAGGGGGGGCTAAAATGTGCCCCCTCCCCGTGAGCTGTGGACCCCCCTCCCACGCAAGTCTGGCTACGCCCCTGTTATATACAGTAGATGAGGGTCTGTCCATGTTCTGCATGTGTGACTGAAGTGAAGGATTCAGCCAGCATGTAGTATCTGTGTAGGAATGTGTAACAATGCAGCTTGTTCCAGTTTCCCAATAGTAGGTATACTGGTGCTCCAGAGCCCAATGTAATATATATAGCACTGTCTTCTGATAGGTGGTTTAGGGGCTGTTATGGTGTGGTAGTTTTGTGTTCTAGGGCAGTCCTGGAGTACCCCCTTGCCAGTCAGGTTTTCAGGATATCCACATTAAATATGCATGACATTGATTTGCATATAATTGCCTCCATTACATGCAAATCGTTTTCATGCAGATTCATTGTGGATAGCCTGAAAACCTGAATGGCAAAGTGTCTAGCCCTATTTGAAAGTCACTCTGGTCTTTGGTGGCCCTTGTCACCCAAAATAAAATCCTGAAGACTAATGGTCTCCACAGCCTGTAGAGTCACCACACAAACAAAAGCCCATCTGATTTAAACAAGGTGTCTAGCAGTGGAAGGACTGGTGTGCTATTCCTGAGGTGATGGTCACAATTTGAATATTTTTATTTGAAGTTAAGAAGACAGGTTGCTTGCTCTGGCCAGTCCATGGACCTCTTCTGCGTCCTGCCTACTGATGTGACTTACTGTTTCCTTGTAGGCAGGACGCAACAGAGACAGCCTGTATTAATCATTGCCCGCCATAGCACCTGAGCAACAACCCAGACACTTCTGTCTAGCTGACACCAACCGGCTCCTATTTTATAAAAGTCTGCTCCCCCTGAGATGAAAACCTGGCTACGCCTCTGGTCTACAGGTGCCCAATGCGTGCCAAAATGGAGTTACCACCTGGCTACCACGTGGCTCGTGTGGTAATTTCATTTTTGGTTAGTGTCCGATATGTGCATCCCAGAAAAATATTTTTTATTTCAGACGCGCGTATTGGACGCATGCCAAGTGGCATTTTACGCATGTAGGTCATAACCACCCGGTTACCGCGTGAGACTTTACCATTAGGTCAATGGCTGGCGGTAAGTCTCAGACCCAAAATGGATGCGCGGGCAATTTCCTTTTTCCACACGTCCATTTTCGGCAAAAAATTTTTAAAAGGCATTTTTTACAGGTGTGCTGAAAATGATTCTGCGCACGCCCAAAACCACGTCTAGACTACCACAGGCCATTTTCAACGCACCTCAGTAAAAGGACCCCTAAGACAGGACTGAAAACTTTGTTTTTTTTCTTAGCCACCCCAAGGACTAGCTGAAGTGGGCTTAGGTCAGAGAATGGCACCTACTGCTATAATCCCTTCATTATTCATTATTTCTGTCTTGCAAATCCTTTGACATTATTGAATTTATGTGCTATAAACTGCTTTGATTGTTTTTTTGAGAAAATCTGTATAACGAGCTCTAACTTAAACATAAATATAAACAGTGAAAGGAAGAACAAACTTTTCTTTTTTCCCCAAGATTTTTTATTGCATTTTTGCAAATATAAAAACATTAGATACAAGAGAAAGCAATCAACTTCCATTACAAAGGTTTAACAGAGAATAAGGTATATAAGATGACTGCCTTAAGATAGTGTGACAATCAGCATTAGAGTATTCTAGAAAGATATGAAGCAGAAACACAGCTTTTTATGTCTCTTAATCATAAACATAAGTATACAATTTACAATGATATAAACTGTAGACAATGATTGCAATGTATTCTGACATTATGATAGGGGAAGAAGGTTACATTGCGTTGTAAGATAAAACGTTATAGTGCAAAGGGAGTTACATTAAAAAAAGAGTACTTAAGTATAAAGAACAAACTGCTACTACAAAAGTAATAATAATAAGATCCATCCGAACAATCAACGACCATCTACCTATTCAGAAAAATGTTGAAGACCCATCTCTTCAAGAAAGCTTTACCCTGATGACCCAACTTAAATTTTTAAGCCCACCCACAGGATTCCTGCCCCGACGATTATTATACCTTAGACCATGTCTCACAATCTCCTTATGCTCATTCCTCAATCTCTTCCTCTCCATCCTTCCTACTCATTACCCCTCCCAATCTCTTCTCCTTTTGCTCATCCTATCTTTGTTTACCTCTCCATGCTCAATTTACATATCCTCAAAACCCCACTACTACTATGTTTACTACAACTTGTAACGTTCTCCTTCAAGACTTTGTAATTCTATTTACTATGTAAGCTGCATTGAACCTGCTATGTGTGGGAAAGCGCGGGGTATAATGTAATTAATAATAATAATAATAATAATGCTATTTGCAAGTGGCTACCAAATTCAGGGGCCCTTTACTAAGCCGCAGTAAAAAGTGGTCTGCGGTAGTGTGGGTGCATGTTTCAGGCACACGCTGGGCCATTTTTATTACTGCATCTAGGTAAAAGGACTTTTTTTTAAAGGGGCCGGAAAATGGACGTGCACTAAATTGAAGCCAGCAACGCGTCCATTTTTAGCCTGAGACCTTACCCGCCACCCATTGACCCTGCGGGTAAGGTCTTACACGCTACCCGGGGCGGTAAGCATGCAGCATGCGCCAATTACCATTTACCGCTGGGTAGCTGCCGCACAGTAGAAAATATTTTCTAACGCATGTTTTCAGCACAAGTCAAATTCAGAATTACCACCCGGCTCACTCGCTAGCTGGGATGTAATGCTGATTTGGCGCATGCCGTATGCACGTAAGGCCTTACGCAGCTTAGTAAAAGGGCCCCTCAACCAGTGGCATAGCTACGTAGGGCCACGGGGGCCTGGGCCCCCATAGATTTGGCCCTGGACCCCCCTGCCGATGACCCTCTTGACCCCCCTCCCGACAACGACCCTCTTGACCCCCCCTCCCAACGATGACCGTCCCCCGACAACGCCATCGTCATCGTGGGCTACCTTTGTCGGCTTTGCAAGGCTTCGTTCTGTTTCAGTGAGTCTGATGTCCTGAGCGTACAACGTGCAGGACGTCAGAAACAGAACCAAGCCTTCATAGGAAGAAGAGGACCTCGGCTGGCGGGGATTGGGGTCCCCCGCCAGCAAATGTAGCCCACAGCGACGACGGTGGTGGCGGGGGAGGGTCGGTGGCGGAAGGGGGATCGAGAGGGTGATCGGCGGGAGGGGGGGTCAGGAGGGTCATCGGCAGGGGTCGTCAAAGTTGTTGGTGACAGCGGCAGCGGTGGCGGCGGGGAGGGGCTAAAATGTGCCCCCTCACCTCGGGCTCTGGACCCCCCCTCCCGCCGAACTCTGGCTACAACCCCTGCCCTCAACCCTAGGATTTCATTAAATATTAGATTTTGACATTGGGTATTGTTTGTAAACAACAATAACAACAACAACAATCATTTCTAAAGCGCTACTAGGGTTACGCAGCGCTGTACAATTCAAACATAGAAGGACAGTCCCTGCTCAAAGAGCTTACAATCTAAAAGACAAGAGAACAAACTAAAGACAAGTGAACAATCTAGAGGACGAGTGAACAGTTAATCTGATAGGGTGGATAGATTGGGGTATTTTATATTTCTGGAGCGGTTAGGCGCCGAAGGCAGCATTGAAGAGGTGAGTCTTAAGCAGAGATTTGAAGATGGGTAGGGAGGGGGCATGGCGTATGGGTAAAGGAAGATTATTCCAGGCATAGGGTGAGGCAAGGCAGAATGAGCGGAGCCTGGAGTTGGCAGTAGTGGAGAAGGGTACTGAGAGAAGGGCTTTGTCCTGTGAGCGGAGGTTGTGGGCGGGAACATAGGGGGAGATGAGGGTGGAGAGGAAGTGAGGAGCCGCAGACTGAGTGCATTTGTAGGTAAGGAGGAGGAGCTTGAATTGTATGCGATATCTGATCGGAAGCCAATGAAGTGATTTAAGGAGAGGGGTGATATGAGTATATCGGTTTTGGCGGAATATAAGACGTGCAGCAGCGTTCTGAACGGATTGAAGGGGGGATAGATGGCCGAGTGGGAGGCCGGTGAGGAGTAAGTTGCAGTAATCGAGGCGAGAGGTAATGAGAGCATGGATGAGAGTTCTGGTGGTGTGTTCCGAGAGGAAAGGGCGAATTTTGCTGATATTGAGGAGGAAGAAGCGACAGGTCTTGTCAGTCTGTTGGATATGCGCAGAGAAGGAGAGGGAGGAGTCGAAGGTGACTCCGAGGTTGCGGGCAGATGGGACGGGGAGGATGAGGGTGTTATCAACAGAGATAGAGAGTGGAGGAAGAGGAGAAGTGGATTTAGGAGGAAAGACAAGGAGCTCGGTCTTGGACATGTTCAGCTTCAGGTGGCGGTTGGACATCCATGCCGCAATGTCGGATAAACAGGCCGATACCTTGGCCTGAGTCTCCGCAGTGATGTCAGGTGTGGAGAGGTATAGCTGGGTGTCATCAGCATAAAGATGATACTGAAAACCATGAGACGAGATCAGCGAGCCCAGGGAAGAGGTGTAGATTGAGAAGAGAAGGGGTCCAAGGACAGAACCCTGGGGAACTCCAACAGATAGTGGGATGGGAGTGGAGGAAGATCCATGGGAGTGTACCCTGAAGGTGCGGTGGGAGAGATAAGAGGAGAACCAGGAGAGGACAGGGCCTTGGAACCCAAAAGAGGACAGCGTGGCAAGAAGTAAGTCATGATTGACAGTGTCATTGGGTATTGTTTGTAAACTAATCATACTTTGTTAATATGCATGGTTGTGTGAACTTTGTCAGATAAGGAAGTTTCAAATTTGTGAATTTGTATGCCAGTGTGCCATCAGAAGTGAACATTACATTGTGTATTGTCTTTCCAATTTGATAGCACAGATTTAAGGGTGATTGTACCCAATATGTCAAACAGTTTGCAACTGTAGTCATTTCAGGGTCCTTTTACTAAGGTGCGCTGAAAAATGGCCTGTGGTAGTCTAGGCGCGTGTTTTGGGCGTGCGCAGAATTATTTTTCAGCGCACCTACAAAAAACTGCCCTTTTTTTGCCAAAACTGGATGTGTGGCAAAATCAAAATTGCCATGCATCCATTTTGGATCTGAGACCTTACCGCCAGCCATTGACCTAACGGTAAAGAATCCGGGCAGTAATGACCTACACGCCAGTTGCCACTTGGCGCGCGCGTCTGTTATGTGCGCCTGAAAATAAAAATATTTTTTTCAGATGAGCGTATCGGACGCATGCCGAAAATGAAATTACCGCAAGAGCCACGCGCTAGTCGGGCAGTAACTCCATTTTGGCGCACGTAGATGCTTTTGCAGCTTAGTAAAAGGGCCCCTCAGGGATTCTTCCACAAGTATGGAACCAAAAATAATCTTTTTGAGGGACAGTGGTTCAGTGAGGACAAAAATGGATGATACCTACCAACCATACTTTGAACCAAAATTGACGAGTAAGCTGACATTCGTATAGCATATGGAGCAGGGTACCTTTATAAGTTTTACATGATCAACACTGATTATGTTGAAGAAGGCCAGCTACATGCATCTTTTGAAGCAGTGGCATAGCTATGTGGGGGCCACAGGGGCCTGGGACCCCGTAGATTTGGCCCTGAACCCCCCTGCCGACAACTCTCTCGACCCCCACTCCCGCCGACAACCTTCCCCCGTCGTCGCCGTGGACTACCTTTGCTAGCGGGGGACCCCAACCCCCGCCAGCCGAGGTCCTCTTCTTCCGTCGCAAAGGCTTCGTTCTGTTTCTATGAGTCTGACATCCTGTACGTTGTACGTGCAGGATGTCAGACTCACAGAAACAGAATGAAGCCTTGCGACGTCAGACTCACAGAAACTAAACGAAGCCTTGCGTCGGAAGAAGAGGACTTCGGCTGGTGGGGGTTGGGGTCCCCCGCCAGCAAAGGTAGCCAATGGTGGGGGAGGGTTGGCGGTGGAAGGGAGGGTCGAGAGGGTCGTCGGCAGGGGGTGTCAAAGCTGGTGGTGGTGGCAGCGGGGGGGGGGTCAAAAATGGCGGGGGGGGGGGGGCTAAAATGTGCTCCCTCACCTTGGGCTCTGGACCCCCCTCCCACTGAACTGGCAGTGGAGGTTGGCCTACTGATTTTAGCCCCAAATTTCTCCCGTCGATACTCAGTGCATTGTAGATCTGATTCCCAAACATTGTAAAGACCTTTCCGTTTCTGAAAGAGATGATCTATGAAGAATTGATAAAACTGAGATGTCATACGGGGCATAATCGAATGCGAACGCCCATCTCCATGGGCGTCTATGTCCGCGAACGGGTACGTGAAGGGGCGGGACAGACTGTATTTTCGAAAAAAATGGGCGCCCATCTTTTTTTTTTCGATAATATGGTTTGTGCCCGGCAAATGCATCGGATTTCTACGGATTTGAGCCGGGCGGTTTTATTTTTCAGCGATAATGGAAACCGAACAAATCCAAGGCATTGGGTCGTGGGAGGGGCCAGGATTTGTAGTGCACTGGTCCCCCTCACATGCCAGGACACCAACCGGGCACCCTAGGGGGCAGTTGTAACAATTAGAAAAAAAAATTAAATACCTCCCTAGTCCATAGCTCCCATCCCTTGGGTGCTGAGCCCCTCAAATCCCCCCCAAAACCCACTGCCCACAGCTCTACACCATTACCATAGCACTTATGACTGAAGGGGGGCACCTACATGTGTGTACAGTGGGTTTTGGGGGTGGTTTGGAGTGCTCTCATTTAGCAGCACAAGTGTAACAGGTGGGGGGGATGGGCCTGGGTCCACCTGCCTGAAGTCCACTGCACCCACTAACAACTGCTCCAGGGACCTGCATACTGCTGTGATGGAGCTGGGTATGGCATTTGACGCTGGCATACAGCCTGGTAAAAAAGTTGTTAAAGTTGTTTTTTTTTATGCTGGAGGGGGTTACTGACCACTGGGGGAGTCAGGGGTGATCATCCCCGATTCCCTTCGGTGGTCATGTAGTCATTTAGGGCACTTTTTTGGGACTTGTTCAATATAAATGACCCAAACGTGCTAAAATGCCTTTTTTTTTTTCCATTATCGGCCGAAGGCGCCCATCTCTCCTCGACCGATAAACACGCCCCAGTCCGGCCTTCACCACGCCTATGACACGCCCCCATCAACTTGCCTGTTTCCGTGACAGATTGCAGTTGAAGATGCCCAAAAATCGGCTTTCAATTATACCGATTTGGGCGCCTTTGCGAGATGGGCGCCTATCTCCCGATTTGGGTTGAAATCTGGGCGCCCATCACTTTCGAAAATAAGGCTGCATGTGTCCCTTTTTATATATAGAGGCAATGAATGAAGATAAAGAAGGCTGAGAGGAATTTAATACAAAAAGTGGCCTGCGGCAGTTCGAGCATGTTTTCTGGGCGCACGCCAGGCCAGTTTTTACTGCATCCTGGAAAAAGGGCCTTTTTAAGGAGCAGGAAAATGGATGTGTGGCAAAATAAAAACCAGCGAGTATCCATTTTCTGCCTGAGACCTTACTGCCACCCACTGATTTAGCGGTAAGGTCTCACATGCTACCCAGGCGGTTGGGATGCAGTGCGTGCCCACTGCTGTTTACCGCTGGGTAAACGCCACACGGTAGAAGATAGATAATATTTTCTACCACGTGTTTTTGGCGAGTGCCAAGTTCAGAATTACCGCCCGATGCGCGTGGTGCTAATGCCGATTCTGCGCATGCTGGACACGCATAGGTCCTTATGTGCCTTTGTAAAAAGGGCCTGTTAATTTATTTATTTAGATTTTGCTCACACCTTTCAATAGTAGCTCAAGGTGAGTTACATTCAGGTAGACTGGATATTTCTCTGGCCCAGGAGGGCTCACAATCTAAGTTTGTACCTGAGGCAATAGAGGGTTAAGTGACTTGCCCAAGATCACAAGGAGCAGCAGTGGGATTTGAACCAACCACCTCTGGATTGCAAGACCAGTGCTCTAACCATTAGACCACTCCTCCACTCAATAATGGTTGATTGGATTCTAGGCAATTATAATATTGTTTCAGATTTAAACTAAGTTTTTTGTAATATAGAAAAGAATTTTATCTTATTGTCTGACCATAAATGATTAATAGTCCAAATTTCTTTATTGAACCATTCTTTCCAGTAGACTGGTTTGTGATTAATTTGGAGTTTAGGGTTACACCGAAGCATGGAATGGATAGTACAAGAACTTTGGGAGCCTTTTACTAAGCCATGTAAGCGTCTATGCGCGCCCAACGTGCGCCAAAATGGAGTTATCGCTTGGCTACTGCATAGCTCTTGCAGCGGGAGGGGGGTCGAGAGGGGGGGGGACCAGGGCCAAATCTATGGGGACCCATGCCCCCGTGGCCCTGCGTAACTATGCCCCTGCTCTACATATCAAAACAAATCACATAAATCCCTCAATGATGCCAGAATACACAAAAAATACCCCAGTTTAACAAAGTAAGAACAAAAGAATATATCAGAAATTAATTATTCACCAAAGTAGCACAAAGAATAAGGCTCACAAACAGTAAGCTGCCTTTCCTTCCCAAACAGCTGCAGCTTGACACAGGCTCCTCACAAATGCAGGTTATTAAGGGGTCCTTTTACTAAGCTGCAGGGAAAAAGGGCCCTGCAGTAGCAGCAGGGGCCATTTTTCCCACGCACCAGGGCCCTTTTTATTGCAGTGGGTAAAATCTCCCCCCCACACAAAAAATGGCCATGCAGTAATATAACCTTTACCGCGTGGCCATGCGGCAGGGAGCAGTTACCGTTACCCATTGAGGTGGCAGTAAGGGCTCCCACAGTAACCCAGTGGGAACCGAGCAGTGTGTGGTGATGGCCGATTACCACTGAGCAGCAGCGTAGCAAGGGCGGGGCGGTCCTCCCCGGGTGCACGCCGCTGGAGGGGTGCAGAGAGCAGCCGCACGCCTCTCAGCTCCGCTGTTTCCCTGTTCCCTCTGCCCCGGCACAGGTTACTTCCTGTTCCGGGGCAGAGGGAGCAGGGAGCCAGCGGAGCCGAGAGTCGCTCCCAGCAGCCAAGAATGCACCCGGGGGGGGGGGGGGGTTGATACGCTAGGGGGGGGGTGTCATTGCGCTGTGGGGGGGTGTCGTGCTGCACCCGGGGGGGGGGGGGGGGTCGCATCTGTGATCCACCCCGGGTGGCAGCCAACCTAGGTACACCACTGCCATTGCGTTATCACCGCACTACAGAAAAAAAATTCCCAAGCACTGGAAATGACAGATGCTTCAGCCGGAATTACTGGATTAGCGAGTGGTAAACCCGTGTTGGGCTCACTTTTGCTTTGAAAAAGACCCCCTAAATGCCTGACTGGGGTCAAAGTTCCCATTTAACTTCTACCTTTCTCATATAAGAGCAAATAAAATAGATCTCATAAATTTGTCAAAATACACAAAAAAATACCCTAGTATAAGAACAAAAATATCAAAAATTGATTACTCGCCAGTGCAGCACAAAAATGTAAAGCTCACAAGCAGTAAACTGTCTTTTCCAAGCATCACAAATGCAAATTACTCAATGCCTGGCTGGTGTCAAATTTCCCATTTGAATACTTCCTTCCTCTACATATCAAACAAATTAAGGGGGTCATCTTACTAAACCGCAGTAAAACGTGGCCTGCGGTAGTGTAGGCGCATGTATTGGCTGCGCACCGGGCCAGTTTTTACTGCGTCTGCAAAAAAGGGCTTTTTTTAATGGGACGGGGAAAAGGCATGCGCTAAAACTGAAACCGGCGCATGCCCAAAACTGGCGTGAGCCCTTAATGCCACCCATTTGCTCTAGCAGTAAGGGCTCATGCGCTACATGTGTGGTGACCAGTCGGCGCGTGCCAACTGCCGATTAGCACTGGAAACGATGTCTCCGACAGTGGCCAATCTAGGCCCCAAAAACTTGGCAAAAACCCCAAATTTAATAATGATCAATGGACTTTTCCTTGCTGAGTTTAAAGGGGGTCTGGACAGATTCCTGAAGGAAAAGTCCATTGATCATTATTACATTTTGGGTTTTTGCCAGGTTCTTGGGGCCTGGATTGACCGCTGTCGGAGACAGAGTGCTGGGCTTGATGGACCTTTGGTCTTTTCCCAGCGTGGCGGTGCTTAGGTGCTTATGTTATGGGCACGTGCTAAATCTAAAATTACCGCCAGGGGGGCACGGTAGCCTGGTGATAGCCTCGTTTAAGAATGTGCTGCGCCTAATTCACCTTCATAAAAGTGATTACTCTGTTAGGGTAGCAGAGTAGCATAAGGAGTTGACACCTTATTGTACGGACCTTCACTGACGAAGTATAAAATTTGCACTGGTGTACCCGGCCAGGTGGAGCATATGGCATGGGGGAGGTAAAATTCTTTGACGAAATCAAGGACTGCTTTATGGAGCAGCTGGTATAGGAACCAACAAGGGGAGAAAAAAATTCTAGACTTAGTCCTTAGTGGAGCGCATTTGTCCTGTTTGTCTGTCCTAATTAGATTGTAAGCTCTGTTGAGCAGGGACTGTCTCTTCGTGTTCAAGTGTACAGCGCTGTGTACGTCTAGTAGCACCTAAAGAAATGATAAGTAGTAGTAGTAGTAGTCGTCTTTAGGATTCCGGAATCTTGCTATTCTTTGGGTTCTGGAATGTTCCTACTCTTTAGTATTCCACACAGAATCTTGCTACTCTTTGGGATTCCGGAATCTTACTACCCTTTGTCCTTATCCCTTATTTGTCCTGTTTGTCTGTCCTAATTAGATTTTAAGCTCTGTCGAGCAGGGATTGTCTCTTCATGTTCAAGTGTACAGCGCTGCGTACGTCTAGTAGCGCTCTAGAAATGATAAGTAGTAGTAGTCTTTAGGATTCCAGAATCTTGCTATTCTTTGGGTTCCGGAATGTTCCTACTCTTTAGTATTCCACACAGAATCTTGCTACTCTTTGGGATTCCGGAATCTTATTACCCTTTGTCCTTATCCCTTATTTGTCCTGTTTGTCTGTCCTAATTAGATTGTAAGCTCTGTCGAGCAGGGACTGTCTCTTCGTGTTCAAGTGTACAGTGCTGCGTATGTCTAGTAGCGCTCTAGAAATGATAAGTAGTAGTAGTCTTTAGGATTCCAGAATCTTGCTATTCTTTGGGTTCCGGAATGTTCCTACTCTTTAGTATTCCACACAGAATCTTGCTACTCTTTGGGATTCCGGAATCTTACTATCCTTTGTCCTTATCCCTTATTTGTCCTGTTTGTTTGTCCTAATTAGATTGTAAGCTCTGTCGAGCAGGGATTGTCTCTTCGTGTTCAAGTGTACAGCGCTGCGTACGTCTAGCAGCGCTATAGAAATGATAAGTAGTAGTAGTAAAAGGGTTCCTAAGTATTTAATATTCCAATATCTACCACATCTTCTATAGTATCAAAAACTTAAAAAATGTGTTTTATTTTCTATTTAGATTCACTCCCACAGGATGACAAGAAAGTGCATACTTATTTTAAAACTGTTGCCTGGTTACTTAAAAACACTAAAAAAATGTAAAATTACTCCCAATTAAAAATAGGTGTCATATGAAAGCCCACCTTCTAATTAACTACACTGCTATGTATTTAAAATGCCATCAGGGCTGAAAGGAGATCAAGCACAAACCTAAAAAAAACAAAACAGGGAAAGCAATAAACTTACATAATAAACAAAAAGTGACTGTGGTTCACTCAGTGAAATAGCAGAACAATATAAAATCATGAAATAAATACAGAGATATCATATACAAACAGACAAATCAATAAAAGCATATGCACCGTAGAATCATTTAAAATTGCTCTCATAAATATAGAAATAAATATTAGACAAGAACCTTAAGTAATAAAAAAAAACCCATAATTGCACTATTACATAACTACATGACATAAAACCATATGATATTCATAAACCAAAGTAAAATCATATAACATAAAATTAATACATTATTAATATATCAGACAAATATCATAAGTAAAATATAAACCTAAATATAATATGCAGAAAAATAATATTAGTCAACCAAATAAAACCATGTATAAATTGAACTGGAACTAAAATCTAATATAATATAATGGAAACCGAGGATGCCCACCTCAAAAATGACTAAATCAAAGCCATTTGGCCATGGGAGGAGACAGCATTCATAGTGCACAGGTCCCCCTCACATGCCAGGACACCAACCGGGCACTGCAGTGGACTTCACAAATTGATCCCAGGTTCATAGCTCCCTTACCTTGGGTGCTAAGCCCCCCAATACCCCCCCCCCAAAACCCACTCCCCACAACTGTACAACACTACCATAGCGCTTAGGGATGAAGGGGGGCACCTAGATGTGGGTACAGTGGGTTTCAGGTGGGTTTTGGAGGGCTCACATTTACCACCACAAGTGTAACAGGTGTGGGGGGGGGGGGGGGGGTAATGGGTCTGGGACTGCCTGCCTGAAGTGCACTGCACCCACTAAAAACTGCTCCAGGGACCTGCATACTGCTGTGATGGAGCTGGGTATGACGTTTGAGGCTGACAGAGAGGCTGGAAAAAATGTTTTTAAATATTTTTTAGGGTGGGAGGGGGTTGGTGACTACTGGGGGAGTAAGGGGAGGTCATCCCCGATTCCCTCTGGTGGTCATCTGGTCAGTTCGTGCACTTTTTCGAGACTTGGTCCTGAAAAAAAAGGGACCAAGTAAAGTCGTCCAAGTGCTCGTCAGGAACGCCCTTCTTTTTTCCATTATTGGCCGAGGATGCCCATCTGTTAAGCACGCCCCCGTCCCGCCTTCGGTACACTGCCAACACGCCCCCAGGAACTTTGGTCATCCCCGCGATAGAAAGCAATTGAGGATGCCCAAAATCGCCTTTCGAATATGCCGATTTGGGCGACCCTGAGAGAAGGACGCCCATCTCCTGATTTGTGTCAGAAAATGCCCATGTATGTCTCTCAGGACCCCTTTTACTAAGCTGCAGTAGGTTCTATGCACGCCCCACACCCTCCAAAGCTGACTTATCGCCCGACTACGTGTGCCTTTTGCGGTAATTTCATTTTTGGCACAAGTCCGCTACACATGTCTGAAAAATACTTTTTATTTTCTGATGCGCGTAGCGGACGCACGCCAAGTGGCATCTGACACACGTAGGACCTTACCGCGCAGATTCCTTACCACTAGGTCTATGGCAGGCAGTAAGGTCAGACACCCAAAATGGACGCGCCACAATTTTGATTTTGCCGCATGTCCATTTTTGGCAAAAAAAAGGCATTTTTGGTACGTGCGCTCAAAAATATTTCTGCGTGTGCCCAAACCCCACGCCTACACTATTGCAAGCCACTTTTTACCGTGACTTAGTAAAAGGACCCCTCAGATTCCTTTCTTTCTTGTATGCTATCAACAGGTTTTTCTCTGAAAAATGTTCTAAACTTGTACCACATGCCAATGCTTCTTCAAAATTTTAACTATATCCTTCAAGATATACTGTATGTGAAAGGCAGTTCACAAACCACTCTGTCATTTTTCTTCTTCTCTTGGGGCTGTAACAATTCTTCCCTTGTTTTATACAATGCCCTCTGGTAGAAATTATTTACTAGCTTATCAAGATAGTCCTTCTTTTTAAATCTATATGTCATTTCTCGGGACCTCTTGTACACCTTTGGTTCAGTGCATAGTCTCTTTAATCTTAAAAACTGACTATAGGGGTGATTAGTTTTTAATGACCTACTGTGTCCTTTCTGTATATGTCAGTAACAAATTTATCATTACTAATGGTAATCTGAATATCCAAAAAAAGGGATACTGGTAGGGTCATAATTAATTTGGAATTTAAGATTACCGTCTAACTGGTTCAACCAGCTTGAAAATTCCAAAATCTCATCTTCAGTACCCCTCCAAATCACAAGAATGCCATCTATATAACATTTCCACTGTATGATCTTGTCCTTCTACTGGTGTTCTGCTAAATATAATTTTTCAAAAATGGCCAGATATAAGTTAAATGCTGAGGGTACCATGGTGGCCCCTATGGCCGTTCCCTTTATTTGCTGGTAAAAGATACCACCAAAGGCAAAACAGTTCTTTGCCAGTGCTAATGTGGTGATCTCCACAATGAATTCTGTAGTTACTCTTAAATGAAAATCTCTCTGCCGTATAAGCTCACTAATAATCTATATTGCTTCTTGTTGAGATGCATCAGTGTAAAGAGATTCCACATCAAAAGTAACTAGAATAACATCACATCAACATATAATATATTTTAAAGCATTTATTATATCTGTGGAATCTCTCGTATATGATGGAATCTTTTCAATAGATGGCCTCAAGAATCGATCTCTAAATATTGACAATGGGTCCAACTAGGATCCTATAATCCTGGAGCTGAAATAATAGGTCTCTCTGGTAGTTTGTAAGCTCTTTGAGCAGGGACTGTCTTTCTTCTATGTTTGTGCAGCGCTGCGTATGCCTTGTAGCGCTATAGAAATGCTAAATAGTAGTAGTAGTAGTAGTAGTTTCTCCAGGGACTTGTGGAGCTTAGGAATCACATACATGGTAGGAATGAAAGGAGAAGAAACACAAAGAAACTACAACTCTTTGTTACTGAGGAACTGGGCATTTCTTGCAACCTGAATGAGTGAAGCAATCTCTTCTTTAAGTGAAGGAGTGGGGTCATTTCTCAATTTTTTATAAAAGGTTGAATCGTTAAGTTGTCTCTGAATTTCTGAAATGTAGCATACCCTATTCATAACTACCACCGCCCCTCCTTTGTCATCTAGTTTTATGACAATTGTGTATCATCATTCTGTAAATCCCTAATTGCCCTTCTTCTCATCCTTAGTGATATTATAATATACTCTTTTCTTTTGATTTTCTAGTGCAGTAACGTCTCTAAGGACCAAGGTCTCATAGGCGCTAATCAAAGGATGTGGTGGTCCGGGGGTGGGGGGGGGGGGGGGGGGGGGGGGGGGCTGCCATCTACTATCTCTTTTGACAATTTAATTATCAACACTACTGGCTGTCTGTTTAGAGAAATAATCTATAATCTTCAGTTTCCTCACAAATTTAAATAAATCTACCTATATGTTAAAAGCATTATAGTTTGGTGTAGGAACAAACGAAAGACCTATTTCTAATGCACTCATCTCGGCTGGTGTCATCTTTCTTTTTGATATAATTGTGCACCCTATCAATCTTTTGACCTATCTTCTGGGTCTACTGTAGTTTACTCTGTATGGATAAGGTCTCACCTGCCCTCTCCCCTCCCTCTTCCTCGTCCTCTGGTGTAGTAGTTCTGTCTCACAGTTCCTGCTTGTGGACGGTCCATTATTAACGTTTTCTGCCTCATTTATTATTTTTTTTTTATTTTTATTTGTTACATTTGTACCCATATTTTCCCACCTATTTGCAGGCTCAATGTGGCTTACATGGTACCATATGGCTGTTGCCGGTTCGGTTGGTAACAGCCCAAAACTCTGCTGCCCGTCTCGTCTTCCGCCAGGGTCGCTTTACTCATACTACCCCTCTCCTCAAGACCCTTCACTGGCTCCCTATCCGTTTTCGCATCCTGTTCAAACTTCTTCTACTAACCTATAAATGTACTCACTCTGCTGCTCCCCAGTATCTCTCCACACTCGTCCTTCCCTACACCCCTTCCCGTGCACTCCGCTCCATGGATAAATCCTTCTTATCTGTTCCCTTCTCCACTACTGCCAACTCCAGACTTCGCGCCTTCTGTCTCGCTGCACCCTACGCCTGGAATAAACTTCCTGAGCCCCTACGTCTTGCCCCATCCTTGGCCACCTTTAAATCTAGACTGAAAGCCCACCTCTTTAACATTGCTTTTGACTCGTAACCACTTGTAACCACTTGCCTCCACCTACCCTCCTCTCTTCCTTCCCGTTCACATTAATTGATTTGATTTGCTTACTTTATTTATTTTTTGTCTATTAGATTGTAAGCTCTTTGAGCAGGGACTGTCTTTCTTCTATGTTTGTGCAGCACTGCGTACGCCTTGTAGCGCTATAGAAATGCTAAATAGTAGTAGTAGTAGTAGTAGAACAGATGAGGTGGGTTTGGATCAAGTATCATGGGGTCAAAAGAGGTGAAGATTAAATTGTTCAGTTTATGAACATTACTACATGGAGGGGTGGTATACAGTGATGCAGAAGGGTCAAAGACCTCTTGTGAATCACTGCACGGTCCTTTTCTCCTTCTTTCTCTAGCAGCAGCTGGACTCTATGTACAGTAGCATCTTCTTATCTTTCTTCTGTTTTGTCCTAGGATTGATGGGTGCCTTAACCATTCCAACACTTCTAGTCCTCTCATGATATCTTTTATAATCCGCTTCATCTCTTCAACATTTTTCAAATTTCATCATCTTCAATTCTTTTGTAAAAATATCTAGGGGGGTCCTTTTGCAAAGAGGGCACTGAAAAATGGCTTGCAGTAGCGTAGGACCGAAAATAAAAAATATTTTTCAGACGTGCGTATCGGACACGCGCCAAAAAATGAAATTACCGCAAGAGCCATGCGGTAGATTTGCTGCATTTGTATTCCCACATTTTCCCACCTCTTGCAGGCTCAATGTGGCTTACGTTATGCAGCAATGGCAATCGTCATTAACGGTATGAGAAGAACAGAGTATTGTTACAATTGAAGTACATAAGCTATCAAGAAAATAAGAGTAGAAAAATAATTAATACATAGCGACAAGATTGTGAAAAATTACAGAAGGACCTTACGAGACTGGGAGACTGGGCGGCTAAATGGCAGATGACGTTTAATGTGAGATACACTGAAACCTTCTGCTCAGTGTGCTGCTGCAGCTCGGAAAGCGAATAGAATGTTGGGTATTATTAGGAAAGGTATGGAAAACAGGTGTGAGGATGTTATAATGCCGTTATATCGCTCCATGGTGCGACCGCACCTTGAGTATTGTGTTCAATTCTGGTCGCCGCATCTCAAGAAAGATGTAGTGGAATTGGAGAAGGTGCAGCGAAGGGCGACTAAAATGATAACGGGGATGGGACGACTTCCCTATGAAGAAAGACTAAGGAGGCTAGGGCTTTTCAGCTTGGAGAAGAGATGGCTGAGGGGAGACATGATAGAGGTATATAAAATCATGAGTGGAGTGGAACAGGTGGATGTGAAGCGTCTTTTCACGCTTTCCAAAAATACTAGGACTAGGGGGCATGCGATGAAACTACAGTGTAGTAAATTTAAAACAAATCGGAGAAAATTTTTCTTCACCCAACGTGTAATTAAACTCTGGAATTCGTTGCCGGAGAACATGGTGAAGGCGGTTAGCTTGGCAGAGTTTAAAAAGGGGTTGGACGGTTTCCTAAAGGACAAGTCCATAAACCGCTACTTCCAGGAACAACATGTATAGAATGTTTGTACGTTTGGGAAGCTTGCCAGGTGCCCTTGGCCTGGATTGGCCGCTGTCGTGGACAGGATGCTGGGCTCCATGGACCCTTGGTCTTTTCCCAGTGTGGCATTATTTATGTACTTATGTACTTATAGCAGATATGCAAAATGTAGGATAAAGTATAACGTTAGATAATAACAGTATAATTAAAGTAATCAAATTGAGGAGTACAGTGTTGGTTGGTTTTAATGCAGATATCATAGTGAGTCTTTTATGAAGGATTCTTATTATAAGTCTCGTCGAATAATTTGGTTTCGGTGACCTCCGGAAGGCTGTCAGATCGTGAGTTGTTTTTAAGGCATTCGGTAGTGCATTCCAACGTTGCACACAGATGTAGGAGAAGCTAGTTCCTGATCTAACTCCTCCTTATCATCTCCTCTTCATTTTTACACGTACTTATTAACAATATCATTAGATCTAGGGAACACTTATTAAGTATAGCTTTAAAAAAATCATTATCTTCTGAAAACATTGTTGAGGGTTTGTTGATATCTTGGGATTCTCTTGCATCTACAATAATCAAGCAGTGTGGATCCATGGAGCTGCCTATGAGTGAGACTACTTGCCTGTGTGTGCTTTTTGGAACCACTTCTGGAAGAGTGCACACTTTTTTTGAATCGGGTGCACAAGCACACAATTTTCATGCTTGTGCAACAATGGTGACTGTATGTGTGCACTATCGTGAAAGAGTGTGCCCTCTTTTGGAAAGAACGCACAGTCTGTGAAAAGGGTACATTCTCTCAGAAGAGTTTGCAGTATTAACAACATATGGAAACAATCCAAATGTGCGTACATTTTTCTTGTCATTTCAGGCAGAAAATGGAACAGAATGACATGAGAAATGTCACAGATATTTTCCATCTCATTTCGAATGAATGCACTTCTCTCTTTGTGAGTGCAGCTGGGTTCTTTGTAACCTGTTCTCATATTGTCTCCACTCAATGGGCCTCTTTTATCAAACTGCAGAAGTGGCTCCTGGTGCGGTAATGCTGACAAAGCCCAATCACTTTTAATGGGCTCCGTCGGCATTTTGTGACATAGCTTGATAAAAGAAGCCCAATGTCTCTTCCCCATCCCCAATGTGATCCTGATCTCAGTAAGTATTGGTGATCTGTCTATCACTTGCATGTGATCCTTTTGATAGCATGGAGCTACTGTCAGGCACATCTCAATGTTTACGTCTCACCTCAACTCTAGTTCATTCTTCCCAAATCTGCTCCCTCTTGTCACTTACTACTGGGAAGCAGAGGAAGGAACTGTTTCCTCCCAAACTGTGGCTTTAAATGATCTAAGGAAGTTCCATTGTTGGAAGCAAGGCCAGTCTTAGACAGGGGTTGGCACAAAGGGCCATGTGCTCCCCGGGTGCCTGTGGCTCTTCCCGAACCTTCCTTAATGCAATGTACACTGGTGGTGTAGTGGACTTTTCAGGGCAGGAAAGAACCCTACTCTTTCCTGCCCGCTGCTTCCGCCACATTCTTCAAAATGGCTGCTGAGACTTCAAGCGGCAGCCTCGCGAGACTTCCTCAAAAATATGGCCCATTGCTCCCAGGCCTAATCTTAAAGGGACCCTCTTAATCACATCCCTACCCCCCCCCCCCCCCCATGTAGCACTCACAACCCTCCCAATCACATCCCTACCTCCCATTTAGCACCCTCACCCTTTAATCAAAGCCTCCCCTGGTCAGAACCCCCTTGATCAAAGCTACCCTCCCCCCCAATGGCACCCTGACCCTTTATCAAAGCCCCTGTCTCCTGATAACACCCCTACCCCCTCATCAAAACCCTCTCCTCCCAATCGCACTTCCTCCCCCGCAAAAAAATTCCGCTCCAAACTCCATGGGCCTACCTGACCATTCCTGGTGGTCCAAGTGAGTCTGTGGGCAGGAGTGATCCACAGTTTGTCCTGCCCTTGCTGACACTGTCATACAAAATGGCACCCGCTGGTGGTAACTCCTACCGGAAGTTGTGTGAGATTATTGGTAGAGGCGCCATTTTGTGTCATGGCATTGGTAAGGGCAGGAGTGACTAGGGATCTAATAGGCTCCTGTGGTTGAGCAGGAGTCATTTGGGGGACTGAGGGTGTCATCAGGAGGAGAGGAAATGATCGAGGCTGGAGGTTTTGATCATGAGGTGGGGTGTCATCGGGGGGAGGGGGCTTTAATCAGTGGTGGAGGTCTCTTCATGGGAGGGAGGCTTTGATCAGAAAACTTCATTAAGGGGATGTCATTTAGGGGTTCCTGACTGAGGGGGGGGGCATTGATCAGGTGATGCAGGTGCTACACGGGGCATAGAGATAGGATCAGCCAGGTGATGGGACAGCAATGTGGCCCTTTTAAGACTGGGCATCAGCTGTGCTTTGAGACCCGATGCTGCCAGGCCAATGGACTAATACGGTGTGCGAGGTGGCTCATAGGCAGCATTGGTCCTTTAGCATGGGAGTTAGCAACCTGCAGTACAGAGTCACCACAAGTTCATGACTCCCGTGGTAAATCAAGGTGCACAAAAGCAGACCTGCAAGTTCTTGAATTCAGCGGCAGCATGAGATGACTTCTTATTAAGGTGTCTTCTGCTGCCAGAGGGGGAGGTGACATGCTGGTTCCGTGGTCTGCAAACTTTTGGTGAGGCAGGGGGTGGATCCAGGAGGGGGAGTGGGGTGGGGAGGAGGCGGACACTGAGGGAACCAAGAGCACGAAGGGAAGGGAGACGTTGGCAGCGCTCCGCTTTCACTGACGCTGCTGCGACCGGAAGTAAAAGATTTAAAGGCACCAGGGCGCGGAGTAAAGAGCAGAGAGGCATGGATGGGAGGGCAGAGAGACATGGATGGGAGGGCAGCAGCAGGGCCCAGGGAGAGGACAAATTGCTGGAAGGGGAGGGGAGAGAGGAGGATTGCTAGCTATGGATGCAGCAGGGAAGGGCAGAGAGGGACAAGGATGGACATGGGGGCCCAGGGAGAGGACAATTTGCTGGAAATGGAGGGAAGGGGAGAGAGGAGGATTGCTGGCTATGGATGGAGGAGGGAAGGGCAGAGAGAGACAAGGATGGACATGGGGGCCCAGGGAGAGGACAATTTGCTGGAAATGGAGGGGAGGGGAGAGAGGAGGATTGCTGGCTATGGATGGAGGAGGGAAGGGCAGAGAGGGACAAGGATGGACATGGATGGGAGGACAGGACCCAGGGAGAGAGAAGAAATTGCTGGAAATGGATATAGAGCAAGAAATGAAGAAGAAAGGAGGAAAGTAAAGAAATAAATGGAAAGGAAGCCCTGGAAATGGACTTAAGAGGACAGATAGCAGCAGATTTAGATACTGGGCCAGCATGATCGGAAAAAGAAAGTCACCAGACAACAAAGGTAGAAAAAAATCATTTTATTTTCATTTTAGCGTTTGGAATATGTCCACTTTGAGAATTTACATCTGCTATCTTATTTTGCAATGTATAGCAATTTGTTTCTAAGAATATTGCTGACAATTCCTGTCAGTTTGGCAAGTGGTGAGCGATCATTTTCACCGGGGGGGGGGGGGGGGGGGGGGGAGGGGCGTGATCATTTTCACGGGGGGGGGGGGGCGCCAACTGATAGTCTGCAGGGGGGTGCCAGAGACCCTAGGCACGGCCCTGCTTGGGGTGTCCCTGGATTTGAGGTCCGACCTTGGTAGAATCCCCCTCAGGTAGGATCTATCTGTCCCTTGAGCCTGGTGCCTCCACCTGGGGGAAAAAAAGCATTAATGGGTGGAATTATCCCCTCCCCCCCCCCCCCCCCCCCCCCCCAGGGAAAATCCAAAGAGACTACTGTGAACAAGGCTGTCAAAAGATTTAACAGTTTTATTGAACTATGTACAGGTTTTGCTATAGAGATACATAAAGGCACTGAAAGATTAGCAATGTGTTTAAAGCTTTATTTTGAGATAACCACTGAAATGCATAGAAAACAATAAACCATATAGCACACAGTCTAATACCAACACTCTTAACCAATTACTTTTTTCTTTTATCCAGTGCTCTTTTGATCAATTAGTTCAGCATTCTTTTAACCCATCAGTCCTTTTGTCTAAGTAGCAATTCCTAATTCCTTTCTGTCACTCTAGGCTGAGTCTTTGTGTGACTGTGGCTGTGTGGCCTGTGTTACACTCTTTACTCCTTCCTTGTGTCCTTCCCTGGTCAGGGCCGGTCCTAGGGTCTCTGGTGCCCCCCCTGAAGACTATCAGTTGGCATCCCCCCCTCCCTAGCATCTCCTTTCTCTTTTCTCCCTCCCTCTTCTCCCACCCTGCCCCCTTTTTCAGCCCAGTGCAATTCTCCTATGCCCCCATCCCCCTCCCATTTATGGCCACCTGCCTGCCTTCTTCTCCGAGTGCCCCCAACATCCCCCTTTTTCTTCCTGCCACCCTGCGTGGCTTAAGTCTTTTTTAATTTACCTCCGTCCCAGCGGTCGCATCATTTCAAAGTCCTGCCCGTCCCTAGCCTTCCCTCCCTTCATGAGTTCGTTGCCTCAGAGTCCCGCCCTCGAGGAAGGAGGAAATGATGTCAGAAGGCGGCACTCTGAGGGAACAAACTCACAAAGGGAGGGAAGGCTAGAGATGGGCAGGGCTTTGAAATGACGTGGCCGCTGTGACGAAGGTAAATAAAAGATTTAAACCCCCAAGGGCAGCGCGATATGGTGGCGCAGCACCACAGCGGCGCCCTTGAAGGCAAGCGCCCCCCTGTGGTGCTTACTCCGCTTACCGGGTTTGACCGGCCCTATCCCTGGTCCTCCTCCACCAAGTCCCCAAGTCTCAGCCTCTTGCTGGAGCACTCTGGGCTGATGGCTGGTAAACATCCAACTGAGTCAAACTGGCTTGGCCTGTCCCCGCTGCCAAGTTCTGAACGTTGATTGTACTCCCTGTGGGTGCCTCCTCTGCTAGGCTTCTGGTGCTGATCCACACCCTGTGAGCTTCCAATCGTACCCCAGAAGCTTTCCACCACTGGAGCTTGGTCACCCCTCTCGGTGAATCAAAAGGCCTTGTCCTAAGTTGGCTCCCAGAGACCGATGCGCCCCAAGTCCACTCCCAAGGGCTGACTGCCTTGACTGCCTCCCAAGGGTTGATGGACTTATCTTCCTGAGGAGCCTCTAGAGGTCCTGCTATGGCCAAGAATACCAGCTCTTACAAGAGCTCTGTGGCCAACAGTCCCAGTGTTTCCCCACGGAGAGCAACCTTTTCTCTGCCAGTCTCCAGAAAGAGTCCAACAAGTACTTTCCCTACGGTGGTCCTGAATTCCGGCCCTTAAAAGAGCTCTGCAACTAGCAGTACCAGGGTTTCCCCAATAGAGGACAGCCTCACCTCTGCTAGTCTTCAGGAGAAAGAGTACTTTCCCCTGCTGTGGCCCAGAATACCAGCTCTTAACAGAGCTCTGTATCCAGCAGTACCAGGGATTCTTTTATTAATTAACAGCTGGGGGCAGAGTATAGGGGGAAAAAATGTCATGTTGAGTGATGTTCTATCCAGGGAGTGGAGGCTGCTTCAAGACCCCCCCCCCCCCCCTTGAAGGACTCAAGCTGTTTAAGCAACAAGCCAGTCTTGGGGGGGGGGGGTTGTTTGTTTTTTTAATGATAGGGAAAATGCAAAAACTCCCCTATTAAACTTAGTTGCCGGCCAGAACCTTAAGAATCGAGATAGACTAATTTGCATATACCTTAGCTCCTGCCTGAAAGAGAGGTGGGGCTGATTTGCATACTGCATTGCCTGCTGGGAAAGTGCGCTTTGTCAGAAGCTGGGGAATGAAGTGAAACCATGTTTACAGTTACCTGCAGTGGAAGTGAGTGTGACTGGTTTTAAGGTACTGTACTAGTGAGAGAAATAGTAGCTTATTTTGTATTTACCCTGAGAAAACAGAGAACTGAGAAGAGAGCCCCAGACAGCTTGGTGCCTGATGTTTGAAGCATTTTTGCACTAGCAAAAGGTGTGGTAGAGGTTATGTTTCATTCCCTTCTGGTTTTCTTGGAACCTTCAGTTTGTATGGACTGTTCAAGACTTTTTCAATACATTCACCTGTGGCTACTTATCATAATATACTACTGAAATCCATTCTCTTTTCACATAAAGAGATAAAATACCTTAGATTACTACTGAGGCAGCCATGGAAATAATTATATATATATAAGAAATGATATTAAAAGCTTGAAGTTTGAATTCTCTTCAGTCCTGCAAATGAAGGAATGCAAGCTGGAGTTAATTAGACTCTAGCTGCCGGGCTGGGTTAGGAAAGGTCAGTGAGAAATGAAACTCTGTCCCTTGTGAATTGCCAATGCTAGCTGGCTCAACATCTGTACATTATTAGGCTTACTGAATAGTTTTGTAAGCAGGCAGTTGTTTAGGACTAAATTGAACACTGCTTAGAAGGAAATAGTTAGAGTCTAAATAATTCTAGATATAAATGAGTTAGAATTTAGAAGTTCTTGATAGGTAGAATATGTTTTATAAGAATGCTTACTTTAGAATATGTTGTATTCTGTGTAAATTAATAATTCTGTGTGGAATGTTTGTTCAACTCTCTGTCTGACGTTCTGAGTAGGGCTACAGTGAAGGGGGGCCAACATGTGTTTTGAGTTATTCTGCAGTCCTAGCTGGTTCAATGTATAAGCTGAAGGTGAAAAAGGTCAGAACTAGTCAGCTCTCTTCTCCTTGATTAATTATAGGTAACTGTAGGAATAGTCCTGAAAGTATAGCAGTATGCCATTAAGTAAGACTAGCCTTTGACCCCTTTAATGAATGCCAGAGTTCAGTTAGCAGTTAGTATGAATCAGACTAGGAATATGAGAATAATTAATGTTAGATGGGGCCTCTTAGTCTCTAAGGGAATCCAGTTTAAGCCATAGATGAGAAATCAATCATAATGAGAAATGTAAGAGTTCTGGAGACCAAATGTCTGGCTTGAGGGGCCCCAGGTCACAGGTCAGTTTAGGATGTCTGGAACCTATGTAACTGATATTTCAAAAGTAATGATTGGTTGAGGCAAGGTAGCCAATCTAATTCCTTAACCAATTGGAGAGTAAGGGGGCTGGGCTGGGCTAGGCTAGGAGGAGGGCTTAGGACCCTATTTAAGTAGGAGCAGAAGCAGTTTACGTCAGAAGGAGCTCAGAAGAAAGAGAAGGACAGAAGGAACAGACAGAAGAAGGAGAAGACAGCATAAGAAGAGAGCTGAGAGAGCTGACACAGAGAGCTGAGACAAAGACACAGAGAGCTGAGACAGAGGAGAAGAGAGCTAGAACTGATGTCCTGCTTTGTTTGCTGGCAAATAAAGAAGATTACTCTCTCATTCTGGTGTGTGCTGTCTGACTCCTGAAGTATCACAAATTCCTATCTCAATTCCTGCAACAATTCTTGGTGGCAGCGGTGGGATAAATCCTGCATTAATCCCAGCACCCAACTGACTGGAGAACATTCGCCAGGTATGTATCCTGTATTTTGTATTGTAATCCTAGCTAGGAAGTTGTAAAACCAGCCCCTCAAGAAGGAGGGAAGGAGAATCTGATCAATTCTCAGCGAAGGCCCTAGTACCTTCTAGTCGTGGGGACTAGAAGCGAAAACGCTTGAGCTTATCTGTATCTGAGAAATTTGAAATTGTTGGGTGGGATTTTCTGTATGGAATGTGTGATGCGTGAATGATTAACTGAGTGCGGACTTCTTATAGCTGCATTTCCAATTAACGCGAGTTCAATTGGTCAGCAACGGAAGGAAGCGATTGCTGTCTGTCTACCTAGTGTCTCGAGAGTGCAGACCCCTTACTGCATTCTCAAAAATTCCCCCCCTCTTTGTGTGTTGTAACTGTAAGCATTATGGGTGGGACATCATCTAGACAAATTGCTACCCCCCTAGATTGTATGCTTAGAAATTTTAAAAAAGGTTTTTTAATTAATGACTATGGACAGACTTTAAGCTCAAGTACTTTAAGAACCTTGTGTGAAGTTGAGTGGCCATCTATGGGAGTGGGGTGGCCCCCTAGTGGCAGCTTAGATATTGAAGTAATCCGGAAGGTCTACAGCATAGTAGTAGGAGGACCAGAATATTCTGAACAACTCCCTTATATAGATTCCTGGGACAGCCTTGTGACTGACCCTCCCTCGTGGTTGAAAACTTATATGGGATCCCCAGTAAAATTCATGTTAGGCCGTGTTCAAAGAAAGATTAGAAAATCTAGACTAGAAGAGGGAAAGAGCCCTAGGAAGCCTACCACCCAATCGGTGGCTTCCGCCCCTACCCTGTCCGAGAAACCCATACTCTCTGATGACCCCTCAGACCTTGAGCCACCACCTTATGGCCCATTGTTGGGGTTCCGTGCCACCCCCAGAGATCCACGCCGCCCAGCTCAAGCCTCTCCAGCACAGGCTTCTCCGGATAGTTCTTCCCCTCCTGTGCCAAACCTGCCACACCCTAGGTTGGACTTTTCACCTGGCCTCTACCCTTCTGTGCCAAATCCTCTCCTGTTAACCTCTGAAGACCCGTTTTGGGTTCCACTCCCTGACTCCTCAACTCCCGACAGCCCAGCCTCTCCCTCTAATACCCCTACCCACTCATCAGGGGCCCGGCATCCCTTTCAATGGACTGACTCACCTGTGACCACCTCTCAGTCTATGAGTACCCCTCCCCATCCCTCAGGATTTCAACCTACCTCTACTGAATGGGTTAGACCCGCTGCAATTACCTTTGAGCATGATAGGAGGGTAGCTCCTAGCTCTACCTCAGGTTCCATTCCCACCTCCTCGAGAGTTCTGCCACTTCGTCAGGTAACTACCACTCGACCGGATCCTAATAATCAGGGTCAGGTTATACAGGCACAGGCCTATCAGTATGTACCCTTCACAACCACCGATCTCCTGAATTGGAAGACGCATTATCCCTCTTATACTGAAAAGCCTCAGGCAGTGGTGGACCTAGTGACTAGCATTATGGCCACCCATAACCCAACCTGGACTGATTGTCAACAACTTCTCCTGACCCTCTTCACAACTGAGGAGAGGCGGAAGATTTTGCAAAATGCTGAGGCCATCACGCGAGAGCGTGTCCCCGGGGGGATACAGGACCCAGAGGGATGGGTTAGAGCTCGGTTTCCTCGCGCAGCTCCAGATTGGGATCCAAATGATGGGCAGCACTATGAACTGTTGTCTGGCTATTGCCGGGACTTACTGGAAGGTATGAGGAAAGGCATAAAGAGGCCCATTAATCTGGCAAAGGTCTCTGAAATTCTCCAAGGGGCAACTGAATCCCCTGGGGCCTTTCTAGAGCGACTAATTGAAGCCTACAGAACATACACCCCATTTGACCCTGAAGCCCAAGAAAACCAGAGAATGGTGAATAGCGCATTGGTGGCCCAGAGTATGCCAGATATCCGGAAGAAGTTGCAGCGTCAGGAGGGATTCGCAGGGATGAATACCACCCAGCTAATTGAGATCGCAACCAAGGTTTTCATTAATAGAGATCAGGAGGTGCGCCGAGAGGCTGACCGGAAGATGCAGAAGAAGGCCGACCTTTTAGCGGCAGCCATTACTAATTCCACCCTTAACCGAGGTCGACCTCTAGCTAATGGGAAGCCAAAGTGGGACCCCGGACCACCAGCCAGGCCCCGAGATTCCTTCAATCAATCCCGGCCAAGGGGGGAGAATCCCAGACCAAGATTGGAGAGGGATCAGTGTGCCTATTGTAAGGAAAGAGGGCACTGGAAAGATGAATGCCCCCAGAGGCGCCAGGGACTGAGAAGGGGACCAGGAGATCGAGGAAGCCGAGGCCGAGTTCGAGAGGGAAGATATGAGCCTGCTGAATCTGACATCATCGGGATAGCCGAGATGGCAGAATGGGACGAATAGGACAGACCGGGTTCCTACAAACTGGGCTCCCAGGAACCTATGGTCAAGCTAACTATAGGGAGCCGCTCAATTCCATTCATGATTGATACAGGAGCTGAACATTCTGTTGTGACGGAGCGATTAGCGCCTGTGTCTGGAAAAACTGTCCGAGTGGTGGGAGCCACGGGGGTGCAGAGCCGGAGGCCCTTTCTGACAACCCGTAGATGCCAATTAGGCTCACACATAGTCACTCATGAATTCCTGTATATGCCAGACTGTCCAATCCCTTTGTTAGGTCGAGACCTGCTGTCCAAGCTTAGGGCCCAAATTTCCTTTGACTCTGATGGCCAGACTTCAGTCTCCTTTCGGCCCCCGACCTCCAGCCCTAAGGGTATATTGAGTTTCTGCTGCCCTCTTGAAGAAGAATGGCGGCTGCATCAGTCACATAGCCAAGTTGACCTACCCCTGGCAGACAGCTTTCAGGTCAGTGGGGTATGGGCAGAAGATAATCCCCCAGGGTTGGCCCGAAATATTCCTCCTGTACATGTAGATTTACTTCCAAGTGCCCGGCCAATCCATCTTCGCCAATACCCAATTCCCCGAAAGGCTCTGGAAGGGATTCAAGCACATCTGAATCGTCTGTTATCCCATGGAATTATTCGTCCTTGCCAGTCTCCATGGAATACGCCACTATTGCCAGTTCAGAAGCCAGGGACTGAGGACTACCGGCCAGTCCAAGACTTACGAGTGGTCAATAAATCCACTATCTCATTACACCCTGTAGTGCCTAATCCATATGTCCTGCTAGGATTGATACCTTCTGGAGCTACTCATTTCACGACACTAGATCTAAAAGATGCCTTCTTTTGTATTCGGGTGGCCCCCGCCAGTCAACTGCTTTTTGCCTTTCAATGGGAAAACCCAGTAACAGGAAGGAAGCTTCAGTATACATGGACTCGCCTGCCACAGGGGTTCAAGAATTCCCCCACTATTTTTGGGACAGCCCTAGGGCAAGACCTTAAGACTTTTAAATCTGAGCCTTCCAGGCGAGTTTTACTCCAGTATGTAGATGACCTCCTGATTGCAGCAGTGACTCAGGAAGAGTGTTTTGAGGCTACTAGAGAATTGCTGGAGCTACTCTTGGATGCAGGCTATAAGGTCTCACGCTCAAAGGCCCAACTCTGTCAGTCAGAAGTGAAGTATCTGGGCTTTTGCATTTCCCAGGGAAGTCGGAGACTGGATGCTAGTAGGAAGCAAGCGGTAGCTGCAATTCCCCAACCCAAGTCCAGAAGAGAAGTTAGGGAATTTCTGGGAGCAGCCGGATTCTGCAGAATTTGGATTCCAAATTTTGCATTGATGGCGAAACCCCTTTACCAGGCCACAAAGGGGGGTGAAAAGGAACCATTTGAATGGGGACCTACTGCTCAACAATCCTTCATTGCCATAAAGAAAGCCCTACTTCAAGCCCCTGCGTTAGGCCTTCCTGATGTGGAGAAACCTTTCTCATTGTATGTCCATGAGCGACAGGGGGTTGCTCTGGGTGTGCTGACCCAGATGATGGGATCCTGGCAGAGGCCTGTTGCATACCTGTCTAAACAGCTGGATGGAGTGGCTAAAGGATGGCCAGCCTGCATGAGGGCCATTGCAGCAACAGCCTTACTGGTCCAGGAAGCTGATAAGTTGACCTTGGGGCAAGAACTGGTTGTTAAAGTCCCCCATGCAGTTCTCACCCTCATGGAGTATAAGGGCAACCACTGGTTTACAAATAACCGCATGGTTAAGTACCAAGCTAGCTTGTGTGAGAATCCACGGATACACCTGGAAACAGTGGCTACATTCAATCCTGCCACTCTTTTGCCAGCATCTGAGGGACCACCGGATCATGACTGTATCCAAACCATGGATGAAGTGTATTCCAGTCGACCAGATCTTAAAGATGTTCCGTGGAGGGACCCAGATGTAATTTATTTTACAGATGGAAGCAGTTATGTGGAGAACTCCAAGCGATTGGCAGGCTATGCTGTGGTGACAGAGGACAAGGTGATAGAAGCAAGAGCCCTGCCCCAAGGAACTTCAGCCCAGAAAGCAGAACTTGTGGCCCTCATACGAGCTCTGGAGTTAGCAGCAGGACTGGTAACCAACATTTATACTGATTCCAAATATGCCTTCACAACTCTACATGCTCATGGAGCTTTGTATAAGGAAAAGGGACTCATAAATGCTGCAGGCCAACCTGTTAAGTATGGACCTGAAATACTTCAGCTGCTAGAGGCTGTGTGGGCCCCTAAGAAGGTAGCTGTCATTCATTGCAGGGGACACCAAAGAATAGATACTCCAGTGGCCCGAGGGAACCGCCATGCTGATCGGGTGGCCAAGGAAGCTGCTCGAGGACCCCCAGCAAGTACTGTGACTCCCCTGTTCCAAATCCGATTGCAAGAATGGACACCTATGTATACCCAAGTGGAAGAGAAATGGGCTCAAGAAGAAGGTGCGGTAAGGAGACCTGATGGCTGGTTACATCTCCCTGATACCAGAGTTCTGGTGCCACGCCACCTAGCTTGGCCTGTAGTGTCTCAAGCTCATGACCTATCACACTTAGGGAAAACAGCACTAGCCCGCCTACTCAATCGAGTAGTGGTGCTGGAAGGATTGGATAGTCTGGTTGCCACTGCCTCTGCCCGATGTACTCTCTGTGCCCAGAATAATGCTCGTCAGGGACCCCGTATTCCACCAGGAGTTCAGTCTAGAGGACTAACACCCTTTGAGTCCCTAGTTATAGACTTCACAGAAATGCCCAGGAGTGGTAGGCTCCGATACCTCTTAGTCATGGTTTGTACCTTTTCTGGGTGGGTGGAAGCATATCCTACAGTCACTGAGAAAGCCACAGAAGTAGCTCGAGCCCTCCTTAGGGATGTCATCCCCAGGTATGGATTGCCCCTTGCCATAGGTTCAGATAATGGTCCCGCCTTTGTTGAAGCTACACTTCAGGCCCTGTCCCGCGCATTGCGCATTACCTGGAAATTGCATTGTGCCTATCGTCCCCAGAGTTCAGGGCAGGTTGAGCGAGCAAACAGAACCTTGAAAAATAGCCTAGCAAAGATTTGTCAGGAAACCCAATTGAAATGGCCACAGGCATTGCCACTAGCCCTCTTCCGCCTCCGATGCACTCCAACTAAAGGAACAGCCCTCTCTCCCTTTGAAATTGTGTATGGGAAGCCCCCAGCCATTTTGCAGGGAATTAAGGGAGACATAGGGATTTTAGGGTCTGCCCAGGTGCAGGAGCAGGTAGCCCTCCTGGGAAAGATAATTTCTGAGCTTCAGTCTTATGTGAGAGAAATAAACCCTGTCCCCTTCCAGGCTCAGGTACATTCCTTCCTGCCAGGGGATAGAGTTTGGGTAAAAGACTGGAAGCTCCAGCCTTTGGGGCCCCGATGGAAAGGACCTTTTACTGTTTTGCTTTCTACCCCTGCAGCTGTGAAGGTCGCAGGGATAACTCCATGGGTCCATTGGTCTCGAATTAAGTCTGCTGACCAGACTGAGCCCAGCACGGATCAGACGGAGCCTAAACAGTGGAGAGCAGAAAGAGATCCAGCGGAGCCATTGAAGTTGCGCTTGACCCGAACCAAAGAATCTACTAGCTGAAAAGAAGGGTCAACTGCATACTGCAGGAGCGGCTGAACTTCGGCTTCACACTGAGACTCTTTCTTGCCTGATTCTGGCTTTCCTGGAATTTGAAAGCTTGATCCTTGTCAGTTGAGGGTCTATCCCAACTGGTATAAGAACTCAAAGACTGAGAACACTATATGAGAGTAATCTGTGATTAGCACAGACTGTTGAAATATTATTGCTTAATTAGTTTGCTGTATTTGTTTTAGATTAGGAAGAAAGAAAATGTTAGTAGTTTGGATGCTTTTGTTGTTTTCTACTCCTTGCCTCCTTGTTCCTAATACCCCAACTCGCTCCAACCTTTGGTTACACTCAGTCCAGGAACTAATTAGCCAGGCAAAGATTACTTCCCCTTGTATTGTGTGTTCCCGATTTTCTCCTTATACCACAGATGTCCCAGCTGTTCCTGTCCCTGTGCAACTCCCAGCTCTTATACCTCCCTACTTTTCGAGTTCAGGCCCTTGGAGCCAGGATTATACTTGGTGGTCCTTTTATAATGCTACTTCCCCCTCTGAATCTTCTCTAAGGCCAGTTTTTACGTCTCCCTATCCAGCCTCTGGAGTGTTTTGTTTAACAAGAAGCATCTCAACTGTTCTTCCCATTCCCTGTAACTATACTAATGTTCTCCCAGAAAAAGGAGAATCCGTGTGGGTAGTTTCTCCAGGTACTCCTATGTGCCCTGCTACCATACCTGTAGATTATGACCCAGGTGATTATCTGGCTCCTAAGCGTACCACTGAGAAGACTATAGTGTCCAAGCTTATTTTCTACTTTCATAAGTCCCCGGGGTATGAAGAGTTACTAACAAATGAGCAGCCTGTCACAATTGGGGATTGGCGCTTATGGTGTGCAAAGTCTCCATTTCGTCTTCGTTCCCCCTGGGATAGGGGCTCGCATTATGGGCACCCTAAGTACCCTGTCCAGCCTGAGCCAACATTTATTGGGAACTTTCCTCACCCTCTCCTTGGTCATTACTGGCTCTGTGATAATGTCCTCCACATGATTCTTCCCTCCACATATGATTTTTGTGTATTGGTAACCTTGAATTATTTTCCTAAAGTTATTCCTCTTAAGCCACTATCCCCGCACCGCTCTAAGCGAGAGGCTTTGTCCTTACCCTCCTCCGTTGCCACAGAGGATGAGGCGATTGAATTAGCCCTCCAGTATATCAATTCTACTTATCCTCTGACTAAAAAGAGACTTGTAGCCCTTTCTGCCACAGCCTGGATTCCAATTGGAGGCCCGGTAGCGGGTATTACTGAACTAGGTATGGCTACCCGGAGACTTCAATCCCTACTCCATGTTTTAGTTCATGAGCTGAATGTGGTAGTCAATGCATTGCAGGATCAAATTAATGAATTAAGTATAGTTTCTAGGTATAATCGTATGGGCCTTGACTATCTCTTTGCAGCTCAGGGTGGCCTCTGCACAGTGCTAAATTCTTCAGAGTGCTGTACTATTGTCATAAATAGGACGCATGTAGTTAGGCATGCTATGGATAAAGTCCTACAGTTGGCCAGCCTTAATGTGGAGGATTACCGAGGAGGATTAGACCTTACCTCCTGGTGGTGGTCATTGACCTCCTGGATACGTCCCTTGTTCATTTCCCTAATAGTCTTAGTTTTAGCAGGGTTGTTGTTTTGTTTCCTGGCCTCATGTGCTTCGGCAGTATGCCGTCGGACCTTAACAAGTAGGGTAATGGTGGTTCATAAGTCTATTCCTAGTTAGGATCACTATAATCTCCAGAGTCTGAGTTGTGAGACTTATCTCTGCATAAGCTGATTTTAGTCTCAAAGGGGGGAATGAGGCAGCCATGGAAATAATTATATATATATAAGAAATGATATTAAAAGCTTGAAGTTTGAATTCTCTTCAGTCCTGCAAATGAAGGAATGCAAGCTGGAGTTAATTAGACTCTAGCTGCCGGGCTGGGTTAGGAAAGGTCAGTGAGAAATGAAACTCTGTCCCTTGTGAATTGCCAATGCTAGCTGGCTCAACATCTGTACATTATTAGGCTTACTGAATAGTTTTGTAAGCAGGCAGTTGTTTAGGACTAAATTGAACACTGCTTAGAAGGAAATAGTTAGAGTCTAAATAATTCTAGATATAAATGAGTTAGAATTTAGAAGTTCTTGATAGGTAGAATATGTTTTATAAGAATGCTTACTTTAGAATATGTTGTATTCTGTGTAAATTAATAATTCTGTGTGGAATGTTTGTTCAACTCTCTGTCTGACGTTCTGAGTAGGGCTACAGTGAAGGGGGGCCAACATGTGTTTTGAGTTATTCTGCAGTCCTAGCTGGTTCAATGTATAAGCTGAAGGTGAAAAAGGTCAGAACTAGTCAGCTCTCTTCTCCTTGATTAATTATAGGTAACTGTAGGAATAGTCCTGAAAGTATAGCAGTATGCCATTAAGTAAGACTAGCCTTTGACCCCTTTAATGAATGCCAGAGTTCAGTTAGCAGTTAGTATGAATCAGACTAGGAATATGAGAATAATTAATGTTAGATGGGGCCTCTTAGTCTCTAAGGGAATCCAGTTTAAGCCATAGATGAGAAATCAATCATAATGAGAAATGTAAGAGTTCTGGAGACCAAATGTCTGGCTTGAGGGGCCCCAGGTCACAGGTCAGTTTAGGATGTCTGGAACCTATGTAACTGATATTTCAAAAGTAATGATTGGTTGAGGCAAGGTAGCCAATCTAATTCCTTAACCAATTGGAGAGTAAGGGGGCTGGGCTGGGCTAGGCTAGGAGGAGGGCTTAGGACCCTATTTAAGTAGGAGCAGAAGCAGTTTACGTCAGAAGGAGCTCAGAAGAAAGAGAAGGACAGAAGGAACAGACAGAAGAAGGAGAAGACAGCATAAGAAGAGAGCTGAGAGAGCTGACACAGAGAGCTGAGACAAAGACACAGAGAGCTGAGACAGAGGAGAAGAGAGCTAGAACTGATGTCCTGCTTTGTTTGCTGGCAAATAAAGAAGATTACTCTCTCATTCTGGTGTGTGCTGTCTGACTCCTGAAGTATCACAAATTCCTATCTCAATTCCTGCAACACTACTACTACTTAACATTTCTATAGCGCTGCTAGGGTTACGCAGTGCTGTACAATTTAACATAAAAGGACAGGCCCTGCTCAAAGAGCTTACAATCTAAAGGACAAGTGAGTAGACGATACGATGGGGGCAGTCAATTTGGGGCAGTCCAGATATCCTGAAGGTAAGAGTTAGGTGCCGAAGATTACAGCTTGTTACAAATCCCAGGGTACTAATTCTAGTTGATCCATGCAAATCTATCTCAGGGTGTAAGGGCCTTTGTCTTGAGAAAACTACAGACTGTCCAAAATATGGCAGCAAGACTTGTCTTCAATAAAGCCCGGTTCGATAGCTCAACACCTTTTTTTGCTAAACTTCGCTGGCTTCCGATCAAGGAGCTCATTGAATTCAAGGTTTGCACCATGGTTCACAAAATCATCAACGGGGATGTCCCAAGTTAAATGCTGAATATGATTGACTTGCCAGCCAGAAATGCTGACCCGTCCTCTAGAATATATCTCACCTTGCACTATCCCAGCTGGAAAGGCTGTAAGCACGAATCTATTCAGGCGTCAAGCTTTCCCTTCATCAGTGCGCAACTATGGAATGCACTTCCTAGAGACATCACCAGTCTGAGAGACTACCTTACCTTTCGCAAGGCACTAAAAACGCATCTGTTTACCAAAGCATTTTCTCCGGGAACAGTATAGGACTATCGCCTCTGCCTGCTGACATACATGGATCCTGCTTAGTCCTATTCTTTTGTACGGTTATATGTAAAGTATCCTTTCTTTCTTGCCCTTCTACTCTACTATTTTTTTTGTTACATTTGTACCCCGCGCTTTCCCACTCATGGCAGGCTCAATGCGGCTTACATGGGGCAATTGAGGGTTAAGTGACCTGCCCAGAGTCACAAGGAGCTGCCTGTGCCTGAAGTGGGAATTGAACTCAGTTCCTCAGGACCAAAGTCCACCACCCTAACCACTAGGCCACTCCTCCACTGTTGCTAATATTGGAGATTCTACATGGAATGTTGCTATTCCACTAGAAGTCGGCCCTTGCAGATCACCAATGTGGCCGCGCAGGCTTCTGCTTCTGTGAGTCTGACGTCCTGCACGTACGTGAAGGACGTCAGACTCACAGAAACAGAAGCCTGCGCAGCCTTCTACATGGGATGTTACTAGTGGAATAGCAACATTCCATGTAGAATCTCCAATAGTAGCAACATTCCATGTAGAATCTCCAATAGTATCTATTTTATTTTTGTTACATTTGTACCCTGTGCAGGCTCAATGCGGCTTACATGGGGCAATGGAGGGTTAAGTGACTTGCCCAGAGTCACAAGGATCTGCCTGTGCCTGAAGTGGGAATCTCATTTGTATCTGATATCACCCGGAGTTCTCTCTCTCTCTCCGGTTTATGTAAACCACATTGAGCCTGCATGTCTGTGGGGATAATGTGGGGTATAAATACCTTAATAAATAAATAAATTCCTATTCATTATGGACATTCTGAAAACCAGATCAATTAAATGGACTCTTAGGACCAGGTTAACCAACAGACAGGTATGAATACTTCAAAGTTGAACTTTGACCATAGCAATTTAAAGCTGGTTCGAGTTTGGCAAAGTTTGGGGATCCGCCGAAAAAATTCATTGAAATTTTCTTAGCAGATTTGGGGCAAAAAATCAAGCCTCACATACTATCCAAAGTGATTTGCTGAGGGGTCCTTTTACTAAGGTGTGCTGAAAAATGACTTACCGTAGTGCAGGCATGGGTTTTGGGCGCGTGCCAATCCATTTTTCAGCGCACCTGTAAAAAGGCCTTTTTAAAATTTTTGCTGAAAATGGACGTGCGGCAAAATGAAAATTGACGTGTGTCCATTTTGGGTCTGAGACCTTACCGCCAGCCACTGACCTAGCGGTAAAGTCTCACGTGGTAACCGGGCGATAATGACCTATGCGCGCCAGAAAATACAAAATATTTTTCAGGTGCACATAGCAGATGAGCGCCAAAAATGAAATCACCTCAAGGGCCACGCGGTAGCCGTGCGGTAACTTCATTTTGGCACGCGTTGACTGCGCGTAGATGCTTACACGGCTTAGTAAAAGGGCCCCTGAGTTACTCAAAGCCACCTTACCTGTGTGTGTTTGGGGGGGGGGGGTTGATTTCTGTGACTGGCCAAACCCACTCCAAATCGGCTGTGGAATCGTAATTGGTCACGGTAGATTTCCATCGAACGAAAAATCTTGGTAAACTATTGTGTCAAAGCTACACTTGCAGATTCATTAAATTAACTGACATACTTTCAAGAGGTTTGCTGATTTCTGACTATATCTACTACTTTGTCTATACTTCATTTGTGAAAACAATTTTTTTTTTTTACTCCCACTTCTGTTTTCACATATTGAAATGCAATTTTTTTTTTTCTCAGCTCCCAATTTTGTACAGATAAATTATTAACCTGGTGTTTCTCTTGCTGATGAATAATTTACAAGCCGCTAAACAAAACCATAATCTTTATTTGCCTTATGCATATAAAAAAAAAAACCAACAAGAAAAAAGTCCCACCTTGAATATCCCACACCGGGCTTCAGATCTTTTAATCTAATTTAGCAGCAGAAGAGAATGTAACCTTAGGAAAATAAATTAACTTACTACTCAAAAAAAGAAGAGGCTGTACAAGAAACAGAATATTTCAAAGCCACTGAGCTTGCCCTCACCTCACATGCACCCCGGAGACTGACACCACGGTAAAATGTTCAATTAAGTAAAGCTTGAATGGCAACTCAGGTCACTCTCTAGTTGCTCGACATTCTATATTACAACAATGTAGAGCTTCCTCGCCAAGGATCAAAATGCACATTCTAAAGAGAAGTAATATTTAATATTTATAATTCATTATGTAGTGAAGGAAAACATTATCAGGCTACTCCATTAAGACACAGTGGATGTCTGTCAGACACATCATCGGCACAGTGTATCTTTGGGTATATAATTGTTGTATTTATTCCCTTAGCGACATGCAGCTCTCAACCGAGAGCTGGTTTTCCCATTGCTCATTAGACACCGTAGCTTTGCTATTTCTTCTTCTCTAGCTTGAGGTTCTTCAAGTGGAAAATACAATTGTATCTTCCATCCTTGGGAGCAAATAAAAGGGAATGCGCTGAAAATAGTAAAGTGTAGGTAATTTATTTTTCTTTCTTGCTGTGGCAGCTTCCCCCTCTCCTTTAGGCTTTCAGGTTATTTGATAGCAGATGAGGAATCGTGGTGCCATGAACCAACATTTGCAACAACCCAGGGATTTTTTTTTAAACTGTAAATGCTCTTCCTCCAACATAGAGGCCCTTTTATTAAGTCACGTAGGTGCCTACGCGCGTCCTACGAGCGTCAGTTTTGAACTACCACCCAGCTACCGCGTGGCCCAGGCGGTAATTTCATTTTTTACGCGCGTCCACTAAACGCGCCGGAACTTTTCCGGCGTGCGGCGGTAGCTGGTCAGTTATCGGCATTGTGGAACTTTTCCGGCGTGCGGCGGTAGCCGGTCGGTTATCGGCATTGTACGTCCATAGACCATTACCTCCCAGTTAACACTTTATCGCTAGGTCAATGGGTGGCGGCAAAGTCTCAGGCCCAAAATGGGTGTGCGCCAATTTTTATTTTGCCGCACTTCCATTTTCGACCCCCCCCCCCCCCCAACAAGAGGCCTTTTTTTGCAGGTGCGCTAAAAAAATGGACCTGCCTGCATCCAATACATGTGTCTACACCAGCGCAGGCCACTTTTCAGTGCACCTTAGTAAAGGATCCCTTACTGATTTGTCATTGCCATGGCTCCTTCTAGAACCCTGCAATCAGTGGTTTTAAATCAGACCACTTGATGTCACTGTTGTATGATAACTACAGCTCCTGCCCCCAGGGTCCACCCTGCAACATCCCTAACCTAGGCTGACACAGGTAATGAAAACTTGAACTAATAACTAAACTCAGGTGTCTCTGTGTTTAGTACACGAAAGCGGTGCTGGCTGGAGATGTTTTGAAGTCATGTAAATAATGGAACAGGGCCAAAGGGCAAAAACTGATAAGCATGTGAACCAGAAACTCATGATCTGATAAGACATTCTTGCGTGCAAGCAGGCATGAGAAAGGAAATGTGGTTTAGCAACAGAGGGGAAACAGATGGTGTTGAAAGGAAACAGAATGATCTCTGAGGAAGATAACTTGCTAAACCTATGTGAAGCATTGTTTAAAATAAAGGGAAAGGGAAATAGGACTTGATATACCACCTTCCTGAGGTTTTTGCAACTACATTCAAAGTGGTTTACATATATTCAAGTACTTATTTTGTACCAGGGGCAATGGAGGGTTAAGTGACTTGCCCAGAGTCACAAGGAGCTGCAGTGGGAATTGAACTCAGTTCCCCAAGATCAAAGTCCACTGCACTAACCACTAGGCTACTCCTCCACTCCACAAGGTATATAAGCAGTTGAATCAGAACAGTACTTTGGAGAGACGGTTACAGATAACACCAATGTGTAGCAGTGTTGTCCTCCCATGAGAAACTATTGATTGTACTGTATCTGTACTTTGGTAAGTAATAAAAATTGCTTTTCTTATACGTAGCCTTGGCCTTTTATCACTCCAAATTGTGGGTGGCTGGTACATAATAATTTGGGGTGGTGGTAAAAAGACTAGAATATAACATTGGTGACACCCAACGTCGATAGGGGGGGATCGTTGACGAATGACCCTCTGGTTAACCCAGTTCTCGGGTCCCCAGTAAGAAGTGTCCTGTTTCAGTCGCGAGATTCCAGGTACAGCACATTTGTGAGAAGAAATAGTATCCTGGTTCAGTCGCGAGATTCCAGGTACATTTGTGGAAAGAAGCAAGTGTCGTGGTTCAGCTGCAGGATTCCCGACACAACGACGGCCTTGGTAAGGACGAAGATTGGTAAGTCACAAATTTTTGTTTAACCTTTGAAAAATAATGGCTACACCTCTTGAGATAGTAATTAAGTACTTTCCATTAGAAAAAAAGGATCTTACTAAAACTTGTAATAAATGGTTTAAATGGAATAAAAGTCATATCACCTTAATAAATTTATTCATTTTTTTCATTTTGCTTGTGTCGTCTTTTTCTGATTTTTATTATTTTTTTATTTTGGTTTTAATCTTATTTTTTGAGTTTTTTCTTTCTTCGTGTACATTTTCTATTTTTTAATTTTTTGATTTCTTTTTTCTACTGTTTTTTATTAGTTTTTGTTTTTTCTTCTGTCTATTTTTCTTTTCCATTTTTTCCTTTTTTGCGTCATCTTCGCTGTTTTCGATTATTAAATGGAATAAAAAACAGACTGATTTTTGTTGGCCCCTAAATGGATCCTTTGATCTAAATTTATTACGCAAATTGATTAAATACAATGAGACAAATAAAAAGTGTAAATCCTGCATTAAACATTTATAAGCAATTAATAAATGGATCCTGAACATCGATAAGGAGCACTCATATTTCACAAAAAATTGTAATTAAATAATTGCTATTCTATTTAGGGCAAATATTTTTATGTAACTTGAATTCTGTTCAAATCTTTGTTCCTAACCATGCTTCCTTTTTCTGCTCTGACTCCTTGGATTGCTAAAACTACAGTGCTTTATAAAAAGAAAAGGGCACAGGATTGCTAGAGAAAATTCTTGGTGGCCACAAGAAACTTCTCTACATCCTTGTTTTTTAAATGTTTGATTTCATGGCTCTAAAGCACTGTAACTGTAATTTTAGTTGTAGGCAGTGTCTTTCTTTTAAACATATTTTCTTTTTCTTCCTGAAGGGAATATTACTGAGAGCACAGATTAATTGTTTCCTTTGTTATGGCCTGAATGGCTTGGTCTAAATAAATTATAGGTGTTTCTGTTTGTCGTGTTTACTTAGCAACATTCTTTTGTTTTCAAATCAATGCTAGAAACTGTATTTCTGCTTGAGAGTACTATTTGCTAGAGAGAATCCACAAACGTGGAGAACTCAGTAGATCCCACGGTGCGAATAAAGAAGATAAAAAAGGTGGGAGTGTAAGCCAGGCTATCCAAAGACTGAAACCAAAAGGTTCAATTAAAAATGTGACATTTTAATAGTTTTGTAACAAATAATAATAAAAACTTTACATAGAGAATGACTCTAATAATAAAACAATTTTACATAGAGAACGACTCGACACAACCGTTGTGTTTCGACCAGGTGGCCTACATCAGGAGTCTGATCACTACGTTAAACCAATGAAGGGAGATTATAAATAGTTATAAATCTCAAAATCTCACCGCTCAAAAACAAACCAAATGATAGATCTGCAGGCAGGATCTAAAAAGGTCTTTAAAAAGACCGTTCATTGGGTGATCCTTCTGCCGCTGTGTGCTATAACACCAATAAAGAGCACTATTTGAACAGGTTTTTCCAGTTTTATCTCTTGTTATATCCTCTGCGTGAGCATTCCAGCACTACTGATAAGGATTAAATTACCTTTTGTCCTTAGCCCAAAGCAATTAACTGAACATATCTGCTGATCTGGCACTACTTTTGCATCATAAAATAAACCAGTTTCCCAAGTTTGCCCTACAGTTTTAATTCTACTGGCTTAAATTTAATATTTATTTGATACAATTCTATTTCAGTGTTTTCTTTTGTGTATATGATTTCTAGATAACAATTATGTTTTCCTGCTAAAAACTCTACAGTTTTATTTTCAGGATATTTAAAATATTAGGAATATTTGGTCCACAATCCAGGATGAAAATTTATGGTATTTTTTCCCTGCTTCTTTTGAGATACTATGAATGAAACATGTACATGTGTGCGCTAAAAAAAATGATGACATAGCTAGACCAGTGGAATATAAAGAAATATTTTCTTTCTTTTTTAATTATTTCAATGCACTCCACCGAGATTTCTGATCAGCTGCAGAGATACAGAATCTCAGTGGAGCATTTAAACAGTACTATTACATATTTTTTCCTACATCTGGAGTAGCTATCTCATATTAATTCGTGCACATAAGAATTATTTCTAGCCCTAGGACACTGTTTTGGTAATTTATCTTACATAATTGTGAATAACACCATGTTTAATTAAAAAGTTATGCCTAGTACTGCGTTTCAATAGCATGATCTAATTTACAACCTCTTAATTCTTTGTCTTTTATTTGTTAGTCTGTCTTTATGTTACCCCGTATATACAATCAGTATAACTGATCACTTTTGTCTTTTTTCCAATTCTGTGGGTAATACAATCAATACATATAAAAAGTTTCTCTCCTGAATACAAATCAGTTGTATATGCAATATAACAAAAGATTTGTTTTTTGCATTCTATAGTAGATATGTTAACTACTTATATTTTGTCTTTTATTAACATTTTAATGCATTAGTTACAGCTAAAGTGCAATGTTTTCACATTCAGTACAGAATTATGGTCTCACTTTTTCTTTGAGAATAAACTTTTCCTTAAAGATAACTTTTATTTGGAAGACATCTTTGCCCCCATCTTGATTGTACAGACATATGTGCTATATTTCTTGCCTGATCTATGTGAATCTTTGTAAAGGACAGTCAAGGATGCAGCTTTTGTCTGCCTCATTAGGATTTTTCTTTTTTAAAGCTGGTTTTTGTTGCATTGCATTCAAAACTTGACATGTTTTCATACAAAGATAAATCTTACATTAACTGTGAGATTTACAGTAAGGTTCCTGCCTATATTTTTCTGATATGTCTACATGCTACATACTTTTACACTTTAAACTTTGTGATGCTGCTTTATTCTTACCATATGTTTGCATTCTATTCCTCCCTAATATCCCTGAGCAATCAGCGTTATATTGCAAGTGAGATTCATTGATTTTTATTATAGCCTATATATGCCTTAAACTATGCAAAGAATGAAATCTGAGAACACCCCCAAACATGGAAATGTGGTGCCACCGGGTCATTTACCCACGGTGCAAGGTCCAGGCTTACACTGGTACTGCGATTTTGCTGATATGATTATACCTGCTAAAAGGAATAGATTTTTACATGTATGTGTTGATGCTTTTTCTAAATGGGTTGAAGCATTTCCCTGTACCCGAGAAACTGGCCAGGTGATGGCACAGGTACTCTGTAATGATATTATCCCCAGATTTGGCATTCCTTGTAAAATTACTACTACTACTACTTATCATTTCTATAGCTGACAATGGTTCTCATTTTTTTAATGAGCTAATTCAAACTTTGACTTCTAAATTGCAAATTACTCACTGCATGGTAAGCATTTACAAGCCCACGAGCAATGGCTTGTTGAAAACCAAATTGCGACAACTTATGTCTACTGGCATCAAATCCTGGTTGGATGCCTTACCTCTGGCGCTTCTCACCCTGCGCGTCTCACCATCTGCCTCATTAAAGTTGAGCCCATTTCAGTTGTGCACTGGACGCAAAATGTGTCTCATCCCCGTTAATCCTGAACATCACCTGCCAGATACTTACTCGGTGTATTGGGATCAATTACAATCCATTATAACATCTTTGTCTTGCTTTTCCCAGGAAACGCCAGACAAAAGGGGGGATAACGCTAACCCCCCAAGAACTGATGCATTAAAAGTTGATAATGCTGACCCTCCAATATCTGACACATTAAAGGTTGGAGCACTGGTTCATCGCAAATGTTACACACACAAGACTTGGAAGGATCCTGTTTACATTGGACCCTTCCACATTGAGGCATTAGCTGTCACCGCAGTAAAATTGCAAGATCACACTTCCTGGGTACATCTTAAAGACATAAGGACTTTCCAACCTCTCCAGAATCAGGATATTACAAATGATACTGATTCAACTGTAGATGAATGCTCATGAATGTACCCTCAATATTTTTGGACTTGCTTTCCTGTGTACTTTTGTTTTAGCATTTATCTTCATGATTCTTGAAAAATACTGCACTATTTTTGGTAACTAATATTGATAACTATAAGGATGTATAACTATATGCTTATTAGTTTTGTTATCTTTGTTAAAGTCTGTCGATTAATGATTATAATGGAACTATATGTATGCTAACATTATTTCAAGGTAGCAAAACTAATAAACATCTATTATTTCCCGAATTACCCAAGGGTGCGAGGGTACCTCCAGTGTTTAGGACACCTGCACAAGGGACAATATTTGAAACTTGTTTACAAAGGGCAGAGGTTGCCAATACCTATCTCATAGGAGACTTATCTTTATGTAACTCCAGTTCATCCTCCATTGGACACCTTAACTTTTCAGGTTTTTCTCGTCCTTGAGCTGATATATGGTGGTATTGTGGCAATAAGACTCTATACCCTGTTTTACCTCCCAATTGGCAAGGACAATGCGCTTTGGTGCAGCTAGTAGTCCCCCTCACCATAGCATCACAATCCCCTGATGCCCTCTCTTCCACTAGGAGGAGGAGGAGCATCCAGGGTTCATTTGATGACCGAATTTATATAGATTCTATAGGTATCCTGTCACGGTCGTGCCCAGGTTTCAGGCTCTCAGTCATCTCCCCGCCCTGGTGGCCAGACCTGGTGGCTGCATTGGATTGTCTGTGTGCTGTTTCCCGTTCCAGACTTCAGCCTAGTCCAGTCCGGATCTTCCGGCCTGCCAGACTTGCTTGTCTTGTTTGAGCCTGCACAGCACCCGCAGCTGCCTTGTGATTGCTGCAACTGAATCTCAGCTGCTGCTGGGCTTATTAGCCATTTGGAAACTCTCTGCTTTGCCTTTGCCTCGCCTAAGGCCCTGGTTTGTTGGTGCTTGTTGCACTTCTGCCTAGTTTGGCTTTTATTCTAGTTTTTGTCTGATTTTGGTTAGTCTGTGTGTAGTTTGGCTTGGGGTTTGTTTGTTTCCTAGTCTTGTTCCTTGTTTGTCTTTTGTGCTTAGTTTCTGTTTGTCGGTGTTTCTTGTTCAGTGGCTGCCTGGCAGCTTTCAGTTCTGTCTCGTGTTTGTAAGTGTTTGTTCCCTGTTTTAGTGGTTGCTTGCAGCTTTCAGTTCCTGCCCTGTCCTGTAAGTCCTGTCGGCCGCCTGCATCCAGGGGATCAACTCCTGGGGAAGGGCAGCTAGTTCAGGTGAAGTCTTGCTGTTCCTATCTGAGTTCTGTCTGGTTCCTGGTGTGGGGTGGTTTTGCCTGCCACTGCCACTCCTTGGCAGTGGCCCAAGGGATCACAAACCTAGTTCCTGCTTTGGAAAACGTGACAACTCCCCAGGGGGTGTGCCAGATGAATTTAAAGCTCGTAACCAAATTGCTGCAGGTTTTGAATCTGCATTACCTTGGTGGTCCATTATTAACAAGAATGTTAATTGGATTAACTATATTTATTATAACCAACAGTGTTTTATCAATTACACTCAAGATGAAGTTAAAGGTATTGCCTCTCAATTGGATGCTACCAGCCAGATGACATGGGAAAACCGGATGGTCCTTGACATGATATCAGCAGAAAAAGGAGGCATTTGTGTCATGCTCAGAGGACATTGTTGTACTTTTATTCCTAACAATACTGCACCCGATGGAACTATAACCAAGGCTTTCCAAGGACTTGCCACGCTAGCTGATGACCTTGCTGAGAATTCTGGTGTAGACACCACCTGGACAGGGTGGATGGATAATATTTTTGGGAAATGGAAAACCTTCATATTATCTAGCTATTGCTGTATTTGTATTACTTGGCTGTTGTGTATTACCCTGTATATGAAACTTGGTGCAACAGTTAATTGAAACTGCTTTAAGTAAAAGAGAACCTATAGGACATGCATATGTGCTGTATGAAAGATTACGCATTAACACAATGCGAATGTTGAAAATAATGTTTGATTTCTTTGGGACATCCTTTGTTCCGCATCATTATCTTCCTCTAGGATCATTTAGATGGTAAAGCATTGTAAGTAACATAAGGCCTGGGGAAGGTTGAAAAGGGGCAACTTACATCTTATAACCACCTTTTCTTGTTACCTATAGCCCGATACCAGTAAAACGGAGTTGACATTGTGACTTACACCCACAATCTCCCTAAGCTTAACATGCATATGAAAAAGAACTTATTGCTCCCCTCTGGAATGGATGGGACTAAAGCAAAAGTTCAAAAACAAATGAAGCCCTTACTCTCGAAGGCCTTCAAGGGGGGAGATGTAAATAATGAGCACAGGTCATGCACCCTGGAACAGGGCCAAAGGGCAAAAACTGATAAGCATGTGAACCAGAAACTCATGATCTGATAAGGCATTTCTGCGTGCAAGCAGGCATGAGAAAGGAAATGTGGTTTAGCAACAGAGGGGAAACAGATAGTGTTGAAAGAAAACGGAATGATCGTTGAGGAAGATAACTTGCTAAACCTATGTGAAACATTGTTCAAAATAAAGGGAAAGGGAAATGGGACTTGATATACCACCTTTCTGAGGTTTTTGCAACTATATTCAAAGTGGTTTACATATATTGAGGTACTTATTTTGTACCAGGGGCAATGGAGGGTTAAGTGACTTGCCCAGAGCCACAAGGAGCTGCAGTGGGAATTGAACTCAGTTCCCCAGGATCAAAGTCCACTGCACTAACCACTACGCTTCTTCTCCATTCTACAAGGTATATAAGCAGTTGAATCAGAACAATACTTTGGAGAGATGATTACAGATAACACCAATGTGTAGCAGTGCTGTCCTCCCATGAGAAACTATTGATTGTATCTGTACTTTGGTAAGTAATACAAATTGCTTTTCTAATACGTAGCCTTGGTCTTTATCACTCCAAATTGTGGGTGGCTGGTACATAATAATTTGGGGTGGTGGTAAAAAGACTAGAATATAACAGTCACTGTGGTGAACTACACATAGAAACACCATTTGGGACCTGGGCCTATGGGACCTGGGCCTATGGGGTGTAATATTTAGGAGAGTGGGGGTTAGGGTTATGGATTTGATGTACTGACTTTTTGTGGTTACAACCAAAGCAGTTTATATATATTATATACATAAGTACATAAGTAATGCCACACTGGGAAAAGACCAAGGGTCCATCGAACCCAGCATCCTATCCATGACAGCGGCCAATCCAGGCCAAGGGCACCTGGCAAGCTTCCCAAACGTACAAACATTCTATACATATTATTCCTGGAATTGTGGATTTTTCCCAAGTCCATTTAGTAGCAGTTTATGGACTTGTCCTTTAGAAAACCGTCTAACCCCTTTTTAAACTCTGCCAAGCTAACCGCCTTCACCACGTTCTCTGGCAACGAATTCCAGAGTTTAATTACGCGTTGGGTGAAGAAAGGTTTTCTCCGATTTGTTTTAAATTTACTACACTGTAGTTTCATCGCATGCCCCCTAGTCCTAGTATTTTTGGAAAGCGTGAACAGACGCTTCACATCCACCTGTTCCACTCCACTCATTATTTTATATACCTCTATCATGTCTCCCCTCAGCCGTCTCTTCTCCAAGCTGAAAAGCCCTAGCCTCCTTAGTCTTTCTTCATAGGGAAGTCGTCCCATCCCCGCTATCATTTTAGTCGCCCTTCGCTGCACCTTTTCCAATTCCACTATATCTTTCTTGAGATGCGGCGACCAGAATTGAACACAATACTCAAGGTGCGGTTGCACCATGGAGCGATATAACGGCATTATAACATCCTCACACCTGTTTTCCATACCTTTCCTAATAATACCCAACATTCTATTCATACAGGTACTTTCTCTGTCTCTAGTGGACTCACAATCTAAAGTTTTGTATCTGGGGCAATGGAGGGTTAAGGGGGTCTTTTACAAAGGTGTGGTAGTGTTTTTAGTGCATGCTAAAAATGCTAGTGTGCCTTTGTTAATGGACTCCTAACTGACATGCCCAAGGTCACAAGGAGCTATAGTGGAAATCAAACCCAGTTCCCCAGGTTCTCAGTCTACTACACTAACCATTAGGCTACTCCTTCACCCTGGGTAATATCCATGTGGAGGAGATATTCAAGTTCTGTTCTCTAATTGTGCCAGGGGCGTAGCAAAACTATGGCCCCGATATTGAGACAGCAAGAGTTAGACAGGCTAACTCCAGCTGTCACCGACAAACCCAGAAATTCAATGCAAGGCCATATCCAGCCACCAGCATTGAATTTGTGGGGTTTTTTTTTGTTTTGTTTTGCCGCTGCAAACATAGCCAGTAAAGCTGATATTCATCAGCTAACTGGCTAATTTCTAGTGGCCGAAGATCTGCTATTTACTCGGATCTATCTGGTCACTTAACTTAAGCACTCAGCTGTTGAAAATCAGCAGTAACTGACACGTCACACAACATAGCCAGTAACTGGGCTAGCCACTGACTGGGATATTCAGTGTATAGCAAACAGATGGTAAAAAATATAAGCACACAAGTTCCCCGTGACAATTTTTGAGAATTGAAGTATGTACATATTAGGGATGGACTCCCAGAAAATGTATGTTTCATGTCCTTTCTCGTGTTCTCTACATGACTTTTCATTTTATTTCTTTTTTGTTTGACCATTTTGTCGTTTTGCCAGTTTTTGATTATTTTTTTATTACATTTGTACCCCGCGCTTTCCCACTCATGGCAGGCTCAATGCGGCTTACATGGGGCAATGGAGGGTTAAGTGACTTGCCCAGAGGGAGGGTTAAGTGACTTGCCCAGAGTCACAAGGAGCTGCCTGTGCCTGAAGTGAGAATCGAACTCAGTTCCTCAGGACCAAAGTCCACCACCCTAACCACTAGGCCACTCCTCCACTGCTGATACTATTGGAGATTCTACATGGAATGTTGCTATTCCACTAGCAACATTCCATGTAGAAGTCGGCCCTTGCAGATCACCAATGTGGCCGCGCAGGCTTCTGCTTCTGTGAGTCTGACGTCCTGCACGTACGTGCAGGACGTCAGACTCACAGAAACAGAAGCCTGCGCAGCCTTCTACATGGAATGTTGCTGGTGGAATAGCAACATTCCATGTAGAATGTCCAATAATAGCAACATTCCATGCAGAATGTCCAATAGTAGCAACATTCCATGTAGAATCTCCAATAGTATCTATTTTATTTTTGTTACATTTGTACCCAGCGTTTTCCCACTCATGGCAGGCTCAATGAGGCTTACATGGGGCAATGGAGGGTTAAGTGACTTGCCCAGAGTCACAAGGAGCTGCCTGTGCCTGAAGTGGGAATCGAACTCAGTTCCTCAGGACCAAAGTCCACCACCCTTACCGCTAGGCCACTCCTCCACTATAGTGCACAGTCTTTGGAAATAGTGCACACCTATCATCCCGGATTGTATATATCGCGCCCAAATTTTTGTGCAAAATGTTTTGCACACATGTGAGAGGTGTGTGCAAAAAAAATGACTAATGAGCTCAGAAACATCATAATTCAGTAACTGATGTTAATTGGCAGTCTTAAAAATGTGTACATGCATCTCGCTGCACTCTATTCTATAAAGCACGATGCCTAACTTCAATCACGCATCTAGATGTGGGTACAGTGGGTTTCTGGTGGGTTTTGGAGGGCTCACATTTACCACCACATGTGTAACAGGTAGGGGGTGGATGGGCCTGTGTCCGCCTGCCTGAAGTGTACTGCACCCACTAAAACTGCTCTCGGGACCTACATACTGCTGTGATGGACCTGAGTATGACATTTGAGACTGGCACAAAATATTTTTTTTTTTTAATTTTATTTTATTGAATTTTATAATACATTTAGTCATATAACTTAAATGTCGGAAAAAAGGAAATAAAAAATAACATAATATTGCAAATCATGAAATAATCCAAGATACATTTAGACCACAATATACCAGGCAAGAAACAAGGAAAAAGAAAAAAGAAAATACAACAATAGTCTAAAGAGCGGTATCATGCAAATACCCGCAGCCGAATATCAGCGTGTCAAACCTATTGAACATTCAAGGTTGAATTTCTCTACTTTCTCTAGAATCAATAAAGACCTTCATTTTGTGGGGATCAAGAAACATATATATTACAGAGTCAATAGATATAATGCAACGACATGGAAATTTTAAAACAAATAGAGCACCTAAAGCGGTAACTCTAGGTCTCAATCTCATAAATTCTCGTCTCCGCAATTGAGTTTCTTTATTTAAATCTGGATATATACGAACTTGTTCTCCAAGAAATTTCTCATTTAAATGTTTGAAATATAGTTTGAAAATATTGTTTCTATCAAGTTCTATCGCAAATGATATCAAAAGGGTTGTCCTCTCCGTCACAGTGTCCAGTGAATTCTCCAAAAGAGCTGTTAAATTTTCAAGGTGATTTTGGGCAGCCAGGGGGTCCGGTTTCTTAATCCCAGTTAAGTAATAGGCCTTATTGATAGGTGGAAAAGCCTCTGCTGGAATTTTAAGTATTTCCTGAAAATATCTACGCAGCATATCTATAGGTGAAGTCAAAGGGGCTTTAGGAAAATTTATAAGCCGTAAGTTATTTTTTCTCCCCTGGTTATCCAAGTATTCTATTTTTCTCTTCAATATATCTCTATCTTTAGAGCACAAAATATTTTTAAAGATTTTTTTTGAGGGTGGGAGGGGGTTAGTGACCACTGGGGGAGTAAGGGGAGGTCATCCCCGATTCTCTCCGGTGGTCATCTGGTCAGTTCGGGCACCTTTTTGTGGCTTGGTCGTAAGAAAAACATGACCAGGTAAAGTTGTCCAAGTGCTCGTCAGGGACGCCCCTTTTTTTTCCATTATGGGTCGAGGACGCCCATGTGTTAGGCACGCCCAAATCCCACCTTCACTACACCTCCAACATGCCCCCATGAACTTTGGTCATCCCCACGACAGAAAGCAGTTGGGGACACCCAAAATCGGCTTTCGATTATACCGATTTGGGTGACCCTGTGAGGAAGCCCATCTTCCGATTTGTGTCGAAAGATGGGTGTCCTTCTCTTTCGAAAATAAGCCTGATAGTAACATAGTCGATGATGGCAGATAAATTATATTTATTTATTAGGATTTATTTACCGCCTTTTTGAAAGAATTCACTCAAGGCAGTGTACAGTTAAGAACAAATCAAACATACGCAATAGACAATTACAGCAGTAAAAACCTCCTATGAACGTGCAGGACGTCAAGATGACTCAGAACAGAATCCTTCCAGATCAGCTACAGCAACGAGCCAGCACGGAGACTGGCACTGAAGAGGGCTTTTGTTGGCGGAGGTTGGGGACCCCCGCCAGCACAGGTACCTGATGGCAGTGGCAGCGGGAAGGGGAGGGTCAAAAGGGGAGGGTCGGCGGCTCCAGGGCGAGGGTCAAAAGTGGTGGTGGCGCCGAGGGGGGGAGGTCAAAAGTGGCAGGGGGGTCGGCGGCACCGGGGGGAGGGGGCTAAATGTGCTCCCTCACCTCATGCTCTGGACCCCCCCTCCCGCTGAATTCTGGCTACACCCCTGAATTGCGCAGCAGGGACTTCTAGTGTGTGATGTGCTTTCGTAAATTTTTGGCTTTAGAATAATCCCCCAGTTTATGAAATGGTGGTTGTTTCTTTTGCTAGTGATAGACAAAGATATGAGGAGACAGTTCTTGGAAGAAAACTGGGCTGGTATAAATATCAACACAATGGAGTTTCCTTGTCTTTGGGTCCAGCTTCCGCGGCCATCACACTATTACAGCAAGGGACTAGGGGCCAATGCGTCCAACTTACCAGCATTTACACCTGGTTTCAGCAGACATTCCACGTCTAAATTTAGCCATGAGATCTGTGCTAAGCTTGTATTCTGTAAAGCAGTGGTGCCCTTCCTCCCCCCCCCCTCCAGCCCCCGCTACCTTAAAAACATCTCTACTGTAGCCTTCACCCAGGCAGCGGCACTTGCAGTCATAGGCTGCCTGCAGCCTGTACTGAGACTTCCTCTTTGAACCATCCCGCCCTTTACAAAACAGGAAGTTTCATCAGAAGGGGTGGGACGGTTCAGAGAAGAAGTACGGGTGCAGGCCGCAGCCAGCCTATGAGTGCCGCTGCCACTGCCCGAGTGAAGACTATAGAAGAGATGATTTTAAGGTATGGGCAGGTTTCCGGATCTGACAGGGGATACGTACGCAACACAAGTACCTTGGATAAATATACCACCATTTTTAGAACTCCCCTAACTGTAGGGTTACCATATTTTGTCCTTTCAAAAAGAGGACACGTGCCCCGCACCCTGCCCCACCCACACCCTGCCCTTTTGCATCCTCACCCCGCCCCTGTCACATACTCCCCTCCCCCTGGGTCATATATTCCCCTCCCCTGCCCCCCCATCACCTCCCCTCCCCTTACTTACTATCTATTGCCCTGGTGGTCTGGTGACCTCTTCGGGGCAGGAAAGAGCCCCCTCTTTCCTGCCCGGAGCTCTGTCCTTGCCCTGCATCCTGTTGCTGTGATAGACTCAGGATTAAAAATGGCCGCTGAGAGTTGAAGTCTCGCGAGGCTGCTTCAACTCTTGGCGGCCATTTTGAGTCCCGAGACCGTCACAGCAAGAGGATGCAGGGCAAGGGCAGCGCTCCAGGCAGGAAAGAGGGGGCTCTTTCCTGCCCCGAAGAGGTCACTAGACCACCAGGGCAGTAGATAGTAAGTAAGGGGAGGCTAGGATAGGTCCACCGCCCGCCCGTTTGTCCAGAAATCCGGACAAACGGGCGGACTGGCAAAACCCGTCCGGACACCCGAACATGTCCTCAAAAAGAGGACATGTTCGGGTAAATCCGGACATATGGTAACTCTACCTAACTGTATAGTGCAAAGGTCGGTGCAGGGAGACACTGTCCATTTAGCAACTGCTGTTATCTAGATGTCCTTCTGAACACTGACTGGCTTGATGTTTGAGAAAGTGATTTTTTTTTTTGTTTTTTATAAAGGTTATTGCTAAATTCCTTTCCTCTTTCTTAATCCCTTTTCCCTTTTGGTTCATTAATTTGTTTCAAATGCTAAGATGTGTGTATGTTGCTATGCATACAGTTGTTTTGAGCAATTTTTTGAAATGCTCCTTAGGGCTTATTTTAGCAGTAGGTGGAATATTAACTTTGAATAATGAATAAATTCAAGAGAATCTGGAACTAGCACAAAGGATTCCTACTTGCAGCAAAATACAAGGATGATATGAGGTTTGTGGCACTGTAACAGGAACCTGCGTTGGGCAGAATAGATGGTGCGGGGATGGGACGACTTCCCTATGAAGAAAGACTAAGGAGGCTAGGGCTTTTCAGCTTGGAGAAGAGACGGCTGAGGGGAGACATGATAGAGGTATATAAAATAATGAGTGGAACAGGTGGATGTGAAGCGTCTGTTCACGCTTTCCAAAAATACTAGGACTAGGGGGCATGCGACGAAACTACAACAAATCGGAGAAAACCTTTCTTCACCCAACGTGTAATTAAACTCTGGAATTCGTTGCCGGAGAAAGTGGTGAAGGCGGTTAGCTTAGCAGAGTTTAAAAAGGGGTTGGACGGTTTCCTAAAGGACAAGTCCATAAACCGCTACTAAACGGACTTGGAAAAATCCAAAATTCCAGGAATAACGTATAGAATGTTTATACGTTTGGGAAGCTTGCCAGGTGCCCTTGGCCTGGATTGGCCGCTGTCGTGGACAGGATGCTGGGCTCGATGGACCCTTGGTCTTTTCCCAGTATGGCATTATTTATGTACTTATGTACTTATCCTTATCTGTCGTCATGTTTTAGGGGTCCTTTTACTAAGGTGTGCCGAAAAATGTCCTGTGCTGATGTAGACGCGTGTATTGGATGCGTGCAGGTCCATTTTTCAGCGCACCTGCAAAAAAGGCCTTTTTGTGGGGGGGGGGGGGCGAAAACGAATGTGCGGCAAAATAAAAATTGGTGCGCGTCCATTTGGGGCGTGAGACCTTACTGCCACTCTTTGACCTAGAGGTAAGGTCTCAAGCATTAACTGGGAGGTAATGGTCTACACACATACAATGCCAATTACCGCCCGGTTAGTGACACACGTGAGCAACACAGTAAATAACAGCAGATAAAGACCTGTATGGTCCAAGAAATTATCACCCGGGCCACGCCGTAGCCAGGTAGCAGTTAAAAATTGACACGTAGGACGTGCGTAGATGCGTACGCGGCTTAGTAAAGGGGCTTCTCAATGCTTCTGTGGTTCTAACCATTAACCCCCCCCCCCCCCGTATACAAAGCCGCGCGGCAGTGCCGACAAAGCCCATTCAAAATGTTTGGCGTAGTTTACAGAATATGCGCACGTGCTGTTCGTATGACTAAAATGTAGGTGCACCTATTTAGGCCACTTAAGAACGGGCTTAAATTACCTGCGCCTAACTGAGGCACAGATCGGGTGTATTCCATAATAATGCGCATAGTTTTTTGAAACACCCACAACCCGCCCATTGCACGTCCCTTTTCATCTGCGTCCATTAGAATTTGCACGTACCACATTGTAGAATACGCCTAGAAAGTTGTGCATGTACATTCTAATTAAAGCCAATTAGTGCTGCTAATCGTTAAGCACCAATTATTGGTGGTAATTGGCTTGTTAATTAAGTTGTGCACAGAATTTGGCAATACAGCCAAATTAGCGCATACAAGTTAAGGCCCCATATATAGAATTTGGGGCTTTACACATATCTCTGGCATTTATGGCTGGCGTAAGAGATTTTCCCTACATGCTACCCCCATATATACCTGATTAAGCAGGTATTCTATAGAAAGTTGGTGCTGGACTTTACTTTATACGGTAGGATTCTCCCAGGCGCTTTCTAGCTCCTAATTGTAAGTTCCCTGTTGTAACATTGCCTTGTTTGTGCCTGGAATTATGTTTGTTGCTAATGGAGGGTAGGAAGAGGGGAAAAAAAGAAGTGATGGGGAAATATGATAGAGGTCTATAAACTCCTGAGTGTGAATCGCGTGTTTATTCTTTCCAAAAATACTAGGACTAGGGGGTACACAATGAAGCTACTAAATAGTAAATTTAAAACAAATTGGAGAAAATATTTCTTCACTCAGCATGTAAGTAAATTCTGAAATTCATTGCCAGAGAATGTGGTAAAAGCATTTAGCTTAGCAGGCTTTAAAAAAGGTTTGGGTAATTTTGTAAAAGAAGTCCATAAGCCATTGTTAAGGTGGACTTGGAGAAATCTAGTGCTTATTTCTAGGATCAGCACCATAAAATCTGTTTTACTGTTCTGGGATTTTGCCCAATACTTGTCACCTGGATTGGCCACTGTTGGAAACAGGATAGTTCAGTTTGTCCCAGTATGGCAACGCTTATGTTCTTATGATTTTAACAGATCTAATACATTTTTTTGAAACATCTCTGGAACTGGTAGAGAAAAGAGCACATTTTTGGGTTATATTTGCAATGGAGCTAGTTGCATGATCTTATTTTTAAAATAGGAATGAGTTATTTTTGTGTCACTCAGCGAGGGACTATTCAGATAGTTCCGAGAGTGCTCAGGTGGAAAGGAAAAATGTGAATTTATTCCACCAGGTGCTTGAGACCGCTGCCATGTTGTTTCTTAAATTTTGATCTAAAAGTGTTTTGACTTTTCAGGGGAACAAATTTATACTGTAGAATCAGCTCATTTAGAGCATATTCTAGAAAGGCTTTCTGGGATAATTTCATAACAGGGTAACATAGTAACATAGTAGATGACAGCAGAAAAAGACCTGCATGGTCCATCCAGTCTGCCCAAAATAAACTTATATGTATACCTTACCTTGATTTGTACCTGTCTTTCTCAGGGCACAGACCGTATAAGTCTGCCCAGCAGTTTTTTCCGCCTCCCAACCACCTGTCCCGCCTCCCATCACCGGCTCTGGCACAGACCATATAAGTCTGCCCTCCCCTATTCTCGCCTCTGAACCACCAACCCCTCTTCCCCCCACCTGTTCCGCCACCCAATTTCAGCTAAGCTTCTGTGGATCCATTCCTTCTGCACAGGATTCCTTTATGCCTATCCCACGCATGTTTGAATTCCGTTACCGTTTTCATCTCCACCACCTCCCGCGGGAGGGCATTCCAAGCATCCACCACCCTCTCCGTGAAAAAATACTTCCTGACATCTTTTTTGAGTCTGCCCCCCTTCAATCTCATTTCATGTCCTCTCGTTCTACCGCCTTCCCATCTCCGGAAAAGATTCGTTTGCGGATTAATACCTTTCAAATATTTGAACGTCTGTATCATATCACCCCTGTTCCTCCTTTCCTCCACGGTATACATGTTCAGGTCAGCAAGTCTCTGCTCATACGTCTTGAAACGCAAATCCCATACCATTCTCGTAGCTTTTCTTTGCACCGCTTCCATTTTTTTGACATCCTTCGCAAGGTACGGCCTCCAAAACTGAACACAATACTCCAGGTGGGGCCTCACCAACGTCTTATACAGGGGCCTAGGTTAAGTGAGCACGGAGGCACCTATTTATAAACAGACCTGTTTACTAAGCGTCTATGCACGGCCAACGCGTGCCGAAATAGAGTTACCACCCGGCTACCGCGTGGCTCTTGCTGTAATTTCATTTTTGGCGGGCGTCCGAAAAATAATTTTTAGTTACACCAAGTGGCATTTGACACGGGTGGGTCATCATTGCCCGGTGACCACATGAGACTTTACCGCTAGGTCAATGGCTGGCGGTATGGTCTCAGACCCAAAATGGAATGTGCGGCAATTTTCATCTTGTCAAACGTCCATTTTCGGAAAAAAAATTAAAAAGGCATTTTTTTTTACAGGTGCGCTGAAAAATGATTCTGCGCGCGCCCAAAACGTGTGTCTATACTACTGCAGGACATTTTTCAGCGGGCCTTGGTAAAAGGGCCCCAAAGACGCATAGGGGGAAATTATATAAATGGCACCTGAAAAATCAGCGCCAAAAAACCATGCAGTTAGCGTGATTCTATAAACTACCCCTAAAGTTATATGTACTTTATAGAATACAAGCAACAAACCCGCTTCATGAAAAATGAAACGGGCCCTAGGAAGGCTCTCGTCTAAGCAATTTCTCTTCTCTCCCCTGCCCTCCCCTCCATGTACAGTGATTATCCCCTCCCCTCCAATCCCATTCATGTCCAGCAATTCTCCCCTGCCCTGCCCTCCATGTCCCGCAATTCTCCCCTCCCCTCCATGTCCAGCGATTCTCCCCTGCCCTCCCCTCCGTGACCTGCGATTCTCCCCTCCCCTTCATGTCCAGCGATTCTCCCCTCCCATCCCATTCGTGTCCAGCAATTCTCCTCTGCCCTGCCCTCCCCTCCCATCAATGTCCAGTGATTCTCCTCTGCCCTGCCCATCCATGTCCCGCGATTCTCCCCTCCTCTCCCATCCCATCCGTGTCCAGCAATTCCCCCCTCCTCTTACGTCAGACGAGGGCGGACCAGGAGCAAAGGAGGGAAGTCCGAAGAGGCGATCAGCTGTTGTTGCTGGTGCAGCGCCTTCACACGAAGGTGAGAGGTGCTGTGAGGGCCCGGTGGCAGACAGAGGGGGACGGAGGGGGGCGGCGGAGGCGACGACCTCAGGGGGGGTGGCGGGGGTGCTGTCATTTCAAGGAAGGGGGGGAGGGTGGGGGCTGGGGCTGCGTAAAAGTTCTGATTTCAATGCAGGGGGGAGCAGGGAGCGGCGGCGACCTCGGGCGGGGGGGGGGGGCAAGGCTGTCAATAAAGGATGTCCATAAAGGATGTGTTTGTTTTTTGGGTTTTTTTTACGTCTTTGGCATGCGCAGAGCAGCCAGCTTAACGCTTGGCTGCTCTGCGCATGCTCTACCGGTCGATTATCCGACGGTTTTACGAAGGGTTAGAGAATGCAAGTGAGCTGCAACGAGCAGCTCATTTGCATTCCCTTTCCTTCATGCATAGCCGTTCCCTACCGATTCGCTATGGAATTCGGTATTGAAAGGCTCTAACGACGACTTTAGTGCATCCCTCTGTCTGTCAGGAACAAAATTTTTACTGTTGCAGACCCCTCATTGTGGAACACTCTACCCCCCCCCCCCCCCCCCACACACACACACACACACTCCACTTAGGAAGGTCCTTTGAGATGTTTAGAATTGGACTAAAATCTTTCCTATTTATTTTTATTTATTTATTAGGATTTATTTACCACCTTTTTGAAGGAATTCACTCAAGGCGGTGTACAGTAAGAATAGATCAAACATGAGCAGGAGGCAATTAGAGCAGTCAAAATATTCAAGTAACAGTACAAAGTATGGCATGGTATACTACATGCAATGACAACACAATAGGTACTAGAACATTATAATTGGTAGTGAAGGGTAAGGTAAAGTTGTAACATATAGATGAGTAAGAAAGTAGGAAGGATTAGAAAGTAAGGTGATTGACTTGAAGGAAGTTGCACGAGAGGTCAGAGAAATGGTTAAATGTTATCTCAGCTAGGGTAGGAGTCAGGGTTGCCAGGTGGAAAATTTTTTTCCCACCCAAACAAGCCCAAATCCAGCCCAAAACCCGCCCAAAGTCAAACCCCGCCCCTGACACCCCTACCCCCGCGTCATCACCCCTGCCCCCGCCGTCATCAACCCCACCCCCGCCGTCATTGACCCCGCCTCCCCTGTCACTAACCCCGCCCTGAACGTCACTAACCCCGCCCAGAACGTCACTAACCCTGCCCAAAACGTCACTAACCCCGCCCCTGCGGCCGAAAAAACCGCTTAAAAAACCGCCCAAAAGACCCAAAACAAGCCCAAAAAGCCGCAACCCGCCGCAGGCAAAACTTCCTGCGGCGGGTCGCGGAAAACCGCCCAATTGGGCGGTAAAACCGCCCACCTGGCAACACTGGTAGGAGTGGATAAACAGGTCCCGCTGCAGTATGTGCAGCCGGAGTCACTCCTTGTGTGTGTGTGTGTGTGTGGTGTGTGTGTGAGGGAGACTAACAAGTTAGTTACTTCTTCCGTTAAAGGCCTGGGTGAAGAGCCAAGCTTTCACCTGCTTCCTGAAGTAGAGGTAGTCTTGTGTTAAGCGGAGCCACTCACTGCCCACCTGGGAGGGCCTTGAAAGCTACAGATGTTTTACTGGGTCTGTAGAACTGTTGTTCTCTGTTTCTCCTTTGAGTATATTTCCTTTATATTCCTTGCACTTTTTATTTAATGATGAATGTAAACCACTTACAGTATAAGAGGTGACTTTACTAACTTGCGGTAACCAGGTTAATGCACCCTCTCCGGATTCTATATCTGTCACCCAAATTTGGGCACAGTTTCCAGATCTGCACACAAACTAATTAGTTAGGAGCCCTTTTACTAAAGCGCACTGAAAAATGGCCTGTTCTGGTGTAGGCACATGTATTGGAGGTGCGCAGGTCCATTTTTCAGCACACCTGCAAAAAAGACCTTTCTTGGGGTGGGGTGCCGAAAATGCTCGTGAAGCAAAATAAAAATGGTCACACGTCCATTTTGGGCCTGCGACCTTACCGCCACCCGTTGAGTTAGCGGTAAGGTCTCATGCGTTAACCGGGCGGTAAACGTCAGCATGCGTACACTGCCAGTTACCGCCCGGTTAGCGCCACGTGGTAGAAAATAAAAATATATTTTCTGCTGTGCATATCGGACGCACATAAAAATTAGAATTACTGCCCAAGGCACGGGGTAGCCAGGCGGTAGTTCTAATTTTCCTTAATTAGGCGGTAACAATCAATAATTGCTATTATCGAGAAGTTAATTGGCAAAAATTAGGAGTTGTACACTAATCTGATCTGCATCCAATTCTATGCCAGCACAACTAAATGTATAGCGATGAACTCAAAAAGAGGCATGACCATGGGAGGGTCCAGGGTGCCCAACTCCCATTAGTTGTGCTCCAGATTGTATACCGGGTTTCAGGAGGCATGGGTGTGGTGCATAAAATTTGGCACAAGATCTGTGCTTAGACAGTACAGTGATACCTCAGTTTTCGTCGATAATCCTTCCGAAATTGTCTGCGTTTTTTTTGTGTCACTTTTGAAACATCAGGACAATTTCTATTATTAACACCAGAGGTATTGCGGCTAGGCGCCACCTTTTACCTAAGATTTCCTTGTAAATGTACAATTTGTTACAAATCATGTAAATATGTATTCATGGACCCACTACAATTAACAACGTTAATTTTTATTTTTCCTTTTTATACAATCCTCCTTTTGTTGGATCTCTCCTCCTAAAGTGGACTTGAGTGTTTAGTTATAGTAATTTACAATTATATTAATTATTTTCTTTATTTGACGTGTGATTATAACGCTTTCTAAATCAAGTGGGTCTCCTTGTAAAAATATTTTTATATGTATGAAAAAAAAAAGATTAAAAAAAGATAATCCGTCCGAAAACAATCGGCGAAATCCAAAACCGACGAAAACCGAGGCAATTATTTCCATATGAATCAGCACTGGAAAGCAATGGAATTGTTTGGCTAGACGCGCGGGGTGATGCTCACACAACGACAAACAACGCCACACTGAGCAGGAGAACGCGTGGGTCGCCCTTTGTGTTCGCAAAATTAGCAGCGAGGTCACGTGGGCACGCAGACGAAATCCGAGACAAATTTTTCGCAAAAAAAAAATCGACGAAACTTGAAACCGAAGTCAACGAAAACCGAGGAACTACTGTATTTAGCAAAGGGCTGTCTGCGCCCAGTGCCTTCTGCTCAATAATAATATCTTAGCATGGATGTTTCTGGCTCCTAACTTCAGGCATTAACCGAAAAGAAGTGAGGCAAATACAAGGAGGATTCCAAAACCATGAAATTCTATTGTAAAACTCATTTAAAACAACCCAATCAAACATATAAACAGCGAGTGACCGTACTCACTCGCAAATGCGCAGTAGAGACTTCCCTCTGCCCCGCCCCCGCTTCAATACGTGATGATGGGGGCGGGACAGAGAGGGAAGTCTCTACTGGCATGCTGCAGACGTCGGAACCGCTCCCCCCTCTCCCGGAGTCGCCGCCGCCCCTCCATCTGGCCCGAGCACTGTGAACTTACATCAGCACGCAGCAGCAGGCACATCAGCAAAGCTGCCGTCGGGCTTCCTTCTCTGCCTTTGTCCCGCCCTCGCCGACGTTACGTCACACGAGGGCAGGACACAGGCAGAGAAGGAAGCCCGCCCCGACGGCAGCTTTGCTGATGTAAGTTTACAGTGCTGCTCGGGCCGGGTGGAGGGGCGGCGGCGGCGACTCCGGGGGGGGGGGGGGCTCGGAAACCCCCCCATTCCAAAAGTAGCCCATTTTCACGGGCTCAACGGCTAGTAATCATATAAAATGACCCGACACAGCCGTGTTTTGGCACATAGGCCTGCCTCAGGGATCAATGGATCAATTAGGTGTCGTTTTATATGATTATCGAGTTGTTTTTATATGACTTTGGTTGATGCTCACTTTTTTGCGAGGACTTTTTCCCTCCTCTTTTTTGTTTTCCTAACTTCGGGCATCATTTACTGAATTCCCCCCTATGGGCCAGATTCTATATATGGCACACATAAAATTGACACCGGAAAAAAAAAAACACATTTAGCGCTCTTCTATAAACCTCGCCAATTTATAGAATACGCGTAGCGCCCGTTCCCCTGACTAAAACCTGGAGTAAATACCCATGTCTAACTCAGATGCAGATTGGGCATATTCCATAAAAGCGTGCATAATTTTTAGGAACGTCCATGACCCGCCCATGGCCACGCCCCCTTTTGAGATCTGCACATATGCATTTGCGTGCACCACTTTACAGAACGTGCTTAGAAAGTTGTGCGTGTAAATTCTAATTAGTGCTGATAATTACATAAGTGTTGCCATACTGGGACAGACCAAAGGTCCAGCAAGCCCAGTACCCTGTTTCCAACAGTGGCCAATCCTGGTCACAAGTACCTGGCAAGATCCCAAAACAGTAGGATACATTTTATGCTTCTTATCCCAGAAATAAGCAGTGGATTTTCCTAAGTCCATTTAATAATGGCTTATGGACATTCTTTAGGAAGCCATCCAAACATTTTTTTAACCCCGCTAAGCTAACCGATTTACCACATTCTCTGGCAACAAATTCCAGAGTTTAATTACACGTTGAGTGAAGAAATATTTTCTCCAATTTGTTTTAAATTTACTACTTTGTAGCTTCCTTGCATGCCCCCTAGTCCTAGTATTTTTGAAAAGAATAAACAAGCGATTCACTTCACCTTGTTTCACTCCACTCATTATTTTGTACACATCTATCATATCTCCCCTCAGCCGTCTTTTCTCCAAGCTGTTTCAGCCTTTCCTCATTTTTGACGCCCTTCTCTGTACCTCTTCTAATTCCACTATATCTTTTTTTAGATGCTGTGAACAGAACTGAACACAATATTCAAGGTGCAGTCGCACCATGGAGCAATATAAAGGCATTATAACATCCTTGTTTTTATTTTCCATTCCTTTCCTAATAATACCTAACATTCTATTGGCTTTCTTAGCCGCAGCAGCACACTGAGCAGAAGGTTCCAACGTATCATCAACGATGACACCTAGATCCCTTTCTTGGTCTGTGACTCCTAACGTGGAACCTTGCATGACGTAGCTATAGTTCGGGTTCCTCTTTCCCACATGCATCACTTTGCACTTGCTCACATTAAATGTCATCTGTCATTTAGATGCCCAGTCTCCCAGTCTCCTAAGATCATCTTGCAATTGATAGTTAGTGGCAAGCATGACTGCTGATTGACTTGTTAAACAATTAAGTTGTGTGCACAATTTGACCACATGGCCAAATCGCACATGCAACTTCAGTTGCCATATATAGAACTGGAGGTGTGTGCTTAACAGTAAACTAACACATCTTTCTAAACAGAGCACTAATCCACCCTTTTACAAAGCCATGCTAGTGGCTTTGTTAAAAGGTGGGTGGGAGTAAGTTTGTAGCTGAGGCAAGAGAGGATTAACTAACTTTTTCAAGTTCACAAGGAGCATTGGTGGGTTTTGAACCCTGACTTCGCTGGTTATTGTCTGTCCCCTTCTCCTCTACTGCTAATTCCAGACTCCGTTCCTTTTATCTCGCTGCACCTCACGCCTGGATTAGACTTCTCGAGCCTGTACGTCTAGCCCCGTCTTTGGCCGTTTTCAAATGCAGGCTAAAAGTCCACCTCTTTAACGCTGCTTTTGACTCCTAACCACTACTCACTTGCCTGTACCTTTTATCCCCACCTCATTAATTCCCTTACCTCTTAGTTGTTCTGTCTGTTTGTCTGTCCTATTTAGATTGTGAGCTCTTTGAGCAGGGACTGTCTTTTCATGTATGGTGTACAGCACTGCGTATGCCTTGTAGCGCTATAGAAGTGATAAGTAGTAGTAGTAGTAGTGGTAGTAGTAGTAGTAGTAATGTAGAAGCCTGCCCTTGCAGATCAGCAACGCAGCCGCGCAGGCTTCTATTTCTGTGAGTCTGACATCCTGCACGTACGTGTGGGACGTCAGACTCACAGAAACAGAAGCCTGCGCGGCCGCATTGCTGATCTGCAAGGGCAGGCTTCTAGATGGAATGTTGCTAGTAGAGGAATAGCCTAGTGGTTAGTGCAGTGGAACATGGGATGTTGTTACTATTTGAGATTCTGGAATGTTGCTATTACTTGAGATTCTCCGTGGAATGTTGCTACTATTGGAGATTCTGTTGCTACTATTTGAGATTCTACATGGAATGTTGCTACTATTGGAGATTCTGTTGCTACTATTTGAGATTCTGCATGGAATGTTGCTATTCCACTAGCTTGTATACACAAACCAGGACTCAAAAGCCACCTACTTCAAAAAAGTGCTTTAACAAACAGTTGTTTCACCAGTATTTCACCAATATTCCACCAATATAATATATAATTTTTGTGTGTAGAGTACCCTCAGATATAAACCACTGTAACTGCAGTCAATAATGCTGCTAAAACGTGGCATAGCACCTCTTTCATTAGGTAACTCTCACTCTGTTTTTTGGGAGAGAGCAATCTCTGCTCACATTTTTTTATGCTTCCCAATCACCACAGTGCTATAAAATCATTTATTACTTTTAAAATATATACTAGGTGAAAAAACTGTGCACTTATCTCGTGAGTTCTTGCCTCCCTGGCAGAACTATATTGCCTTGTTGACACATTAAGCAATTGCTTTCCCCTGGAACCGCCCGACTCCGCGGGGTTTCAAATCACTTTCCTCAGGGACAAAGGGTTAAGGCTGCATAAATCACTTCTTCCTCTTTCATTCTGTCTCGCACACTCCACAGATCAGTCCCTGCTCAAAGAGCTCACAATCTAAAAATGGAATGCTGCTAGTGGAATAGCAACATTCCATGTAGAATCTCAAATAGTAGCAACAGAATCTCCAATAGTAGCAACATTCCATGTAGAATCTCAAGTAATAGCAACATTCCACAATCTCAACTAGTAACAACATCCCATGTTCCACTGCACTAACCACTAGGCTACTCCTCCACTAGCAACATTCCATCTAGAAGCCTGCCCTTGCAGATCAGCAACGTGGCCACGCAGGCTTCTGTTTCTGTGAGTCTGACGTCCTGCACATACGTGCAGGGCGTCAAACTCACAGAAACAGAAGCCTGCACGGCCACGTTGCTGATCTGCAAGGGCAGGCTTCTACATTACTACTACTACTACTTATCAACTACCATCAACTTGCATGCTTGTCAGCTCACCAACCACCTGCCTGCCTTCAAGCCTGCACAACTACCTAACTGCCTCCCTGCCTGCAGGCTTGCCAACCCATTCACCTACCTGCCTGCCAGCTCACCCATCACCTGCCTCCCAGCCCATCAACCTACCCATCAACCTACCTACCCACCTGCCAGTACTACTACTACTACTACTTAACATTTCTAGAGTGCTACTAGGGTTACGCAGCGCTGTACAGTTTAACAAAAGGACGGTCCCTGCTCAAAAGAGCCAGCCCCTCTACCTACCTCCCCCACCTGCCATTCTCCTCAGTCACTACATTTTCACCTCAGTCACTACTTATGGCCCCTATACACATTCTCCTCATCGCCCTATCCCTTCCTAATCTTTTCCCCCTCCCCCTACCACTGTCTACCACAGGGACTCACTGCCCATCCATGTCCTCTCCTGTCCTGCTCACTACTGCAACACCCTACCCACCCTAGGCCCATCCCTTCACCATCTCTCCTATCCCCCTCCTCCCTCCTAGCTCTCAACCTTCATCACTTCCTTCCTGCCATTAACCCATCCCCATTCCTCCTAAGTGCACCCCGTCTTCGTCGCCTTCGTCGCCCTACCTCCCCCACCCTCCTCCGCACTCTTTTGCTCCTTCTGCTATCTGCCGGAGACATCAATCCCAATCCAGGTCCCCCACACCTGTCCTCGTCTTATCCATGCAAAGGTTTCCGGGATGTCTCTAATCTCATCTCTATTCCCCTCCTCCCCCCCTCCTCCCTCCCCTTCTTGTGTGCCCTGTGGAATGCCCGCTCTGTAAGCAACAAACGTTCCTTCACCCATGATCTCTTCATCTCCCGTTCCCTTCAACTGCTCGCCCTAACTGAAACCTGGCTCTCTCCTGACGACTCTGCCTCAGTCGCGGCCCTATGCCATGGAGGTTATCTTTTCTCCCATTCTCCCCGCCCAGTTGGCTGCGGTGGCGGCATCGGGTTACTACTTTCACCCTCCTGCAGTTTTCAACCTCTCCTCCTACCGCAGTCTCACTGCTTCTCATCCTTTGAGGTTCACTCCATCCGTCTATTCTACCCGATGCCACTCAGAGTTGCTGTCATTTACCGCCCCCCTGACAAGTCCCTCCCCTCCTTCCTTACCGACTTCGATGCATGGCTCTCCATTTTTCTTGAGCCCTCATCCCCATCCCTCATTCTTGGAGATTTTAACATACACACTGATAACCCATCCGACTCATACGCTTCACAGTTCCTCACTCTGACATCCTCCTTCAACCTCCAGCTGAGCTCCACCACCCCTACTCACCAATCTGGCCACTGTCTTGACCTCATCCTCTCCTCTACCTGCTCACCCTCCAATTTCTGCACCTCAGCTCTTCCTCTCTCTGACCATTATCTGATCACCTTCACACTTCATCACCCTTCCCCTCAGTCCCGCCCAACACTAACCACTACTTCTAGGAATCTCCAGGCTGTCGACCCTCCCACCTTATCCTTTAATATCTCTGATCTCCTCCCTTCCATCTTGTCCTCCGAGTCTGTTGACAAGGCAGTCTCCACTTACAATGCCACTCTCTCCTCTGCTCTGGATGCCCTTGCACCATCCATCTCCCGTCCCACAAGGCGTACTAATCCCCAGCCCTGGCTGACCCCTTGCACCCGATACCTTCGCTCCTGCGCCCGATTGGCTGAACGCCTCTGGAGGAAATCTCGCACCCATACTAATTTCATTCACTACAAATTCATGCTATCCTCCTTCCAGTCCTCCCTGTTCCTTGCCAAATCCAAAGGTCACTACTCCATCCTCATCCTCCTCGACCTATCCGCCGCTTTTGACACTGTCAATCACAATTTACTCCTTGCCACACTGTCCTCATTTGGGTTCCAGGGCTCTGTCCTCTCCTGGTTCTCCTCTTATCTCTCCCACCGTACCTTTAGAGTACATTCTCATGGCTCTTCCTCCACCTCCATCCCGCTCTCTGTTGGAGTTCCTCAAGGATCTGTCCTTGGACCCCCTTCTTTTTTCAATCTACACCTCTTCCCAGGGCTCCCTGATCTCATCTCATGGTTTCCAGTATCATCTTTATGCTGATGACACCCAGCTTTATCTCTCCACACCAGACATCACTGCGGAAACCCAGGCCAAAGTATCGGCCTGCTTGTCCGACATTGCTGCCTGGATGTCCAACCGCCCCCTGAAGCTGAACATGGCCAAGACCGAGCTTATTGTCTTCCCACCCAAACCTACTTCTCCTCTCCCTCCACTCTCTATCTCAGTTGACAACACCTTCATCGTCCCCATCTCATCTGCCCGCAACCTCGGAGTCATCTTCGACTCCTCCCTCTCCTTCTCTGCGCATATCCAGCAGATAGCCAAGACCTGTCGCTTCTTCCTCTACAACATTAGCAAAATTCGCCCTTTCCTGTCTGAGCACACCACCCGAACTCTCATCCACTCTCTCATTACCTCTTGCCTTGACTACTGCAACCTACTCCTCACTGGCCTCCCACTTTGCCACCTATCCCCCCTTCAATCCATTCAGAACTCTGCTGCACGTCTTATCTTCCGCCTGGACCGATATACTCACATCACCCCTCTCCTCAAATCACTTCACTGGCTTCCGATCAGGTACCACATACCGTTCAAGCTTCTCCTACTAACCTACAAATGCACTCAATCTGCAGCCCCTCACTACCTCTCTACCCTCATCTCCCCTTACTCTCCTACCCGTATCCTCCGCTCACAGGACAAATCCCTCCTCTCAGTACCCTTCTCCACCACCGCCAACTCCAGACTCCGCCCTTTCTGCCTCGCCTCACCCCATGCTTGGAATAAACTTTCTGAGCCCATACGCCAGACCCCCTCCCTGCCCATCTTCAAATCCTTGCTCAAAGCCCACCTCTTCAATGTCGCCTTTGGCACCTAACCACTTTACCTTTATTCAAGAAATCTAGACTGCCCCATCTTGTCATTTCGTCCTTTAGATTGTAAGCTCCTTTGAGCAGGGACTGTCCTTTTTTGTTAAACTGTGCAGCGCTGCGTAACCCTAGTAGCGCTCTAGAAATGTCAAGTAGTAGTAGTAGTATAGCGCTACAAGGCATACGCAGTGCTGTACACCTTACATGAAAAGACAGTCCCTCACAATCTAAATAGGACAGACAAACAGACAGAACAACTAAGAGGTAAGGGAATTAAAGAGGTGGGGATAAAAATGGGTACAGGGCAAGTAAGTAGTGGTTAGGAGTCAAAAGCAGCGTGAAAGAGGTGGGCTTTTAGCCTGGATTTGAAAACGGCCAAAGATGGGGCTAGACGTACAAGCTCGAGAAGTCTATTCCAGGTGTGAGGTGCAGAGAGATAAAAAGAATTAGCAGTAGAGAAGGGGACAGACAAGAGAGATTTATCCACAGAATGGAGTACTCGAGGGGGGGGCATAGGGAGTGACAAGAGTGGAGAGGTACTGGGGAGCGGTAGAGTGAATGCACTGAAACTTATTGATAGTTGGCAAATCCGAGCTGGATCCAAACAGCTCTACCCCCTTCAGTGTCTTTTGCTGTAGTTGACTGCAGTGTGAGAAACATTGCAACCCATCTCATTCACCATGAATTGGGCCATTAAAGCCAGCTCTGAAATTTTGCAGTATAGAGGCCATAGGTGGCAATTGTCTTATTTCAGAATTATTTCACAGTAAAGAGTAGCGGCTGCAGATTTAATTGCTTCAGCAAAGGCAGTTTTTTGTAATAGAAACTGTGAATATCTGCACCCTGCTCCGCTCGCTCGAATGCTTCTCCAGGATCTACCAGGGAGGTCACAATAGGGTCATTCATATGCACCAGCAGTTCAATTAAATGGAAAAAAGCACTCCCCGTTTCTAATTACATAGACCATATTTTGGTTCAGAAAAGAGTGAATTGAATGTTCCTTTCTGTTCCCAGTACTCTGTCTAGTAGCTTAACATTGGAATGACCCTGAATGAATTAGAACAAATGAACTTCAGTGGATCACACTAAGATTAAAAATGAGGTAAAATTAACCTTGTTCACGGGATATAACGTTGGGCATGATGGGGCTGAAAATGGCCAAAATTCAGCTGCGACAGAGCATATACGATGGATGTCTGTGTTTTAGACTGCTACTTAAGGCCTCTCCTCCTCCCCCATTCTCTATTTCTGTGGATAACACGCTCATCCTTCCTGTCTCATCAGCTGGTAACCTTGGGGTCATCTTCGACTCCTCCCTCTCCCTCTCCTTCAACAGACTGATAAAACCTGTGGTTTCTTTCTCTATAATATCACCAAAATCCGCCCTTTCCTTTCTGAGCACACTACCAGAACCCTCATCCACACTCTTATCACCTCTTGCTTAGACTATTGCAACTTGCTTCTTACAGGTCTCCCACTTAGCCATCTCTCTCCTCTTAAATCTGTGCAAAATTCTGCTGCACGACTAATATTCCGCCAGTGTCGTTATGCTCATATTAGCCCTCTCCTCAAGTCACTTCACTGGCTTCCTATCCATTTCCGCATACAGTTCAAACTCCTCTTATTGACCTATAAGTGCATTCACTCTGCAGCTCTTCAGTACCTCTCCACTCTCATCTCTCCCTACATTCCTCCCTTTCACTGGGTAAATCTCTCTTATCTGCACCCTTCTTCTCCACCGCTAACTGCAGACTCTGTTCCTTTTATCTTGCTGCACCATATGCCTGGAATAGACTTCCTGAGCCGGTCCGTCAAGCCCTATCTCTGGCCGTCTTCAAATCTAAGCTAAAAGCCCACCTTTTTGATGTTGCTTTTAACTCCTAACCCTTATTCACTTGTTCAGAACCCTTATTTTATCATCCTCTCTTTAACATTCCCTTATCTCTTGTTTGTCCTGTTTGTCTGGCCTAATTAGATTGTAAGCTCTGTGGAGCAGGGACTGTCTCTTCATGTTCAAGTGTACAGCGCTGCGTATGTCTAGTAGCGCTATATAAATGATAAGTAGTAGTAGGTTCACTGGCAGCTAATGCTGGAAATCTGCACTAGCCTGCCGGTGTAAGTCTTCTACATGATCCAGGACTGACCACTTTTGAGCTACTGGTTCAGTGTAGCCAACCTGCAAGGCAAAATATTCATCCACTAGGATCTAGCCAAGTCCTTCGTTAGTCACTCTCCATCTACGTATTGACCATATAACAACAGATAATCACGGAATATGCTAGGAACTAGGTTGGGCAACTGGAAATTCTTCATGCCGTGCCATTTCCCGTATCATTCACGGGAACATTTGTTTTCAAGTTTATTACGGGCTTACTATCCTGCCCATCAGACTGGTATCTGAGCGGCTTACGTTCTAAAGGGGAAGAGAGAGAGAGATACATAAATAAATACATTGAGCTACTAGGACAACCTGATACATGATGCAAAGGGGGAGAACTACAATATCATAAAGGAAAGGAGAGGATGGAGGAAAAAAACAGTGGGATGGGAGAAGTTGTGCCATCATGAAGTCCAGGCTAAGCTCCATAAGCCTTCAAAAATAGGTGGGTTTTCAGGTCAGTTTTAAATCGAGAAAGAGTGGCGAGAGCTTTTATGCTCTGTAGAAGACAGTTCCAGAGTTGCAGGCCCTGTACGGAGAATATAGAGCAACGCATTGTTGTGAGGGGAATTTCATGAAAGGATGGAACATCTAGAAGATCCTGGCAGGAGGAACGTAGAGATCAGGAGGGAACGTAAGGGAGAAGAAGCGCAAAAAGAAAGGAAGGATCTTCTGTACTTTGGATTTTATAGATCAGAAAGAGTAGTTTATGTTGAATACGGTATTGAATGGATAGCCAGTGTGCATCTTTTAAGAGTGGACTGACACGATCATATTTCTTGTGTCCGGTGATAAGCTTAATTGAGGTGTTCTGAATTTATTTATTTTATTTATTTATTTCAGATCATTTATACCCCGCCTTTTGCCACATGTTTGCAGCCCCAAAGCGGCTTACAATGAGCTAATAAAATAAATACAATTACAGGTACATTACATTAGTGAGGAGCGGGAAGACAGGGTGAAAAGGGAGAGGGAATGGGAAGGGAGACAAAGATGGTGAGTCTGACGTCGGTGCCGGGGAAAATGGCAGAGGCTATTATCAAAAACAAAATTACAGAGCACATCCGAGGACATGGATTACTGAGACCAAGTCAGCATGGCTTTTGTGTGGGGAAATCTTGCCTGACCAATTTACTTCAATTCTTTGAAGGAGTGAACAAACATGTGGACAAAGGGGAGTCGGTTGATATTGTGTATCTGGATTTTCAAAAGGCGTTTGACAAGGTACCTCATGAAAGGCTACAGAGGAAATTGGAGGGTCATGGGATAGAAGGAAATGTCCTATTGTGGATTAAAAACTGGTTGAAGGATAGGAAACAGAGAGTGGGGTTAAATGGGCAGTATTCACAATGGAGAAGGGTAGTTAGTGGGGTTCCTCAGGGGTCCGTGCTAGGACCGCTGCTTTTTAATATATTTATAAATGATTTAGAGATGGGAGTAACTAGCGAGGTAATTAAATTTGCTGATGACACAAAGTTATTCAAAGTCGTTAAATCGCGACAGGATTGTGAAAAATTACAAGAGGACCTTACGAGACTGGGAGACTGGGCGGCTAAATGGCAGATGATGTTTAATGTGAGCAAGTGCAAGGTGATGCATGTGGGAAAAAAGAACCCGAATTATAGCTACGTCATGCAAGGTTCCACGTTAGGAGTTACGGACCAAGAAAGGGATCTGGGTGTCGTCGTCGATAACACACTGAAACCTTCTGCTCAGTGTGCTGCTGCGGCTAAGAAAGCGAATAGAATGTTGGGTATTATCAGGAAAGGTATGGAAAACAGGTGTGAGGATGTTATAATGCCGTTGTATCGCTCCATGGTGCGACCGCACCTTGAGTATTGTGTTCAATTCTGGTCTCCGCATCTCAAGAAAGATATAGTAGAATTGGAAAAGGTGCAGCGAAGGGCGACTAAAATGATAGCGGGGATGGGACGACTTCCCTATGAAGAAAGACTAAGGAGGCTAGGGCTATACAGCTTGGAGAAGAGACGGCTGAGGGGAGACATGATAGAGGTATATAAAATAATGAGTGGAGTGGAACAGGTGGATGTGAAGCGTCTGTTCACACTTTCCAAAAATACTAGGACTAGGGGGCATGCGATGAAACTACAGTGTAGTAAATTTAAAACAAATCGGAGAAAGTTTTTCTTCACCCAACGTGTAATTAAACTCTGGAATTCGTTGCCGGAGAAAGTGGTGAAGGCGGTTAGCTTAGCGGAGTTTAAAAGGGGGTTGGACGGTTTCCTAAAGGACAAGTCCATAAACCGATACTAAACGGACTTGGAAAACTCCAAAATTCCAGGAATAACATGTATAGAATGTTTGTACGTTTGGGAAGCTTGCCAGGTGCCCTTGACCTGGATTGGCCACTGTCGTGGGCAGGATGCTGGGCTCGATGGACCCTTGGTCTTTTCCCAGTATGGCATTACTTATGTACTTATGACAGCAGGAGGCCAAAGGAAGGATGTAGATCCAGGCAGAGGTGATTGACACGAACAGGGTCAGCAAGGCGATCTTCACACAGGAGCTGCAACAGTGCCCTGCTGGAACACCTGATGCACAGAAGAAACAGCAACAGCATGCAGGCATCCACAGCAATGGAGTCAGCTGTGCAGGAATCAAAATGGTGGAACAAACGGTCATCCTCCGCGGCTCCAACCGTCGGGCTCTCCAGACCAAGGACCTCCTCCACTGTCCCTCCATCAGGCCTGACAGAAGAGGAAGAGCCGGCGATGTCAGCAGCGTCGTCAACTCCAACACGACAGTCAGAAGAGCAAGAAAGCAGCAGACTCCCAACGAAAAAGATGAAGAACGAGGGAGAGGCAACAGTGCAGCAACCAGCGATCAATGGTCGGCAGGCCGTATGACAGGAGGCTCGGGCAGAGCACGCCGAGGACGGTCCTGTAGAGGGATGGAGACCGGCGGCATGGACGAACCAAAGAAAGCCCGTGCCAGGAAACACCGGCCCGAGCGCGCACCCCGTACTGACCTGGCACCCGCTACCGCACCGACAGAGCAAAACAGGCCACCCGCTGGCACCGAAACACTGCCGGCAGCCAGCCGCTCCCCGAATCAACTTGCTCCAAAGCAGATGGCAAAAGGAGCCACAGATCACCACGGACCCCGAAGATCAAAATTGGGCCAGATCCCTGGCAAACAGCGGGCCACTCCGAGATGGTGACAGGAGCCGATGGATCGTCAGCTCGTTAAACAGCGGCCATCTTGAATTAGTTGTAGGCATCTGAGCTCATGTTGAGGATAGGGTAGATGAGACACATAAGGAGAGAAATGAGAGAGACAAAGAGGCACGGATAGCTAAGCCTCAGAAAAGAGGTCCTAGCGAAGTTGGAATAGGGGCAAAACAACAAGGAGGGTGCGTAAAAAGGAGCATAAACCATGTTCCTTCTACATGCTCCTTTGGCATGAGCATGCACCACTAAGGGCAGAGAATTTAAAGGGCTAACCAGTTGAATCACTTCCGGGAGGCGGGACAATCATGAGGCAGCTGCTGCGAAGGCTATGAGCGGTACTGGAGAGCACCTGAAAGACAGAACAGGAGCACCAAAAATCACGGAGAGCATGTGCAACATGCACAGCAAGAGTATACAGCAGACGTAGTTCATTCGCTGCTAAGGGTAAAGAATGTAAAGGGCTAACCAGTTGGGTCACTTCCGGTTGACGGGACAATCATGTGGCAGCTGCCACTTCACGGTAGCTTCCTGAGGTAGGCTGTGAGCAGTATTGGAGACAGTTGAGGAAATTACATGGAAATACTTTTAAAACAAACAGGAGGAAATATTTTTTCACTCAACGAATAGTTAAGCTCTGGCACTCTTTGCCGGAGGATGTGGTAACAGCAGTTAGGACATCTGGGTTTGCACAAGTTCCTGGAAGAAAAGTCCATAGTCTGCTATTGAGACAGATGTGGGGAAGCAACTGCTTGCCCTGGGATTGGCAGCATGGAATGTTGCCATGATTTGGGTTTCTGCCAGGTACTAGTGACCTGGATTTACTACTGTTGGAAGCAGGATACTTGGTTAGATGGACCATTGGTCTGACCGAGTATGGCTACGCTTAAGTTCTTAGGTTAAAAAATCATGCACTAAGTGACACCTAGGGATGGACTGACCATTAGAATAACAGAGCAGTGCCTGAGGGCCCACAGCAGTAGGAAACTCACTCTCCCCTAGCCAGGGCTGCCGAGAGACTCAGCCAGGCCCGGGGCAAGGCCACCCCACCTCTGCCCCCCATCGCTGCCATACCCGTCGCTCCCCCTGCCGCTGCCTGCCACTGCCGCTCCCCATCGCTCCTCCCGCCGCTGTAGTCCGCTGTCTCACCTGCCTGCCTCCATGGCTCCAGGCCCCCTGCATTCAAGGCGGCAGTCGCAGATCGCCTCTTTTCTGGCCTTCCCTCCCTGTGTCCCGCCCTCGTCTGATGTAACTTCCGGTTTCCACGAGGGCGAGACACAGGGAGGGAAGGCTGAAAGGGAGGAGATCTGTGACTGCCGCTTCGAATGCAGGGGGCCCAGAGCCGAAGAGGCAGGCAGGTGAGACTGGGAACTGCAGCGCCGGTGGCCTGACCCTGGCGCCGGGCCCCCCCTTGGAGGCCCGGGCCCAGGGAATTTTGTCCCCCCTGCCCCCCCTCTCGGCGGCCCTGCCCCTAGCTTCCATCTAGTTTAATCACTTTTGATAGGTGGTTAGGGGCCCAGGGCCCTTATTGCCCAAGAGTCCTGGACACTGTCAGTCCACCCCTGGTGACACTCACAACATATCCTGAGACACATACTTGTTCTCAGGTCACACAAAAGCCTTGGGGGGGGGGGAGGGGGCTAGCATGCAGTAGCAAAAGCACACTATAGAATAACAGGTTTATTGAGGCATGAGCTTTTAAGAATAAGTGCACTCTGTCGGATGCATATAAAAGCCTGATTTTCACTGTCACTTACACAGAGTGCTGCTCCCAAAATCTGAAAAACGGAGAGACAGGGAAAGATGGATAGGTGATCGGCAGGTGACAAAGCTGTATAATTTTATGGTTTATAATGTGATAGGAAATCCAGATTTTGATGAAGTAACTCCGGACCCAAAAAATGTTCAGCAACAGATGCGTCAACCCTGGTTAATATTTTGTGATGTTTAACGTGATTCCTGCATAGCTGATTCTTGTATTTAGCATCTGGCCTGTTTCTCTAATACAGCATCCTTCTTCACGTTTTATTTATTTTCCCACATTTAAGATACCTCACTGGGCCTACACACAGGCATCTAGGCTGTTCACAAAAAGAAAAGAAAATACTAAACTAAAAATAAGAAAGAGAATGAAAGTGAGAAGAGAGTGAAGTAGAGAAAGTAAATGGAATGAAGAGAAAGTTTAGCCACGAGAAGGGAAAGATTCAGAAAATAAATTAGTTGAGGAGTTTCTTAAAGGATGCTAATGTGGACGGATTTCTAATATGATGGGGAAGGTCATTTCATAATTTGAATGATATATACTACACTTGAAGAAGAGTACATAAGTACGCGGGAGGTGGTGGAGATGAAAACGGTAACGGAGTTCAAACATGCGTGGGATATGCATAGAGGAATCCTGTGCAGAAGGAATGGATCCTCAGAAGCTTAGCTGAAATTGGGTGGCGGAGCAGTTGGAGGGAAGAGGGGGTGGTGGTTGGGAGGCGAGGATAGGGGAGGGCAGACTTATACGGTCTGTACCAGAGCCGGTGATGGGAGGCGGGACTGGTGGTTGGGAGGCGGGAAATACTGCTGGGCAGACTTATATGGTCTGTGCCCTGAAAAGGATAGGTACAAATTCAAGGTAAGGTATACACATATGAGTTTGTCTTGGGCAGACTGGATGGACCATGCAGGTCTTTTTCTGCCGTCATCTACTATGTTACTATGTTACTATGTTACATGAGTGCATAAGTGTTGCCATACTGGGACAGACCGAAGGTCCCTCAAGCCCAGTATCCTGTTTCCAACAGTGGCCAGGTACCTGGCAAGATCCCAAAACAGTACAATACATGTTAGGCTGCTTATCCCAGAAATAAGCAGTGGATTTTCCCAAGTCCATTTTAATAATGGCTTATGGACTTTTCTTTTAGGAAGCTATCCAAACCTTTTTTTAAACCCTGCTAAGCTAACTGCTTTTACCACATTCTCTGGCAGTGAATTCCAGAGTTTAATTACACGTTGAGGGAATAAGTATTTTCCCCAATTCGTTTTCAATTTCCTACTTTCTAGCTTCATTGTGTGCCTCCTAGTCCTAGAACTTTTGGAAAGAAAAAATAAAGCGATTCATGTCTACCCGTTCCAGTCCGCTCAGTAAAACTACAAAGGAAATACAAATACACTATCAGACAAACTAAGAGAACATACTACAAAACCACAATAGGACCGAATTACAAGGACACACACAAACTCTTCACACTCGTAAACAAACTGCTAAACACTACACCGGTCACCTCTAACAACAGAGACATCCCATCTGCAACCAATCTTGCGAAATACTTCAACGAAAAAATCACAAAGCTACAACTCATGATACCTACTAATATAACTGAGTACGCAAGCATCCTTGAATGCCTAGACTCAAAACTAGGGGAATGCCCAGCAGATCGATCATGGACCAAGTTTGACACGATATCTTCAGATGAATTCTCAAAATGGCTCGGAAAATACGCTAAGTCACAATGCAAATTGGACATTTGCCCCAATAGCCTAATAAGATCAGCCCCCAAACAATTCAAAAAAGACCTCACGAAGCACATAAATTACAGGCTTCAAAACGGCCTCTTTCCCATGGAGAAAGGAAACATCCTATTTACTCCACTGCCAAAAGATGCTAAGAAAAGCACAACGGATCTATCTAACTATCGCCCAGTAGCATCTATCCCACTCATAACTAAACTCATGGAGGGCATAGTGACGAAACAACTTTCTGATTACCTAACCAAACAGTCAATTCTGCAAGAATCTCAATCAGGATTCCGGACAAATCACAGCACCGAAACGGTACTAGTGTCTGCAATGAACGCATTCAAACAAGCAATTGCAACCGGCAACAACATACTCCTCCTACAATTCGACATGCCTAGCGCCTTCGACATGGTTAACCATGAAATATTTTTACATATACTAGAATACTTCGGAGTAGGAGGTACAGTTCTCAAATGGTTCAAAGGATTCCTGACCAAAAGATCATACCAAGTCACAACCAATGCGGACACAGCACCCCCATGGACACCTGAATGCGGAGTTCCCCAAGGATCCCCCCTATCACCAACTCTCTTCAACCTAATGATGATACCGCTAGCCAAACTTCTAGCCACTAAAAACTTCAATCCCTATATATATGCAGACGATGTCACGACCTACATCCCATTCAAACGGGATCTAAACGAAATCACCAACGAGATCAATCAAAGCCTCCAAACCATGCACTCCTGGGCTAATGCGTTCAAACTGAAACTCAACGTAGAGAAAACACAATGTCTTGTACTAACCTCTAAACACAACAAAAACATCTACTCCAAAACAACCACAGCATACTGTTCTCTTCCCGTTGCGCAAAACCTAAAAATTCTTGGAGTGACTATCGACCGAAACCTCACACTCGATACTCATGTGAAGAATACAACGAAGAGAATGTTCCACTCCATATGGAAACTCAAAAGAGTAAAACCTTTCTTCCTGAGACATATCTTCCGCACCCTGGTACAGTCAATGGTAATAAGTCACCTGGACTACTGTAATGCACTATACACCGGCTGCAAAGAACAAACCATCAAAATACTCCAAACAGCCCAGAATACAGCCGCCAGACTCATATTTGGAAAAAATAAATATGAAAGTGCTAAACCCCTAAGAGAGAAACTCCATTGGCTCCCACTCAAAGAACGTGTTGAGTTCAAGATTTGCATGATTGTACACAAAATTATACACGCAGACGCCCCAATCTACATGCTAAACCTTGTGGACTTGCCTCCCAGAAACGCTGTAAGATCATCCCGCAAATATCTCAATCTGCACTTCCCCAGCTGTAAAGTACTAAAATACAAGCTGACACACGCCACCACCTTCTCCTACTTGAGCACGCAGCTGTGGAATGCTCTACCTACAGACCTGAAAGCTATTGACGAAATAATTAACTTCCGCAAATCCCTGAAGACTCATCTCTTCCAAAAGGCCTACAAGGAAAATACATAACCTACAAACTACTTCAACAATCCACACAGTTACCGCAGTTCACCTCTAACCTACCTAAAACTTTCCGTCTATCCTCCCTTACCTAATCTTTAAACAGTAATAACTGTACTTGTTATCATGAAACGACTATGCCTATCTTCTCTTACCAACATTCAAACTATAAGAATTGTACCTGTTATCACGAAATTATTATGTCATAACCACACTCTGTAAGCCACTTTGAGCCTGCAAATAGGTGGGAAAATGTGGGATACAAATGCAATAAATAAATAAATAAATTTTATATACCTCTATCTTATCCCCCCTCAGCCATCCTTTCTCCAAACTGAAGAGCCCAAGTCGTTTCAGCCTTTCCTCATAGGGAAGTCGTCCCATCCCCTTTATCATTTTCGTCGCCCTTCTCTGTACCTTTTTCTAATTCCATTATATCTTTTTTGAGATGCGGCGACCAGAAAAAGATATAGTGGAAATAGTAAAGGTATGTGTAGGATATCCTAATGCTGAATGTTTTTCCCATGTGAGTGACTCTTTTTCCTCTGCGATACGTGCAGCTTGGTGCAGCTTGCAGGGATGTCTGCCATTCTCTTATTTTGAGCTTCTATTAGAAGTCTGCCTTTCACTAATTTTTGTTTCACATTAGGTAGCTGTTGGAAGGCCAACATTAGTGGAGCTGGGAATATCTTTTTCAGTAATTTATCCTCCCAGAGTACCAATAGGTTTTTTAATGATTCTTCTGTTTTTTCCAAATCTGGATCTGTATGTTGCTAATAGGAAGATTCTCTCTGAGTTTGTTGGGGGGGGGGGGGGGGTTCCCCCTTCATATTGAAAGAATTACTGAGTATATTTTGGGACCTGGCCAATGCATCAAGGACTCTGTGCGGCTTAAGCATTTTGGCAGAGCAGGGCGGGGAGCTGTATGCACCAAAACCAATACAATTTTAGCAGACTATATATAAAGTGCGGCCAACTTTGACACTTGTACTGGCTGATTGACAAGCACCTCAGTTAATAAATTCTTTAGCATCATATCTATGTTGGTTGAATGTTCTAATGCATGCTTATTAGATGTATCATTAGTATTATGCTAACATTGTATTATGTCTCTGGCATTTGAATTCCAGTGCTGTTAAATTTGTAAATTTTTGATACTGTTTCACGGTAGTTCTCTTATTAGGTTTCAATTTACCGTTTTCAAGTGTACCTTGTTGTATCTAGTTTATTCTTGGTTATTCTACTATTGTTATGCTCATATTAGCCCTCTCCTCAAGTCACTTCACTGGCTTCCTATCAATTTCCGCATACAGTTCAAACTCCTCTTATTGACCTATAAGTGCATTCACTCTGCAGCTCCTCAGTACCTCTCCACTCTCATCTCTCCCTACATTCCTCCCCGGGAACTCCGTTCACTGGGTAAATCTCTCTTATCTGGACCCTTCTCCTCCACTGCTAACTCCAGACTCCATTCCTTTTATCTTGCTGCACCATATGCCTGGAATAGACTTCCTGAGCTGGTACATCAAGCTCCATCCTGGCCGTCTTCAAATCTAAGCTAAAAGCCTGCCTTTTTGATGCTGCTTTTAACTCCTAACCCTTATTCACTTGTTAAGAACACCTATTTTATCATCCTCACTTTAATATTCCCTTATTTCTGTTCTGTCTGTTTGTCCTAATTAGATTGTAAGCTCTGTCGAACAGGGACTGTCTCTTCATGTTCAAGTGTACAGCGCTGCGTACATCTAGTAGCGCTATAGAAATGATAAGTAGTAGTAGTAGTCTTTAGGATTCCGGAATCTTGTTATTCTTTGGGTTCCGGAATGTTGCTACTCTTTAGGATTCTGCACAGAATCTTGCAACTCTTTGGGATTCCGGAATCTTGCTACTCTTTGTCCTTATCCCTTATTTGTCCTGTTTGTCTGTCCTAATTAGATTGTAAGCTCTGTTGAGCAGGGACTGTCTCTTCATGTTCAAGTGCACAGCACTGCGTACGTCTAGTAGCGCTATAGAAATAATAAGTAGTAGTAGTAGTAGAATATGAAGATCAAATTTGAAAGCACTCTACAAACATAACACCCTTTACACCAACAAGAAAAGACTTAACAAAAGATTTGGATTTCATATCACATTATAAATCATAAAGGTCAGGTATACACAAAAAGTAGCACATATGAGATTATCTTGTTCGGCAGACTGGATGGACCATGCAGGTCTTTTTCTGCCATCATCTACTATGTTACTAACAGGCTTATTTTCGAAAGTGATCGCCGGCGATCTTCCGACATAAATCGGGAGATGGCCGGCGATCTCTCAAAAGCGGCGAAATCTGTATAATCGAAAGCGGCTTTTTTGACACCATTGCAGCTTTCCCGTCGCTGCGCCGGTGAAAGTTCAAGGGGGCGTGTCGGCGGAGTAGCGAAGGCGGGACATGGGCGGGCATGGGCATGGCTACAAGATGGCCGGCTTTCACGGATAATGGAAAAAAATAAGCGGCGTTAAGCAGTATTTCGCCGGGTTTACTTGGTCCTTTTATTTTCATGACCAAGCCTCAAAAAGGTGCCTCAACTCACCAGATGACCACCGGAGGGAATGGGGGATGACCTCCCCGTAGTCCCCCAGTGGTCACCAACCCCCTCCCACACTAAAAAAATAAAAATAAAAACCTTTTTTTACCAGCCTGTATGCCAGCCTGAAATGTCATACCCAGCTCCCTGATAGCAGTATGCAAGTCCCTGGAGCAGTTTTTAATGGGTGAAGTGCTCTTCAGGCAGGCAGACCCAGGCCCATCCCCCCCTACGTTACACTTGTGGTGGTAAGTGTTGAGCCCTCCAAACTCCCCCAAAACCCACTGTATCCACATGTAGGTGCCCCCCTTCACCCATAAGGGCTATGGTAATGGTGTAGAGCTGTGGGGAGTGGGTTTGGGGGGGATTCGGGGGGCTCAGCACCCAAGGTAAGGGAGCAATGCACCTGGGAGCTATTTGTGTATTTTTTTCACATTTTTAGAAGTGCCCCCTAGGGTGCCTGGTTGGTGTCCTGGCATGTGAGGGGGACCAGTGCACTACAAATGCTGGCTCCTCCCATGACCAAATGCCTTGGATTTCGCCGGGTTTGAGATGGCCGCTTTTAGTTTCCATTATCACTGAAAAACAAAACCGTGAATCTCAAACCCGGCGAACTCTGGCATTTGGCCGGGCTAAACCGTATTATCGAAAAAAAAAGATGGTCGGCCATCTTTCTCGATAATATGGTTCCGGCCAGCTGTTGCGCCACCGCCAAAATAGATTGCCGGCGATCTATTTCGCCGGCGATTTTCGATTATGCCCCTCTATGTTACTATAAAGGGGCCTTTTTACTATGCTGTGGTAAAAGCGGCCCTGCAGTAGTGGCCATTTTTGCAGTTCGTACTACAGCAGGTGAAAATTTGAAAAAATGAAATGGCCATGCGGTAAGTTTGCACTTGCCACACGGCTATTTCTGAGCAAACACTTACCGCTACCCATGGAGCAGGCGTTAAGGGCTCCCGCGCTAACCCAGAAGAACCAGGCAGCTCCCGGCACTACCCAGGTAACCCCCTGCAGTAATTTTTCCCTAATTACCGCTAGCACCAGAAATGACACGTGCTGGGGGGGGGGGGGGGGGGGTTTAACTACTGCCGGATCCCGCATTAGACTTTTACGGTCTGTGTCCCACAAATGAGAACATGAATAGGCTGGAGTGGGCTTTGATGGCAACTCCAGCAGTTGGAACATAAGGATGGGGCCAGATAGACTCCTGTGGTCTTTGTTCCAGAAACACGAAAGAAAGACCATAATCAAGTATATAATATCACACTCGTTGATTTAATGATGAATTGATCATGAGTGTGACTATTGGGCAGAGTGGATGGACCGTTCAGGTCTATTTGCTGTCACTTACTATGTTACTATTAATCCTCTTTGCTCCCAGGCTGGTGCACAGACCTCAGCTCTGACACAGGCACGAGAATCAGATGTCACCTGACCTACTGGCGCGTGCATGTGGCGGCCTCTCAGCACACACTGCCAGTGAATCAGAGACAAATCTTACATGTGCGCACCAGAGTGTTCCAAGTTCCAACTTCCATTCCTTCCTTGCCTACAGTGCTGTGGCTCAAATCCAGAAAGGGAGCTGACTGGAACTTTCTTTTATGTACTATTAAATTCTTATGGGGATGGGTGGGGATGGGTTAAATTCTTGCGGGGACGGGTGGGGATGGGTTGGGATGGTTTAAATTTTTGCGGGGATGGGTGGGGACGGGTAAGATTCCAGCGGGGATGGGTGGGGACGGGTAAGATTCCAGCAGGGACGGGCGGGGATGGAATGTTGCTACTATTTGAGATTCTACATGGAATGTTGCTACTATTGAGATTCTGTTGCTACTATTTCAGATTCTACATGGAATGTTAATGTTGCTATTCCACTAGCAACAGTCCATGTAGAAGCCTGCCCTTGCAGATCAGCAATGCAGCCGCGCAGGCTTCTGTTTCTGTGAGTCTGATGTCCTGCACATACCGTGTTGCTGATCTGCAAGGGCAGGCTTCTAGATGGATTGTTGTCAGTGGAGGAGTAGCTTAGTGGTTAGAACACTGGTCTTGCAATCCAGAGGTGGCTGGTTCAAATCCCACTGCTGCTCCTTGTGATCTTGGGCAAGTCACTTAACCCTCCATTGCCTCAGGTACAAACTTAGATTGTGAGCCCTCCTGGGACAGAGAAATATCCAGAGTACCTGAATGTAACTCACCTTGAGCTACTACTGAAAAAGGTGTGAGCAAAATAAATATATATTCCTCAAGAAGGTTCTAGCCTATGAAAGCTAGTAAAAAAAAATCTTAATTTAGTCCAATATAAAAATATCCTCTTACCTTTTTTGTTCTGTTTTGTTTTACTTTTATTGTCTATGTATTACCTGTAAAGTGAACAAACAGCAACCAGGCTAATTTATCCAGCTTCTGGAAAGAAACATCATTTAGATGTTGAAGAGAACAGAAAGATTCCCTGCACAGCAAAAGGCAGAGTCCTGCTGCAGGCTCTGAGGAAGATGCAGGGATGAAGATGGGCAGCCTTTGAAAATAATTGTAAGCTGATTTGTAAGGGAGGCAGGAAAGAAGAGACAGGAGAGAAAAAGAAGCAGCTGTCTTTTCTTCCTTCTCAGCCAAGAAGGTATCTGTAGAGCGGAATAATCTATGTTCCTGTCCAAACTCATTTTTCTGATAAAATCCTCTATTGTATAGATACTAATTCAACAATAAAATGAAATAGTTTTGTTTTTTTTTTTAATGGGAAGGATGGTGGAAGCATGTAACCCTTCCCTGAGCAGCTGGTAGAGGCACAACCAGCAAGGATATTAAGCGGCCACCCACTCTCAATTAACTTTCAGGCCTCTAGACCCCCTCCCCCCAAATGTTGCTAGTTAAACTCAACAATCATAATCACCATCAGCACTCTTGCCAGGACAATCTCAGAGCTGCCGGGCCTGGGGCAAGGCCGCCGCCAGGGCCCCCCCCCCTTCCAGGATCATGGTCGCCACTGGGCCCTCCCCCCCCCAGGATCATCGTCATCGCCGCTGCTGGCCGCCGATCGCTACTGCTGTCACCGCCCCAGCGCCCCCCCCCCCAATCGATGCTGCCGCCTGCCCGCTATAACTTTGAAGTACCTTGTCTGGTGGGGATCCCAAGGCCACACCAGCAGAGGAGTTTGTCCTCCAGCGCTGCTCTTCTTCCTTCTGCCGTGTGGCCTTCCCCTGCGGCTGCTTTTTCTCTCGGGTCACGCGTGCGTGGCCTGAGTTTAAAAGCAGACGCAAGGGAAGGCAATGCGGCAGACTGTGAAGAAGAGCAGTCTGCTGTGTCTGTTCCTCCAGGTCCTCCTCAGCCTCCAAGGGGGGGCCCGGTGACGGAATTTTCTCCCTCCTTCTCCTGTCGGGACATGGAGAGAGCGAGAAACAGAGAGATCCCAGCGCCAGCCCCCCCCCCCCCCTTGGAGGCCCGGGCCTGGGGAATTTTGCCCTCCTTTCAGTGGCCTTGTCTTGTAAAAATGCATATATTTCAAGCACACATGTCAGGGCATATTTAGCTGGTTGTGGTAGATATGCATATGCATAGGACATGAAGTGCAAAAGTCTGCATCTACAAAGGGGTATGTTCTGGACAGTGCAGTGGCATGTACTGGGAATGATCGTGTACTGGGCGAGATATGTAAGTAGACACATAGGAGAAATTCAATTAATGGTGCACAGGTACCGGGATGATACAGATTAATCTAATATTCTGTAAAAGACCCTCTGCATGGAGCATCCTGTAGACTTAGCGCACATTTCCCCAGGATTCTATATAGCGCGACATAAGTTGCACTTGCAAATCCAGGTGTATTCTGGATCTTTGTGCGCAATTTAATTAGCTACCAAACAAATCAGCGCCAACAATTGCCACATAACAAGCAATTTATTGACACTAATTGGCATTAATTAGAATTTACACGACCTGTATAAACATATTTTATAACGTGATGTGCGTAAATTCTAAGTTGCATAGTTGCAAGGGGGGCATGGCATGGCCATGGCATTCAATGGGCGGGTCATGTTTCTAAAATCTATTCATGTTGTTATAGAATACACCCAGTCCACGCCTAATTTAGGTGTCAGCATTTACACCCAGGGGCGCCGAGAGACTGGGCCGGGCCTGGGGTAAGGCCCCCCTCTGTCCGCCACCGGGCCAGGCCCCCTGCATTGAAATCACAGTGCCTCTCACCTCCATGTGAAAGCACTGCAGGCAGCAGCAGATCGCCTCCCTTCGGGCCTCCTTCCCTCCCTGTGTCCCGTCAGACAACGGCGGGACACAGGGAGGGAAGGAGGAGGCCCAAAGGGAGCAGATCTGCTGCTGCCTGAAGCTTTCACACAGAGGTGAGCGGCGCTGTGATTTCAATGCAGAGGGCCCGGCCCGGTGGCAGACGGTCGAGGACGGAGGGCAGGTGAGACTGCAGTGCCGGGCCCCCCTTGGAGGTCCGGGCCCGAGGAGTTTTGTCCCTCCTGCCCCCCCCCCCCCCCCCCGGCAGCCCTGTTTACACCAAGTGTTCTTGGCATAACTGACTGCGACTATATTCAGTTACACGGATGGTAAACCACACATAAATCTAGGCTTAAAATCTGCCTAAATAGAGGTGTAAAGAGCAAATAATCAAGAAACTTCAGACAGCCCAGAACACTGCAGCTAGATTCATATTCGGTAAAACAAAATATGAAAGTGCTAAACCCCTACAAGAAAAGCTACACTGGCTCCCACTTAAGGAACGTATCATGTTCAAAATATGCTCCCTAGCTCACAAAATCATTCACGGAGATGCACCAGCCTACATGTCAGACCTGATAGACCTACCACCCAGGAATGCCAAAAAATCATCCCGCACATTCCTTAATCTGCACTTCCCTAACTGCAAAGGTCTGAAATACAAACTAATGCACGCGTCAAACTTGACCTACTTGACCACACAGTTATGGAACGCACTGCCGTGAAACTTAAAAACGATTTATGAACTAACAAACTTCCGTAAACTACTGAAGACCCCTCTCTTTAACAAGGCATACCACAAAGATCAACCAATGCGAATATACACAACTCCTCCACATATACTCAGAACTGCCCTACTATATCTGCTTGTTATACTGCCAGCGCGTGTTTTCTAGCGAAAAAGGTGCCGGTACTCAAATGCCAGGGCACCCTTCAGGGGTGGGATGATCTTTGAGGGACCCACCCCACAATAGCCAGCCCCCCCTGCAAACAGTCACAGAATCTATGACAAGGCAGAATTGGTGTGTAGAGCCTGAGCTCTTTCATTAAAATATGAGGACCATGGGTCAATTTTAGCGGACAAAGGAAAAGGTGCCGGTACTCAGTACCCCCAATACCCCCTCAAAAAAGTCCTGTTTACTACTATCATGTTTTATCATTATCATGTTGCCCAAGATCCTTCTGTAACACTAAATGTCTATTCTTTTATCATTACCACTATCCATGATGTATTGTAAGCCACATTGAGCCTGCAAAGAGGTGGGAAAATGTGGGATACAAATGCAATAAATAAATACTTCATATTTCATTTTGGCACTGATTTTTTAGGTGTGATATATAGAATCTAGTCCTTCATGCCTAACACTGGACTTGAGCACTTACCGTATGCTTGCTAGAGCCTGGTGTAAATGCTGGCATCCAACTGATGGTAGTTAAGCATGCAAATCCAGGTATTCAATAACATCACATCTAGCTTCTGGGAACACCCCTGACTTGACCACGCCCCCTTTGACTGCTATGTGAGATGCACTGCACTGAAAAATTGAAAAGAATGCAGTTTCAAATATAAACGAATAATCAGTGTTGTTCAAAGTACTAGGTCAAAGTACTCAAGTAAAATTAAAGACATGTATATTTTAATACTTAAGTAAAAGTAAAAAGTACAGTGCAGAATATATTGAAAAGGGCACCCTGACATAATAGCCCTGACAAAAAAGCCCAGACAAAACAGCCTTGTAACAAAATTTCCCTTGACATATATAGTAACATAGTAGATGACGGCAGAAAAAGACCTGCATGGTCCATCCAGTCTGCCCAAGATAAACTCATGTGTATACCTTACCTTGATTTGTACCTGTCTTTCTCAGGGCACAGACCGTATAAGTCTGCCCAGCAGTTTTTCCCGCCTCCCAACCACCTGTCCCGCCTCCCTTCACCGGCTCTGGCACAGACCATATAAGTCTGCCCTCCCCTATTCTCGCCTCCGAACCCCAACCCCTCTTCCCCCCACCTGCTCCGCCACCCAATTTCGGCTAAGCTTCTGAGGATCCATTCCTTCTGCACAGGATTCCTTTATGCATATCCCACGCATGTTTGAATTCCGTTACTGTTTTCATCTCCACCACCTCCCGCGGGAGGGCATTCCAAGCATCCACCACCCTCTCCGTGAAAAAATACTTCCTGACATCTTTCCTGAGTCTGCCCCCCTTCAATCTCATTTTATGTCCTCTCGTTCTACCACCTTCCCATCTCCGGAAAAGATTGACAAATCAGTCCCTTAACAAAATAGCCCCCTAGAAAAAAAATAACACATCACAAAGAAAGATGATAAACTACAAGTGAAACCTTCACTGATAAAGGCGCCTACCAGCATTGCATTATATAAAGCATATATAAATAAACAAATTTCTATAGCTACCAAGTGGTATTCATGATCTGTTCTGCTGTTTAAGGAAACTATTCTTCCATCAACATAATAATTAAAAAAAAAACAATATTGTCATCATTTTCATAGTTTTACCATCCTTATCCTGTTTGGCAAGGTAAGATTATTAGGACAAAAATGCAGTGGCATATTCTTGGCAGCCTGATCGGGCCCTTTTGTCGGGGAGGGGGCTTTGTCAAGGGTTATATTGTGGGCAGGCCGTTCTGACAGTGGCTCTTATGTCAGGGGCTATTATGTCGGGAGCTTTTTTGTTGGGGCTATTTTTTCGGGGGCCATTTTGACCGGGTAGCATTAAAAAGTTTGCTTAAGTGAAAGTAAAAAACGTTATTGCCTAATATAATACTTTGTGAGCAAAAAGTAAAAGTACTGCACTACAATGAATGCAACTATTGTTCTTATCCCAATAATTGTATTGCTCTACAATTCAATCCACTTTGCTTTTAGTAAAACTAAATATTTGAACATGACTGTCACTCATTCGAGTTTGCTTGTGAGTCATTAATCCAGCACAGCTAGAAAGATTCAACAACGTTTGGGAAGCTCGCCAGGTGCCCTTGGCCTGGATTGGCCGCTGTCATGGACAGGATGCCGGGCTCGATGGACCCTTGGTCTTTTCCCAGTGTGGCATTACTTAGGTACTTAACTGCACTAGCAGGAAGTAGATTGTTCAGTCTGATAAAAAATTCCTTCAAACCAGGCCAGGTTGCAATATTATCGATGTCTTCTGACCAGGTCTGCAGGTTTTAATCGAGGGAATCTCTGAAACACTTGACTTACGTATAGCAAAGAATACTTTATCATCATTATTGTCATTATCATCTGCATTAGAAGTAGTGCTGTCTAATTCATCACTTGAAGGTGACGATGCAAGTGATACATCTTCACCTTCATCTTCATTATCATCGTCATGCTGTCAATTACAAGAAGGCTTTCACAAAGTTGGAATCATTGTCTGCTTTGTTCTAACAATTTTTCTTCTGATGGCAGACTCTTTGGTTGAATATCTTCTAGAATTGATGCAAGAACGTCAACTGTGTGGGAACCCTTCAGTCTTGAGGCCAGACAAGCAAACTTCCTCCCTAAAGACACTTAACAATCCAATGGACAGTTAGTCCAATGGAAAATTTCCCGTGGGATGTGGTGGTAGAGACATACATATGTCTGCTCACCAATAATTGCTACCAGCTTCAGCATGAGTGACCCAACTCATCACAGGTCTGTTTGGCTGGAGGCCATTAACCATTTCAACAAACACAGGCAAACTTCACTGCTCACTGGAGTGGAGGAGTAGCCTAGTGGTTAGTGCAGTGGACTTTGATCCTTAGGAGCTGAGTTCAATTTCCACTGCAGCCCCTTGTGACTGGGCAAGTCACTTAACCCTCCATTGCCCCTGGTAAAAAAAAATAAGTACCTGAATATATGTAAACTGCTTTGAATGTAGTTGCAAAAACCTCAGAAAGGCGGTGTATCAAGTCCCAGTTCCCTTTCCCTATTGGAGATTCTAGATGGAACGTTGCTACTATTGAGATTCTGTTGCTACTGTTTGAGATTCTACATGGAATGTTAATGTTGCTATTCCACTAGCAACATTCCATGTAGAAGCCTGCCCTTGCAGATCAGCAACGTGGCCGCGCAGGCTTCTGTTTCTGTGAGTCTGACGTCCTGCACGTACATGTAGGACGTCAGACCCACAGAAACTCAGACCCACAGAAACAGGCCTGCATGGCTGTGTTGCTGATCTGCAAGGGCAGGCTTCTACATGGAATGTTGCTAGTGGAGGAGTAGCCTAGTGGTTAGTGCAGTGGACTTTGATCCTTAGGAGCTGAGTTCAATTCCCACTGCAGCTCCTTGTGACTGGGCAAGTCACTTAACCCTCCATTGCCCCTGGTAAAAAAAAATAAGTACCTGAATATATGTAAACTGCTTTGAATGTGGTTGCAACAACCTCAGAAAGGTAGTATATCAAGTCCCAGCTCCCTTTCCCTATTGGAGATTCTAGATGGAATGTTGCTACTGTTTGTGATTCTACATGGAATGTTAATGTTGCTATTCCATTAGCGACATTCCATGTAGAAGCTTGCCCTTGCAGATCAGCAATGTAGGTGCGCAGGCTTCTGTTTCTGTGAGTCTGACGTCCTGCACGTACATGCAGGACGTCAGACCCACAGAAACAGGCCTGCATGGCTGTGTTGCTGATCTGCAAGGGCAAGTTTCTACATGGAATGTTGCTAGTGGAGGAGTAGCCTAGTGGTTAGTGCAGTGGACCACAATGGAACTTGATCCTGGGGAACCGAGTTCAATTCCCTCTGCAGCTCCCTGTGACTGGGCAAGTCATCCAACCCTCCATTGCCTCTGGTACAAAATAAGTACCTGAATATATGTAAACTGCTTTGAATGTAGTTGCAAAAACCTCAGAAAGGTGGTATATCAAGTCCCAGTTCCCTTTCCCCCCTTCCCTTCATATAGGCTATTTTCACTGATCAGCTAAATTTAAGATGAGATGACCCACTGCAGCAGATTGCAAATTCCTGTTCCCAGTTTTGTTGTTTCATTTGATTTACTGAGGAATCGTCATTTACATCTCCCTTCTGCTTTTACTTTTTACTTTTAACTGCAGGCATCAGATGCAACTGAATAAAAACAGTGGAGGAGTGGCCTAGTGGTTAGGGTGGTGGACTTTGGTCCTGAGGAACTGGGTTGGATTCCCACTTCAGGCACAGGCAGCTCCTTGTGACTCTGGGCAAGTCACTTAACCCTCCATTGCCCCATGTAAGCCGCATTGAGCCTGTCATGAGTGGGAAAGCGCAGGGTACAAATGTAACAAAAATAAAACAGATACTATTGGAGATTCTACATGGAATGTTGCTACTATTGAGATTCTGTTGCTACTATTGGAGATTCTACATGGAATGTTGCTATTCCACTAGCAACATTCCATGTAGAAGGCTGCGCAGGCTTCTGTTTCTGTGAGTCTGACGTCCTGCACGTACGTGCAGGACGTCAGACTCGCAGAAGCCTGCGCGGCCACATTGGTGATCTGCAAGGGCCGACTTCTACATGGAATGTTGCTAGTGGAATAGCAACATTCCATGTAGAATCTCAAATAGTAGCAACAGTGGAGGAGTGTCCTAGTGGTTAAGGTGGTGGACTCTGGTCCTGGGGAACTTGCTATGAGTGGGAAAGTGCGGGGTACAAATGTAACAAAAAAATTTTTTGACTAATGTTTGGACTAAAGAATGGAAGACAGAGTTCAAAAAGAAAGAGTGCAATCATTTCAGTCTCCACAATGTTATATTTACTTAGTTGCTATACAACACTGTGAATAATATAATACCAAAAACACAAGAAAATGAAAACATAAAAACCAAAGAGCCAAAAGGCAAACAGAGGAGGGGAAAGAAACAATACAAAAAAAAATACCCCTAAAGGTGTATATATAAAAAGGGAAACATGTAATTCCACAGAAATACCTCACTAACTAATGAACAAAATGGGAAGGGAACACAAAAGAACAGAAAATAGGGGGGAAAGAAGGTAAAGGAATGAGGAAAGAAGGGGGGGGGAGAGAAAGGGGTGATTATTGGAAATAAAAGGAAAAGGAGGAGAGGAAAAACAGGTGAAAAAAGAGGAAAGAAGCAGAAGGTTGGGGTAGGAAACACAAACACGGGAATGAGAAAATGTGGAAAGAAGGTGAAAAGGGAAAAAAAGGAGAGAGAGAAAGAAAGAAAGAGAGTTCAATCACATCATCAAGGGAGGGTAGAGTTTTACAACAGCAATACTGCCCGATTCCTTAACCTTCATAAGGAAGACATATTGAACAGATTAAGCAGGACCCAGAGACTGCCCCTCCGTTCTTCCGCATACTCGTCATTCTATTGCTATGACAGCTAGGACTCCTGTAGGCATTCTGCATGCGCCTGCTGTCCCTCACAAAATACAGCACGTTGTTAACCTGTCATGCTCTTCAGTTACCAGAGAGCTTCTAAAATGCAAATCAGTGGGAACATCTGACGTAGCACAATTCATGTGCTTTATGGAGATTATTATAAACTGAAGATTGTCCTGGGAAGGTCTGACTGGAAAGGCCTAGCAGGGCTCTTAGCATAGCTATTCTTTCAAGAAACACCGAGGTCCTCATCTCTACTCTGCCGTTAATCTAAGAAGACAACCGCTAAAGATGTTCCAGAAGGTATCTGCAAGTTGAGCTGGGGTAGGGAAGGAGAGGTGCACAGTCTCTTGCCCACAGGCGTAGGCACGAAAATGATAAAGGGGATGGGACGACTTCCCTATGAGGAAAGGCTAAAGCAGCTAGGGCTGTTCAGCTTGGAGAAAAGACAGCTGAGGGGAGATTTGATACTGGTCTATAAAATAATGAGTGGAGTGGAACGGGTAGATGTGAATCGCTTGTTTACTCTTTCCGAAAATACTAGGACTAGGGGGCATGCGATGAAGCTACAAAGTAGCAAATTTAAAACGAATCGGAGGAAATGTTTCTTCACTCGACGTGTAATTAAATTCTGGAATTCGCTGCCAGAGAATGTGGTAAAGGCAGTTAGCTTAGCGGAGTTTAAAAAAAGGTTTGGACGGCTTCCTAAAGGAAAAGTCCATAGACCATTATTAAATGGACTTGGGGAAAATCCACTATTTCTGGAAAAAGCAGTATAAAATATTTTGTACTTTTTTTGGATCTTACCAGGTATTTGTGACCTGGATTGGCCACTGTTGGGAACAGGATGCTGGGCTTGATGGACCTTTGGTCTGCCCCAGTATGGCAATACTTATGTATTTATGAGCTAGATTTACTAAAGTGTGCCACCGCATGTGCTAATACTGTTAACGTATGATTAGTAGACACTTAGCAGCAACATACACCAGGATACTGATATCAGTAGAGATTAATAGGGTGTTTCCCATTACTTTTCCTCTTTTTTTTCGTTTTGTGACCGTTTACGATATTGGGAAGGTTGTTTGCCCGTGATGAGGAGTGGGTCCTCTTAAGACCGAGAGATTGGTCAACAGGATCAACTGTTGCTTAGGAGATCGATTGATCTGAGCACCTTGAGGCTTTTTCCTCCCAAATATCTTAAATGACATTTCGATATTGTATATTTCCTTTTTTCGCGATGCTGTGGGAGTTTTGAATGTTAGTACATGTAACTGATTGGCTTCTTCCACCACCACCTTTTCATTGTATTTACAGGTAACCAGGGCCACCGAGAGACTGGGCCAGGCCCGGGACAAGGCCGCCCCCGGGGCCCCCCCACCCGAGGTTGCCGGGCCCCACTCCACCGGCCACAGGCCGGGCCCTCTCTCCACCCCGGACCCTCTACACTGACCTTAAGCATCTCCCTCACCTTCGAAAGCGCAGCGCACTGAGCGCAGCAAGCAGCGGCAGACCACTCCTTCCTTCCGTGCCCCGCCCCTTGCAGAAATTACGTCAGGCGAGGGCGGGACACGGAAGGAAGCAGTGGTCTGCTGCTGCTTGCTGTGCTGCGCTTTCGAAGGAAAGGTGAGGAAAACGCTTAAGGTCAGTGCCAGGGAGCGACGGAGGGCAGGTGGGCCGGGCCTGGGGAATTTTGTCCCCCCTGTCCCCCCCTCTCGGCGGCCCTGCAGGTAACTCCAAATAAAAGTCAGACAAACCCTTTGACTATGGAGCAAATAGTAAGATAGCAGATCACAGAAGGAAAAGGGAAATTTACAAATTCACTCAACCAGTCTGACCACTTATTTTTTGTCTGTATCGATTCCTGAATGCAGGGCCGCCGAGAGCCAGAGCCGGGCCCGGGACAAGGCCGCCCCCGGGCCCCCCCACCACCACCACCCGAGGTTGTCGTCATCGTCGCCGCTGGGCCCCTCCACCCACTACCGGGCCGGGCCCTGCACTAACCTTAAACGCCTCCTTTCACCACGTTCGCAGCAAGCAGCAGCAGGGCAGACCTCTCCTTCCTTCCGTGCTCCGCCCTCGCGGACGTTACGTCAGGCGAGGGCGGGACACGGCGGGAAGGAGTGGCCTGCCCTGCTGCTGCTTGCTGCGAACATGGTGAAAGGAGGCGTTTAAGGTTAGTGCTGGGAGCGACGGCGGGTGGGTCGGACTGCGGTGTCGCCGGGCCCCCTCCGGAGGCCCGGGGACTTTTGTCCCCCCTGTCCTCCCCTCTCGGCGGCCCTGCCTGAATGCTCTGTCCTTATCTCCTGCATGTAACAATTTCTTTGGCTCATTCTACAAGTACTCGCTCCTTCTTCCTATGAGCGACTGCTGAGTGGAAGTGTTGACGCTCCATATGTCTTTGTCTATCCTTGTCTGTTTATACAGTACTTGTGCTGTTTTGTCAATTATTTCTATCTGTTCTGTTTTTCCCTTTTTTTCTAAGAGCATAAGAACATAACATAAGCATCGCCATACTGGGACAGACCGAAGGTTCATCAATATTCTTTTTCCAACAGTGGCCAATCCAGGTCACAAGTACCTGGCAAGATCCCAGAAACAGATTTTATGCTGCTGATCCTAGAAATAAGCACAGGATTTTGCCAAGTCCATCTTAATAATGGCTTATGGCCTTTTCTTTTAGGAAATTAGTCTAACCTTTTTTAAACCCCGCTAAGCTAGCTGCTTTTACTACATTCTCTGGCAATGAATTCCAGAGTTTCATTGCATGTTGAGCGATGAAATATTTTCTCTAATTTGTTTTAAATTTACTACTTAGTAGTTTCATTGCGTGTCCCCTAGCCCTAGTATTTTTGGAAAGAGTAAACAAGCGATTCACATCTACCTGTTCTACTCCAATTAGTATTTTATATACCTCTATCATATCTCCCCTCAGCCATTTCCTCTCTAAGCTGAAAAGCCCTAGCCACTTTAGCCTTTCCTCATAGGGAAGTCATCTGATCCCTTTTATCATTTTCATCGCACTTCTCTGTACCTTTTCTAATTCTGCTATATCTTTTTTGAGATGTAGTAACCAGAACTGCACAATGTATTCAAGTTGCGGGTGCACCATGGAGTGATGCAAAGACATTATAACATTCTTAATTTTGTTTTCCATTCCTTTCATGATAATTCCTAACATTCTATTTGCTTTCTTAGCCACTGCTGCACACTGAGCAAAGGGTTGCAACTTATCATCAATGATAATACCTAGATCCTTTTCCTGGGCGGTGACTCATAATGCGGAACCTTGCATTGTGTAGCTATAGTTTGGGTTCATCTTTCCCAAATGCATCACTTTGCACTTGCTCACCTTAACCATAATCTGCCATTTGGATGCCCAGTCTTCCAATTTTTCACAATCCTCTTGCGATTTAACAACTTTGAATAACTTTGAGGGGTATAATTGAACGGCACCGGCCAAATAGCTGGCCGGCCATCTTCGGGGCCGGCGCCGCAAGGGGGCAGAGCCAACCGTATTTTCGAAATACGGTTGGAGCCGGCTAAATCGATCGCCAGGTGTAGAGGAGATGGCCGGCTTCATTTTTCAGCTATAATGGAAACCGGGCCCAGCCATCTCAAACTCGGCGAAATGAAAGGCATTTGGTCATGGGAGGAGCCAGCCTTTGTAGTGCACTGGCCCCCCTCACATGCCAGGACACCAACCGGACACCCTAGGGGGCACTTCTAAAAATTAAAAAAAAAATAACAATAGCTCCCAGGTACATAGCTCCCTTACCTTGTGTGAGGAGCCCCCAAATCCCCCCCCAAAACCCATTACCCACAACTTTACAACACTACCATAGCCCTAAGGGGTGAAGGGGGGAAACTACATGTGGGTACAGTGGGTTTTGGGGTGGGTTTGGAGGGCTCCCATTTACCACCACAAGTGTAACAGGTAGGGGGGGATGGGCCTGGGTCCACCTGCCTGATGTGCACTGCACCCACTAAAAACTGCTCCAGGGACTTGCATACTGCAGTGTGTTTTTTTCTAGCAAAAAAAGTGCCGGTACTCAAATGCTAAGGCCACCCTTCAGGGGTGGGGTGATCACTGAGGGACCCACCCCACAATAGCCAGGCCCCCTACAACCAGTCACAGAATATATGACAAGGCAGAATTGGTGTGTAGAGCCTGAGCTCTTTCATTAAAACTTGGGCTCCATGGGTCAATTTTAGCAGACAATGGAAAAGGTGCCGGTACTCAAATGCCGGGTCACCCTTCAGGGGTGGGGTGATCACTGAGGGACCCACCCCACAATAGCCAGGCCCCCTGCAACCAGTCACAGAATATATGACAAGGCAGAATTGGTGTGTAGAGCCTGAGCTCTTTCATTAAAACTTGGGGTCCTTGGGTCAATTTTAGCGGACAATGGAAAATGTGCCGATACTCAATGCTAGACCACCCTTCAGAGGTGGGGTGATCACTGAGGGACCCACCCCACAACAGCCAAGCCCCCTGCAACCAGTCACAGAATCTATGACAAGGCAGAATTGGTGTGTAGAGCCTGAGCTCTTTCATTAAAACTTGGGGGCCATGGGTCAATTTTAGCAGACAATGGAAAAGGTGCCGGTACTCAGTACCCCCGAGTACCCCCTCAAAAAAAGCCCTGATATATAATTTAGTTAGATGATTGTATAATATTTATGATTTAGCAGTTATTTCAATGTACTTTTATCTATTATATGCTGTGCTTTAATAAGTAGGACAAAACTATTGAATGTCAGGGACAGATAAACTACAGTAATGATTGTCCTTAGACGCAACGTAGTAGCAATATCAATATCCCTTCAAAATGGTTTCATGAGTTTTTCAAGATATTTTCATACATTTTCATACTACTAATCTAAGGATCATCAGAGTTTACAGCGCCAACGTTGCTATCCATCTCATCTGCCCGCAACCTCGGAGTCATCTTTGACTCCTCCCTCTCCTTCTCTGCGCATATCCAGCAGATAGCCAAGACCTGTCGCTTCTTCCTCTTTAACATCAGCAAAATTCGCCCTTTCCTCTCTGAACACACCACCCGAACTCTCGTCCACACTCTCATTACCTCTCGCCTGGACTACTGCAACTTACTCCTCACCGGCCTCCCACTTAGCCATCTATCCCCCCTTCAATCTGTTCAGAACTCTGCTGCACGTCTCATATTCCACCAGAACCGATATACTCATATCACCCCTCTCTTCAGGTCACTTCACTGGCTTCCGATCAGACACCGCATTCAATTCAAGCTTCTCCTTCTTACCTACAAATGCACTCAGTCTGCTGCCCCTCACTATCTTTCTACCCTCATCTCCCCTTACGTTCCCGCCCGTAACCTCCGTTCACAGGATAAATCCCTCCTCTCAGTACCCTTCTCCACCACCGCCAACTCCGGGCTCCGCTCATTCTGCCTCGCCTCACCCTATGCTTGGAACAACCTTCCTGAGCCCTTACGCCAAGCCCCCTCCCTGCCCATCTTCAAGTCTTTGCTTAAAGCCCACCTCTTCAATGCTGCGTTCGGCACCTAACCCTTACCGTTCAGTGAATCCAGACTGCCCCTATCGGACCGACCATTCACTTATCTATTAGATTGTAAGCTCTTTGAACAGGGACTGTCTCTCTTTGTTAAATTGTACAGCGCTGCGTAACCCTAGTAACGGTCTAGAAATGTTAAGTAGTAGTAGTAGTAGTAGTATCCAGACGTTCAAAAGCAACGTAGTGCAAATCTTCATCGATCCATCATTTTAACTTTTTTGTTAGCTTTTTGTTAAGTTTTTTTTTTTAAACAGTCCAAAAATATATAAAAAAAAATGTTTTAAATGTAACTAGCACCACTTAACTTGCAGCTGTTTCCAACACTGTGAGAACCTCCACTGACATGGCCAACGTTCGTAACTTCCTCAGGGAAGAGGTCCAGTTCTGGACAACTTGCATTGTTTCTCACATAGAGAGAAAAGGGCCGCATGCAAGTTGTCTAGAGTTGGACCTCTTCGCTGAGGAAGTAATATGAAAATGTATGAAAATATCTTGAAAAACTCATGAAAGCATTTTGAAGTGATATTGATATTGCTACTACGTTGTGTCTAAGTAAGCAGTTGCTGGGACAGTCATTACTGTGCTTTAATAAGTGCCAGGTGGGTGGAACACTAGTAAAAAAGTCCCGTTTCCTCGGAGTGTGTATGTTTGAGAGAATGTATGTGAGAGTCACTCTGTGAAAGAAAAAGAGTGAATGTGCGAGTGTGTGTGTGTGACAGAGAGAGAGAGTGAGACTGGTGGCGAGTGTGTCTGTGAGAGAGAGAGTGTGTGTGTAAGAATAAGAGTGTAGGGCAGGGGCCCCACCTCCCTCCCTCCCAGTTCCAGGGTCCCCCTCCCTCCAAGTTCCAGGGCCGTCCCCTCCCTCCCTCCCTCCCTCCCTCCGAGTTTCAGGGTTTGTCCCTTCCCTCCCTCCCTCCGAGTTTCAGGGTCTCCCTCCCTCCGAGTTTCAGGGTCATCCCCTCCCTCCCTCCCTCCCTCTGAGTTGCAGGGTCCCTCCCTCCGAGTTGCAGGGTCGTCCCCTCCCTCCAAGTTTCAGGGTCCCTCCCTCCGAGTGTTCTTCCTGCTGCGCTACGGGCGCCTGATGAGCCAGTGGTGGGTGCGGCTTCTGATCGGTGCAGCCTGGCTGCTGCCACCTGCCCTGCTCTTTCCAATCGCCATCCCTGGCAGTGCCATGATGCACATCTACTTCTCGCGGGCCTCGCTGCTGACGGCGCTCATCTTCTTCCCCTGCTCGGCCATCGTCACCGATGGCGCCTTTTTTTGCGGGTTCTGATGATGACGTCAGCCTGTGCTTCGTAGCCTAGCAGACCAACTCCGAAGAAGTCACGAACACAGGCAGCAAGACGCATAGAACGTTGGAGGTGAGAATTATTATATAGGATAAAGAGTGCAATGATGGTTTTCCTTCAGTCAGTCTCATGTTTGGTGACTGTACTTTTGAACTGAGCACTTTTCTCTATCACTTAAATATTATACTATAAAAAATATTATATTAATGTGTGTGTGGTTGTGGTGTGATTGATGTATGTGGTATTCTAGTTTTGTGTACTTGTGAACTGAAGATTATTTGATGGTACAGGTATACATATATAGTTTTCTCTTGGTTTTTGATTCAATTAAAATGTAACGCAAAGAAGTGCAAAGTGAAGCATTTGGGGAGTAGAAATCCAAGGGAGCCGTACGTCCTGGGAGGTGAGAGGCTGATATGAACAGACGGGGAGAGTACCTTGAGGTGATGGTGTCTGAGGATCCTAAAGCAACAAAACAGTGTGGCCATAACCAGAAGGATGGTAGGCTGTATAGAGAGAGAAGTAACCAGCAGAAGAAAGGAGGTGTTGATGCTCTTGTGTAAGTCACTGGTAAGGTCCCACCTGGAGTACTGTGTTCAGTTTTGGAGACCATCAGCCTTATTTTCGAAAGTGATGGGCGCCCATATTTCGACCCAAATCGGGAGATGGGCGCCCAACTCGCAAAGGGGCCCAAATCGGTATAATCGAAAGCCGATTTTGGGCGTCTTCAACTGCACTCCATCGCGGGAACGAACAAAGTTGACGGGGGCGTGTCGGAGGCGTGGTGAAGGCGGGATTGGGGCGTGTTTATCGGCCGAGGAGAGGTGGGCGCCATCGGCCGAAATCGAAAAAAAAAGGCGTTTTTACCGTGAATTTGGGTCACTTTTTTTGGACCCTTTTTTTTCATGAACAAGTCCCAAAACATTGCCCTAAATGACCAGATGACCACCGTAGGGAATCGGGGATCACCACCCCTGACTCCCTCAGTGGTCACTAACCCCCTCCCACTAAAAAAATACCAACTTTAGCAACTTTTTTTTCCAGCCATACCCAGCTTCATCACAGCAGTATGCAGGTCCCTGGAGCAGTTGTTAGTGGGTGCAGTGGACTTCACCCAGGTGGACCCAGGCCCATCCCCCCCTACCTGTTACACTTGTGGTGGTAAATGGGAGCGCTCCAAACCGCTCCCAAACCCACTGGACCCAAATGAAGGTGCCCCCCTTCAGCCATAAGTGCTATGGTAATGGTCTAGAGTTGTGGGCAGTGGGATTTGGGGGGCTCAGCACCCAAAGGAAGGGCGCTATGGACTTGGGAGGTATTTAATTTTTTTTTCTAATTGTTACAAGTGCCCCCTAGGATGCCCAGTTGGTGTCCTGGCATGTGAGGGGGGACCAGTGCACTACGAATCCTGGCCCCTCCAAAGACCCAATGCCTTGGATTTGTTCGTTTTTGAGCTGGGCGCCTTCGGTTTCCATTATCACTGAAAAACGAAACCTCCCAGCTCAAATCCGCACAAATCCGATGCATTTGACCGGCACAAACCGTATTATCGGAAAAAAAATGGACGCCTATTTTTTTCGAAAATACGGTCTGTCCTGCCCCTTCACGTACCCATTCTTGGAGATAGACGCCCATGGAGATGGGCGTTTGCGTTCGATAATGCTCCTCCATGTCTTGCTAAGGATGTAAAAAGACTAGAAGCGGTCCAGAGGGAGGTGACAAAAATGATATGGGGGCCTGCACCATAAGACATATGAGAAGAGACTAGAAGACCTGAATATAGCCTTGAGCAGTGTTTTCCAAGTCCAGTCCTGGAGCACCCCTTGCCAGTCAGGTTTTCAGGATATCCACAAGGAATATGCATGAACTTGATTTGCATACATTGTCTCTATTATATGCAAATCTCTTTCATGTATATTAATTGTAGGGCTTCTCCAGGACCAGACTTGGGGAAACAGTGGCCTAGAGGAAAGAAGGGACGGGAGGTATGATACAGACGTTTACATACTTGAAAATTATTAATATAACAACAAATCTTTTCCAGAATAGGGGAAACGGTAAAACTAGAGGACATGAGCTGAGGTTTCAGGATGGTAGGCTTAAGAGTAATGTCAGGACGTTCTTTTTCACAGAGAGGGTGGTCGATGCTTGGAATGCCCTCCCGGAGGAGGTGGTGATGGAATTCTAAAAGGCATGGAATGAACACAGAGGATCTCTATATTGAAAATGGATGGTACTTAAAAAAAAAATAAAGCCTTACATGACTGCAGGTGTGTGGATGTGTGAGTGACGATTTGGCGGTGACCCCAGTTCTGAAGAACTAAGGCCAGTGCCGGGCAGACTTTGTAGGTCTGTGTTCTGTATGTGGCAATCCACTTTAGGATGGGCTGGAAAGGGTTTCAACAGCAACTTCAGTACCCAGAACAGAGGACAGTGCTGGGCAAACGTTTAAGGTCTGGGTCCCGCTGGAGTGGGCTTTGACAACAACTCTGGTAGTTGGAACATAAGGACAGAGCCGGGCAGACTTCTATAGTTTATGTCCCAGAAACACCAAAGAAAGACCATGATTAGGACCATGTGGAGGAGTGGCCTAGTGGTTAGGGTGGTGGACTTTGGTCCTGGGGAACTGAGGAACTGAGTTCGATTCACGGCACAGGCAGCTCCTTGTGACTCTGGGCAAGTCACTCAACCCTCCATTGCCCCGTGTAAGCCGCATTGAGCCTGCCATGAGTGAGAAAGCGCAGGGTACAAATGTAACAAAAATAAAATAGATACTATTGGAGATTCTACATGGAATGTTGCTACTATTGGACATTCTACATGGAATGTTGCTATTCCACTAGCAACATTCCATGTAGAAGGCTGCGCAGGCTTCTGTTTCTGTGAGTCTGACGTCCTGCACGTACGTACGTGCAGGACGTCAGACTCACAGAAGCAGAAGCCTGCGCGGCCACATTGGTGATCTGCAAGGGCCGACTTCTACATCGAATGTTGCTAGTGGGACTCTGGGCAAGTCACTTAACCCTCCATTGCCCCATGTATGCCGCATTGAGCCTGCCATGAGTGGGAAAGCGAGGGGTACAAATGCAACAAAATAAATAAATAAATAAATAAATAAATAAATATATAATATCACATTCGTTGTTGATTTAATCATGAATTGATAATGAGTGTGACTGTTGGGCAGACTGGATGGACCATTCAGGTCTTTATCTGTCGTCACTTACTATGCTACAAAGAGGAATGCCCATTACAACTGCTGCTGCCATAAAGCCTGGTATCTACTGTCACTTTCACCAATTGGGGGGGGGGGGGTGGGGTGGGAGAGGGGTCAATGAGCACTGAGGGATTAAGGAAGGGGTCATGCCTTCATCCCTCCAGTGGTCATCTGATCAGTTTGGACACCTTTTTAGCACTTAGTCGTTATTGAAAAATATTCTATTTTTTTTTTTGCCTGGATGTTTTGTCCGTGTTCTATTATCACAGTAAAACATCCAAATCGTAAGCCCGGCCTAGTTCCACCCCAAAACACTCCTCCAACGTGCCCCCTTGCAAATTTACAAACAGCAGAGAAAAATGTCCCAAATATGAGCTTCAAAAATCGTGATTCCATCGGCCACTTTATGCCATTTTTTGAACATTTTAATGAGCTCCTTAATAATCAATATAATCCACCTAATGAGCATTTTGCTCGATATGGCATTCCATTTATCTACAAACTCCAAATTACCATTAAACAATCTCGGTTCCTTTTAGATCCTAAGGATCTGGAATTTGTTGAGTACGACAATATCCTGTAATTTTGGCTGCATGTAATCCAGCACGTATACACTAAGTCTTTTTTGAATATGAACAATATCAGATCAAACAGTTGCAGAAGATACAGCTCACCATCACCAAGTAGAAGAGGACCTGGTAGCAGTGAAGCTGTTTCCTGCACTGTATACATGTGAATGTAGTAACCTCTGTGAAGATGTCATAATACTCCAAAAGAAACAGTTAACTCAAAAATAAAGGGGATGGGACGACTTCCATATGAGGAAAGGCTGAAACGGCTTGGGCTCTTTAGCTTGGAGAAAAGACAGCTGAGGGGAGATATGATAGAGGTCTATAAAATAATGAGTGGAGTGGAATGGGTAGACGTGAATTGCTTGTTTACTCTTTCCAAAAATACTAGGACTAGGGGGCATGCGCTACAAAGTACTAAATTTAATATGAATCGGAGAAAAAGTTTCTTCACTCAACGTGTAATTAAACTCTGGAATTCATTGCCAGTCAGAATGTGGTAAAGACAGTTAGCTTAGCGGGGTTTAAAAAAAGGTCTGGACAGCTTCCTAAAGGAAAAGTCCATAGACCATTATTAAGTTGACTTGAGGAAAATACAATGCTTATTTCTGGGATAAGGAGCATAAAATGTATTGAGTTTTGGGATCTTGCCAGGTATTTGTGACCTGGATTGGCCACTGTTGGAAACAGGATGCTGGGCTTGATGGACCTTTGAAATGTGGGGAAAATACGCTGCAGCAAAGGAATTTTCATGTGAATATTTTCTGCTTAGGTAGATCTAGTCTATCTTTCACTATCTGTCAACAAGCTGTAGGGTTTGGCTGTCATTATGCTCGTGTGCTGCCTGGATTGTCACTGACCGGAATACTCCTTCATTCTGCATCAGCAAAAAGACAGATACTGACAGACTCATTCTTATTCCGCATTACTTAATAGCTGACCTTGAGGGATTTTTAATGTTCTGTTTTACATAATTACAAAGCATTTGTATTTTCAGTATGTCTGTCCGTCAGTCTCGTCTGTGGCTCTGACAGAACACTGACACAGGAGGGCAAATAGAAGTGAACGCATTACTGGTGAAGCAATGCAGTAGAGGAGGGGGAGCTGCAGTGCCAGACGGAGAGGCTCCCAGAGAGTTCTGCAGTGTGACCGCTGAATCCTGCCCAACTGGTCACCGCATCTCAAGAAAGATATAGTAGAATTGGAAAAGGTGCAGTGAAGGGCGACTAAAATGATAGCGGGGATGGGACGACTTCCCTATGAAGAAAGACTAAGGAGGCTAGGGCTATTCAGCTTGGAGAAGAGACGGCTGAGGGGAGACATGATAGAGGTATATAAAATAATGAGTGGAGTGGAACAGGTGGATGTGAAGCGTCTGTTCACGCTTTCCAAAAATACTAGGACTAGGGGGCATGCGATGAAACTACAGTGTAGTACATTTAAAACAAATCGGAGAAACTTTTTCTTCACCCAACGCGTAATTAAACTCTGGAATTCATTGCCGGAAAATGTGGTGAAGGCGGTTAGCTTAGCAGAGTTTAAAAAGGGGTTGGACGGTTTCCTAAAGGACAAGTCCATAAACTGCTACTAAACGGACTTGGAAAAATCCATAATCCCAGGAATAACATGTATAGAATGTTTGTACGTTTGGGAAGCTTGCCAGGTGCCCTTGGCCTGGATTGGCCGCTGTCGTGGACAAGATGCTGGGCTCGATGGACCCTTGGTCTTTCCCAGTATGGCATTACTTATGTACTTATGTACTTAACTGCTGAAGAAAAGGAGCCAGAGCCACCCAAAGAGTACGGCTGCCCGTGATCCCAGGCCCCACTTGCCCACCAGTTTAGGGGGAGGGAAGGGTGCAATGACATGACAAGGAATGCTGGCAGATAGAGGGGAGAGAGGAAAAAGGTGGTGGAGAGAGGGGGGGGGGGAGAGAAGAAAGACAATGGGGAGGGCAAAGAGGAGGAAAGGGGAAGTGATAAGGGGAGGCTAAAGGGGGCGGGGTTAGGGGTGGTACCAGCAGTGGGGCTTACATCCATAATTGTCTGACAACACGCCTAGCTCTGCCCCCACCTAGCCCTGCCCTTGTACAGGAAAACTAATTCAAATAAGCACAATGCTATCATAGGAAGCCTATCTAGCCCATTATATGGGCTGAGGCCAGTAGGCGGAGCTTGCCACCATTTTCACTCACCCAAAACCATAGCAAAAGAGTATTAGAAATGAGGAACCGCCTATGCGTGATCCATGTGTAAAAAGTCAACAGCTGTTCCAGTTGGATAGGATGTGCCTTAAAAGATGGGGGACAATATATATATATATATACACACAAGCCGTTGAGCCCATTAAAACGGGCAAAAGAAGCACCGTCAAGAAAGCGGTCGGAGCCCTGATGGGTGCAGCTGAGCCTCTGCCCAGGAAAGTCACAGAGGGAAGCGCTGGCTCCCAGCCCAACCTTCGGTCACAGCAGCGGCGGCGGCTGCAGCTGATCGGACCTGTTGGACTGTGCCTCGGAGCCACTGTCGGACAATCTCCGCCCGGTGCTCGCCGGTCACCCGCAGCTATGTTCCTGCCTCTAACATAGTAACATAGTAGATGACGGCAGAAAAAGACCTGCACGGTCCATCTAGTCTGCCCAACAAGATCAACTCATATGTGCTACTTTTTGTGTATACCCTACTTTGATTTGTACCTGTCCTCTTCAGGGCACAGACCGTATAAGTCTGTCCAGCACTATCCCCGCCTCCCAACCACCAGCCCCGCCTCCCACCACCGGCTCTGGCACAGACCATATAAGTCTGCCCAGCACTATCCCCGCCTCCCAACCACCAGCCCCGCCTCCCACCACCGGCTCTGGCACAGACCATATAAGTCTGCCCAGCACTATCCCCGCCTCCCAACCACCAGCCCCGCCTCCCACCACCGGCTCTGGCACAGACCGTATAAGTCTGCCCAGCACTATCCCCGCCTCCCAACCACCAGCCCCGCCTCCCACCACCGGCTCTGCCACCCAGGAAAGGTGTGACTTTCTGTGCATGCGCGACACTTTCCATATATAGATATAAATATTGTGAAATACCACTAAAACAGCTTTAAAAATGTTGTAGCTGGTAGGAACAGCAGTTATAAACTGTATTTTGTGCTCATTTTTCTACACTGTTGCATACAATAGAGATGGGCAAATTCAGTGAGGATATCCTTTTTTCCTGATGGGTTTATCTTAGCAGCTGTTGTAATCTGCTTTAGGAAGCCTGGTGTTATAAAGATGGACTATACTGAAATTAAATGGAAGTAAAATTAAACTCACCTTTCATTAGGGCACATGGGTGGCAAAGCCGGTGGCGGGAGACGGAGATGGTGCTGGGCAGACTTATACGGTCTGTGCCAGAGCCGATGGTGGGAGGCAGGACTGGTGGTTGGGAGGCGGGGATAGTGCTGGGCAGACTTATACGGTCTGTGCCAGAACCGGTGGTGGGAGGCGGGGCTGGTGGTTGGGAGGCGGGGATAGTGCTGGGCAGATTTATACGGTCTGTGCCAGAACCGGTGGTGGGAGGCGGGGCTGGTGGTTGGGAGGCGGGGATAGTGCTGGGCAGATTTATACGGTCTGTGCCAGAACCGGTGGTGGGAGGCGGGGCTGGTGGTTGGAAGGCGGGGATAGTGCTGGGCAGATTTATACGGTCTGTGCCAGAACCGGTGGTGGGAGGCGGGGCTGGTGGTTGGGAGACAGGGATAGTGCTGGGCAGATTTATACGGTCTGTGCCAGAACCGGTGGTGGGAGGCGGGGCTGGTGGTTGGAAGGCGGGGATAGTGCTGGGCAGACTTATACGGTCTGTGCCAGAACCGGTGGTGGGAGGCGGGGCTGGTGGTTGAGAGGCGGGGATAGTGCTGGGCAGACTTATACGGTCTGTGCCCAGAAAAGGACAGGTACAAATCAAGGTAAGGTATACACAAAAAGTAGCACATGTGAGTTTATCTTGTTGGGCAGACTGGATGGACCGTGCAGGTCTTTTTCTGCCGTCATCTACTATGTTACTATGAAATCACATCTTCACGGGTCTGTTCTCAATCTAACCTTCTTGGGCGCCCCCACCTCAAGTGGCCACCCCCATTTCAAAAACCCAGCCAGCCCGCCCCCCCCCCCCCCATTCAAAGCCACGGCTCCTTCCCCAGCGGTTCTGACCACTGAAAAAAAAAAACCCCAAAACTTGTATCTTCCTCTCCCCGCCGGCGCCCACCCCCCACTCACTTCTTTCCTTACCCGGTGGCCTGCCTGACTCGCTACCTCCCTTAGGTTCCTTCCCCAGTGGTTCTGAGCACTGGAAAAAAAAAAGCTGTCGGTATAGAGCCACGTGCTGTGACACTCACTCGAGGCTCACAGCCACGCTCTGCAGGAACAACAGCAGGAAGTGTGTCACAGGGGGAGGTTCCGAGCAGAGCTGTCTGTGAGTGAGTGTTGAAGCACATCACATGGCTCTATACCGTCAGCTCTTTTTTTCCTGTTCTCAGAACTGCTGTGGAAGGAGCCTTAGTGAGGTAACGAATCCGACAGGCGGCCACGTATGAAAAGAAGTGAAGGGGGGCGCCGGCGGGGAGAGGAAGATACAATTTTTTTTTGCTCCTGCCCCGAATTCGAGGAGGGCAGGAGGTACTGGCAGAGGAGGCAGGAGAAGGTCATGGTTGGGCACGGCGCCTATGAAGGGAGAGAAGAACAATGAAATGGGGAGGAAGGAAAGGCTGTGTCACTTTCCCACCCTCCCCTATTCTGCCCACACATGAATATTTCACCCCAATGCAGACCCTATCCACTAACCCAATGGTTCCCAAGGTTAGTCCTGGAGGCAACCCAGCCGGTCAGGTTTTCAGGATATTCACAATGAATATTCATGAGAGAGATTTGCATGCAGTGGATATCCTGAAACCCTGACCGGCTGGGTTGCCTCCAGGATTAGGTTTGGGAACCGCTGCACTAATCTCTGCCTTCACCTATGCCTCCATTTTATAACCACTCTACCGCTAGGTCGCCCCATCTGGGCGTGGGGACAATGCCTTCCCTTTCTTGGGCCTGCTTGATCGCATTTTCGATCGCTCACCCAGAGACAAAATGCTGAAGTCAGATCTTGAACATGCAGATTCTTTAATGAATCCCAAAATAAATCTTCAAACTGATGATTGCATTTGCTCAATCCCAGCAGGCTTCTAACACTAAGTATAAATATTCTTCTTCATGAGGCCTACAGCAATCAGTCTCCGAGTCCTTCCTGCAGACTTCTAATAACTGTTTTCTAGGCCTTGCCGTAAGTCGCAGCCCTGGCTAGGTTTTCCGTATCACTGTCTGGCACAGCTTCTGTAAAGCAGGGCTACATTACTAAGCACATTTTTCTGAGAAATAAATTCTTAAACTAAAATATCTTTTTCTTTTCTTTTCCCTTAATCTGCTACCTAGGGATTCTTATTTAACTCAGCCCCTGCTGAATGCATTAGCTCCACCATATTACCCAGTCTTTCACTGTTTTGGTCCCCTGGTTAACACAATCCAACTCCAGACTGGGGGGAACGTTTTACTAAGGTGCACCGAAAAATGGACCGCTAGTGTAGATGCGTGTTTTCAGCATGCGCAGATCTATATTTTAGCAAACCTGTAAAAAAGGCCTTTTAAATTTTTTTTGCCAAAAATGGACATGCAGCAAAATAAAAATGGGCACGTGTCCATTTTGGGTCTGAGACCTTACCGCCAGTCATAGCGAATCGGTAAGCAACGGGAATGCATCAAGGAAATCGCATGCAAATGAGCTGGTTGCTGCTAGCTCATTTGCATGCGATTTCCTTCCAAGCCAGTCGGCCAGCTGAGCATGTGCAGAGCAGCCAAGCGTTATGCTGGCTGCTCTGCGCATGCCAAGGACGTCCTTTATGGGCGTCCTTCACTGAAAGAAAAAAAAAGTCGTCCCCATAATCGGGAGGGAGATCAAAGGGCTACGAGGAGGCACCTATCGGCGGCTTCTGCTCTGGCCGCTTTGCTCCTTTCTGTCTGCCCAGGGGTGTTAGCAGCATGTCCGATGCCCCTCCTCCAGGTCTCTCTCAGCCAATCACATCACGTTTAGCTGTCACTGGTGTCAGCTAAACGTGCTCTGATTGGCAGAGAGAGACCTGGAGGAGGGGCATAATCGAAAGAGACGTCCAAATAGTTTTTTGATTTGGACGTCCTCGCACATCTCTCTCCGGCGGTGGTCACTACAGAAGGACACCCATCACAAAAAAATCTGGGGGAAAAACGTCCAAGTGCTCATCAGGGACGTCCTTTTTTTTTTTTTTTTAGTTAAGGACGTCCATGTTAGGCACTTTAGAAGGACGTCCCTGACGAGCACTTGGACGGTTTTTTTCCCGATTTTTTGGGGGGTTAAATTTATAGAAGTTTTTAGAGGCTAATAAATCCCGCGCAGCCCCAACGAGAGGTACAGACCTCCCGTTAGATTTTCCACAGTTAGACAATCGGAAAACGGTAGTGCATCTCATTACAATACGATTTATACACATTATAATACTAATTTGCTCATCTGCATTCCGTTTTCATTAGCTGCTACCGTGATCGGACAATGCCCTTTTGTGCATGTCCTGGTTTACTACTTGCACGTTAAACTGGCTAGAGCCAGTTTAAAACCCACGTTAATGGCTCGTTAAGTTTAGTGCATCTGGCCCTCAGTCCTGCAAGCCTTTCAATGCGACTGTAATATGATCAAACCAAACCAACCAACACCAGACAGCACTAGAGCTATGCTGTTCTGTGCTGCATATAATGCTCCTAATGATGATTGTGGCAGTCCTAAAAGCGATTCCCCCCATTTTTAGATGTCGGCATCGATGCTGAACCCGGATATCCAATGCCAGACTGTTTCTGGCAACGAGCACTGAATATCCGATTTCGCTTTTGGCCGCCAGCTGATAACCGGTTAAGCCGATATTCAACGCTAACTGGCCATCAGACAGCTATTTATGCGCTGCTATTTATGCACTAACCTTCCCTGGTTAGCACTGAATATCGGGTCCTAAGTGTGGCCCACCCCTGAAATGCCCCCGGAACACTCCTAAGATAGCCAGCTCCCAGTTATGTGCTAATTGTGAAAGTTCAGCAGAGATAACCGGTTGTCTCCCACTGAATATTTGCAGATAGTTGGTTATGTGCAATTTAACTGGTCAGTGGCTGTTGCTGACCAATTAAATTACTTTGAATATCGGACCCCATGTGTTACAGTAGTCATAATCTGGCATGATAAGACTTTGAATTATGGACTGTGCCTTTTGGTCTAATAGCCACTTTCACTTCACCTTTTAACCACGCTGACTATTGTTTGGCCTGCCTTCCATCTTTTTTTGATACATGGAATACATCTGATCTGGGCTTCCAAGATGGCATTTGTAAACAATGTCTGTGCCTGATTTAAACCTCTAACCTCTGCACCTGCTTCTTTTAGAATTTTGAAAAACATTCTCATTTCATCAGATTTTCCATTTCAAAAGTTTAATGCTGATGCAGTAGATTCCCTTAGTGTCTTCATCCAGTTATTAATTCAAATTTGATGCTGTGATCACTGATTCCCAGCAGCCCCAACACCGCTACCTCTCACACCAAGTTCTGCGTTCCACTAAGAACCAGCTCTAAAATAGCTTCCCCTATTGTCAGTTCCTGAACCAGCAGCTCCATGAAGCAGGCATTTATTTCATCTTGGAGCTTTACCTCCCTAGCATGCCCCGACTACATTTATCTAGTCAATCTTGGGGTAATTGAAATCACCCTTTGCATGGCGGTTGCAGGTTCTCCAGAGAAGGGAACCCATGCTCACCCAGTCCACCTTTCTGTGAATTTCTTCTAAAAATAAACCTACGCCTTGCAATGTGTCCCTCTGCGAAGCTATTGAGGAGTCCTCAATGGGCATACCTCATCTCTGGGTGCAGTTGAAAGCAATAATTGGGTATCTTTTGGGACCTCTCCCCCTGGCTAGTTCAAATGTCTTTTAGAGTGTTGGTAAATATTTATTATTTATTTTATTTATTACATTTGTACCCCGCGCTTTCCCACACAATGCAGGCTCAATGCGGCTTGCATAGTAATTTGAAATACAAAGTCATATAATAGAAATTTCAAAACATTATAAGTTGAACTTGATGGTGTATGATTAGTATAAGAGAGGGTAGTCAGGATAGGATAGTATAATTTGGGAGTAAAGGGGTAAGGAGCAGGGCCGGTCCTAGGGTCTCTGGCATCCCCCTGCAGACTATGAGTTGGCGCCCGCACGCCCCCCCCCCCCTCCGGCACCCGCGTGCCCCCGCCCCCCCAGCATCTCCTTTCTCTCTTCTCCCACCCTGCCCCTGTCCAGCGATTCTCCTTCGCCTCCATCCCCCGCCGCCCTTGGTGCTTTAAATCTTTAATTTACCTCCGTTCCAGCAGCCGCATCATTTGAAAGCCTTGCCCCGTCTCTAGCCTTCCCTCCCTTCGTGAGTTCGTTCCGCAGTCCCGCCCTCGAGGAAATGACGTCAGAAGGCGGGACTGCGGAACGAAATCACGAAGGGCGGGAAGGCTAGAGAAGGGGCAGGGCTTTCAAATGATGCGGCTGCTGGAATGGAGGTAAATTAAAGATTTAAAGCACCAAGGGCGGCGCGGTATGGCGGTGCAGCGCTGCAGCGGCGCCCTTGAAGGCAGGCGCCCCCCTGCGGTGCTTACCCCACTTACCGGGTTTGACCGGCCCTGGTAAGGAGGGATAAAATAAAGGGGAGATGGAGAAGAGAAGGATGGGATGAGTAGAGGGGGAATGGGGAGGTGGGGTAAGTAAAGCCAATGATGGGGTCGTTATCTTATTCAGAACAGAATTGGGAGTGGAGGTTGATGAGATTAGGTTGGGACATTAGGATAGGCTTGCTTAAAGAGATGAGCTTTCAGCATTTTTCTAAAGGGCAAGAAGTCGCTAATATAACTTACTGAAGACTTTTCAATTGCAGTTGATGTTTGACAAAGCCCCAGATATCTTCCTCTGCTGGGCCCTCTGGAGGCCGAACGTAATTTGACTAAATCAAGTCCTACAGCATTCCTCAGTTGCCAACAAATCAATGCGAAGGTTTGCTAAGACCGCCTGACACATCATTATGGGCCTTTAATTCACTCATGTCACTGCTGTGTGTCATACCGCATTAGGACTGCAAAACAGCTCCACGGATCCTCTGCTTCATTCTTCCTGGCATCCATACAGTAGCAGCTGATTCATGTGTTACATTTCTAATTGTCATGATGTAAGATTAGGTGTTACAGCCATATCATGTTGCCAGGCACTGCCAGTGCATACATAGCCGGGAACATTCCCAGACAAGAACAATCCTGGTACCAAATAAGACCCATTTTGCATAAACTACTACTACTACTACTTGACATTTCTAAAGCGCTACTAGGGTTACGCAGCGCTGTACAATTTAACATAGAAGGACAGTCCCTGCTCAAAGGAGCTTACAATCTAAAGGATAAGAGTGAGACAAATATAGGACAATCAAGCCATTGTGACATCACTGATGAGGTTGGCTCTTAGGCATTGGTGGAATGAGGCATTATGACATCACAATCTCAGCTCTGGTTAAATCACTGCTATATGTAAATCTACTACTACTACTTAACATTTCTAAAGCGCTACTAGAGTTACGCAGCGCTGTACAAATTAACAAAGAAGGACGGTCCCTGCTCAAAGAGCTTACAATCTAAAGGACGAAATGTACAGCCAGTCAAGTAGGGGCAGTCTAGATTTCCTGAAAGGTATAAAGGTTAGGTGCCGAAAGCAACATTGAAGAGGTGGGCTTTGAGCAAGGATTTGAAGATGGGTAGGGAGGGGGCTTGGCGTAAGGGCTCAGGAAGTTTATTAATGCATCTTTCATATATCCTTGCAGAATTCAGATTTTACAGAATATTAAAAACATACAAAAGCCCTATTGGCAAGGACAGATCAAGGTCAGGTATGCCTAAGTTAAACTCATAGCATATGGTATTTTATTTATTTATTATTACATTTATATCCCACATTTTCCCATTGATCGCAGGCTCAAAGTGGTTTACAAAGTCTGTAGGGCAAGCACAAATTGAGAATAAGATATAAAATAACAATTAAACATCAAAAGGCAAGTGATAATAACAGGTAATTATTGTCCTTGGATCCGATGTGATATATCTTGTTGGGCAGACTGGATGGGCCTTGCAGGTCTTTATCTGTTGTCATCTACTATGTCACACATTAGTCAACCCTATAATTCAGATGTAAGAGCAGGGCTTAATTTTGGGGGGAACAGCCTTGCACACAGTTTCACCATTTCTTTTCACGCACTAGAGCACAAAACAGTCATTCTGCCCCCTAAACTATTCACTTTTCTCCTGTTTCTCCCACCCCTGTCTTGTCTGCTTCCTACACTTTCTTTTTGTCTACCAGTATACTAGAAATCAATCCCTCATTCTATGTGGAGGGGTATTTTTGATATGATGTCCAAAATCCAAATCGGAAAGAAGGTCATTTTCAATAAAAGAAAAATGTCTATTTTTTTTTTTTAAATACCATTTCGAACAAGGTTTTGAGCTTTGTACAGGTTTTTTTTTTTAACCATTTAGCCATTGGGATATAGAAGGGGCCAGTAGTTTTACCAGACTGGTCCCCCAGACATCCCAGCAAAGCAATGGGGCACCCTTGGAGGCACCGCTGTGGACTTCAAATACATGCTCACAGATACACATCTCACAATTGCTCCCTTATCTTGTCTGCTGAGCCCCCTAACACTCACCCAAAACCCACTACCCCCAACTATACATCACTACAATAGCCCTTATGGGTGAAGGGGGCACGTATATGTGGGTACAGTGGGTTTCTGGTGTGTTTTGGAGGGCTCACAGTTTCCACTACAAGTGTAACAGGTAGGGGGAGAGGTATGGGCCTGGGTCCACGTGTCTGCAGTGCACTGCATCCTACACTAAACTACTCCAGGGACCTGCATGCTGCTGCTTTAATGCTCCTCTACAAGTCGTTGATGAGGCCCCACTTGGAGTATTGTATTCAATTTTGGAGTCCGTATCTTGCTAAAGATGTAAAAAGACTGGAAGCGGTGCAAAGGAAAGCTACAAAAATGGTATGGGGATTGCGTTGCAACCCGTACGAGGAGAGACTTGCTTACCTGAAGATGTACACATTGGAGGAAAGGAGAAACAGGGATGATATGATACAGACATTCAAATATTTGAAAGGTATTAATCCGCAAATGAACCTTTTCTGGAGACGGGAAGGCGGTAGAATTAGAGGACATGAATTGAGGTTGAAGGGGGGGGGGGGGGGCAGACTCAGGACTAATGTCAGGAAGTATTATTTCATGGAGAGGGCGGTGGATATGTGGAATGGCCTCCCGCGGGAGGTGGTGGAGATGAAAATGGTAATGGAATTCAAACATGCATGGGATGAACACAAAGGAATCCTATTTAGAAGGAATGGTTCCGTGGAATCTTAGTGGAGATTGGGTGGCGACACCAGTAATTGGGAAACAAAATGGGAGCTGGGCAGACTTCTATGGTCCATGCCCTGATTGTAACTGAATAGATAGGGATGGGCTGGGCTGGAGTGTAAATTTTAAGGGGCTTCGACGTTAGCTACAAAACTTAGTACAAGAACAGTACTGGGCAGACTTCTACGGTCTGTGCTCTAAGAATAGCAGGGACAAATCAAACTTGGGTATACATATAAAGTATCACATACCATGTAGAATGAGTTTATCTTATTGGGCAGACTGGATAGACTGTACAGGTCTTTATCTGCCATCATTTACTATGTTACTATGTTACTCTTTGGGGTTCTACATGGAATGTTGCTACTAATTGGGATTCCGGAATCTTGTAACTCTTTAGGATTCCAGAATCTTCAGAACCTTTAGTACAAGAACAGTGCTGGGCAGACTTCTGCAGTCTGTGCCCTGAGAAAGGCAAGGACAAATCAAACTCTGGTATAAAGTATCACATACCATGTAAAATGAGTTTATCTTGTTGGGCAGACTGGATGGACCGTTCAGGTCTTTATCTGCCGTCATTCATTCACTATGTAATGGATGAGTATAGGCTGGTATAGGGACTTGTAAATAATGTTTCTAATCACTTTTTTGGGGGGTCAGTTAAGGGCTCACGCGCTAATCTGGTGGTAACAGGGTAGGAAATGTCATGCGCTGGGGCTGGAACTACCACCAGAACCCATGCTGGGTCAGCGGTTGCTCCACAGCAGCATGTGGTAAGCCTGCATTGGGCTTACCACCGCTTTATAAAAGAGCCCTTAAGTGTGATATTCAGCACTTAACCGGCTGAATATTAAGTGCTGACTCCATCGCCAGAAAGCCCCCAAAATAGGTTGATTTGCCGCTAACTGGACATTTTCAGTGACACCTAACCAATTAAGTGCCACTGACAATGGCCTGTTAACCCCAGACAAGTGATTTTAATGGCCAGGGCCCTCTCCTGGCTGTTTAAAATGGGGGCGTATCTATGGGGGGCCCATGGGGGCCCCCGCACATTTCCCCAACCCTCGCCAGCCGAAGCCTTCTTCAGCGCCGGTCTCCAGCACAGCCGCGTTTGCTACCTCCCCCTTGCTCTTCTTTCTTCTTGCTCCTCTTGTGCATGCTGACGCTGAGCGTCAGCGTGCACAGGAGGAGCAAGAAGAAAGAAGAGCAGGGACAGGCGCTGCGCCGGAGACCGGCGCTGAAGAAGGTTTTGGCTGGCAGGGGTTGGGGACCCTCACCAGCAAAGGTATTTGCTTGGGAGGGGCAAACAGCAAGGAGGGGTGAGGCGAGGCGAAGAGAGGCGGTGGGGGGGGGGCAGCGGGGCCCCCACCGCCCCCAAAATGTGCCCCCAACCTCAGGCTCTGGCCCCCTCCCACCATGAGATCTGGCTACGCCCCTAGTTTAAAACATTTTGAATACTGGGCCCTTAAGGTGTTTATTTTCCAGCTGGGGTTCTTTGAGGGTTTAAAATGTCAGCATGTATCAGTGTTTTCACACCGGATGCCTCTTCTGGTTCAATCACACATGTGTGTTTCTATCACTTGGGAGTTGTCAGCCCAGAAAAGGCCACATAAACTGAGTGGAAGACAAGTCAATAAACACCTATTCTAAATTGTTTCCTTCAGGGCTACTTTATTGGTATTTATCAGTTTTCTGTCTTCATTCCTCATTCTTCCAATGCAGTATTACACCGAGAGCTAAACCAACTCAGTATTCATAGAAAATGCTCAGCTCTCAGTTTCCAATAGTTTAATATTGAAGTAAAAACAAAGGACTTACTGAATAAAAGATCATTGAAACCAGAGCATAGCAGAACCTGTCTGAATTAAGCTTGGTTCCTTTAAAATGGGGGTTGACTACAATTCCCAGAAGGCTGTGTGCTCTGAAGCCTCAAAGGCTATGCTCAAGAGAGATGGGAAGCTGATGACTGGGCTGCCTTTTAGCTGGAGTAATTTGCATTGCCTTCCTGGAATTAAAGAGGGAATTTAAAAGGAAGACTTTTAGTTTTCTGGAGAGGAAGAGACACACCCAAGGGGAACATCAGAACTCCAGAGTTACAGAGGCTGTCTAAGGTTTGAGGGCAGGGCAAGGCTTAACTCTGTTGATTCCCAGCTGTGCCTGGAGTGGGAGAGTAAAAGCTCTCTCTAGTAAAGGTTAGAAACCATTGTAGACAATTCTTTGTTACAAGCAGCCCCAGCCAGGACTTAGGGTTACCATATGGCTCAGAAAAAGGAGGACACATTGATCCAGTTCGGGTTTTGCTTCCATTGAAAGCAATGGAAGTAAAACCCAGACCGGCCCAATCTGTCCTCCTTTTTCTGGAATGATATGGTAACCCCAACATAGGAGCCGACTCTGTGGGTGCTTGAGCCGGTGGTGGGTGGCAGGGATAGTGCTGGGCAGACTTATACGGTCTGTGCCAGAGCCGGTGGTGGGAGGCAGGGATAGTGCTGGGCAGACTTATACGGTCTGTGCCAGAGCTGGTGGTTGGGAGGCGGGGATAGGGCTGGCTCAGACTTATACGGTCTGTGCACTGAAGAGGACAGTACAAATAAAAAAAGTAGCACATATGAATGTATCTTCTTGGGCAGACTGGATGGACCGTGCAGGTCTTTTTCTGCCGTCATCTACTATGTTACTATGTTAATATAGAGAATATTCATTGAATGTGTCCATGGAGGGGTTATTTCCACTGGGCTTAGCACCCCCAATAATTTTGAAACATTGGCTCCTATGAACCCCAAGGTTAGTGTTAAACATGATGGGGCCCAGGGCAGATGCTAGGGAGGGTGCCCCAATGCTTGCTTGCCGTTTGGGGCATCTAGTGACGTTGGTGCCCAGGGCGATTTCCCTGTTTGCCCACCCCTAATGCTGGTCCTGGCCCCAGCCTGGAGACAGGCAAGGAGGGGGCAGTGCTCCAGTAGGTTACTGAAGGGAATGCCCAGTGCCTGGGATGAGGGAGCAGGAACCCCTGAGACTAGGAATCAGTCCAGTGTTTGGGACAGGAGAGATCAAGCCCTAACATGGAGGAGGAGTCAGGGATTATGGGTTTAAGACCCACTTAACCCAGAGGAGCTCCATGAAGTAAGGTAAGTCCCCAGTCAATTCATTATGTTTATTCTCCTGGATGGTAGGATAAAAGGGAGAGGGGTCTAATGGGGTATGGTAGACTGTGGGAGCAAGGGCATAGAGAATGTCCCTGTATGGCAGCGCAGTGAGGGAAGGTTTCAGATGCTAACAATCACGATGTTTGTTCTGGTTATATGTTAAGCACAAAGGAGGGGGTGGGGGCGAGTAGAAAAGCTAAACCACTGTAGCTAATTTAAAGGGTGAAAAGAAAAGGTGTTTAAAGCCTAGTTTATAAGATAAAAAAGGTATCATCTTATTTTCTTTTCCATGTTTTATTTTGTTTGATTTCTATTGATAACCTTAAGAGTGGACTAACACGGCTACCACACTCCTCTACTTAAGATAGTGGGGAAATCCTGCTACTGGTAGTTACTCACTCTCTCTTTCTCTCTGAGAAGTCCCACCATGCCCAATAATTTCCCTCTCCCCTAAACTCACAGGGAGCAGGATTTTATTTCCCTCTTTCTAATTCAGCTCTCTTCATACAGTGTATCAATAGAAATCAAACAAAATAAAACATGGAAAAGAAAATAAGATGATACCTTTTTTATTGGACATAACTTAATACATTTCTTGATTAGCTTTCGAAGGTTGCCCTCAGATCGGAAACCTTCGAAAGCTAATCGAGAAATGTATTAACTTATGTCCAATAAAAAAGGTATCATCTTATTTTCTTTTCCATGTTTTATTTTGTTTGATTACTATTGATAACCTTTAAGAGTGGACTAACACGGCTACCACACCTCTCTTCATACGGTGTGTATGCGTGGTTTGATCCACAAGCTTTATTCCCTTCACAAGGTGTAAAAGTGCTCCCATCAACCTGTCTGTTTCCATTTGCATGCAGGCAGAGCTGTGGGATCCATCCTCCCTCCTGCACAATGTAACAATGTTTAGCCACATTCCTTTTACTAAGGCAAGCATACCGACAATTCACCTTAGAAAGACTAAACCTGTTTGTGTTTTAAAACCACTTTACCAGGATTTCTTCTCATTTTCTCTCAGTAAACCCACCCACCGGGGGGGAGGGGAGTGTTCAATAGCATAGCTGGGAAAGAGTCAGGTAACAAGAAATACCCAATAGCTACTTGGCTTGCTGAAAAGGAATGGGATTTAATCCTTGTGATAAATAATACGAGAAAACAATTTCCTTTAATTGCTTCTATGCAAGGAAGATGTGCTTAGAGTTATGCTGTATTGGACCAGTGGGAAAACCTGGCCTGGATTGTGAGTCGGAGCAAGGTCAGCAAGAGGCCTTAAGCAAGGGATTGCAGGGAACGCTCAGGAATATATGTACCCTTATGAAGATGTCTATGATGTATACTGTTCAAGTTAGACTTTATTTGTTTATTTATTTTTTACATTTGTATCCCACATTTTCCCGCATATTTGTAGGCTCAGTGTGGCTTACATAGTACCGGAGAGGCGTTTGCAGACTCCGGTGTAAACAAATACAAAGTGATATTGTGGTTAGATAAAGTTCATGTGACACAGCCACACTAGGGAATCATACAACGGAAGAGTTGTGTTATGTCCATTACGTACTTTAGTTTTGTTGTGTTGCAGAGATCAGGCATTTATGTTGGATTGGTAGGGTATGCCTGTTTAAACAGGTTAGTTTTTAGGTTTTTTTTCTGGAAGTTTAGGTGGTCGTACATAGTTTTCACGGCTTTTGGTAATGCGTTCCACAGTTGTGTGCTTATGTAGGAGAAACTGGATGCGTAAGTTGATTTGTATTTGAGGCCTTTGCGGATTTAGGTACGTTCGTGTTGATTCGGATGTGTTTCTAGTTGGTAGGTCAATTAAGTCTGTCATGTATCCCGGGGCTTCACCGTAGATAATTTTGTGAACCAGAGTGCAGATTTTTAAAGCTATGCGTTCTTTGATTGGGAGCCGGTGTATTTTTTCGCAGCGGGGTTTTGTGCTTTCAAATCGTGTTTTTCCAACGATAAGCCTAGCTGCCGTGTTTTGAGTGGTCTGAAATTTCTTCAATGTTTGTTCTTTGCATCCCGCATAAATTCCATTGCAGTAGTCTATCTGGCTTAGTACCATTGATCGTATCAGGTTGCGAAATGTTTCCCTCGAGAAGAATTGTTTCACGCGTTTGAGTTTCCTGGACATGGCCTGGCACTGAATAATGGGATATAATTTAGCTGGCAACAATCAGCGTTTAAAACCACCGCCAGCTGAATTTTGGAGGAGGGGGGGGGGGGGGGGGGGGACTGGCTTCCTGAAACTGGGCTTTACAGTGTGTATGCGAAAATCAGGACATTTAGTAGCCTTACCCATGCACTGTACATGTGCTCAGGAAGTGCCCAGGGTATTTCAGCTATTGCAACGTTCAGTTATCTTTCGTAAACTTTCATAACTCAATCATGTTTCGAAAACACTCATGCATAAAAGTATAAATATTGCACAACAATAAACAATTTTGAATAGAAATGGAATTTCTAGAACAAGAGGTCATGGCATGAGGTTCTCAGGAGGGTAGACCCAAGAATAGCATCCTAAAATATTCCTTCGCTGAAAGGGTAGCTGATGCATGGAACAAACTCCCAGGGTAGGTGACGGAATGAAGAAACTGAAGAGTTCACGAAAGACTTGGACGAGCAGAGAGGATTCCTAATTGTAAAGGTTTGACGGGAAAGATGGAGATCATCCTGGATTCATGGTGCTTCAACAGGAAATAATAAATGGCCTAAATGGTTTTATTCACTCACCTCTGCATATCTGACTCCTACCCTGAGGGGTCCTGCTATTAAAGTCTGCTAAGATTTGCAATTAATGCACCTTAAAAGCAAAAATGAATCCAGCCAATATTCAAAGCGATTTAATCGGGCAGGAAAGGCTCCTGTCCACTTAAATCACCTTTGGCCGCCTAACTCCCAGTATTCAGTGGCACTAAAACGGACAGTGTCGCTGAAGACAAACTTGTTTAAAGAGACTTATAAAAAGGGTCCTCCATAACGAATTAGCTGCTAGACCATACCAGGACTATCTTTATCGTACTCTCCTAATTTGATTACTTTAATCGCATTCTCATTATTGATCATTATACCTTCTCCTACTCTCATTTATGTTGTGAATTATCTATTTATCAACTTCTAGTTTTTACCTGATTTTCTTATGCACCTTACTTGCAATATACTTTGAACTTCTTATTCCTTTAATGTGATTGCTATTGCAACAAAATGTAAGCCACATTGAGCCTGTAAATAGGTGGGAAAATGTGGGATACAAATGCAACAAATAAATAAAGATTGCCTCTGATCAATGCAAAAATAGGGGTAGGTCAGGGGCACTATAGGGGGCGGTGTTAGGGAGGAGACCGGGGTTATGTGGGTGTCGGCAGTATTCAGTGGGGGGGCCTGGGGCCTGCTCCCCCAAATTGGCGCTGGGCCCCCCTGTTTAGCTGGCAGGGGTCCCCAACTCCCGCCAGCTGGAGCATTTGACCCTCACTGGTCTCCCTGCATTGTTTACCCTGCTCTTCTCAGTCGTGCCGTGCACACTCGTTTTAGTGAAACTGAGCATGCGCAACACTTTGCATACGCTCAGTTTCATTACAACGAGCGTGCCCAGCGCGACTGAGAGCAGGACAGGCAATGTGAGACCAACGTGGGACAAATTCTTCAGTTGGCGGGAGTTGGGGACCCTCCCCAGCCAAGGTACCTTCGTGCATTGCCAGCAGGGGGGCGGGGAGTGGCAGGGAGGTGGGCCAAATTGTGTCCCCCCACACACTTTGGGCTCTGGCCCCCCTCCTGTACTTCCATGGTTAGAAACAATAGCAAGAGTGTTATGACAGTGATGAAAATAACCCATAGATAAGATGACTTTGATTTATTGATGGGATTTTAAAGTCAAAATTTCTCTACTTATACTATATGCCATATGTTCTCTGTGACAACTGCTATATGCTATTCATACTCATAACGCTAAGTGCACTTAATATGCAAATTAGCACACACTAACTGCTAAACTAGTGTTTCCCTGCCTCCGTTGTATGCAAATCGGTTTCATGCATATTCATTGTGGATATCCTGAAAACTTGACTGGCAAGGAAGTACTCCAGGACTGACTTGGGGAAACACTGCACTAAACCACCATGTTAAGAGTACTAATCAGGGGCATAGCCAGACTTTGGCGGCGGGGGGGGGGGGGGGTCCAGAGCCCGAGGTGAGGGGGCACATTTTAGCCCCCCCTCCCACCGCCAACCCTCCCCCGCCATCGCCTACCTTTGCTGGTGGGGACTCCAACCCCCCTGCCAGCTGAGGTCCTCTTCTTCCTTCTTCCTTCGTTCTGAGTCTGACGTCCTGCACGTTGTACATGCAGGACGTCAGACTCAGAAACAGAACGAAGGAAGAAGAGGACCTCGGCTGGCGGGGGTTGGGGGCGGGTTGGCGGCAGGGGGGGGTCGAGAAGGTCGTCGGCGGGGAGGTCCAGGGCCAAATCTATGGGGGCCCAGGCCCCCACGGCCCCTCGTAGCTACGTCCCTGGTACTAATGTACTAATTAACACGTTAAGGGGAGGAATTCAGTAAATGGCATCCAAACCTAGACACTGGGAAGATCTATGCTAAATTAATATTCGTAAAGGGTGCTCTGCCCAGAGCATCCTTTGCAGAATATTAGTTTAGCGCAGATCTCGTGTCAAACTTCGGGTGCGTTCACTTATGCCTGCTGAAACCTGGTGTAAATGCTGGAACTCGAATGGATGTCGCCTGTTTGAATCCTTGATCCTGATTGGCTGCTTAGTGAATCAGCTGATAACACAAAAGTATATTTCAAAGTTTCCTTTGATGGTGACGCCATCTTTAATTGTGGAACGCACGGAAGACGGTTGGGTCTAGCTGCATAAGGTTCTTTTTGTAAAGTAGCAAATCTCCATTTGCTTTGCACCTTTAGGTTTTTTGGTTGCATTTGTAATGTGAGGTTTTTTTTTTGTTTGTTTTTTTTACGGGGGTTCCTTGATACAGCAATTGCAAAACATGCGCCATGTTGGAACAATATCCCCTAGCCTACTTCTTCATTAAACTCAGATGAGTATAGTATGAGGAAAGGCTAAAGGGCTCTTCAGCTTGGAAAAGAGACGGATGAGGGGGAGATATGATTGAGGTCTACAAAATCCTAAGTGGTGTAGAACGAATAGAAGTAAATCAATTTTTTTATTCATTCCAAAAGTACGAAGACTAAGGGACACTTGAGGAAGTTACATGGAAATACTTTTTAAAACAAATAGGTGGAAATATTTTTTCACTCAATGAATAGTTAAGCTCTGGAACTCTTTGCTGGAGGAGGTGGTAACAGTGGTTAGCATATCTGGGTTTAAAAAAGGTTTGGACAAATTCCTGGAGGAAAAGTCCATAGTGAGCTATTGAGACAGACATGGGGAAGCAACTGCTTGCCCTGGGATTTGTAGTATGGAATGTTGCCACAATTTGGGTTTTTGCCAGGTACTTGTGACCTGGCTTGGGCACTGTTTGGAAAACAGGATACTGGGCTAGATGGACCATTGGTCTCACCCAGTGTGGCTACTCTTATGTTCCTAAATGTTTTGAAATGGAATTTATTTACATTGATAAAAAAAATTGACCAGAGACGACTATGATGTGTCATGCTTGTCGGTAAAATTTAAGACTGATGAGTTGCATTGCTGAGGTCATCTTAAAAACAATTGAAAAATTCAAAGATCCTTTTTGCGCTAACATTTTGTTTGTGGGTGTTCCACTTTCTATATGTGATCAGTACCCACTACTTGATCAATATTCAGTGCTCTGGAATGGGCACACAACTAACGGCAGTTGGGCATGTAAATTCAATAACGAGCTAATTAGCACTCATTGACTTTGTAACAAGCAATTATTGGCACTATTTACATTTAATTGAATTTTATACACGTAAATTTAGGCGCAAGATCCATGCCTAAAATTTAGGTGCAATATGAAAAAGGGGTGCGGAAATGGATGGAATTGAGGTATTCCTAAAATTAATGCGCATTGTTGTAGGTTAACAGGGATATCTGTTAGTGTAAGTGGCCGCACCTAAAGTTAGGTATGATTCCCAAGCACAAGCGCTGTTCTATATTGTAAGGAGGTTGGAGGGTCTAAGCAGGTCAGGAGGAGGTATGGGGCCAAACTACATTCCCCACAAGGCCCTGAGAGAAGGGATCGGGGTGGTAGGTCCCAAAACCCGGTATGGCCCCCACGTGGAAGGGAGGGGGAAAAGGACTGGAAAGAGCACCTGCTATGGCAGACGAGGAACAGAAGGGGGAGCCGGGATGACAAAGCTGAATTCCCTTGGGTTAGAAATCAGTACAAGATTCCTTCCACCTGGGAGGGGGAGGAGGTCTCCAACCAACAGCCTAGCAGAGAAGCAGAGTTAATGGAGTGCTTGGAGGAAGGAGAGTCTGGAGGGACCAGCACACCAGGTTTGGAGGAACCGGTTGACATGGACTGTAATTGTACTTTGGGGCAGAGTTGCAGGGACTGAAGGCAGTGGGTGGTCACAGGAGTCAATTAGCTGTGTTGTGGGCGGTGTACTGCCATTCTGCAACCACCCAAGCGGAAAGACTTTTAAAACTGAAACCCAGGCTGTTGAACTGGGGGGAGAACTTGGATTTAAAGGCAAGTTTTTTTTTCTTGTTGCTTTGTTTTGAAACTGAATGGGACTTTAACCCCCTTGAACTGAGATTTGTGGAGGAGGGGAAATAAACTGCTGGGAACTAAAAGCTGTGTTGTCTGGAGGGACTTTGTTTGTGGACTGCTGAAGGGAGCCTACCACCCCCTGAAGGTTTGCTACCGGGATTACAGTTATTACCATATACAGCGCTTAACTTTAAGTATGGCTTATAGAATACCACTTTTTTTCAGCACAGATTGTTATTGTTTTTTTTTTTTTTATGGCACCATATATGTCTGTTTAGTTATTTGGATTCTGCCACTGAATTTTGGCGCACCTAGGTGACTTCAAGGAGCTGCCCATACCTGGGTAAGGGCCCCACAAGGCTTCCCTATCCCCTGCCCGTTCCCCCAACCCCTTCCAACAGTCATAACAGTCTGATCACTAAAACCCAACCTGTTCAAAAAGGCAGACCACAATGATCGATCCTAAATTCCAGATAACGAAACTTAATACCAGAACTGGACGAAACTGAACCCTCGATACTTGATTGCTTAATTTACTCTGTCGCTTATTTCTCATTCCGATAATGGCGATCGCCACTACGGCATAATGTAAGCCACGCTGAGCCTGCAAATAGGTGGGAAAATGTGGGATACAAATGCAACAAATAAATAAATAGAATCTGGCCTTAAAAGCTCCCAAGCACTTTGCAGCCAGACCTTTTGAAAATGATCTAAACTGAGACGAGGAGGAGGTGGTGGTTACATAGTAGCATAGTAGATGACGGCAGAAAAAGACCTGCACGGTCCATCTAGTCTGCCCACGATAAACTCATATGTGTATTCCTTACCTTGATTTGTACCTGTCTTTTCCAGGGCACAGACCGTATAAGTCTGTCCAGCAGTATTTCCCGCCTCCCAACCACCAGTCCCGCCTCCCATCACCGGCTCCGGCACAGACCCCGTATAAGTCTGCCCTCCCCTATCCTAGCCTCTCAACTACCAACCCCTCTTCCCCCCGCCACCCAATTTCAGCTAAGCTTCTGTGGATCCATTCCTTCTGCACAGGATTCCTTTATGCCTATATGCGCTAACATTTTTTTTGTGGGTATTCCACTTTGTATATGTGATCAGTACCCACTACTTGATCAATATTCAGTGCTCTGGAATGGGTACACAACTAACGGCAGTTAGGTATGTAAATTTAATAACGAGCTAATTAGCGCTCATTGACTTTGTATCAAGCAATTATTGGCACTATTTACTGGTTTGGGACCAGTGTTGAATGGTGACATCTCACTCCCTTTTTCTCTTCTTTTCGCTCGCCTCCCTCCCCCCCCCCCCCCCCCCCCCCCCCCCACACTTTCCATTTCTCTTCCTCTTCCTATTATCATTCATTGTCCTGTTCCCCCTTCTTCAGAGCTCCCTGGCTTCTTTCCTCATCTCCCAGATGCCAAGAATGTGAACACTTCAACTGGATTTAATCTTAACAAGTGCTGACGACTTTCTTTTTAACACTGTGCTCAGCATAGCTCTTTACATGATACAAAGAAAGCAAAGCTATTGAGGCAATGGCGTTTTTTTATTTAGTATTTATTTTTAATCTGCTTTATGTAATGGAATACAGTTCTGAAATATAAAGCACAGCAGTCTTTCAAGCTGCTGCGTTGGGATGGAGAAAATAGTATAACCCACAGCTTGGAAAATCAATAGAAAATTGCGTTATGCTGAGTTTAGATGATTGATTGACCATCTGCTGACCACTATACCCTCTGAGCTCAGCTGGAGACCTCCTCCTGCAGTCCTGCCAGTAGGGGGTGCTGTTTCACTATCACATTTTCAATAGTGAGGGACAGGCAAACTCGGCAGAATTACAGGGAATGTGCCTGTCCCTAGTAGTTGAAAACACAATATTGAAGCACCAACCCCCCCCACCCCCCACCCCACTGGCAACAATGCACTTGAAGGACTCCCGCTCGGCTTCTGGTCGCCGCATCTCAAAAAAGATATAGTGGAATTAGAAAAAGTGCAGAGAAGGGCGACGAAAATGATAAAGGGGGTGGGACGACTTCCCTATGAGGAAAGGCCAAAGCGGCTAGGGCTCTTCAGCTTGGAGAAAAGGCGGCTGAGGGGGAGATATGATAGAGGTCTATAAAATAATGAGTGGAGTTGAACGGGTAGATGTGAAGCGTCTGTTCACGCTTTCCAAAAATACTAGGACTAGGGGGCATGTGATCAAGCTACAATGTAGTAAATTTAAAATGAATCGGAGAAAATGTTTCTTCACTCAACGTGTAATTAAACTCTGGAATTCGTTGCCAGAGAATGTGGTAAAGGCGGTTAGCTTAGCGGAGTTTATAAAAGGTTTGGACGGCTTCCTAAAGGAAAAGTCCATAGACCGTTATTAAATGGACTTGGGGAAAATCCACTATTTCTGGGATAAGCAGTATAAAATGTTTTGTACATTTTTGGGATCTTGCCGGGTATTTGTGACCTGGATTGGTCACTGTTAGAAACAGGATGCTGGGCTCGATGGACCTTTGGTCTTTCCCAGTATGGCAATACTTATGTACTTATGAATAACCCTCCCCCCCCCCAAAAAAAAAAAAAGAAATATAAAACACGGATACCTAAGACTTTGCTATATTATAACATAGGAGAGAATCCAGTTGACAAGACCAATTGGCTGATGTCATCTAGAAAACCAGCTTCCCATCCTATTTTCAAGCCCAACTTGACCATCCCAGCTCCTGTCTAGTCAACCCTACACTGTCAAGAGATGGTATTGTTGAATCATATTTAAAGCAGAAAAACAAGAGGGAATTAGCAACACAAACCAAGCAGCGCAGAGAAAACTGATACAGTGTTTATTTAGCATTGGAATACATCTGTGATTTAAGTATATAGGGAGCAGTTTGTTTTCGAGACCATCATATGACTTCTGAAGCAGACACCTTGCTGAAATACGGGCCACGTCGGGTCCCTCAATAAGTCTTGCTTCCTCCAATTTTAAGACTTCACTTTACAGTTCTCTTTGTGGCCCACTGCATTTTTTTTCTCTGCATATTTAAAAGCATGCTCTTAACTCTATAATCTTAGAGGTCCTTTTACCAAGCTACAAGAAAAAGAGACCCCCCCGCGCTAGCGGCGAGGGTCGTTTCTCCCGTGCGCCAGGGCCGGTAAACTCCACTGCTTATTTCTAGGATAAACAGTATAAAATGTATTGTACTGTTTTGAGATCTTGCCAGGTATTTGTAACTTGGATTGGCCACTATTGGAAACAGGATGCTGGGCTTGATGGACCTTTGGTCTGTCCTAGTATGGCAATACTCATATACTTATGACATCATAAAAGTATATAAAACTAGTCATTTTACCTCTGATAGCGTCAAACTATATCAGGTCGAGACCTGTACACAAATATTTCTATCCTGTACATAAATACATAAGTATTGCCACACTGGGACAGACCAAAGGTCCAACGAGCCCCGCATCCTGTTTCCAACAGTGGCCAATCCAGGTCACAAGTACCTGGCAGAAACCCAAACAATAGCAACATTCCATGAAGAACCCCAAAGAGTACCAAGATTCTAGAACTCTATAGAATAACAAGATTCCATGCAGAATTTCAAAGTGTATAGCAACATTCCATATAGAACCCCAAAGAGTACCAAGATTCTAGAATTCTATAGAATAACAAGATTCCATGCAGAATTTCAAAGTGTATAGCAACATTCCATTTAGAACCCTAAAGAGTAGCAAGATTCCATTCAGAATCCTAAGTATGTAAGTGTTGCCACACTGGGACAGACCAAAGGTCCAACAAGCCCCGCATCCTGTTTCCAACAGTGACCAATCCAGGTCACAAGTACCTGGCAGAAACCCAAACAATAGCAACATTCCATATAGAACCCCAAAGAGTACCAAGATTCTAGAATTCTATAGAATAACAAGATTCCATGCAGAATTTCAAAGTGTATAGCAACATTCCATTTAGAACCCTAAAGAGTAGCAAGATTCCATTCAGAATCCTAAGTATATAAGTGTTGCCACACTGGGACAGACCAAAGGTCCAACAAGCCCAGCATTCTGTTTCCAACAGTGACCAATCCAGGTCACAAGTACCTGGCAGAAACCCAAACAATAGCAACATTCCATATAGAACCCCAAAGAGTACCAAGATTCTAGAATTCTATAGAATAACAAGATTCCATGCAGAATTTCAAAGTGTATAGCAACATTCCATTTAGAACCCCTAAAGAGTAGCAAGATTCCATTCAGAATCCTAAGTATATAAGTGTTGCCACACTGGGACAGACCAAAGATCCAACAAGCCCAGCATCCTGTTTCCAACAGTGGCCAATCCAGGTCACAAGTACCTGGCAAGATCCCAAAACAGTACCTCCACAGCAGTGTAACAGTGCAAGCAAATATTTATGAAAACAGTGTCTATACCAAAAATCCAATTCAAACTATAATATAATTTTAAAAAATAGCAGTCACGTATCTTGATTACAAAGCCCAGTGCTGGGTCAAATGAAACACCTGATACCCACAAAAGGTAATTCGTTGGTGTTTCAACTGCACCACAAGCGCCTGCTTTAGGGTGGCAGTATGCCAGCTTAAAGTACTTTCAGTGGTTCCATATATTGGATGTTGTTATTATTTTTTTTTTGTTACATTTGTACCCTGCGCTTTCCCACTCATGGCAGGCTCAATGCGGCTTACATGGGGCAATGGAGGGTTAAGTGACTTGCTCAGAGTCACAAGGAGCTGCCTGTGCCTGAAGTGGGAATCGAGTCCCTCTGTTCCCCAGGACCAAAGTCCACCACCCTAACCACTAGGCCACTCCTCCACTGTTGCTACTATTTGAGATTCTACATGGAATGTTGCTATTCCACTAGCAACATTCCATGTAGAAGTCGGCCCTTTCAGATCACCAATAAGGCCGCACAGGCTTCTGCTTCTGTGAGTCTGACGTCCTGCACGTAAGTGCAGGATATCAGACTCACAGAAACAGAAGCCTGCGCAGCCTTCTACATGGAATGTTGCTAGTGGAATAGCAACATTCCATGTAGAATCTCCAATAGTATCTATTTTATTTTTGTTACATTTGTACCCTGTGCTTTCCCACTCACGGCAGGCTCAATGCGACTTACATGGGGCAATGGAGGGTTAAGTGACTTGCCCAGAGTCACAAGGAGCTGCCTGTGCCTGAAGTGGGAATTGAACTCAGTTCCTCAGGACCAAAGTCCACCACCCTAACCACTAGGCCACTCCTCCACTACATTATTATTACACTATTATTCCAGTAGCAGGTGCTTGTTTGCAGCCAAAACAGCAATGAGTTACCCCCCCCCCCCCGACTTAATGTGCATGCTAACCATGTAGGCGCCTATAGGGATTTTGTAGGCACATATATGATTAACGCGTGTACATGGTTAATGCGTGCTAAAAATGTTAACACCCCTATAACACTGCTTAGTAAACAGGGCCCTTATTTATTTGTTGCATTTGTATCCCACATTTTCCCACCTATTTGCAGGCTCAATGTGGCTTACATTATGCCATAGTGGCGATCGCCATTATCGGAATGAGAAATACGGAGTGGTATTGCATTAAAGTTCATAAGTGACAGAGTACTTTAAGCAGTCAGGTATAGAGAGTTCATTTCCGGAATGAGAAATAAAGTGGTGTTGCGTTAAAGTTCAATGGTGACAGAGTAAATTAAGAAATCAAGTATTGAGGGTTCAGTTTTGTCCAGTTCTGGTATAAGTTTCGTTATCTGGAATTTAGGATCGATCATTGTGGTCTCCCTTTTTGAACAGGTTGGTTTTTAGTGATCAGACTGTTATGACTGTTGGAAGAGGTTGGGGGAACGGGCAGGGGATAGGGAAGCCTTGTGGGGCCCTTATCCAGGTATGGGCAGCTCCTTGAAGTCACCTAGGTGCGCCAAAATTCAGTGGCAGTATCCAAATAACAAAGCAGACATAGTTAAAACTACATTTTATGTGGTCCTTCTTGCCCGGCTGGTTATCTGTGTACCAGCATTAAAAATTGGCAGCACCCAGATACTTTCCGGATCCACCCTGACTCTACCCCTGGACTGCCTCACCAGAAGCCACAGTGTCGCTCTTTGAGCAGGGACTGTCTTTTTAGTGTATGGTGTACAGCGCTGTATATGCCTTGTAGCGCTATAGAAATGATAAATAGTAGTAGTAGTAGTAGTGTCACTGATATCCAGGAACTATCTCGTAAGAGCCGCTAATATTCAGATCTGGTCCAGTAAGTAACTTAACTTGATAAGACCCTTTTCTATTCAGATATGTCCTGCTAAAAATCAGATCCAAATATTTTCGGAACAAGCCCATATAGTCAGAAACAGAGATGGCCAAGGGTGAACCATGCTTAAGGCCTAAAGTATTAGATTTTTCCACAGTGTCTAGGACATACGTCTAGAAAGACTCAAGTGGAGGAATAGTCAAGTGGTTAGAGCTCCAGGCTTGACATCCAGGGGTGCCTGCTCCTTCTGATCTTAAACCAACAAAAAAAGGTCCAGGCCTCCCGCAAAACACATAAAACAACAAAGAAAGCGGGAGAAAAACCAAAATAGACCAGAACGAAACCGCAAAGAGTAAGAGCACCAAAAAAGTTTATTAAGACCCAACACGGGCCGTGTTTTGGCCAACCGGCCTTCTTCAATGTTAGACAGCACCAGCGTTTATGCCTTGCACTCCATGAGAATTCTGGAGGCACATCTGTATACGTCAATTTGAAGACCCCTGAAGAAGGCTGGTTGGCCGAAAAACGGCCCTTGTTGGGTCTTAATAAACGTTTTTGGTGCTCTTACTCTTTGCGGTTTCGTTCTGGTCTATTTTGTTTTTTCTCCCGTTTTCTTTGTTGGTTTCCTTCTGATCTTAAACCACTTAACCCTCCATTGCTTCAAGTACAGATTGTGAGCCTTAGATACTTAGGGGGTCTTTTTCTAAGCCATGGTAGCATTTTTAGTTCATGGTAGAAATCAGCTGGCAGTAAACACCGAGGCGCCCATGGCTTAGTAAAGGACTGCCTTTATTTTTCAGAAATATTTACTGAGAATTAAATGACTATCCCAATTGTAGAATGTGGTAACTGAAGTGGTGTACAATTATCACTCAAAAAAAGTTACAAGAAGAGAAAGGAGCTCCAATTTTTTTTCCAGAATAGCATAAGTACATAAGTACATAAGTAGTGCCATACTGGGAAAGACCAAAGGTCCATCTAGCCCAGCATCCTGTCACCGACAGTGGCCAATCCAGGTCAAGGGCACCTGGCACGCTCCCTAAACGTAAAAACATTCCAGACAAGTTATACCTAAAAATGCGGAATTTTTCCAAGTCCATTTAATAGCGGTCTATGGACTTGTCCTTTAGGAATCTATCTAACCCCTTTTTAAACTCCGTCAAGCTAACCGCCCGTACCACGTTCTCCGGCAACGAATTCCAGAGTCTAATTACACGTTGGGTGAAGAAAAATTTTCTCCGATTCGTTTTAAATTTACCACACTGTAGCTTCAACTCATGCCCTCTAGTCCTAGTATTTTTGGATAGCGTGAACAGTCGCTTCACATCCACCCGATCCATTCCACTCATTATTTTATACACTTCTATCATATCTCCCCTCAGCCGTCTCTTCTCCAAGCTGAAAAGCCCTAGCCTTCTCAGCCTCTCTTCATAGGAAAGTCGTCCCATCCCCACTATCATTTTCGTCGCCCTTCGCTGTACCTTTTCCAATTCTACTATATCTTTTTTGAGATACGGAGACCAGTACTGAACACAGTACTCCAGGTGCGGTCGCACCATGGAGCGATACAACGGCATTATAACATCCGCACACCTGGACTCCATACCCTTCCTAATAACACTCAACATTCTATTCGCTTTCCTAGCCGCAGCAGCACACTGAGCAGAAGGTTTCAGCGTATCATCGACGACGACACCCAGATCCCTTTCTTGATCCGTAACTCCTAACGTGGAACCTTGCAAGACGTAGCTATAATTCGGGTTCCTCTTACCCACATGCATCACTTTGCACTTGTCAACATTGAACTTCATCTGCCACTTGCACGCCCATTCTCCCAGTCTCGCAAGGTCCTCCTGTAATCGTTCACATTCCTCCTGCGACTTGACGACCCTGAATAATTTTGTGTCATCGGCGAATTTAATTACCTCACTAGTTATTCCCATCTCTAGGTCATTTATAAATACATTAAAAAGCACCAATTGCAACCTGATTCATACGTAGACAACAGGAGAAAGGCAATAAAATAAATCAGTTACCACATTCTCCAAACCCCTCCGAGAAAAGTTGCATTGGCTCCCAATCAAAGAACGGATCATCTTCCAAATCTGCACCTTAGTCCACAAAATCATATACGGCGTAGTCCCAGAATACATGACAGACCTCATAGACTTACCAATAAGAAACAAAGTCAGATCATCAAGATCCTACCTAAACCTACACTACCCAAATTGCAAAGGACTGCAATACAAAACAACTTACGCAGCCGGCTTCTCCTACATAAGCGCCCAACTATGGAATGGGCTCCCAAAAGCTGTGAAAAGAATCCACGACCACTTGAACTTCAGGAAATCACTAAAAACCAACCTCTTCAAAAAGGCCTACCCCAACGACCCCGCGTAAACCTCTTCACCCAGGAACATAATATTACTATTGATCGTACTGGACATCACCCAATCTTCATCCCTTCCGATCCTCCACTTATACCTCATTTGATCACTATACAACCTTGTATTTGTTATCAACCGACTGGGCAATGACCTTTGACGGTACTATGTAAGCCACATTGAGCCAGCAAATAGGTGGGAAAATGTTAGGCACAAATGCAATAAATAAATAAATAAATAATTGTACACCACTTCAACTTGCCTGTGTACAGGAAGCAGTATAGCCAATTGTTAAGAAACCATGAACTGTTCAACTGTTCAAACGTTGTCATTATTTGTATAGTCGCCAATAGTCAGCAGTGTTCACATATATTCAGTGTCATGGACCATATTTACAGCTGCACTAAGGGGTCCTCTTACTATGCTGCGTAGGTGCCTACTTGCACCCAATGCACACCAATTTGGAGTTACCGGCCAGCTACCGCGTGGTCTGTGCGGTACTTTCATTTTTTACGCGCACCAGAAAATACATTTTATTTTCTGGCATGCAGCAAAAATCAGGCGGTAACTCTGACTAGACACGCGTAGGCGATTACTGCATGGTTAATACGAAAGATCTTACCGCTAAGCCAATGGCTGGCAGTAAGGTCTTACGGTAGAGAATATTTTTCTATTTTCTGCTGTGGGATGGGGGAGTGCCCAGCGGTAATCGGCAGCCCAGCCACATGATTACCGCGTGAGTAGCACATGAGCCCTTACTGCTAGGTGAATGAGTGGCAGTAAAGACTCAGGCATAGCCACCGAGAGGGGTGGGGCAGGGATGACAAAATTCCCCGGGCCCGGGCCTCCAAGCACTGCTTTCACGGAGGTGAGACTGCGATTTCAATGCAGGGGGCCCGGCCTGATAGCGAACGGAGGGGGGGAGCGGTGGCGGCGAACTTGGGGGGGGGGTGGAGGAGGGAGCAGTGGCTGCGAAGATCTCGGGGGGGGGGGAGTGGTGGCAACCTCGGGGGGAGGGGGGAGCGGCGACCTCGGGGGGCAGGGATGGCAGGGGCGGAGCCCCGGGGGCAGCCCTTCCCCGGGCTCGGCCCAGTCTTTCGGCGGCCCTGGGCTCAGGTAGTAAATAGCCAAATGCTACTTTTAATTTTAGTGCACTGCCATTTAATGCCCCATGGAAAAAAAAAGCCTTTTTTCCCAGCTGTGGTATAAAATGGCCCAGCGCATGCCAATTTTACATGTCCAACCTACCACAGGCCACTTTTTACCGCAGCTTAGTATAAGGACCCCTAAGTAATTTTTTTTATATTCTCTTGTCTTCTGGATTATGTGACCTCAAAACAACTCACTTTGCCAGCCTGGGATCTAGTTAACCTAGCAGCAATTGGATAACAATCTGAATTACTTCCTTCCCTCTCTTCTCATCATTTTGGAAAATGTCAAGCTGTCCATGTAGCTGAAAAGTGTTATTAGGACATCCTTCTTAGATGTGGCTGTGTGCAAATTACTAAACTATTAAATGGCAAAATAGATATGGATCTCCACAGAATTTATGTGGAGAAAAGTTCAAAATATTGTAATAGTATTAGCCCAACTGGAGTCAGAGGGATTCACAGAGATGCACATATTTACTTCCAGTTTGCTTACAGAGGTGTGAATTAAGAGAGCTCCGCAGGAACGGGGATTGCGGGAATCCAACGAGTATGGAAGACGTTGTCACGGGATTCCTGCGGGGATGGAAGAAGCTACCCTGGGATTCCCATGGGGATGGAAGAAGTTGCTGTGGGATTCCCAGGGGAGTGTAGTCAAGATCTATGATGACTCCAGAGTGGCTTTCTTCATGGTATGAAGCCACTGCATGATGGCTAAAATGTTGGTTCCACATACTCCGTTGCAGTAAGACCTGGACATCCACAACAGTCATCTGCTGCTATTATCCCCCTCCAAGATCATACTCCCCAAAATAAGCTCCCACCTGGTTCATATCCCTCACAGACCTTTCCAAAGTTGCCCCTCCCCCGCATAAGCCACCCATCACTATACCTTAATTCTCGCCCATACCCAAACCCCCAAGATTCACTGTCAGCAATCATGACAGCTAGCATGCAAAAATGTCCTATGCGATAGTTGTCAGTGCCATGTCCCAGCTGCACCCATGACGTGCCCAGATCCTTACCCTACCCAGGCTAAGCAACTAGCATGGGAATTGTACTGTACTGGCTGGTTTTAACGTGCCAGCCATTAGTGCAACCCAAGCTAACATCTATGCCAGCTGAGTAGTAGTTAGCATAGCTTAGTAAACATCCTCCAAATTGGACAGAGCTACATGGAAATAAGGTTAGTGGGAATCCCACGGTCCCTGCAGGACTTCCGCAGAGATCCCCTCCAGATCCACGGGAATAGACGTTGGTTCTGTGGGGATCCTGCAGGGATGGATGCAGGCTCTGCAAGGTTTCCGTGGAAGTATAGTGCCAAGCCAACTTACCTATCGTTTCCTTGTGCCATGGCAACTATAATGGCACTAAAAAAATTAATGGATATGGTTGATAGCATTGAAATCCCCATAAGCACTGAGAGGGGAAGTTATCAACATGGGTAACTTGTTAAGTTATTTTACCACAAGTTGGGTTATTTTAGTACAGGGGATGGGTGGGGATGGAAGAAATTCCAGTGGGATGGGTGGGGACGGTTGAAATTTCTGTCCCCGTGCAACTCTCTAGGACAGAGTCAACGTTATTTTAGGATCTGTAATTGGTAGAGAGGAAGGAAACGTAATAACTACGGCGTTAACTTGATCTGATATGCGGGTTATACCCCTTCTTATGTGCCAGAAGACAAAAGGATCCAAGTTTGGAAGCTGGAAACAACAAGGCAAACGGTCTGCAAATGCCAAGATAGCAGAAGAAGTGAGCAAACGGAAGTATGTAGAGGTCTAAAAAACTTGAATTCTACAGGATGGTATAAGAAACAGCCTGATGTAGCCACATTTTGTCCACTCTTAAGGCTGCAATGGTGGCAAATGATACTGTTAAAATGAAATATTTAATTTTGAGTTTCTGGAACATTTTGTTCTTTGATATATTATGGACTGGTATTGTGACTTTTATAGAAAATGTGGGTTTTCTTGTATGTAGGACATGATTATGTATGGAAGGTTTTTGCCGATGATTGGACTGAGTCAGAAGGAAGTTGGTTCTCATGTCGAGAGTGGACTGGGTTCAACGAATGGTGCCCAGTTTCTACAGCTTTAACCTGTGACTGCTGAGGCTTTTTTCCTCCCTTTCTGAAAAATTATAAATTAAAAATGTGTGTGTGTGTGTGTGTAAGCTGTGTTAGCAGCTGGCAGTGCACTAATGCCAACACAAAACTGGGGAAGTTCTGGCAGCAAGAAGGCTTTTTTTTAAGAGTCAAGAGTGATCCCAGAGAATTGGAAAAGGGCAGACTTTTTTTTTATTTATTAGGATTTATTTACAGCCTTTTTAAAGGAATTCACTCAAGGCGGTGTACAGTAAGAATAGGTCAAACATGAGCAATAGGCAATTACAGCAGTAAAAATATTCAAATAACAATACAAACTACTTACAATGTCAACACGATACGTAATAGAGCATTATAATCAGGGCTTATTTTTAGGGGGTACTTGGGGGTACTGAGTACTGGCACCTTTTCCATTGTCTGCTAAAATTGACCCATGGTCCCCAAGTTTTAATGAAAGAGCTCAGGCTCTACACACCAATTCTGCCTTGTCATAGATTCTGTGACTGGTTGCAAGGGGCCTGGCTATTGTGGGGTGGGTTCCTCAGTGATTACCCCACCTCTGAAGGGTGGCCTGGCATTTGAGTACCGGCACCTTTTTTGCTAGCAAAAACGCACTGATTATAACTGATAGTGAAGGGTAAAGCAAAGACGTAACATATAGATAGGTAAGACAGTAGGAAGAGTTAGAAAGTAAGGTGACTGATTTAGAGAAAGTTGCATATGAGTACGGAGATATGGTTAAATATTATCTCAGCTAAGGTAGGAGTAGATAAACATGTCCTACTGCAGTATATGGTCCCTTTTCAAAGAAGCGAAAAGAAGGAGGAGGTTGGGAGGCTGGTGAGTCTAACCTCTCCGGTGAGTAAATGAATGAAATGGTTCTAAAACAGTGTCTGGAATCCAATGGAAGGCAGGACCTGAGGATGCATGAGGTAAGTCTTGTCAGACGAATTTGATTAATTACTTTGACTGGGTGACCAGAGTGTTATCAAATAGTTGGATCAAGGGAGATCGCTAGATGTGATGTACTTAGATTTCAGCAGAGCCTTTGATATGGTTCTGCATAGGTGACTTATAAAGAACTGAGCGTCCTTGGTAATGGGTCCTAAAATGACTGACTGGGTTAGAAACTGGTTGAGTGGAAGGTAACAAAAAGTGATAAAAGTTCAGTTTGAGGGAAAGGGTGCAAGAGTGGTTCTTTTCAGGTTGTTTTTAACATTTTTGTAAGTGTTATTGCAGAAGGGCTGTCTGGTAAGGTTTGCCTCTTTGCAGATGATACCAAAATCTACAATAGAGTAAACACCTCAGGAGGTATGGATAACATGACGAGGGATCTAGCAAAAGCGTTAAAATAATAATATGATAACTAAGATTTCATGCTAAAAGACACCAGGCCATGCATTTTGGCTGCAAAACCCCAAGGGAACTGTACAGTATAGGAAGTGAGCTACTCTTGTGCACGAAAGAAGCACAGGTCTTGGAGGTGATCATATCTGAGGATTTTAGGGTGGCCAAACATGTAGAAAAGTGAAGGCAAAAGTCAGAAAAATGCTTGGGTGCATAGAAAGAGGAATGGGCAGTAGTTCATCACGTACTTTCTTAAACCTTCACTATCCCAACTGCAGAGGACTCAAATACAAATCTATACATACATCTAGCTTCTCATACATCTGCACACAACTGTGGAATGAATTACCGATCACCGTAAAAACAACACACGACTTGACAATCTTCCGAAAATTACTGAAGACTTACTTGTTCATAGAGACGTACAAAAAGGATTCCCCATAACGATCTGACTCCTAAATTAATCCAAATACAACTATTATGGAACTCTTCTAATTTGCTTATTTTAATTACATCCTCATTACTGAATATTATATCTTGTCCTGATATTATGTTATGTTTTATCTATTTATCCACTTCCAATCTTACGTGATATTCTTATGCATCTCTATCTGTAACAATTCTGAAATTATTATTCCGTTAATATGATTGCCATGATATTCTTATGCACCTTATCTGTATCTATATTCTGAAATTCTTATTCTATTAACGTGAGTGTCGTTGTAACATATTGTAAGCCACACTGAGCCTGCAAATGGGTGGGAAAATGTGGGATACAAATGCAGCAAATGAAGGAAGGAAGGAGGTGATAGTACCTCTGGTGAGACCTTATTTAGAACTAGCCGTTGAGCCCGTGAAAACGGGCTACTTTTGGAATGGGGGGGGGGTTCCGAGCCCCCCCCCCGGAGTCGCTGCCGCCGCCCCTCCACCCGGCCCGAGCAGCACTGTAAACTTACATCAGCACGCAGCAGCAGCCACATCAGCAAAGCTGCCGTCAGGGCGGGCTTCCTTCTCTGCCTGTGTCCCGCCCTCGTGTGACGTAACGTCGGCGAGGGCGGGACAAAGGCAGAGAAGGAAGGCCGACGGCAGCTTTGCTGATGTGCCTCCTGCTGCGTGCTGATGTAAGTTCACAGTGCTCAGGCCAGATGGAGGGGCGGCGGCGACGCCGGGGGAGGGGGAGCGGTTCCGACGTCTGCAACATGCCAGTAGAGACTTCCCTCTCTGTCCCGCCCCCATCATCACGTATTGAAGCGGGGGCGGGGCAGAGAGGGAAGTCTCTACTGCGCATTTGCGAGTGAGTACGGTCACTCGCCGTTTATATGTTTGATACTGTGTACAATTCTAGAGACCACATTTTGTAAAAGTTATAGATAGGATGGATATTGGTCAGAGGGCAGCACTAAAATGATGTTATTCATTATAAAGCTACTGGGGACAAACTTAAAGATCTCAATATACACACTTTGGAAGAAAAGTGTGGGGATGTAGAGGTATTATACAGACATTTCAATTCTTCTGTGATTTAAATGCACATGAGGCAAGCCTCTTTCAGTTGAAAAGAAGCTCTAGGATAAGGGGGCATAGGGAAAGGGGATAGACTCATAAGTACTAAGGAAATACGTTTTTATGATAAGATCAGCAATTGGGTAGATTGGATAGGCCATATAGTCTTTATCTGCCATCATTTTCTATGTTTCTATCCATGCATACCACGTGTGTGTGTCCTTGTGGCCATATGTATGGGTGGCTAACAGTAAGCTTGTACATCCATGTGGATTCGCTTGTGTGTATGATTAGGTGGGTGAAGATGAATTCAGCCATCTGTGTGGACTCCCGTGTATTGTGAGTGAAGATGAACCTGTGTATCTTATGCACTCAAATGCATGTGTATGTTTGTGATTCAGTATATAAGGGTGCATAATGGTGAGCCTTTACATCAAAACAATCCACGACCACTTGAACTTTAGGAAATCACTAAAAACCAACCTCTTCAAAAGGCCTACCCCAACGACCCCACGTAACCCTCTTCACCTACCAACACAGCATGACTATGATCGAACAGGACAACACGCAATCTTCATCCATTCCGACCCTCCACTTATACCTCGTACGATCACTATACAACTTTGTATTTGTTATCCACCGACTGGGCAAGCGCCTTTGACGGTATTATGTAAGCCACATTGAGCCTGCAAATAGGTGGGAAAATGTGGGGTACGAATGCAACAAATAAATATATATTCATATGTATACATGCATGTGTGGAGGTGTATATATGAGCAGGTAAGGGTGAACTTTTGTACCCATGTACACTCATATTTATATATGCTTACATGAAGCTCCACACATTATAAGGGTCAGTCTGTATATTGTAATGCTGAAGCTGCCAGTAAAGGCATTTAGTACTGACTCAATACTTTACTTATTAGGCTGGACCTTACAGAAGTAACTAAAAGGATCATGAGAGATCTCCAACAAATTTCTTACCGGTAGAAAAATCCATTCTAAACAAGTCACAAAGCTGGTTGGGTCCAAAGTTCCTTGAACACTCAAGGAGAGGTAAAAGATAGGTCAACATATTTGTTCACTTGAGCACAGAACCCCAAAAGACGCAAGCTTTCTCTTCCTATAATTTAGGTGTTTATTACTTTATCTTCCACCATCTCATAACATGTGGACAACTTTCCAGCAGGCAATGCTTATGCAAATTAGCTGTAGCAGTTTCCTGATTGAAGTAAGTGTACTTGTAAATCCAATCACCTTTCTGCAGGGAAATTTTCCATAACAATCTCTCTTCTCCCTACAGCTTTTGAGTTTCATAATCCTTTTATCTCTGCTAGTCTCTTACTCTCACCCAAAAAAGTCTTAGATAAAAAGGACAGGTTGTCAGAGTATGGTCATACATGAAAACGTTTCCCACCTTGTAATCCCCCTAACAGCTTCTGGGGGTTGTTTCACAGTTTTTACAACAACAATGCTGGCTCTTTAACTGCACCGAGCACAGCCTTTAACAGTCACCTGTATGGTACCAAACACAATATCTCTAAGCATTCTCAAGAAGCATCCTCCACCCCCAGCTGATTTTAAAAGGAAAACACCAGCCATCTCATCCTACTGGCTCTGCTTTCAGTTCAGTCTTTGAATTGCAACAAAATAGTACCTTTCACATGTTCAACACATCCAAACTTCAGGAAATCTTGACTGCCCCAACTTGACATTTCGTCCTTTAGATTGTAAGCTCCTTCGAGCAGGGACTGTCCTTCTTTGTTAACTGTACAGCACTGCGTAACCCTAGCAGCGCTCCAGAAATGTTAAGTAGTAGTATTAGTTGTAGCAGTTCTGGGGTAAGAGGTTTTTCTCACAGAGTTTCTCAAGTCCCTGGTTGGTCTCTCTCTCTCTCTCTCACTCACTCACAAACACACACACACACACTCTCTCTCTCTCTCTCACAAACACACATACTCTCTATCACACACACACACACACTCTCTCTCTCTCTCTCTCTCTCACTCACAAACACACATACTCTCTCTCACACACACTCTCTCTCTCACACACACTCTCTCTCTCTCTCTCACACACACACACTCTCTCTCTCTCTCACACTCACACTCTCAATCTCTCTCTCACTCACTCACACACACACACACACACACACACTCTCACTCTCTCTCACTCACTCACACACACACACACACACACACACTCTCTCTCTCACACTCTCACTCTCTCTCACTCTCGCACACTCTCACTCTCTCATCCCAGGGAGATTTATATGTTTTCCAGAGAAACTAAGCTCTCCCATCTCCCTCCTCTATGATTGGGCTGGTCTACCTTCTTAATACTGAATCTATGAACTCTACCTTAGAATTCCCCTTCCTTTAAAGGGATACCACTGCCGTCTTCCTTTCACTACCCCCCTGTGGATAAGGACTTCTCTTCTTGGGCTCCAGCAGCACCCTGTGGCCAACCATCAACACTCCAGCAGGGGAAGACAATATAAATGGCAGGCGATCATGCTGGACCTCTATTTAAGAGCTATGATGAATCCTGGGACAGGGACCCTTACAGGCTCCATTCTCTGTTCACTGTCACAGTATGTGCGTGGGAAGAAGGGTAAAAAAAATGACTGTGAGAAATATGTTCTGTAGTAAATACGCCATGTCAGTCTGTGGACTGAGCTGATATGTCATTTTTCTATATGGAGTCCCAAGGGTCTATTTCTTTCCGCTTTATATAATATGGGTTTTTCACTCGCTTCTGAGGTCTTCCCTGCTGGGGTTTCTAAATTTCTTTGTGTGAAACCATCAAAAGCATCTTATTTGTGATCTCGGAAATACAAAGGGCCAGCATTCGTGAGGCATAAACTGGCCTACTTTATTGTACGCGGTGAAAGTGAGAATTAATGTCACACGAAAATGGAAAGAGGGAGCAAAGCCGAGGGAAGGCAAAGCCTGGAAGTTTTGATTGTGTTTTGATTGGCAGCTCTGTCCTGGTTCTTTGGGCTAGCTGTTCAACCAGTACCTTGGCTGGCTCGGGGCTATGGGATCAAGAGCTTTCCTTCATCGTAACTTGAGGGGTTCTGTCATTTTTAGAGCCCCTTCTTCCCTCCCCTCCCCCCCACAAAGGGGGTAATAGTATAACTGCCTGAATTAGCAAAAGGTATATGCATACTTTTACTTCGATAATTACCTCAGGAGTGGAGGAGTGGCCTAGTGGTTAGGGTGGTGGACTTTGGTCCTGAGGAACTGAGTTCGATTCCCGGCACAGGCAGCTCCTTGTGACTCTGGGCAAGTCACTTAACCCTCCATTGCCCCATGTAAGCTGCATTGAGCCTGCCATGAGTGGGAAAGCGTGGGGTACAAATGTAACAAAAATAAAATAGATACTATTGGAGATTCTACATGGAATGTTGGTACTATTGAAGATTCTACATGGAATGTTGCTATTCCACTAGCAACATTCCATGTAGAAGGCTGCACAGGCTTCTGTTTCTGTGAGTCTGACGTCCTGCACGTATCAGACTCACAGAAGCAGAAGCCTGCGCGGCCATGAGGAACTGAGCTTGATTCCCACTTCAGGCACAGGCAGCTCCTTGTGACTCTGGGCAAGTCACTTAACCCTCCATTGCCCCATGTAAGCTGCATTGAGCCTGCCATGAGTGGGAAAGCGCAGGGTACAAATGTAACAAAAATAAAATAGATACTACTGAAGATTCTACACGGAATGTTGCTATTCCACTAGCAACATTCCATGTAGAAGGCTGCGCAGGCTTCTGTTTCTGTGAGTCTGACGTCCTGCACATATCAGACTCACAGAAGCAGAAGCCTGCGCGGCCACATTGGTGATCTGCAAGGGCCGACTTCTACATGGAATAGCAACATTCCATGTAGACTCTCCAATAGTAGCAACAGTGGAGAAGTGGCCTAGTGGTTAGGGTGGTGGACTTTGGTCCTGAGGAACTGAGTTCAATTCCCACTTCAGGCACAGGCAGCTCCTTGTGACTCTGGGCAAGTCACTTAACCCTCCATTGCCCCATGTAAGCCGCATTGAGCCTGCCAGAGTGGGAAAGCGCAGGGTACAAATGTAACAAAAATAAAATAGATACTATTGGAGATTCTACATGGAATGTTGCTACTATTGGAGATTCTACACGGAATGTTGCTATTCCACTAGCAACATTCCATGTAGAAGGCTGCGCAGGCTTCTGTTTCTGTGAGTCTGACGTCCTGCACGTATCAGACTCACAGAAGCAGAAGCCTGCGCGGCCACATTGGTGATCTGCAAGGGCCGACTTCTACATGGAATAGCAACATTCCATGTAGACTCTCAAATAGTAGCAACAGTGGAGGAGGAGTGGCCTAGTGGTTAGGGTGGTGGACTTTGGTCCTGAGGAACTGAGTTCAATTCCCACTTCAGGCACAGGCAGCTCCTTGTGACTCTGGGCAAGTCACTTAACCCTCCATTGCCCCATGTAAGCTGCATTGAGCCTGCCATGAGTGGGAAAGCGCGGGGTACAAATGTAACAAAACAAAAACTGCATGTTCTTATTTACACCTGCTTTTTTTGCAGCATATACGGGGGTTTTTTCTGACTAAAATATGCACATACTTTGGAAACAGCAATCCCTTCCCCAGCACTGATCCCAGGAACACTTTTGCTCATTAGAAAAGCCTGTGCTCACATAGTATATACATCTTTTAACTACGCATCAGGTGGCCATTTCTATAAAAGCCCATTTCTACAGGTAAAACACTGCTTTTGTCAGCCAATAAATAGAGTTTTAGTGGAATGGCAGGGACTCCCTCAAACTGGGGTGGAGTTCTGGTTATGGTCTCCTTCCCTCCTAGTCTCAAGACTAGCTCCTGGTCTAGAAAGCTAAGCTGAGCTTTCCACATAGTGATGCCACTAGGCCATTGGGCCAGTCATAAGTACATAAGTATTGTCATACTGGGAAAGACCAAAGGTCCATCGAGCCCAGCATCCTGTTTCCAACAGTGCCCAATCCAGGTCACAAATACCTGGCAAGATCGCAGGACAGCTTAATACATTTTACACTGCTTATCCCAGAAATAGTGGATTTTCCCCAAGTCCATTTAATAACGGTCTATGGACTTTTACTTTAGGAAGTCGTCCAAACCTTTTTTAAACTCCGCTAAGCTAACCGCCTTTACCACATTCTCTGGCAACGAATTCCAGAGTTTAATTACACGTTGAGTGAAGAAAACGTTTCTCCGATTCGTTTTAAATTTATTACATTGTAGCTTCATCGCATGCCCCCTAATCCTAGTATTTTTGGAAAGCGTGAACAGACGCTTCACATGGATTATTATTGGGCCTATAGAAGAATTGTAGACTGCATTAGAAATAGGAAGTAAATGTTCCTGAGGTATTAATCTATTTGTCTCATTTATAGTTTCTCATGCCTCAACCAATTAGAAAGTAGTCTAGATGGTATATTGATTTCAGAGATTGGCATGTATTGCCATCAGGTTGCTAAGATTAGAAGCAGTACTGATCAAACTTTTTCCTGACGTGACCCCATGATTGTGGCCGCAGTGATGACTGCAACCCCGTCAAGGCACATCATAATGATGTGCCTATGTAGTGCCAGTCCAGGTTATGTGGAATGCGGTGGTTGTGACTCACAGATTAGGAAGTGCTGGATTAGAGAATTCAACCATCATCTCGCTGCTCTGTGGCTCTCTCTGTGTGTTAATCATGGGGAAAGTGTGTCCTTGATCAATTTTGCAAGACACTGAGGGGGGAACTTATCAATATTTATTTATTTATTTGTTACATTTGTATCCCACATTTTCCCACCTATTTGTAGGCTAAATGTGGCTTACATAGTACTGGAGAGGCCTTTGCAGGCTCCGGTGTGAACAAATACAGGGTGATGTTGTGGTAAGATCAAGTTCATGTGGCACAGCCGCATTAGGGAATCGGAGAACGGAAGAGTTGTGTTATGTCCGTTGTGTGCTTTAGTTTGGTTGTTAAGTCAGGCAACTGTTAAAATGAAACCCTGTTTGTGGTAAAATAACCCAACAGTAGCCCACATTGATAACTATCCCCCTGAATCCTCTCTTGTAAAATTACATCTGAACGTTTCCTTTGATTGTAAATATGTTTTAAAAATTTCTCTGAAACATAGAAACACAGAAGCATGTTTCTCTATACATTAGGTAGCTATATTTACAAATCATGTTTTTTTTTTTACATTTCTAGAACTGGATGGATGGGGGTCAAATGCGTATTCCATTCAGGTTTCATTTTCAGGGGATAGAGAGGGAGACGGCAACCACTGGAGGAATTACAGGGGGCTCATGCTTTAATTCCTCCAGTGGTCAGCTGCTAAATTAGAGAACCTTTCTGTAACTTGGACATCACATGACTGAAGCAGGTCTAGCTAAAAACATCCTTCTTTTTAGACATGGATGTTTCTTACTGTTCAAAAATCGCTGTTGGATGTCCTACTTTTGAGTCCCGCCCCACACATAGTAACATAGTAGATGACGGCAGAAAAAGACCTGCACGGTCCATCCAGTCTGCCCAACAAGATAAACTCATATGTGCTACTTTTTGGGTATACCTTACCTTGATTTGTATCTGTCTTTTTCAGGACACAGACCGTAGACATCTGCCCAGCACTAGCCCCGCCTCCCAACCACCAGCCCCGCCTCCCACCACCGGTTCTGGCACAGACCGTATAAGTCTGCCCAGCACTATCCCCGCCTCCCAACCACCAGCCCCGCCTCCCACCACCGGTTCTGGCACAGACCGTATAAGTCTGCCCAGCACTATCCCCCCCTCCCCACCACCAGCCCCGCCTCCCACCGGCTCTGGCACAGACCGTATAAGTCTGCCCAGCACTATCCCCGCCTCCCAACCACCAGCCCCGCCTCCCACCACCGGCTCTGCAAGCCCCCTTGCAGTTTGGATGAACTTCAGTGTGAAACATCCAAATTCTAACTTTCCAAAATTGGGATTTTTAGCACATGGACTTTTTTTTAGGCATTTTGAGTCACCCATCTGTTTTGAAAATGAGCACCATCGTGTGCTTAATGCCTTTTAGTAAAAAGAGCCCCAAAATTACTGAACACAGATGGGTGTAATTAGACAAAGCCAACATGGATTTAGCCAAGGCAAGTTTTCGGAAGGTATGAATAAACATGTGGATAAAGGTGATTCAGTTGGTACACTTTATCAGGATTTTCAAAAGTGTGTGACAAAAGTTCCTTCTGTGAGACTGGTATAGGAGGCAATGTCCCATTGTGAGTGGAAGCCAGTTTCAAGATGGAATAACAGATAATGGCGCTAAATGATTAGTGGTGGAATACATCAGGGATCTATACTGGGAGCTGTGCTTTTAACATATTATTATTATTATTATTATTAATTACATTTGTACCCCACACTTTCCCACACATAGCAGGTTCAATGTGGCTTACATAGTAAATAGAATATAAAGTCTTGAAGGAGAATGTTACAAGTTGTAGTAAAAAAGTGAGGAGAATGAATGAGGATACCAAATAATGTGTTTATTCACATAAAAATGACGTAATTCACATAAAAAGTGACCCGACACATATACTTCATTACATTCAGTTTTGAGTATAGAGTTTGTATTATTTTTTTTAATTATTTAACTACCTCAGAGAGTGTGACGTGAAATGTGTACTCCAAGGGAAATGATGAAACAGAACTCTCTTGGGTCCATGTATGTAATGATGGAAATAAACAAAAACACAAAAACGATTAATGAGATGCAGAAAAACAAGATTCATATGTGAAATCAATCATAGGAATGATGCTGGATAGAGCAGTGAAAAAAGATATTTATTTTGATGTAATATACCTTAAGGATGGTGCATATATGATAACGCAAATATCAAACTAGGCGCTAAATGAAGGTAGTTAAATAATTTAAAAAATAATACAAACTCTATACTCAAAACTGATTGTAATGAAGTATATGTGTCGGGTCACTTTTATGTGAATTACGTCATTTTTATGTGAAGGTATGTTCGTGTTGAACGTGATATGGTGAATCAAATGTGAAGAAACAAAGCAGGCTTACCTCCTCTCTTCAAAAAATTTTTTTTGTATAACCAGGAACAAGCTTGTTATACTACGAAAAAGAGGAAAGAGGGAAATGAAAAAATTAATAAAACAACCGGTAAAATAAATGGGGTGAAGTGCGTGAATATTAAGCAAAAGCATGTGATGAGATCAGCCTAAGAAAGTTTTTTATGCGTGCTTATCAGTAATGAATAGCCATGATTTTGTAAAATGGACGAAATAATTGTCATAATGTTTATTTTTCAATACAGATTTATGTATTATCCATTGCATAATCCATGCGTTCTAATAATTCATATTTGGCAAAACATTTTTTTATATATTTCTCACATATTTTTTACTTTTAAAACTCAAAGTCATGTTTTTAGATTATGTTGTTGACAATTTTATATTTATTTACGATGTATATTAAGCTATTGACTGTCACTTGTCATTTTATTTATCACATTACGTCCATCATATATATTTGTAATAAATTGCTTTATTTGTTCTATTGTTTTACTTAGGTTTAAAGACCCCTGAGGCAGGCCTTTGGGCCGAAACACGGCCATGTCGAGTCACTTTTTATGTGAATTACATCATTTTTATGTGAATAAACACATTATTTGGTATCCTCATTCATTCTCCTCACTTTTTTCTTCATATCTCACGGTTTCGTGAGGGTTTTTACCTCCTTTTGTTTTGTCTACAAGTTGTAGTAAACATAGTAGTAGTGGGGTTTTGAGGATATGTAAATTGAGCATGGAGAGGTAAACAAAGATAGGATGAGCAAAAGGAGAAGAGATTGGGAGGGGTAAGGAGTAGGAAGGATGGAGAGGAAGAGATTGAGGAATGAGCATAAGGAGATTGTGAGACATGGTCAAAGGTATAATAATCGTCGGGGCAGGAATCATGTGGTGGGCTTAAAAAGTTAAGTTGGGTCATTAGGGTAAGCTTTCTTGAAGAGATGGGTCTTCAACATTTTTCTGAATGGTAGATGGTCGTTGATTGTTCGGATGGATCTTGGCAGAGCGTTCCAAAGCTGGTTACATATTGATCTCAAAATGGAAACAATAAGTAAAGCTATCAGATTTGCAGATGTCACAAAATTATTCACAGCTATTAAATCACAAGAAGATTGCAAGAAATTTTAGGAAGACTTTTGTGAGATTGGGTGTCTACATGGAAAGATAATCCAAACTAGAGCTAAAATGCTAAGTTCCAGTCACCACCAGGAAAGGGATTTAGGCATCATCATGGACAATACATTGAAATCATCTTCTCAATGTGAAGTGGCAACCAGAAAAGCAAACATAATATTAGAAATTATTAGGAAAAGAATAGAGAATAAACAAAGAACATCATAAGGTGTTACTGTATGATATGAACATACTTTAATCAGTGTAAATTCTGATCACCACATCACAAAAAATATAATTGAATTAGAGGGCAACCAAGATGATAAAAGGGATGGGATGACTTCCCTATGAGGAAAGGGTAGAAAGGTTAGGGCTGAGGGAGATACAATAGAGATTTCTGCTCTAATGAATAGAGTAGAATAGGTAAATGCAATTCAGTCATTTACTCTGTCAAAAAAATTCAGACGAAGGGACATGCCAAAAATTTACCAAATAGTACATTTAACACGAATCTGAAAAAAGCATGTGGTAAAAGCAGTTGATGTAGCAGGGTTTAAAAACATTTGGACAAGTTCCTGAAGGAAAAGTCCAGGGGCGTAGCTATGGATAGATCTCAGGCCCATCTAGCAGCAGTCTGCCATTTATGTAGCTGATGTGGATCCCAAAGTCTCACCAGCTGAAGACCTAGCAGTCCACCAAACCCTTCAAAAATATGGCCATCAGCAACAGAGCTCTGAGCCACCAATTCCGGCACTGTGGGCATGCTCACTGCTTGAATATTCTCAATTCATCTGCAAGAACTGAGCATGTGTGGGTTGCTTGTGTGGTTGAGTTAGAACACTGCCTCTGATAGCCATGGTTTTATGAAGGGGGTCAGTGGGCTGCTGAGTCTTTAGCCAAGTAGAGCTTGGGGATCCCTGCCAACTAAGGTTTTCAAGGGATAAATTAGTTGGGAAGGGGACGTCAAGGGGAGGAAGAGGAAATGCATGCATGCCCAGTGAGTCTATCTGTTGGTCCACCAAAAATTGCCTGCTGGCTACACCACTAAGGGGCCCTTTGACTTAACCACGTAGGCACTTATGCATGCCCAACACACATCAATTCAGAACTACCACCTGGCTACTGTGTGGCCTGGGCAGTAATTTCATCTTTACGCGCTCCCACTATGCGCATTGGAAACTTTCTGGCATGTGGCGCTAACCAGTCGGTAATTGGCATTGTATACACACTGATGATTACAGCCCATTAATGTATGAGACCTTACCACTAAGTGAATGGGTGGCGGTAAGGTCTTAGGCCCAAAAAATGGATGCGCACCAAATTCCATTTTGCCGCATGTCCATTTTTGGCCAAAAAGGCCTTTTTTTGCAGGTGCGCTGAAAAATGGAGCTGTGCATGCCCAATAGATGCGTCTACACCAGCCCAGGACACTTTTCGGCACACCTTAGTAAAAGGACCTGGACTTCAGGAAAACCACTGGTATTCCTTGGGGTACGCAGCATGGAATGTAGCTACTTTTTGCCAGGCCCATGTGACTGGAGTGGCCACTGTTGGAAACAGGATAGTGGGTTTGATGGGCCATTCATCTGACCCAGTATGGCATTACTTTTGTTCTTATGTTCTTAAATTAAGGTGGCGAGAAAAAGAAGGAGAAAGAAAATGTGTGATGGATGGAAGAGAGGTTGTAAACTGGAGCAAATGGATGAGAAATGGACTAGAACAGTGAGCAAAGGAAAAAAAAGATAAACTAGACTGGAAGGAAGAGTATGAAAAATAGGGGATGTAAATAGATGCTGCTAACAAAGAGATCCTTCTCATAACACTTATGTTAGTAGTACTACTGGATCTATCGGATGTGCATGTCACCATTTCTATGGCTCAATATATCAAGCCAAGCATTGCTTAGAGTGGGCAAGCATTCGTCATTGATCCCCATGATGAAATGGTCAGAAATCCAGCCAGAAATCCAGCCAGAAATCTCCAGCCTGGAACTGGGTACCATGGCATCTCTGAATTCTACAAGGAGACAGTCCTTGACACAGCAGTTTTTGCGGAACATGAGTTCATGTCAGCACGATTGTACACAAGGAGGGGCATAATTGAACGAAAACGTCTATCTCCATGGGCATTTATCTCCGAGAACGGGTCCGTGAAGGGGCGGACTGAACCGTATTTTCAAAAAAAATAGACGTCCATGTTTTATTCGACAATTTGTGAGCTGGGCGTTTTTGTTTTTCAGTGATAATGGAAAATGAAAGCGCCCAGCTCAAAAACGAATAAATCCAAGGCATTTGTTCGTGGGAGGGGCCAGGAATCGTAGTGCACTGGTCCCCCTCACATGCCAGGACACCAACCGGGCACCCTAGGGGGCACTTTTACAAAAACAAAAAAAAAAAGGTAAAAGAGCTCCCAGGTGCATAGCACCTTTCCCTTGTGTGTTGAGCCCCCCAAATCCCCCTCAAAACCCACTGCCCACACCATTACTATAGCCCTAAGGGGTGAAGGGGGGCACCTATATGTGGGTACAGTGGGTTTGGGGGGGACGACTAAGCATTAAGCAGCACAATTGTAACAGGTAGGGGGGGAGGGTGGGCCTGGGTCCACCTGCCTGAAGTCCACTGCCCCCTAACTGCTCCAGGGACCTGCATACTGCTGCCAGGGAGGTGGGTATGACATTTGAGGGTGAAAATAAAAAGTTGTGAAACATCATTTTTGTGGTGGGAGGGGGTTAGTGACCACTGGGGGAGTCACGGGAGGTCATTCCCGATTCCCTCTGGGGTAATCTGGTCATTTAGGGCACTTTTTGGGGCCTTATTCGTGAAAAAACAGGGTCCAGGAAAAGTGCCCTAAATTCTAGCTACAAATGCATACTTTTTACCATTATCGGCGAAAGGCGCCCATCTCTCCTTGGCCGATAACCACGCCCCAGTTCCACCTTTGCCACGCCTCCGACACACCCCCATCAACTTTGTACGCTTCCGCGATGGAGTGCAGTTGAAAACGTCCAAAATCGGCTTTCCATTATACCGATTTATTCGTTTTTGTGAGATAAACGTCTATCTCCCAATTTGGGTCGAAATCTAGGCGTTTTTCTCTTTCAATTTAAGGTGGAAAATCATTCACGCAGACGCCCCAATCTACATGCTAAACCTTGTGGACCTACCTCCAAGAAATGCCACAAGATCATCCCGCAAATTTCTCAACCTACACTTCCCCAGTTGTAAAGGACTAAACTACAAGCTGATGCATGCCACTACCTTCTCTTACATAAGCACGCAATTATGGAATGCATTGCCCACAGACCTGAGAACAATCGGCGAAACAACTATCTTTCGCAAATCTCTGAAGACATATCTCTTCAACAAGGCCTACAATGAGAACCTACAGCCGCACTATTCCACCCCACCAACCCAATCAGTTAAGAAAGTTCACCTTCTATAAGTACCCTAATCACTCCTTCCTTTTTCTTTCTTCCCTTACTTAATCTCTGCACAAAACTAAATGTATCTGTTATCCTGTAATGACAATGTTAACAAATTATGTAAGCCACATTGAGCCTGCAAATAGGTGGGAAAATGTGGGATACAAATGCAATAAATATAATAATACAAGAAGTCTCCTCCCATCTAATACAGGGAAATTGAGAATTGAGAAAATAAAAAAAGAAGAAGCTTCTAAGCTAAGTACTTGAAGTTTGAGAAAGAAGTTTTTTTTAATAATAGACAGATTAAAAATTAAAAAAAAGTTAAAAAAATAAAATTTGGATCAATGACGAATACATGCCCACTCTAAGCAATGCTTGGCTTGATATATTGAGCCATAGTAGTGATGACATGCGCATCCGATAGATCCAGTAGTACTTCTAGACGTGTTATTTTATGAGAAGAATTTGTAATTGGTCTGGAGCTGGGCGTTGTTATTGGAAGATATAGGAGCCCCCTCCATTGAGAGAAGTCACGGATACTGTTAAATTTGGCTAAGAAATAGATCGCTTATAGATGAAATAATAAGAGAAAAAGTGAGATGCAGAAGTGAGACTAAGAATAGGAAAAAGAAAAACAATGGAAAAGTTAAGCAGGAATGAGAAAATAGAGTCAGATTCAGAACAGGGAACACTAAAATCTGAAGAAACAAGCAGAAATAGGAAACATCACAGCAGAGAGTAAATTGAAAACTTGTTTTAGTATAATTTTGGTCAGGCTTGGCTGCTTTTTATTTCTGTGTTATTTAATTTGGCTCAGTTTCTGTTTGGCTCAGCTCTGATTTGGCTCATTCATCAGGTTTTCTGACCTGCTGACCTCTGCTGTTCATTGCATTCACTCCAATCAGAACAATTTATTCAAGTACACAAAACCTATCATTTGGGAATACTACCTAGTAAAGAGAAAAAGGTGCTGGACGCTGGGGACAATGTGTTTGTAAATCTCTTTTTAAATGACCCACTTGATTGTATTTCTGCAATCATCTATGGCAAATGAGTTGTAAACCGAGGTTACAAAATTATCATAATAACTGTTTCATCAATATGTTAACCAAATATTAAGGAAAACAGGGATTCTACAAGCTATCTGATGAAATATATTGATAACTAATTTTCAAATATTATTTTTATATAAAATGTTTTAACCTTTTCCGGAGATGGGAAGATGAGAAGGCGGTAGAACGAGAGGGCATGAAATGAGATTGAAGGGGGGCAGACTCAAGAAGAATGTCAGGAAGTATTTTTTCACGGGAGAGTGGTGGATGCTTGGAATGCCCTCCCGCGGGAGGTGGTGGAAATGAAAACGGTAACAGAATTCAAACATGCGTGGGATAAACATAAAGGAATCCTGTGCAGAAGGAATCCTCAGGAGCTTAGCCTAGAATGGGTGGCAGAGCTGGTGGTTGGGAGGCGGGGCTAGTGTGGGCAGACATATACGGTCTGTGCCAGAGCTGGTGGTTGGGAGGCGGGGTTGGTAGTTGGGAGGCGGGGATAGGGCTGGCCAGACTTATACGGTCTGTGCCAGAGTCGGTGGGGGTGGCAGGGATAGTGCTGGGCAGACTTATACGGTCTGTGCCAGAGCTGGTGGTTGGGAGGCGGGGTTGGTGGTTGGGAGGCGGGGATAGGGCTGGCCAGACTTATACGGTCTGTGCACTGAAGAGGACAGTACAAATAAAAAAAAGTAGCACATATGAATTTATCTTCTTGGGCAGACTGGATGGACCGTGCAGGTCTTTTTCTGCCGTCATCTACTATGTTACTATGTAATATTACCTAGATACAGCTTTATGCTCTCTTTTCAGACTTATTTTTCTCCTTGTGAAGTCATTGTACATTTATGACCGTCTAGAATAAGATCAGTGTTACTAGTTTGAAGATGTTGTTTAGTAAGGGAGGGAGGGAGATTCACAAACATAGTAACTGTTTCTTTCCAGTGTCTGTAGAGGTCTTAGGTAACACAGTTGGGAACAAACCATTGTAGTTTCAGAACCATGGATAGCTCCACTACTCCTGTTCCTAGTGCGGGTGGTTGTAATTATTATTATTATTTATTGCATTTGTATCCCACATTATCCCACCTCTTTGCAGGCTCAATGTGGCTTACAATATATGGGTAGTGGAAATGATAGGAGAATTGACATTTAGTGTTACAGAAGTGTTTTGAGTTGCGTGGTAATGGAAATCATGATAATATGATATAGGCATTCTTAACGTGGCTAGATATGTGTGGGGGTTTCACATGTTTTGGTCTTTGTGGTATATTTTGTCGAAGAGATGGGTCTTCAGCAGTTTGCGGAAGTTGGTCAGTTCATAGGTCGCTTTTAGGTTACGTGGCAGAGCGTTCCAGAATTGCGTGCTCATATAGGAAAAGGTTGATGCATGCATTTGTTTATATTTTAGGCCTTTGCAGTTGGGGAAATGAAGATTAAGGAATGTGCGAGATGATCTTTTAGCATTCCTGGGTGGTAGGTCTATCAGGTCAGACATGTAGGCTGGGGCCTCACCCGGGATGACTTTCCAGCTTATAATCGAAAGACAAAAACGCCTATATTGCGACCTAAATCGGGAGATAGACGTTTATCTCCAAAAAACGAATAACGCGGTATAATCGAAAGCCGAACTTGGACGTTTTCAACTGCACTCCATCGCGGAAGCGTAAAAAGTTGACAGGGGCATGTCGAAGGCATGGTGAAGGCGGAACTGGGGCGTGGTTATCGGCCGATCAGAGATGGGCGCCTTTCGCCGATAATGGAAAAAAAATATGCGTTTTTAGCGAGAATTTAGGGCACTTTTCCTGGACCCTGTTTGTCCATGAATAAGGCCCCAAAAAGTGCCCTAAATGACCAGATAACCACTGGAGGGAATCGGGGATGACCTCCCCTGACTCACCCAGTGGTCACAAACCCCCTCCCACCACAAAATATACCGTTTCACAACTGTTTATTTTCACCCTCAAATGTCATACCCACCTCCCTGGCAGCAGTATGCAGGTCACTGGAGCAGTTATTAGGGGGAGCAGTGGACTTCAGGCAGGTGGACCCAAGCCCATCCCCCCTACCTGTTACAATTGTGCTGCTTAATGCTTATTAGTCGTCCAACCCCCCAAACCCACTGTACCCACATGTAGGTGCCCCTTAGGGCTATAGTAATGGTGTAGACTTGTGGGCAGTGGGTTTTGAGGGGGATTTGGGGGGCTCACACAAAAGGGAAGGGTGCATGCACCTGGGAGCTCTTTTACCTTTTTTTTTTTTTTTTTGTAAAAGTGCCCCCTAGGGTGCCCGGTTGATGTCCTGGCATGTGAGGGGGGACAGTGCACTATGAATCCTGGCCCCTCCCACGAACAAATGCCTTGGATTATTCGTTTTTGAGCTGGGCGCTTTCATTTTCCATTATCGCTGAAAAACAAGAACGCCCAGCTCACAAATTGTCGAATAAAACATGGACGTCTATTTTTTCGAATATACGGTTTGGTCCGCCCCTTCACGGACCCATTCTCAGAGATAAACGCCCATGGAGATAGATATTTTCGTTCAATTATGCCCCTCCATATGTACTAGGGTACATACTTTGAACGTGATACGTTCTTTGAGTGGTAACCAGTGTAGTTTCTCTCGTAGGGGCTTTGCACTTTCGTATTTTGGTTTTCCAAATATGAGTCTGGCTGCTGTGTTCTGGGCTGTCTGGAGTTTTTTGAGTATTTTCTGTTTGCAGCCAGCCTAGAGTGAGTTACAGTAGTCTAGGTGACTGAGTACTAATGATTGAACCAAATTCCGGAACACAGTTCTTGGGAAGTATGGTTTTACTCTTTTTAATTTCCACATTGAGTGGAACATCTTTTTGGTTGTGATTTTCACGTGATTCTCAAGTGTTAGGTGCAATAATAAGCGTGCATGTAATTTACTCAAATGTCCAAAGGGAAGTATGAGCATATGCTTCCTTTTGAAAATGACCCTTCTGAAACTGTACAACATGCAGTTGCACCTGCTACTTAGTATGCGCACAATTTGAAAAATCCAAAAGGAAGTGTCAGTCCAAACCTTGCCTCATTTCCAGCCCAGGAATGCCTGGTATTATACTCTTTACCTGCTTACGCTGCAATCGATTTTATAACAAACCATTTCCACATACAACGTTCTCTTTTTGAGCACATATAGTTTTAAAGTGCCTCCATAATTGGGGCATATCTATTAAATAAGGAGTTACATGCATAAATGTTTAGAATTCTAGCATGTATGTGCGCAGGTGAACATGCCATCTATATGCTATTCTAAATCTACTGTAAGTTACATGGGTAGCTGCGATACTTAGGTGTTCACACTTACACCAGCTCCATGGCTGACCTAAGTGCTTGCACCTAAATATTTAGGGGTCCTTTTACTAAGGTGTGCTAATGGATTTACTGCATGCTAATGATTAGCTTGTGCTAAATGATAAGATGCCCATTATATTCTTATGGGCATCTTAAAACTTAGCACCTGCTAATTGCTAGTGCATGCTAAATCTGTTAGCACAGCTTAGTAAAAGGTCCCCTGTCATGAAATACATAGTCACCCTCCTGGGGTTACCCCATGGCCACTTAGAGGGTCTATCCCCAGCACAGCTGAGGTCCAACTGCAACTGCCGCTTGTGCTCTACACTAGCACCCTCCTCCCACTGACTGGGTCCCAACCACCTCTGGGCAAGTCTCCCGCTCTCAAATTATCCCCAGTGATTTGTAGGTTACTGGATCCACACTTCCAGTGGTCCCACAGTTCCCAGAAAGCACTCACAGACCCAACACACAAACCACCAGGATTCTTTATCAGTCCATACAGCAGAGTCAGCAAACTAAAAATTGTTTATTGTCTTGAAAATTGAACAGTGACACATAAAAAGTGCAATCAGCAAACAATAACAGGTAACTAAAATATGTATCAATTATAACACTAACTAAACATTTGTTTACTTTCTAAAAAGTATCTGATGAACTCAGGACATATAGCTCCTCCCCAGTTATCAAATATAACTGTTTTATGGGGCTGCAGCAAACAGCTTCCTCTCTCTCTTCTCCCAGGCTGAAACTGAAGCAAAAACCAGTACAATCCAAATGAAATGAGCTCCTGGGCCAATCACTACAGGTATTTCCTTTACCTATGTGCTAACTAAAAGAAGATGCCTTAAATAACCAGATGACCACTGGAGGGAATCAGGAGTGACCTCCTCTTATTCCCCCAGTGGTCACTAACCCCCTCCCACCCCAAAAAAATATGATGAAAAACATTACTTGCCAGTCTCTATGCCAACCTCAAATGTTATACTCAGGTCCAGTAGAATAGCATGTAGGTCCCTGGAGTAGTCTAGCAGTGGTGCTGCTACCTCCCCCTACCTGTTATACTTGTGGAGGAAACTGTGAGCTCTCCAAAACTCCCAGAAACCCACTGTACCCACATATAGATGCCCCCTTCACCTGTAAGAGCTATGGTAGTGGTGTACAGTTAGGGGTAGTGGGTTTTGGGGGGGCTCAGCAGATGTCAGGTTTCTCTTGGAACCTCTGGGTTAGTGATCCCTTGGACCACTGCCGAGGAGCGGCAGCGGCAGGAGAATCACCAAACACAAGACAAGGCAGAACAGACGTACCGGCAAACCCAGGACCGGAACTCCCAGACGGAGACTGCAGCCGAGGCAACTCAAGCTAGAACAAGCAGGACAGGAAATTAGCCCAAACTTCATCTGCACTTGACCGCCGTTCCTCAGGGGTTGAGCCCTGGGTGCAGGCGGCCGGCAGGACTTACCAGACAGGGCAGGAAGGCTGAACTGCAGGAAACAGCAGGAAGAAGAAACCAGAAAACAAGCCGGGTCTAGGCAGGCAGCAGACAGTAGAATAAACCAGGAGACAGGCCGGGTCTAGGCAGGCAGCAGACAGTAGAATAAACCAGGAGACAGGCCAGGTCTAGGCAGGCAGCAGACAGTAGAATAAACCAGGAGACAAGCAGGGTCAAAGTTGAAACCGGGAAAAACTCAGCAGCACTGCAACTAACTCTCACCAAAGGAAACTCCTCTGAGGACCTCTGTTGCAAGGCAAACTAGAAAACTTCCCAGATGATTAATAAAGGCAGCCTACAAGGGAGTTCACCAGGTACGGGTACTGCTTGGTTCCAAAAAACTCCCAAAACAATCTGGAAGGCTGGAAGATCCGGACCAGACCGGACCAGAATATCCTCTGGAACATGGGAAATGGCAAGCCATCGGTTCACAGCAGCCACCAGGTCTAACCACCGGGGGGCGAGGTGACTGAGATCATGGAACCTGGGCACAACCGTGACAGCAGACAAGGTAAGGGAGCAATGGTGAGATGTGTACCTGGGAGCTTTTTACGAAGTCCACTGCAGTGCCCCCTAGGGTGCCCTATTGCTGTCTTGGGATGTCAGCGGGACCAGTCTACTAAAAATGCTGGCTCCTTCTACATCCCAATGGCTTGATTTAGATTTTGGATGTTTTTTGCAAAACGTCCAAAGTCGGACTTAGACATCATATCGAAAATGCCCCTCTTGGGGTCATGGGCCCCTTTCTACCTACAAAAAATGATTAAATTAGATGGAAGCTAGGGGAGTGTGGGCAATCTACTGTTGTGGGCCCGGGCACCACTTTATAGTCTCAATGGTCTATCCACCCCTGGAACTAAATGACAACCACCATCCCAAACCCTACTGACCATCGGTTCCCAAGGCTGAAGTCTGAGTATCTGGACAAACGAGGGGAAGGAGACAAGGATGAGGAGCTACAGATGAGAGAATCCAAGGGAATGAAGAGTGACATGGATGAGAGAAAAATAGGAGTACTACTACTATTTAGCATTTCTATAGCGCTACAAGGCATACGCAGCGCTGCACAAACATAGAAGAAAGACAGTCCCTGCTCAAAGAGCTTACAATCTAATAGACAAAAAATAAATAAAGTAAGCAAATCAAATCAATTAATGTGGACGGGAAGGAAGAGAGGAGGGTAGGTGGAGGCGAGTGGGTTACAAGTGGTTACGAGTCAAAAGCAATGTTAAAAGAGTGGGCTTTCAGTCTAGATTTAAAGGTGGCCAAGGATGGGGCAAGACGTAGGGGCTCAGGAAGTTTATTTCCGGTGTAGGGTGCAGCGAGACAGAAGGCACGAAGTCTGGAGTTGGCAGTAGTGGAGAAGGGAACAGATAAGAAGGATTTATCCATGGAGCGGAGTGCACGGGAAGGGGTGTAGGGAAGGACGAGTGTGGAGAGATACTGGGGAGCAGCAGAGTGAATACATTTATAGGTTAGTAGAAGAAGTTTGAACAGGATGCGAAAACGGATAGGGAGCCAGTGAAGGGTCTTGAGGAGAGGGCGTAGTATGAGTAAAGCGACCCTGGCGGAAGATGAGACGGGCAGCAGAGTTTTGAACCGACTGGAGAGGGAGAGGTGACTAAGTGGCAGGCCAGCAAGAAGCAGATTGCAGTAGTCTAAACGAGAGGTGACAAGGGTGTGGATGAGGGTTTTGGTAGAGTGCTCGGAAAAGAAGGGGTGGATTTTACGGATGTTTGTAAAGAAAGAAACGACAGGTCTTGGCGGTCTGCTGGATATGAGCAGAGAAGGAGGAGAGAAGAGTCAAAGAGGACCCCCAAGGTTTCGAGCTGAGGAGACAGGGAGAATGAGAGAGCCATCAACAGAAATGAAAATGGGGGGAGCGGGGAGGTGGGTTTGGGGGGGGAAGGAATGAGAAGATCGGTTTTGGTCATATTTAATTTCAGGTGGCGTTGAGACATCCAGACAGCGATGTCAGACAAGCACGCTGAAACTTTGGTTTGGTGCAAGGTGAGATATCAGGGGTAGAAAGGTAGATTTGGGAGTCATCAGCATAGAGATGGTAGGAAAAGCCATGGGATGAGATTAATGAGCCAAGGAAGAAGGTGTAGATAGAAAGAGGAGGGACCAAAAACATAACCTGAGGTACGCGACAGGCAGAGGGATAGAAGTAGAAGAGGATCCACCAGAGTGAACACTAAAGGTGCGGAGGGAGAGGTAGGAAGAGAACCAGGAAAGGACAGAGCCCTGGAATCCAAGTGAGGACAGGGTATCAAGAAGTATGCTGTGATCGACAGTGTCAAAAGCAGCGGAAAGATCAAGAAGAATGAGGATGGAATATTGACCTCTGGATTTAGCCAGTAATAGGTCATTGGAGACTTTAGTAAGCGCAGTTTCGGTTGAGTGGAGAGGCGAAAACCAGATTGCAGTGGGTCAAGAATAGCATGTGAGGAGAGAAAATCAATGGCAGCGGCGTGTGAACAGCACGCTCAAGTAATTTGGAGAGAAAAGGAAGGAGGGGGATGGGTCGGTAATTAGAGGGACAAGTAGGGTTGAGTGAAGGCTTCTTAAGGAGAGGTGTGACCACAGCATGTTTAAAGGCAGCAGGGACAGTCGCAGTGGTAAAGTGAGAGGTTGAGAATGTGACAGATAAAAGGAATAAGAGTAGGAGAGATGGCATTAAGAAGGTGGGTGGGAATGGGATCAGAGGAACAGGTGGTACATTTTGAGGAAGAAAGGAGAAGTGTAGTTTCCTCAATAGAACTTCAGGAAAGGAGGAAAGGGAAATGAGGGGAAGGAGAGAGAAATTGTGGAAGGTGAGAGACAACTAAAGGTGGAAAGAGCGAAAGGGGGAGGGGATAGGAGTGAAGTGCAAGGGAGAGGTGAAGCTGAGGGTGGGCTATTCATTTCATCTACAGCACACGTTTTGAGGATTGCAGTTAGTCTGCTTCTTAAAGGCTACAAAACTACTTTGGAGCAAACTCCTTAACCACCTGCTCTTTCTTGAAAAATGGTAATTGGTGTTCTTTTTTTTCCCAAGGTGTGTGATTCTTCACTTTAAACCTGGAACTTTAATAGGCCTAACGGCTGCTGTGGGCCAGCTTACTTCCAAAGTGGTTGTTTGCAAATGAAATGTTGAGGCGACGGCAGACTCCTGGAAGTGCGTGCCAAAAACATCAATGAGACTCTGTAATGACTGGAAGAGAGAGGTGCGTTTAAACAGAATGTGCTGTCATGGCATGCTTTGACCTTCAGGTCACATATTTTGTCAGCACTTTTCCTGCTCTTTGCAGAATTTATCCAGAAGTACTGGATTTTTTTTTTACCAGCTGTGACCTGCTCTATTGTATCAGCATAAATATGATGCTTTCTAGCCTAGTCAACTCTCAAAAATTCATGTATGATTCTGTCTGGGGATAATTCTTACATTATAGCTCAACAAAGAGGGATGTTTACTGACAGTGCTAATCAGCGTGGGTGTTAGTGTGCAGTAGCTGTGCAGACTCAGTTTAATGGCTACCACATGCTAACACCAGCCAGTGCAGTAAAAATCCCACATTAGCTGCTTAGCCATGAGTTGGGGCAGGTTCTGAAAAGAGACAGAGTGGGCCGGCATTGACAGCTGCCACATGGGATATTCCTGAACAGTAACACTAACCCATTTTTACCATTCACATCCTTAGTAATTCCCTTATCCCTTATTTGTCCTGTTTGTCTGTTCTGCGCCGATTGCAAGGTCTTTAAAGCAGGGACTGTATATTAATGTTCTAGTGTACAGCGCTGCGTACGTCTAGTAACGCTATAGAAATGATAAGTAGTAGTAGTAGTCTTTGGGATTCCTGGACACTGGTCTGAATATTGGCCAGTGCCCGGTTAACTTCCTGGTCAGTGCAAGTACTTGAATGTTCAGTGCCAGGAACCACACGCCCCAGTACTGAATATCCAGGGTTTCCTCAGCCTGCAGCTGGAAGAGGTTATAAGCTGCTTATCTCCATGGGCTGAATATTACCCTTGAAGTTTTTTGCATGCATTTGTATCTCATTCATTTGAGTATTTATATACCGCTAACACCTAAATGGTTTATAGCTTCACTTTACAGGTACTGGGTCTGTCCCTGTTGGGCTCACAGTCTAGATAATGCATTGTACTACTGTTGTACCAGGGGCAACAGAGGGTTAAGTGACTTGCCCGGGGTCACACAGAGCTGCAGAGGGAATTGTACCTGGTTCCCCAGGATCTGAACCTACTACCAACCATCAGGCAACAGCAGAATCAAAATTCGCCCCTTCCTCTCCGAGCACACCACCCAAACTCTCATCCACTCTCTCATTACCTCTCGCCTTGACTACTGCAACCTGCTCCTCACCGGCCTCCCACTTAGCCATCTATCCCCCCTTCAGTCCATTCAGAACTCTGCCGCACGTCTTATCTTCCGCCTTAACCGATATACTCATATCACCCCTCTCCTCAAGTCACTTCACTGGCTTCCGATCAGATACCGAATACAGTTCAAGCTTCTCCTACTCACCTACAAATGCACTCGATCTGCAGCCCCTCCTTACCCTCTCTACCCTCATCTCCCCTTACGTCCCTACCCGTAACCTCCGCTCCTCAAGACAAATCCCTCCTTTCAGTACCCTTCTCCACCACCGCCAACTCTAGGCTTCACCCTTTCTGCCTCGCCTCACCCCATGCTTGGAACAAACTCCCTGAGCCCATACGCCGGGCCCCCTCCCTACCCATCTTCAAATCATTGCTCAAAGCCCACCTCTTCAATGTCGCCTTCGGCACCTAATCACTTCATCTCTTCTCAGGAAATCTCATCTACCCCAACTTGACATTTCGTCTTTTAGATTGTAAGCTCTTCTGAGCAGGGACTGTCCTTATTCGTTAATTTGTACAGCGCTGCGTAACCCTTGTAGCGCTCTAGAAATGTTAAGTAGCAGTAGTAGTCCTTCACTTGGGCCTGCCTAAGTCTTGTGTACCGTCATTGCAAATGGTGCAGAAACTCAGCTGCTTGACTGGTAACTGGCCTTTCAAGACTTGACTATGTGTGTCCTTTGTTGTGACAACTACGCTGGCTACCTGTGATGCAACGGATTAAATTCAAACTACTGTTATTGCTTCATCAAAGATTATATCATGACTTTCCCTGCTATTTGTGTACTGCTTTCCAGCGCTATGTACCATCTGGGGCAGTGTTTCTCAAGTCCGGTCCTGGAGTACCCCTTGCAGTCAGGTTTTCAGGATATCCACAGTGAATATGCATGAAAGACGTGGAGGGGTATAATCGAACGTCGCCGGCGATCTATTTTGGCAGCGACGCAACAGCTGGCCGGAACCGTATTATCGAAAAAGATGGCTGGCCATCTTTGTTTTCGATAATACGGTTTAGCCCGGCCAAATGCCAGAGTTCGCCGAGTTTGAGATCGCCAGTTTTGTTTTTCAGCGATAATGAGAAAAAATGCCGGCCATCTCAAACCCGGAGAAATCCAAGGCATTTGGTCGTGGGAGGAGCCAGCATTTGTAGTGCACTGGTCCCCATGACATGCCAGGACACCAACCGGGCACCCTAGGGGGCACGTTTAAAATTTTTTTAAAAATACACAAATAGCTCCCAGGTGCATAGCTCCCTTACCATGGGTGCTGAGCCCCCCAAATCCCCCCCAAACCCACTCCCCACAACTCTACACCATTACCATAGCCCTTATGGGTGAAGGGAGCACCTACATGTGGGTACAGTGGGTTTGGGGGGGGGGAGTTGGAGGGCTCAACACTTAGCACCACAAGTGAAACAGGTAGGGGGGATGGGCCTGGGTCTGCCTGTCTGGAGTGCACTGCACCCATTAAAAACTGCTCCAGGGACTTGCATACTGCTGTCAGGGAGCTGGGTATGACATTTGAGGCTGGCATACAAGCTGGTCAAAAAAGGTTTTTATTTATTTTTTTTTTAGTGAGCGAGGGGGTTGGTGACCACTTGGGGAGTAAGGGGAGGTCAGCCCCCATTCCCTCCGGTGGTCATCTGGTCAGTTGGGGCACCTTTTTGAAGCTTGGTTGTGAAAATAAAAGGACCAAGTAAACCTGGCGAAATACTGCTTAACGCCGCTTTTTTTTTCCATTATCTGCCAAAGCCGGCCATCTGGTAGCCATGCCCATACCTGCCCATGTCCCGCCTTCGCTATGCCGCTGATACGCCCCCTTGAACTTTCCCCGGCGCGGAAACGGGAAAGCGGCGATGGTGTTAAAAACGCCGCTTTCGATTATACGGATTTTGCCGCTTTTGCGAGCTCGCTGGCCATCTCCCGATTTATGTTGGAAGATCGCCGGCGATCACTTTCCAAAATAAGCCTGATAGTAACGTAGTACATGACGGCAGAAAAAGACCTGCACGGTCCATCCAGTCTGCCCAACAAGATAAACTCATATGTGCTACTTCTTGTGTATACCTTACCTTGATTTGTATCTGCCATTTTCAGGGCGCAGACCATAGAAGTTTTGCCCAGCACTAGCCCCGCCTTCCAACCACCAGCCCCGCCTCCCACCACCGGCTCTTATATGACATGTGCATATAATGGAAGCAACAGAGGGTTAAGTGACTTGCCCAGGGTCACACGGACCTGCAGAGGGAATTGAACCTGGTTCCCCAGGTCCACAACCCACTACACTAACCATTAATATATAGTCTGTGGTACCTTCAATTAACATGTTACAATAAAAACCAATTTACAAACTCAGGCTTTCCCTGAACAGAAGTGTTAAGCACAAAGACTATATACCAAAGAGACCCACAGAATAATGAAGAGACTGGGGGGGGGGGGGGGGGGGAAGGGGGGGAAAGAGGGGGGGGAATACTCATATGATGTATAATGTGATGTTCATGATTTATATATCTAAGATTTTTGTATATTAAAAATAAAGTTAAAAAAATGTTACAATAAAATAAAACATAATTTTGCCTTTTAATGTGCGTTCAGATGCCAGAATCATGCATTAGTCCCTTAGCTCACAATAATACCCTAATTGCTCTGAGTCCCATGCAGAGAATGAATCTAGCCTTACACTCACCAGAAACGGTTTCTTGGCCCATATTTTGGAATGACAAGCAAATGTATATAAAACACCATCTGAGAGCACGGATCAGAAATCATAGCTTTATGCTGCTAGACTCGTTCTTTTCTCTGTGGAAGGGGAAGCACTGTACCTGTCTTTCTTGTCAAAACCACAAATTTTATAGAATATCCTGCCATAATTTAATTTATATTATTGTACAGTTTGCTTAGATTTATTGCTGGCACTGCATTCTTGGGAGTAATTTCTAGAGGCCGTATTTTACTTGATGTGGTTGCTCTTTATAATTTGCCAAAACAGGATATTAATTTGATGTTTTAAATTTTGAGAGTGAGGAACAGGCAGTAAATTTGGATGGGGTATGAGCTTGTGTGTGTCTGTGGCTATGTCTGTGTATGGAAGTAGATACAGATTTAGATATATTTCATACCAGACTGCCTGCTCTCTTAAATCTCTGTAAATTTCTAGCCAGCAAGCTGTATTATTCAGTATTTTTCTGGGTCACCAGGGTATAACTCCCTTTCTAGCAGACCAAAGGGAAATGGGACTTGATATACCGCCTTTCTGAGGTTTTTGCAACTACATTCAAAGCGGTTTACATATATTCAGGTACTTATTTTGTACCAGGGGCAATGGAGGGTTAAGTGAGGGGCAATGGAGGGTTAAGTGACTTGCCCATAGTCACAAGGAGCTGCAGTGGGAATTGAACTCAATTCCCCAGGATCAAAGTACTACTATTACTACTACTATTTAGCATTTCTATAGCGCTACAAGCCGTACGCAGCGCTGCACAAACATAGAAGAATGACAGTCCCTGCTCAAAGAGCTTACAATCTAGTAGACAAAAAATAATAAAGTAAGCAAATCAAATCAATTAATGTGAACGGAAAGGAAGAGAGGAGGGTAGGTGGAGGCGAGTGGTTACAAGTGTTACGAGTCAAAAGCAATGTTAAAGAGGTGGGCTTTCAGTCTAGATTTAAAGGTGGCCAAGGATGGGGCAAGACGTAGGGGCTCAGGAAGTTTATTCCAGGCGTAGGGTGCAGCGAGACAGAAGGCACGAAGTCTGGAGTTGGCAGTAGTGGAGAAGGGAACAGATAAGAAGGATTATCCATGGAGCGGAGTGCACGGGAAGGGGTGTAGGGTGTAGTCCACTGCACTAACCACTAGCCTACTCCTCCACACACAGGGGTACTATAGGGGTCCTTTTACAAAGGCACGCTGAAAAATGGCTTGCGGTAGTGTAGGCGTGGGTTTTCAGCGTACGCAGATCCATTTTTCAGCGTGCCTGCAAAAAAAATGCCTCTCTTTTTTTTTTTGCCAAAAATGGGCGTGCAGCAAAATCAAAATTGCCACGCGTCCATTTTGGGTCTCAGACCTTACCGCCAGCCATAGACCTGGTGGTAACGACCTACGAGCATCAGATGCAACTTGGCATGCGTCCGTTACGCGTGCCAGAAAATAAAAAAATATTTTTCAGATGTGCGTAGCGGATGCACACCAAAATTGAAATTACTGCAAGGGCCACAAGGTAACCGGGTCGTAATTTCAATTTGGCGTGCATTCGGCACGCGTAGGCGCCTACGCGGCTTAGTAAAAGGGGCCTATTGAGTCTTAGGGAAAGCTTTCCACATCCACTAGGAAAATTGTCTTTCATTGCGCTTATGCTCCGGGGATTAGTAACTCAGGCACTCAAAGGATTTGTTGTTGCAAAACAATGATAAATTGTCTGACAAAAGAAATGAAATAATATATAGAGTGGGTAGAAAAATAATGAATAACTCTCTTATCCACACACTCTTCACCTGACACTTAGATTACTGCAACTTGCTTTTCACAGGTCTCCCAATAAACCATCTCCTTCTTCTTCAAACTCTTCAAAATTCTGCTGCACATATTATATTTTGCCAGTGACGTTATGCTCATATTTTTATTGTATTTATTTGTACATTTTCCCACCTATTTATAGGCTCAATGTGGCTTACATAGTACCGGAGAGGCCTTTGCAGGCTCCGGTGTGAACAAATACAGGGTGATGTTGTGGTAAGATCAAGTTCACGTAGCACAGCCACATTAGGGAATCGGAGAACGGAAGAGTTGTGTTATGTCCATTACGTGCTTTAGTTTGGTTGCGTTGAAGAGATGAGGCATTTAAGTTGGATGGGTAGGGTATGACTTTTTAAACAGGTTGGTTTTTAGTGATTTCCGGAAGTTTAGGTGGTCGTACGTCGTTTTCAAAGCTTTTGGTAATGCGTTCCACAGTTGTGTGCTTATGTAGGAAAAACTAGATGCGTAAGTTGTTTTGTATTTAAGTCCTTTGCAGCTTGGTTAGTGCAGATTTAGATAAGATCGTGTTGATTCGGATGTATTGCTAATTGGTAAGTCGATCAAGTCTGTCATGTAACTCGGGCTTCTCCTTAGATGATTTTGTGAACCAGGGTGCAGATTTTGAAGGCGATACGTTCTTTGATTGGGAGCCAGTGTAGTTTTTCGTGGTGGGGTTTTGCGCTTTCAAATCGCGTTTTACCAAATATAAGCCTAGCTGCCGTGTATTGAGCAGTCTGAAGTTTCTTTAAGGTTTGTTCTTTACATCCCACATAACTTCCATTGCAGTAATCTAAGTGGCTTAGTACCATTGATTGTATCAGGTTGCGAAATGTTTCCCTCGGGAAGAATTGCTTCACGCGTTTGAGGTTCCACATTGAGTGGAACATTTTCTTTGCTGTGGATGCCACTTGGCTCTCTAGTGTTAAGTTACGGTCCATTGTAACGCCGAGGATTTTCAAGCTGTCTGAGATAGGAAGGGTGTGATCTGGGGTGTTGATACTTGTGGGGATGTCCACACTGTGTTGGGATGAGAGGATGAGTCAATGAGTTTTTTCTTTATTTTAGTTTAAATGCATGTGCCCATGAATCCATGATGATCAGGCCGAGCTTGATTTCATTGGTGATTTCTGTCAGTTTGGTTTTGTAAGGAATGTATATTGTGACATTGTCTGTATATATGAAAGGGTTAAGGCCATGGTTGGATAAGGACTTGGCAAGTGGGGTCATCATTAAGTTGAATAGGATCGGTGATAGCGGTGATCCTTGCGTACTCCACAGTCTGCTTTCCACGGTGATGATATGTTTGAATTTGATTTTACTTGATATGTTCTTGTGGTTAGGAAGCCCTTGATCCAGTTAAGTATGCTTCCACCAATCTCAAACTTATCTAGTAATCTTATTAATATACTAGTAAAAAAGGCCCGTTTCTGTTTTAAAGGAAACGGGCGCTAGCAAGGTTTTCCTCGGAGTGTGTATGTTTGAGAGAGTGTGTGTGAGAGTGACTGTGTGAGAGAGAGTGAATGTGCGAGTGTGTGTGTGTGTGTGACAGAGAGAGAGTGAGATTGGGTGCGAGTGTGTGTGTGAGAATGAGAGTATGTGCCAGGGTCCCCCCTCCCTCCCAGTTCCAGGGTCGTTGTCCCCCTCCGGTCTGTCTCCCAGTTGCAGGGTCCCCCCCTCCCTCCCAGTTGCAGAGGGGTCCCCCCTCCCTCCCTTCCTTCCTCCCTCCCTTTTTCCCAGTTGCCGGCTCCCTCCTCCCTCCCTTTTTCCCAGTTGCAGGGTTCCCCCTCCCTTTTTCCCAGTTGCAGGGTCCCTCCTCCCTCCCTCCCACCCAGTTGCAGGGTCGGTCGCCCTCCCTCCCTCCCAGTTGCAGGGTCTGTCTGTCTCCCCCCTCCTTTTGTCCTCCACGTTTTAAGGCACTGTCTATCCAGTTGAAACAGCTTTAGACTTATTTCAGATGGAACAACAATTTAAAAACGACAATGTGAAGCAGCAGCTCCTAGGTTTGCTTGTTTTTGCGTGTATACCAATGACGGCTGCATAGGGGAGTGGAAACAGAGATTAACCAATGGGCTTCCTTGCATACCGTAGACTTGCTTTGCTCACTTCCACTCCTGTCTATTAAACGTCCTGCAGCATCTCATAGGTTTGCTTGCTTTGTTTTGAGTGAATGGGGATGACGGCTGCGCTAGAGTCGGACCCGCTGCTCTTTCCCTCCCCCCTCTTCCGAGTTGCCACTGGACCACGACCCCCGCCCTGACCCCTCACCCCCCTCCTCCACATTGGAAACTCGCCTCAGGCGCTCGCTCGCCGTCCTCCCTGTTCGTCCTCTCTGACAGTCTGAATCCGGACTTGGAGAGGGCGGACGGCGGCGGTTTTTTGAGGGCAGTTAGTGTGTGCGGGTGGTTCAGGAGGTTGGCAGCCAGTCTCGAGCGATTGTTAGGCAGGGGGAGGAGTAGGGAAACACACGGAGCCTGCTTGGGTCACTGTTTGGTGCTGGCTGGGTCACTGTTTGGTGCTGGGCGTCGGGCTGGTGACTTCACCCGAGGCGCAGCCAATCAGTGGCACTTCATTGGATTCGATGAGCTGTGTGGGATTCATGAAGCCAGTTTGATCTATCGCACCTAGCAGACCACCTCCGAGGGAGCCAGGGTTCCAGGCAGCCTCAGAACGTTGGAGGTGAGAATTATTATATAGGATTATGGCTTAACATGTCGAATGCACTAGACATGTCGAATTGGAGGAGAAGGATGTTTTTACCTGTTGCTATTTCCTGCTTGAATTTGGCTGGGAGACTGAGTAACACTGTTTCCATGCTGTGGAGTGCTGACTGACATATTAGCTCCCTCCTCAAGTCACTTCATTGGCTTCCTATCCATTTTTGCGTGCAGTTCATACTCCTCTTAGGGGTCCTTTTACTAAGCCATGTAGGCGCCTACGTGCGCCCAACTTGCACCAATTTGGAACTACCGCCCAGCTACCGTGTGGTCCAAGTGGTAATTTCATTTTATATGCACATCCATTAGGCGTGCCGGAAATTTTCCGGTGCGTGACTGGACACGTGCCAATTTTCGTTTTGCCGCCTGTCCATTTTCGGCCAAAAGAAAAGGCCTTTTTTGCAGGCGTGCCGAAAAATGGACCTGCTTTGCGTCCGATACATGGCGTCTACAACAGTGCAGGCCATTTTTCGGCACACCCTTAGTAAAAGGACCACTTAATGACTTATAAGCAGCGGCGTAGCCAGCCCTCTAATTTTTTTTTGGGGGGGGGGGGCCCACAAGTGGACTGAAGGAGTAACATATTCTCCCCCCCCCCCCTCCCTGGTATATTAAAAATAATACTTTTGCTGGCAGGGATACCAAAACCAGCACTGTAAACACTGTAAACACTGCAGTGGGTACTAAAATACCAGTGCACCTACTGGAAAACTAAACAAACCTACACCCCCCCCCCCCCCCCCCATTTATGAAGCTATTTTGAATGGGCTGTGTCGGCATTGCCCTGCGGCAGCTGCTAGCACATCTCTGTAAAAGGGAGCCTCAGTGCTAAAAGAATACCTGATCTCTTTGACACATGCGGAACCTCAGCAGGTCTAAGTAATCACAAACTAAAGATAGAAATATAGAGACAAAAATGAAATTGAACTCCCAAGAAGCCAGACACTGCACGCAATGCAACAGCTAGATAAAGAGATGCAGTGATGCATGTCCCTCTGTGCAAAATATAGAGAACAGGTGTAAATTTCAAAATCTGACATATTCTAATCACATTTCCAATTAAGAAACAGAAACAAAACAAAAAAGGAATATGTGTCCTTTCTTGAAGGGGGTCTTGGCCTCTAAAAGCTAGTCAAAAATGTTTTTTTAAGTTAGTCCAATAAAAAGGTTTCACTATTTTCCATATTTTATTTTATTTTTTGACTTATTAACCTCTAGAGTAGATTAACACAGCTACCTCACTACTTTGTCCTAAAGTTTAAAAATAAAAAAAAAATGTCTACCTTTGGTGTCTGGCCATTTAATTTTTTCTAATCGTGTTGGTCCCAGTTCTTGATTTCTGCTTTCCGGTCTTCTCTTAACTCTCTTAACAGGGATTCCTGTCCCTTTGTCACTTTTCAGTATCCTTCAGTCGTCTTCATCTTCTCCACTACATCCATTTGCAACATCGATCTTTTTCTTTCAGTTTTCTTCCATTTATTTTTCTTCCTCTCGTTACAGATTTTATTTATTCATACTATCCCGTTTTAAATTTCCCTTTTTTAATACATCTATCTACAGTTTTCCATTTCTTTTCCTCACTCCGGCTCTCCCATTCCCCTTCCTCTTGTTTCCCAGTCTTTCACTATCCTCTCTCCCTTCTTTTCAGCATCTCCTCTCTTATATCTACCATCCAGCATCTCTTCTCTTCCCTCCATGTCCACCTTCAGCATCTTGTCCCCTTCCATCCTGCATCTGCTCTCTTTCTACCCCTTTTCTTCCAGAAATTATCCTCTCTCTTCCCTCTCCTATCCAGCATCCCACTCTCCCTTCCAATTCAGATTGTCTCTCTCACTTCCATTCAGCATCTCCTCTATCTATTGTGATAACCACAGGATCTGTCCTAGCCTGAAGAAGCCACCGGAGGGTGCTCTCGTAGTGAAAACCCTGTAAAATGCCAGGAACTGGTCACTAGAGGGAGCTCCAAGGGGCACACCAGTGAAATACTGGGAAGAAGTCACTAGAGGGAGCTTCAGTAAAGGCTAGGCATATAGGAATTGGGGAGGACCGATAGAAGGAGATTCCCCTTTAAGAGAAAAGGCACCCGGGAGAAGATTCCAGACCCAGGGGGTGGGGCCCAGAAGGGATGTGGAAGGATGATAGCAGCCCTATATAGAGAGCACTTTCAGGGGGAGAAAGGAAAGGGGGCCTGAAGGAAAAAGATCTCTAAAAAACAAAGAAGGTACATACCTTGAAATTACAATGATGAAACAAATAACTATTGTAAATTAAAGAATTGGAAGATATGAATTAAGAGCTGGTAGGTGGAGGACAGGACTGTATTTAGAAAATAAAAGTCCTGTCCAAGGGGTGGTGACTGTTCTAAATTGAGACCCAGATCCTTCATAAAGTGGGCTCAGTTGAAAACTGTTTGATGAACTGTTTGTTGAAAGAATTCCCTGCTTGCATGATTAAGGAATATTAAAGGAAGTATAATTTGCCTAAGAAGTCACTAATTTGCATACTTTTAGTGAATCCTAATAGTAAAGGGTTGTCTTCCCCAGAAAAGGCGCCATGAGGGCATGCCACAAGCATACCAAGACTGCAACCTGTTTCTACAGGAAACGTCAAAAGGAGGGGGGTCAAGAACAGGACGGCTGATAACTGAGGAATAGTCACCCTGAGTGCAAGGAGGACCCCTATACCTAAGACTGAAGGTATGAGCATCTACAGTTACAATTGATGCCTGGGATCTTTCTTAGAAGAAAAGCTTTTGTGGTGCTTCTGTAAACATCCCGAGTGATTTTAGAAGCTTTGATTGTAGGGCAGAAGACCCAGATTGACTGAGATCTCTGCAGAAGTGTGTTTCAGGAACACTCCCACTGCCTTGCAGGAAGAGGCATTGCCAAGTGTACCTTCAGTTGGAGAGAGTTTACACAAGGTACTCATCACACAGGCTACAATTAAATTTATGGTGCATTGGGGAATTCCCACCAAGTCCTTAGCTGTGTGAGGTGGTTGGATCCCAAGCATAATCTCCATTGTGGGAGGAGATTGGAGGGGGAGGGCCTTTAGCTGCAAGAGACTCATCACACTATCTTCACCTAATCTATCCAATATCTGCCTTCTCTTTCAATTCAGTATTTCTCCTCTCTATCCAACATCTGCCTTCTCCACCCCTTTTTCATGCAGCATGTCCCCTCCCTACTCTCCATTCCATCTACAAACTTTCTCCTCTCTCTAATACTACTACTTATCATTTCTATAGCGCTACTAGACGTACACAGCGCTGTGCACTTGAACATGAAGAGACAGTCCCTGTTCCACAGAGCTTACAATCTAATTAGGACAGACAAACAAGACAAATAAGAGATAAGGACAAAGAGTAACCAGATTCCGGAATCCCAAAGAGTAGAAACATTCTGTGCAGAATCCCAAAGAGTAGCAAGATTCCGGAATCCCAAAGACTACTACTACTACTACTTAGCATTTCTATAGCACTACTAGACATATGCAGCGCTGTACACTTGACATGAAGAGACAGTCCCTGCTCGACAGAGCTTACAATCTAATTAGGACAGACAGACAGAACAAACATATGGCACCTCCCTTTATAACATGATGTCAGATGCCCTTAACTCAAGGATTGCAAACAAAAAAATCCATCTTTGTTCTTGTTGTAATAAAATCCTTTGTCTCCTCCTCTGCGGGATGGCTTTATCCATTGAAAGGCCAGACATTGCAGTGAATCAAAAGTTTTTATTGATTGCAATGTACAGCTAGCAGTGAGGTAGTTTTCCCAGTTCTCTTATCTTATGCCCTAAAAGAAGGATATTCAGCCCTTCTTGTTGATTGTCCCACATAGACTTTCTTACATGGGCAAACTATGCAATAAAAAACATGATCCATCTTACATGTGGTGTTGGTTGTTAATTGATAAACACAATTGGTGCTAGGGTCCAAAAAAGAGGAGGATTCAATGACCTATTACTGGCTAAATCCAGAGGTCAATACTCCATCCTCATTCTCCTTGATCTTTCCGCTGCTTTTGACACTGTCGATCACAGCATACTTCTCGATACCCTGTCCTCACTTGGATTCCAGGGCTCTGTCCTTTCCTGGTTCGCTTCCTACCTCTCCCTCCGCACCTTTAGTGTTCACTCTGGTGGATCCTCTTCTACTTCTATCCCTCTGCCTGTCGGCGTACCTCAGGGTTCTGTTCTTGGTCCCCTCCTCTTTTCTATCTACACTTCTTCCCTTGGTTCATTAATCTCATCCCATGGCTTTTCCTACCATCTCTATGCTGATGACTCCCAAATCTACCTTTCTACCCCTGATATCTCACCTTGCATCCAAACCAAAGTTTCAGCGTGCTTGTCTGACATTGCTGTCTGGATGTCTCAACGCCACCTGAAATTAAATATGACAAAAACCGAGCGTCTCATTTTCTCCCCCAAACCTACCTCCCCGCTCCCCCCGTTTTCTATTTCTGTTGATGGCTCTCTCATTCTCCCTGTCTCCTCAGCTCGAAACCTTGGGGTCATCTTTGACTCTTCTCTCTCCTTCTCTGCTCATATCCAGCAGATTGCCAAGACCTGTCGTTTCTTTCTTTACAACATCCGTAAAATCCGCCCCTTTCTTTCCGAGCACTCTACCAAAACCCTCATCCACACCCTTGTCACCTCTCGTTTAGACTACTGCAATCTGTTTCTTGCTGGCCTCCCACTTAGTCACCTCTCCTCGCTCCAGTCGGTTCAAAACTCTGCTGCCCGTCTCATCTTCCGCCAGGGTCGCTTTACTCATACTACCCCTCTCCTCAAGACCCTTCACTGGCTCCCTATCCGTTTTCGCATCCTGTTCAAACTTCTTCTACTAACCTATAAATGTACTCACTCTGCTGCTCCCCAGTATCTCTCCACACTCATCCTTCCCTACATCCCTTCCCGTGCACTCCGCTCCATGGATAAATCCTTCTTATCTGTTCCCTTCTCCACTACTGCCAACTCCAGACTTCGCGCCTTCTGTCTCGCTGCACCCTACGCCTGGAATAAACTTCCTGAGCCCCTACGTCTTGCCCCATTCTTGGCCACCTTTAAATCTAGACTGAAAGCCCACCTCTTTAACATTGCTTTTGACTTGTAACCACTTCCCTCCACCTACCCTCCTCTCTTCCTTCCCGTTCACATTAATTGATTTGATTTGCTTACTTTATTCATTTTTTGTCTATTAGATTGTAAGCTCTTTTGAGCAGGGACTGTCTTTCTTCTATGTTTGTGCAGCGCTGCGTACGCCTTGTAGCGCTATAGAAATGCTAAATAGTAGTAGTAGTAGGAGGAGGAGGAGGAGGAGGAGGAGGATTCAAATATAATCTTACACATAGAACACTCTCCAGATTTTTTTAATGTCCTTGAATACAATGAATATCATCTGCTGTAATGTTCCTACTTGGTAGCTCTGAGGGGCATAACATTTCCTTCAAATTCCTACCCCTACTAAATGCAAATCTGATAGTAGATGCTGAAAAAGCAGGAATTGTTGTCAATATATTCCAATGTTTTCTAATCATTTTCATAACTTTTGAAGAGTGTTATCATCAACTTCAGTCTTATCTTGGGGACATGTAAGAAGTTCCTCTCTCTCTCTCCGCTCTTTCTATCCAGCATCTCCCCTTTTGTCAACCCCTTCCTGCCAGTGTCTCTCCCTTTTCAGCCAGCATGTATCCTTTCTTCCCTCTTATATCCAGCATCTCCCCTCCTTTCCCCTACCCATGCTGCATCTCCCCCTCTCCAGCCAGTGTTTCCCTGTTTCTGCCCCCTTCCAGCCAACATTTGCATTTTATTTTTATTTATTATTTTTTTTTTTGTTACATTTGTACCCCGCGCTTTCCCACTCATGGCGGGCTCAATGTGGCTTACATGGGGCAATGGAGGGTTAAGTGACTTGCCCAGAGTCACAAGGAGCTGCCTGTGCTTGAAGTGGGAATCGAACTCAGTTCCTCAGTTCCCCAGGACCAAAGTTCACCACCCTAACCACTAGGCCACTCCTCCACTCCAGTATGTTCCCTCTTTCAACACTTTCCATCCAGCGTTTTCTCCTTCTTTCTTCCAAGTGAGAAGGGGATGGACTGGTAGAGCCATTAGCGGAACAGCCTAGAAAGCAGTTCTGCACCCTTGTGCTGTTTTTATTTCTATTTTTTTGCTGGAAGCAGCTAGGCTGGTAGGGAGGGCTGGGAGGGGGTAAGTAAGCTGCTAGACTAGAGATTCCATCCCAAAGAGTGAGATGTACCACCCCAGTGAGTTGGATTGAAGGCTAATGAGTGAGATTTTTCTCATAGCGCATTCAAAGTATAATTTTGGCATGATAATGAAGGGACTGAGACCTGAGGAAGGTCTGCTAGGTACTTAGGTGCATATCAAGGCATTACTGTCAACATGATGTGATATGTTTACGCATTTTAAACTCAATTATTTCAAGTACTGACTAACACTAAACCACGTACTATTATTTAAAGGTCCCTCAAGAGGCAGTGCCTCTTAATTTTAAACTTGATCACATTCAAGTCTGCTACAAGGCAACCACTTCAACACATATCAGATCCTGCAAAATGTTCTAGATACCCTGTTCAAAGCTATGACAAACGAAAATTATATTAAAGTTTTGATGTCACCTCAGTAAGGCCCAACACGCCAGTGGCTTAGCTGCATGGGGCCACGGGGGCCTGGCCCTCCCCCCTGAAATTTCCTGAGGGCCCCTGGTTTTGCTGGTGGCAGTCTTCAACCTCTGCCAGTTGAAGTGTTGTCCAGCGCCGGTTTCCGGCGCCGCCACATTGTCTGCCCTGCTCTTCGCTCTTCCCCTCACTTCCGGCACGCTCCTTTTTAGTGAAACTGAATTACACTAAAAGGAGTGTGCAGGACGTGAGGTGAAAGTATTTGCTGCGGCAGACTGGTAGGGGGGAGGCGGTGGGGGGGAAGCAGACCAAAATGTGCCCCTCCACCTCGAGCTCTGGCCCCTCCCATCGCAAGGTCTGGCTACGCCCCTGCAAAACGCTGTGCACCGACTTGTGCAAAACTACACTCGGAGCCTTACCATACCATAGCAGCGCTAACTCCCAGGAATCGGAGCAACAACCTTATGCGTGAAAAGGTAGCAGAGTAAATATTACACCAGGCTCTAAAACATCAATACACCAGCTAATTAGAAAACAAAATAAATGGGCCTGCAACAGAAACTACTCTACCTACTTGCAAAATACCAGCACCTTGGTCACACGTACAAAACTCAGGGCAAGATGCATCAACCAAACGTAAAAGAATCTAAAACGTAAAAGTCCTTACCGAATTTGAAAAAACAAAGAATGCCCCTGTCTGACGTAAGTAACCTATGTAGGTTACCTTCGTCAGACGGGGGCGGGCCCAGGAGGAAAGGAGGGATGCCCGAAGACTCCGCGAAGAGGCATCAGCTGTTCTTGCCCGTGCAGCGCCTTCACACAGAGGTGAGAGGCGCTGCGTGGGCCCGGTAAGAGGGAGGGGGCCCGGTGGAGGGGGGGAGCGGTGGCGGCGATGACCTCAGGGGGGGCTGCAGGGGCGGGGCTGGGGGGAGATAGAGAAAGGAAGGAAGGGGGGCCGGGGCTGCTAAAATTTTGATTTTTCATGCGGGGGAAGCGGGGAGCAGTGGGGATCACTGGGGGGGGGGGGCAAGGCCGTCCATACAGGACACTCCTGATGAGCGTCTTTGCCCCCTTCTGATCCTTTTTTTTCCCTTTTTTTTTAATGCAGGGGGAGCGGGGAGCAGCGGCGACCTCGGGCGTCAATAAAGGACGCTCCAGACGCGCGTTTTTGCCCCCTTCGCGATTTTTTTTTTGTTTTTACATTTAACTTTTTAGCCGGGCAGCCCCAACGAGAGGCACAACCTCTCATTAAATTTTCCGGCGATTTCCACCGTTAAGGCAATCGGAAAAGGTTAGTGCATCTCATTACAATAGGGTTTCTGCACAATTTGCTCATCTGCATTCCGTTTTCGTTAGCTGCTACTGCTGTCAGGAAATGGCCTTTAGTGGCATGCCACGGTTTAAAACTTGTTCGTTTAAAGGGTCGTTAAAGGCTCGTTTTGTTTAGTGCATCTGGGCCTCAGTCTCTTAACAATATGAAACAACTACTACTACTACTACTACTACTTAACATTTCTAGAGCGCTACTAGGGTTACGCAGCGCTGTACAAATTAACAATTAAGGACGGTCCCTGCTCGGAAGAGCTTACAATCTAAAGGACGAAATGTCAAGTTGGGGTAGATAAGTTTTCCTGAGAAGAGGTGAAGTGGTTAGGTGCCGAAGGCGATATTGAAGAGGTGGGCTTTGAGCATTGATTTGAAGATGGGTAGGGAGGGGGCACGGCGTATGGGCTCAGGGAGTTTGTTCCAGGCGTGGGGTGAGGCGAGACAGAAGGGGCGGAGCCTGGAGTTGGAGGTGGTGGAGAAGGGTACTGAAAGGAGGGATTTGTCTTGAGAGCGGAGGTTACGGGTAGGGACGTAAGGGGAGATGAGGGTAGAGAGGTACGGAGGGGCCGCAGATCGAGTGCATTTGTAGGTGAGTAAGAGAAGCTTGAACTGTATGCGGTATCCGATTGGGAGCCAGTGAAGTGACTTGAGGAGAGGGGTGACATGAGTATATCGGTTAAGGCGGAAGATAAGACGTGCGGCAGAGTTCTGGATGGACTGAAGGGGAGATAGATGGCTACGTGGGAGGCCGGTCAGGAGTAGGTTGCAGTAGTCAAGGCGAGAGGTAATGAGAGAGTGGATGAGAGTTCGGGTGGTGTGCTCGGAGAGGAAGGGGCGAATTTTGCTAATGTTGTAGAGGAAGAAGCGACAGGTCTTGGCTATCTGCTGGATGTGCGCAGAAAAGGAGAGGGAGGAGTCGAAGATGACACCGAGGTTGCGGGCAGATGAGACGGGGACGATGACGGTGTTATCAACTGAGATAGAGAGTGAAGGGAGAGGGGAAGTGGGTTTGGGTGGGAAAACAATAAGTTCAGTCTTAGACATATTCAGTTTCAGGTGGCGGTTGGACATCCAGGCAGCAATGTCGGATAAGCAGGCCGAGACTTTGGCCTGGGTATCCGCAGTGATTTGTGGTGTGGAGAGATAAAGCTGGGTGTCGTCGGCATAAAGATGATAGTGGAAACCATGAGAAGAAATCAGGGAGCCTAGGGAAGAGGTGTAGATTGAGAAAAGAAGGGGCCCAAGGACAGATCCCTGAGGAACTCCAACAGAGAGCGGGATAGGGGAGGAGGACGCACCATGAGAGTGTACTCTGAAGGTACGATGGCAGAGATAAGAGGAGAACCAGGAGAGGACAGAGCCCTGGAACCCAAGGGAGGACAGTGTGTCAAGAAGTAGGTTGTGATTGACAGTGTCAAAGGCGGCGGAGAGGTCGAGGAGGATGAGGATGGAGTAGTGACCTTGGATTTGGCGAGGAATAGGTCATTGCAGACTTTAGATAGTGCTGTTTCTGTTGAGTGTAGGGGGCGAAAGCCGGATTGAAGCGGATCAAGGATGGCATGAGAGGAGAGAAAATCAATACAGCGGCTGTGAACGGCGCGTTCAAGTATCTTGGAGAGGAAGGGTAGGAAGGAAATGGGGCGGTAGTTGAAGGGACAGGTAGGGTCAAGTGATGGTTTTTTGAGGAGTGGAGTGACCACAGCATGCTTGAAGGTGTCCGGGACCGATGCAGTGGAGAGAGAGAGGTTAAGGATATGACAGATGGTGGGGGTGATGGTAGGAGTGATGGTGTTGAGTAGGTTGGTGGGGATGGGGTCAGAGGAACAAGTGGTGGCTTTCGAGGAGGAGAGGAGATGGGTGATTTCCTCTTCGGTGATAGCAGGAAAGTAGGAGAAGGAGGCCTGGGTAGGTTGGATGACAGAGTGAGATATAGGCTGAAGAGGAGGAGAGGGAGTAGTGGAGAATTCGAGGTTGATCTTCTGGACCTTGTCACGGAAGTAGTGGGCTAGAGATTGAGGAGAGAGTGAAGGGGGGGTGGGAGCAGAGGGCACTTTGAGGAGGGAGTTGAGGGTGGCGAATAGACGACGAGGGTTAGAGCTGAGGGAATTGGTCAATTGGATATAGTAGTCCTGCTAGCGAGGAATAGGGAGGATTGGAAGGAGGATATGCATGAATTTGAAGTGAATGAAGTCAGTAAGGGTTGCGAGATTTCCTCAGAGGCGTTCAAGCCGAACGGGGCAGGAGCGGAGGTATCGGGTGCAAGGGGTCAGCCAGGGCTGGGGATTGGTACGTCTTGTGGGCCGGGAGCTGTGGACGGTGCAAGGGTTGTCAAGAGCAGAGGACAGAGTGCATTGTAAGTGGAGACGCTTTGTCAACGGATGTGGAAGACAAGTGGAAGGGAGGAGATCAGAGATAGTAGAGGATAAGGTGGGGGGTCGACAGCCTGGAGATTTCTGACGTAGTAGTTAGTGTTGGGCGAGATTGAGGGGGAGGGTGCTAAAGTGTGAATGTGATAAGGTGGTGGTCGGAGAGGGGAAGAGGTGAAACGCAGAAAGTGGAGGGTGAGCAAGTAGAAGAGAGGACGAGATCAAGACAGTGGCCAGATTTGTGAGTAGGGGTGGTGGGGCTCAGTTGGAGGTTGAAGGAGGAGGTAAGAGCGAGGAACTGAGAAACATACGAATCGGAAGGGTTGTCAGTGTGGATGTTGAAGTCACCGAGAATGAGGGATGGGATGAGGGCCTCAAGAAAGACGGAGAGCCAGGCATCGAAGAGACAAAAGATCACTAATAGAGAGATGAAGGCAAAAAACTGAATTGGAAACTCCAAGAAGACAGACTCTTCATGTACAGCAACTCTAGAGAAATAGAAACTGAAATGCACCTCCCAAGCTGACATATTCCAATTTAATACATTTTGAAGAAAATACTTTTATTACCTTTTGTAGTCTGAGCATTTTGTTTTATCATTCACTTTAGCCTCCTGTTTTTTTTCTGCTCTTTCTCCTGTCCATTTGACATTTCATCCCTCTTGTCCACTATCCATCTTCCCTCTACTTCCCCATCCATCCTGTTCAGCATCTCCCCTCTCTGTCTCTGTCCTCCTCCTAAATTCAGCATCTCCCATCTATGTTCCTATTTTGCCCTGTCCTGCATCTGCCCCTCTGTGTCCCTTTCCCTCCCCCTGTGGTCAGCATTGCCCCTCTCTGTCTCTATGCTCCCTCCATGCCAAGCATCTCTTCTCTGTCTCCCATATCCCACCCCTCTCTTCCCTTCCTCTCACCCCCTCCCCCTGTGCTGGGGTCAGTATCTCTCTCAGCGGCCCCCTTTCTCCCCCCTCTGATCTGGTGTGTGTGTGTCTCTCTCTCTCCCCCATCCCATCCAGCATCTCTCTCCCCTTCTCTTCCTCTCCACCTGACTCTATCTCGCCTCTCCTTTCTCCAACCCCCCCCCCCCCCCCCATTGGTCCAGAATCCCTCCATCTCCTTTATCCCGGGTCCAAAACCTCTTCCTATCTGTCCCTTCCTCCTCCCCCACCTTGAGTCCAGCAGCGCCTCTTCCTGTCCATTCCTACCTCCTCCTCTCCCCACTCCTGGGTCTAGCAGCACCACTTCCTGTTCTTCCATTCCTCTTCCACTCCTTCCCTATCCAGCAGTACCTCTCCCTGTCCATCCCTTCCTCCTCTTTTGCAGGTTCAGCAGCAACTTATTCCTGTCTATTCTTTTCTCCTCCCCACTACAGCTCTACCTCACCCTGTTTGTCCCTTCCTCCTTCTCCTTTTTACCACAGCTTAGTAAAAGGACCCTAATTTCCCTGAAGCCACAGAGGCCTACTAGACCATTGTGTTCTGAAATCAAATTGATAGACAACTATTACACCTTCAAGAAACAGTTGATGAGGGTCCTCTTTAGTCGGCCTGTGGAAACTGAAATACTTTTATAAGTGATTACAGAAGGATGTAGGACTGCCTGTAATGATTGTTTGCACTGTCCTTGTTTTAATATTTTATGTATATATATATCTCTGTATCCCGCTAATAACTGTGGATAGCTGAAGGTTATAAATATGTAGATAAATAAATAAGTCCTCATCTCCTGCTGAGATTTCGTCCCCACAATTCCTTATTGTATAGAAATGCCCTGAATGGGTTCCCTTAATCATTGGACTGGGTTGGTGGCTTTTCTGAAGCTTCTATTGAAGGCTGTCTCCATAAAACTCCAATCAAACAGGGGTAGAGGCTGACCAAAGGATAATGAGCAGTAACATTCCTTAATGACACCTCGATTGTCTCGCATAACTCTGCACAATGTAATCCATAACCAATTTGTAACAAACTGTATTTCCATCACTCATCTCATATTGTAAGCCACACTGAACCCGCAAAAAGGTGGAAAAATGTGGGATACAAATGCAATAAATAAATAAATAAAATAAATAATTGAAACTGAGTAGAATTTAGGCACACAACTTGCTATGCGTATTCTGTAATGATGTGCGCCAGACTTCTAATGTGCAGAGGCAAAAAAGGTCATGGTTTTATGCGGGGAAATGGGCATTTCAATATTCCCTTATCTCTTGTTTGTCCTGTTTGTCTGTCCTAATTAGATTGTAAGCTCTGTCGAGCAGGGACTGTCTCTTCATGGTCAAGTGTACAGCGCTGTGTAGGTCTAGTAGCGCTTTAGAAATGATAAGTAGTAGTAGTAGTAAATCCAATGCTGGAGATGGTGCTAAAAAACTCTTTATTAGTTTCTTGAACAAAAGGTCCCGACACGGTCTATGTTTCAGCATCGCAAAACGCCTGCCTCAGGGATCACAATGGTGTTCAAGGATAACACTGTACAAACAAAGCTACCCGCAGACATCCGCTCAATGTTTGAAACATTGAGCGGACTACTTTGGGACATGCTGGTTGTCCAGTTTTTTTCTCTCTCGATCGGATGCCTTCAGGCAGTTTTGTTTGTACAGTGTTATCCTTGAACACCATTGTGACCCCCCTGAAGCAGGCGTTTTGCGATACTGAAACACAGACCGTGTCAGGACCTTTTGTTCAAGCAACTAATAAAGAGTGTTTTTAGCACCATCTTCAGCATTGGATTTGTCCTTTGGTCAGCCTCTACTCCTGTTTGATTGGATTATCTGATGTAGAGGTCTTTCCTGTTTGCTGTTCCTGATCCATGAAACTCCACGCAGATGTTTCAATAACACCAACCAGGAGAACACTAAATTGTTCTGTTATCTAGAGAGAAAGGAAAGCACCTTCTCACTCCAGTACAATGAGAGGGTCAACAATGGGATGTCTCTGCATAATTCCGTTCAAGCCTCTTCCCTTTTGGAGCACAAATCACTCTGTCTCCTGCACCTTTTGCTGAAATGTCCACTTTAATCCTAATGAGCCTTACAACAGCAACACCAGACTCAGGCCCATATAAAACAGTAGATCTTCAGACAGTGAGTGTGCAGATTCTGGAAACCATTAGTGGCTGGTCCTATGACATTTCAACATAATGCCCTTGAAAAGCATTGCATACACACTGAAAGCAAAGCCTTCCTAAACTGAAGAGATATCACAGTAAGATACTATATGAGGGCAGACAGAGACCACGGGTGGCCCAGCAAATCTGCCTAGTAAATTGCTTAGGGTTGAACCTGCTGCTCCATGCATGTAGGTGACCCTCATAAGTACATAAGCACCGCCACGCTGGGAAAAGACCAAAGGTCCATCAAGCCCAGCACTCTGTCTCCGACAGCGGCCAATCCAGGCCCCAAGAACCTGGCAAAAATCCAAAATTTAATGATGATCAATGGACTTTTCTTTCAAGAATCTGTCCAGACCCCCTTTAAACTCGGCAAGGCCAGCTGCCATCACTACCTTCTCCGGCAATTAATTCCAGAGACTAACTATGTGCTGAGTAAAGAAAAACTTTCTCAGATTTGTTTTAAACCTACCACATCCTAATTTCATCTTGTGTCCCCTGGTTCTATTATTGTTAGAAAGTGTAAACAAAGGCTTCACATCTGTCCGCTCTACCCCACTCATTATTTTGTACACCTCTATCATATCACCCCTCAGCCACCTTTTCTCCAGGCTAAAGAGTCCTAGTTGGCTTAACTTCTCCTCAATATGGTAGTCGTCCCATCCCTTTTATCATTTTTGTCGCCCTTCTCTGCACCTTCTCTAATTAGCTCTGTGCTAACTACCCTTCCCACAACCCCTATGCCTTTATTTCCAGTTGTATATCTCATGGTAAAGGCTACCCCCATCTCAAGTACAGCTAAGTTTTCTTTGAGAAACTCAACAATTTTATTGAACAGGAATAAGAGATGACAGCAGAGGGCGAGTACAGGAACAATCACAGCAACTTCAAACATTCTGTGACACAATGACATTCATCTCCCTTATTTGTATGCTTATATTTATTTATTCAGTCTCTATTCTGTTCTTCAGTCAGTCAAAGCAGTTTGGAATCGGCCTACGAATAAAGGGACCCTTTTACTAAGCTCTGCTAAGAAGCGGCCAGAATGGAGCTTTGCTGAATGCTGAGGCCACTTTTAGGGGCCCCTTAAGGCGCGCCGAAAAATGGCCTGCCCTGGTGTAAGCATGTGTATTGGACGCGCGCAGGTCCGTTTTTCAGCGTGCCTACAAACAAGGCCTTTTTGGGGGGACCGAAAATGGATAAGCGGCAAAATAAAATTGGCATGTGTCCATTTTGGGCCTGAGCCCTTACCACCTGGTTAGCGCCACGCGGTAGAAAATATCAGACGCATGTAAAGTTAGAATTACTGCCCGGGGCATGTGGAGCCACGTTTCAGGTTAAAAAATTTTTTTTGGCTTTTTTCTTTTTGTACCGGCCGCTGCTGCTGCTCCATGTGCCAGAGAGGGGGGGTAGGGGCTTTGGTGATGCGCCGGGGGGGAGGGGCTTGGGTGATGCAGCGAGGGGGGGTAGGGGCTTGGGTGTTGCACTGAGGGGGGGCACTGAGAGCTGATTGGTAGGCAGGGGGAGGAGTACAGAAACACGCTCTGCATGTTTCCCTACTCCTCCCCTGCCTGGCTTGCGGTTTTGCAGGGCAGGGGCTTGGGTGTTGCGCCGAGGGGGGGGGGCACTGACAGCTGTTTCCCAGGCAGGGGGAGGAGCGTGTTTCCCTACTCCTCCCCTTGCCTTGGAATCAGCTGTCAGTGACATCACTGACGTCAGTGCATTCTAAACTGCCTAGCAGACCACCTCCGAGGGAGCCACAGTACCAGGCACATTAGAATGTTGGAGGTGAGAATTATTATATAGGATTCTCACCTCCAACGTTCTGACTTGCCTGGGACCGTGGCTCATTCCGAGTTGGTCTGCTAGGCTCCGTAGATCAGGCTGACATCACCATTGCCATTATGATGTCAACTTCAGAACCCGGGGGGGAAAAAAACATACCTCACAGCTGAACCATGTCGAGTGGAGGGTTGCTGGAAACCATGTCCAGTGGAGGGTTGCTGGACATGGGTGGCTGGAGGGGGGGCAGGGGAGAGAGGAGGGTCACTGGACATGGGTGGCTGGAGGGGGGGCAGGGGAGAGAGGAGGTTTGCTGGACATGGGTGGCTGCAGGGGGAGAGGAGGTTCGCTGGACATGGGTGGCTGCAGTGGGTGCAGGGGGAGAGGAGGGTCGCTGGGCATGGGTGGCTGCAGGGGGAGAGGAGGGTCGCTGGACATGGGTGGCTGCAGGGGAGCCGAAGAAAACCTTGCTACCGCCCGTTTCATTTGTGACAGAAACGGGCCTTTTTTACTAGTTGATGGTAAATGGCAGCCATCCATAGATGTCCGTGGGCTGGATGTGGTAAAGCCCCCCACAAACGTTCTCTTCCAAAGTTCCCATGCATTTTTCTGTGACAGACAGCTGTTACTCGGTAGTTTCTGCTATATGTCGAAATGCACATTTTATAGAAGATGGAGAGATATGTCCTGGAGCGCAACTAGTATAACTCCTCTTCCTACCCAGGAAAGAAAAAAAAAAGCAATTGAAAAAAACAAAGAAGGAAACGAGAAGTTTAATTCTTTGGCACTGCTAAATGTTGCACTATTATGATTTATGACATAATAGCGAAAAAAAACACTGCACCCTCATTAACACCATTTTTTTTAGGAGACAGAGAAGACATTTATTCCAATGGGGTGGCAGTAATCTTGATGGATGCCAAGGTACAGCTGCTGCATAATGGAGACCTGGTAATAACAGAGTGCCCGCTGCTGAGGGCAGGGGAGATAATGTATTATTTTTTTTGCAGTTCCCTAATTTGTCCTGAATAAAGATTGATCGCGTAATTTACAATTGTGACCCTGCTCGTTGCAAAAGATGAGGCAGGCTAATATCAGTCAGCCGATGATATTTACACACATCTGCTACGGCAAGCGAGCACACCAATGTCGACCTATATTGATTTCTCTAAATTCAATTTACAATCTGATTTGACAGAATTAATTCCTTGCACTAATAACACCTTCATATTCTGTCGTCTCTCCTACATAACTCAAATACACATACCGTCAAACTTGCAGCGAGCCTGATACATTGTAATTTACTTATGGCTTTAAAATAACATTTCATCTAATCCCGTACATCATGGCACCTCACAGGACTGCAGAAGTGGATTTTACAGCTTTTCCACAAGGGTAAATCTGAAATAGAGCAGCTACCTGAAAAGGCGTACATGTGCATTTAAATCTGCATCAACGAGGCTGACTTTGAAACACGGTCCAGCTTATTTTCGAAAGAGATCGCCGGCCATCTTCCGACACAAATCGGGAGATGGCCGGCGATCTCCTGAATCCGGCCAAATCAGCATAATCGAGAGCTGATTTTGGCTGGCTCCAACTGCTTTTAGTCGCGGGGCCGGCGAATGTTCAAGGGGGCATGTCGGCACGGTAGCGAAGGTGGGACGGGGACGTGCGTTGAGATGGCTGGCTTCGCCCGATAATCGAAAAAAGAAAGCTGGCCTTGACGAGAATTTGGTCCGCTTTATTTGGTCCCTTTTTTTCAGGTCCAAGTCACAAAAAAGTGATCACCTCCCCTGACTCCCCCAGTGGTCACCAACCCCCTCCCACCAAAAAAAAACATTTTTAAAAAATTTGTTGCCAGCCTCTATGTCAGCCTGAAATGTCATACCCAGCTCCCTGACAGCAGTTTGCAGGTCCCTGGAGCACTTTTAGTGGGTGCAATGCACTTCAGGCAGGTGGACCCAGGCCCATCCCCCCTACCTGTTACACTTGTGGTGGTATATGTTGAGCCCTCCAACCCCCCCCCCCCAAAACCACTGTACCTAAATGTAGGTGCCCCCATTCACCCCTTAGGGCTATGTTAGTGGTGTAGAGTTGTGGGGAGGGGGCTTGGGGGGGAATTTGGGGGGCTCAGCACACAAAAAATGGGAGGTACGCACCTGGGAGCAATTTTTGAAGTCCACTGCAGTGCCCCCTAGGGTGCCCGGTTGGTGTCCTGGCATGTCAGGGGGGCCAGTGCACTACAAATGCTGGCTCCTCCCACGACCAAAAGGCTTGCATTTCGCCGGGTTTGAGATGGCCGGGCCCGGTTTCCATTATGGCCAAAAACCGAACCCGGCCATCTCTAAACGCGGCCATCTCAACATTCGACCTAAATGTTGAGATTTAGCTGGCGCAAACCATATTATCGAAGGAAAAGATGGCCGGCCATCTTTTTCGAAAATACGGTTGGCTCCGCCCATTTAGGGAGCCGGCCACGGAGATGGCCGGCGCCGTTTGATTATGCCCCTCGGTATTATCTTCTATTATGTTTCAAAACTGAGGGGGGCCCTTTTACTAAGCCGCATAAACCTACGCGTGCCCAACACGTGCCAATTCCGAGTTATCACTCGGCTACCGCGTGGCCCTTGCGGTAATTTAATTTTTAGCGTGCGTCCATTACGCACAACCCGAGTTGTTTTTATTTTCTGGAGCACGTCAGCTATGCGCGCCAAGTGGCATTTGCGACGCGTGTAGGTCATTACCACCCAGTTACCACGTGAGACTTTACTGCTAGGTCAATGGCTGGTGGTAAGGTCTCAGACCCAAAATGGGACGCGCGGCAATTTTCATTTTGCTGCGCATCCATTTTCGGCAAAAAATTTTAAAAAGGCATTTTTTTTACAGGTGCGCTGAAAAATGATTCTACGCGTGCCCAAGACACGTGTCTACACTACTGCATGCCATTTTTCAGCACACCTTAGTAAAAGGACCCCTGGAGTGGAGGAGTAGCTTTGTGGTCAGTGCAGTGGACCTTGATCCTGGGGAACTGAGCTTGATTCCCACTGTAGCTCCTTGTGACTCTGGGCAAGTCACTTAACCCTCCATTGCCCCTGGTACAAAAATAAGTACCTGAATATATGTAAACCGCTTTGAATGTAGTTGCAAAAACCTCAGAAAGGCGGTATATCAAGTTCCAGTTCCCTTTCCCTATTTGAGATTCTACATGGAATGTTGCTACTATTGGAGATTCTAGATGGAATGTTGCTATTATTGAGATTCTGTTGCTACTATTTGAGATTCTACATGGAATGTTAATGTTGCTATTCCACTAGCAACATTCCATGTAGAAGCCTGCCCTTGCAGAGCAGCAACGCGGCTGCGCAGGCTTCTGTTTCTGTCAGTCTGACGTCCTGCATTGCTGATCTGCAAGGGCAGGCTTCTACATGGAATGTTGCTAGTGGAGGAGTAGCCTAGTGGTTAGTGCAGCAGACTCTGATTCTGGGGAACTGAGTTCAATTCCCACTGCAACTCCTTGTGACTCTGGGTAAGTCACTTAACCCTCCATTGCCCCTGGTACAAAATAAGTACCTGAATATATGTAAACCGCTTTGAATGTAGTTGCAAAAACCTCAAAAAGGCTGTATATCAAGTCCTACTTCCCTTTATGACTTTAGAGAGCATTATTCATACTCTCTATGCTGGGACACTGACTGTGTATGCTTTCTACCCACAGGCTTTGCATCAAGTCTCAATCAAAAGTCTGTGTGTACTTTAGCTTTGAAATTTGCTGTGCATGCAAAGTAAACAGTTTTGATTTATTCTGGGACCTTGAGGTAGGACAGAGAAGGGGTGAAAAACTGGGAAGAAGGGACCCTGAATGCTTTTCAGGTGTGTTAGAGACTTCTACATAGTAACATAGTAGATGACGGCAGAAAAAGACCTGCATGGTCCATCCAGTCTGCCCAACAAGATAAACTCATATGTGTATACCTTACCTTGATTTGTACCTGCCTTTTTCAGGGCGCAGACCGTACAAGTCTGCCCTCCACTATCCTCGCCTCCCAACCACCAACCTCTCTTCCCCCACCTGCTCCGCCACCCAATTTCAGCTAAGCTTCTGAGGATCCATTCCTACTGCACAGGATTCCTTTATGCATATCCCACTTCTAGCCTATCTTGTTACACCGTTGGCCCTCTTTGCTGTTTTAGAGCCGTCCAGCCTATTGTTTTAGTGGACCTGCACAATGTTTTAGAGCCTTCCAAAACATTGAGTTCCTGTGTTAATCCGCATTGGGGGGTTCTAGAACCTTCCAGCTTATCTAGGTATTTAGGTGATTCAGGGCCTTCCAACGTATTGGGTCCAATATTCAAAGGGATTTAAGTGGACAGGAAAGGCTCCTGCCTGCTTAAATCCCGTGAGCTGCCTAACCATTAATATTCAGTGGCAGTAAACTGGGCAGTTCCATTGATTGTCACCTCTGAATGCCAAAAAAAAAAAGTGGGCAGGTTCAGGGGCAGTACAGGAGGTGGCGTTAGGGAGGATCCTGGGGTTATGTGGGTGATGGCAATATTCAGTGCCAGCACCCACATAGCTAAATGACCTAATTTAGAACAGCTTAAAAGTAGGGCTGCACGATAATCATGATCAATGTTGTGATTAACACGTTAATCATTAATTGTGAATTAAAAAATTAATATTGATTTAATTATTAACCTCTCCTCCCTCTCTCCCTACCCCTGCCCACCCTCATGCCCAGTCCAGCATCTCTTCCTCCTCTCCCGGTCTACCGGTGTCTCTCTCCTCCCCATCCTTCCCGGTTTACTTCGTTACTTGTCTTGCAGTAAGTCTTCGCCCTGCAGCAGCAGCCTATTAAAATGCTGCCTCAGTCTACCTTGGGCCTTTCCTTCTGCCCCCTTCTGATGCAACTTCCTGTTTTCAGAAGAGGGTGCAAAGAGCAACTCATAAAGAAACTTCAGACCGCTCAAAACACAGCAGCCAGGTTTATATTTGGAAAATTGCGATTCAACAGCACCAAACCCCTTTGAGAAAAACTGCATTGGCTCCCAATCAAAGAACGTATTGCTTTCAAAATCTGCACCCTAGTCCACAAAATTATCTATGGCAAAGCCCCGGGATATATAACTGACCTCATAGACCTACCAACCAGAAACACAATCGGATCATCTCGAACATACTTAAATCTTCACTACCCTAGCTGCAAAGGACTCAAGTGAAAATCAATGTATGCATCCAGCTTCTCCTATATAAGCACGCAACTGTGGAATGCACTACCAAAAGCAGTGAAAACAACGTACGACCACCTTAACTTCCGGAAATCACTAAAGACCAACCTGTTCGAAAAGGCATACCCTACCGACCCAACTTAAGTGCCTGAACTCTGCAACACAACGAAAACAAAGCTTGTAATGAACACTATATAACTCTTCTTCTCTACGATTCCCTAATGTGTCTTGACACATGAATCTCATTCGACCATGACATGACTTTGTATTTGTTCCATCACCGGAAGTGGCTAACACCTCACGGTACTACGTAAGCCACATTGAGCCTGCAAATAGGTGGGAAAATGTGGGGTAAACATGTAACAAATAAATAAATTATAGAATAGGCTTCAAACAGATGCCTCCTAGGCTCCTAAATATAGGTATCTTTTTATGGAATTGCCCTCTTGATGTCTTGTCATTATGTTGCCTCTCTTATAGATGTCTGCCAACAAGTATTGACAAGTTTCGTTGAAAATGGATGAAAAACCCCACTGTTGTATTACAAAATTCTTGAAACAAGGTGATGAATAATCCGGTATCTGAAGACAACCCCAACGGACTTCAGAATCAAACTGGAACCAAGCTGACATTTTTTGGGCGTACCCATCCCTAGAAGGAGAACCTTATCAACTTGAGCTACATTCATATCCCTTTCTGTTTTTCTCTGCTCTTCCGCATTCTAACAAACTAAGCTGAAAGTCACAAAGTAGTTACAGGAATGTCTTTTTCTGTCACGTGATTTTTCTCGTACTAGACAGCGTCCTTCCATTGTCCCTTTATTCTGCTACAGTCTAAGGCGCCACCGCTTTCTGTCACGTTTAAGTACTTTCCTGGGAGTTGGAATGAAATGCACTGTACTGTGCTTCAAGGTACATTTAATCCTCTGTATATTCTCTTGTTAATCTTCCCCTATTTCATTTTGCTTCAGCGACACCAGGAGTGCAGCTCTCTGTACCAGGCTTCGGCTCTATACTTCTCGCCCCACGTTAACTAAAAAAAAAAAAGAATTCAGGAATTCGACCTTTGAAGAGCTTCCTTTTATTTCTAAAACTATTTTTTACTTTGTTTCTGCTAAGCCAACATTTCCAGACAGCGTGGAAAGAAATTTACATAGAAAGGCAGAAAAAAAAAACCCGTAAGGTTAATTACAAATTTTGATGAAGGTATTAGTCCAGCAAAGCCTTGGCCTCCCAGGGTTAGAAAATTTCATACGCACATTACTGATAATGCGGTGAAGCATCAGAGATAAGAAATGTCAAAATGAGTGCATGTATCAGATTTCCTATATTTCTTACCACTGTGATCCATACAATATTATTAAACAATAGGTCAGTGCTTATGTTATAGAAATCATCAGACGTGAAAAGAAAGCAATCGTCCTTTCATGAGCTGGTGTATTCATATATATCCCTATTCATTAGTATTGCATTTTCAACTACTTTCCCTGCCTCCTTTACTTGCATAGGGTCCCTTAAATCTATTCTATGACTGGCGCCTTTCTGGGTAGTGGCCAGGGGGCCCGATATCCAGCCAGTGGTGATCAGCGTTTTGTTGATACACAGCCGCTTTAATCCCGTGCAATATTCAGCACTTCAGCGACTATTAAGAATTGTATAAAGGGCTGCATTTGATATGGTACTATTTATGTGGATACCATGGCCCCTGAAATGCCCCTAGAATAACTGGTTTCAGCTTGGGCACTAACCAGATGTTTTCAGTGGTTACTGCCAAGCAATATGCCCGATTAGCTCCAGACATGTGGCTCATATTAGCCCTTTCCTCACGTCACTTCATTGGCTCCCAATCCTTTTCCGCATACAGTTCAAACTCCTCTTACTGACTTGCAAGTGCCTTCACTCTGCAGCTCCTCAGTGCCTCGCCAATATTATCTGTCCCTACACTCCTCCCCAGGAACTCTGTTCATTGGGTAAATCTTTCCTTCTCCTTCACTGTCAACTCCAGACTCCGTTCCTTTTATCTTGCTGCACCATACTCCTGGGTCGTCGTCAAATCTAGGCTAAAAGCCCACCTTTTTTAAGGTTGCTTTTAACTCCTAACCCTTATTCACTTCTTCAGTACCCATGTCTGATTTATCATTCCCACCTTAAGAAATCCTCTTATCCCTTATTTGCCCTGTTTGTCTGTCCTAATTAGATTGTAAGCTCTGTCAAGCAGGGACTGTTTCTCAGATGTTCAAGTGTACAGCACTGTGTATGTCTAGTAGCGCTATAGAAATGATAAGCAGTAGTAGTAGTCTTTGGGATTCCGGAATCTTGCTACTCTTTGGTATTCCGGAATCTTGCTACTCTTTGGGATTCTGGAATCTTCCTATTATTTGTCCTTATGCCTTATTTGTCCTGTTTGTCTGTCTTGATTAGATTGTTCGCTCTGTTGAGCAAGGACTGTCTCTTTATGTCCAGTGTACAGCACTGCATACGTCTAGTAGCACTATAGAAATGATAAGCAGTAGTAGTAGTCTTTGGGATTTCGGAATCTTGCTACTCTTTGTCCTTATTCCTTATTTGTCCTGTTTGTCCTGATTAGATTGTAAGCTCTGTCGAGCAGGGACTGCCTCTTATATGTTTAGTGTACAGCACTGCTTACATCTAGTAGCGCTATAGAAATGATATGTAGTAGTAGTAGTACATATGATTTAAACAACCCATTTAAAACATTTTAAATATTGGCCCCAAAGAAAACAGTAGCATTAATAAAGCAGGGGTTCCTCCAGCTGCTTAGCACTGAGACTATTTTGATGTCCTCATGGAATGGTTTGTACAGATACTTTGATTCAGGGGGTTATGTATGTGGTGCTGAATTTACTTGATCAGTGTTCAATATGGCTCATTATGAGCTCGCTTGATTACTTGGGTAGAGGGGGTATCACACAGCTGGCCTCAAAATGGTTCACCACAAAAACAAGGGTGGGAACGACCACAAAAAGCAAATGAAACAGGACGATGAACCAGAGTCTCTATTCAAAATGGTGATTAACAAGTGGAAGCAGAAGTCCTGGACCCAAAACAAGCTGTACTTTGGCGATTAGGCCTTCCTCAGGGGTCCTCTGTAATCCAATAATAACATAGATACAGTCTGGTGTGAAAAAGCAACTGGCTCTGGAAAAAAAAAAAACCTTAGCTAACAGCTGCTACTTCCCACAGGACTCTGGTTATTTCTAAGGCAAAGTCTGCTCCCAAATATATACTCGCATCAGGGTTTTGCTTTCAATTCTCTTCTTTACTGTTCCAAATAAACAGCAGCTAAAATGTGTGTTTCTCCACTTAGGAATACTTGTATTAACAGTTCCAGCCTTCTCGACAGTTTTCTATATTTTCTCTAAACCTGTAGAGGTGCTACCCAGGGTTCTCCAAATACCGCTTCCTCATTCCTTCAATAATTCAACGCAGCTCCGTTTACTCTGTGCCCGGGCTGATGCAGCGAGGCTCACGCCAACACATACATGGGCTAGCAGCATCGAAGGTCACCTGATCTACTGGTGCATGCATGTGGCGACTCACCACATTTGGGATCTTGTCAGGTATTTGTGACCTGGATTGGCCACTGTTGGAAACAAGGATGCTGGGCTTGATGAACCTTTGGTCTTTCCCAGTATGGCAACACTTATTTACTTAGGATTCTGAATGGAATCTTGCTACTCTTTAGGGTTCTAAATGGAATGTTGCGATACACTTTGAAATTCTGCATGGAATCTTGTTATTCTTTAGAATTCTAGAATCTTGGTACTCTTTGGGGTTCTACATGGAATGTTGCTATTGTTTGGGTTTCTGCCAGGGAATTGTGACCTGGATTGGCCACTGTTGGAAACAGGATGCTGGGCTTGATGGACCTTTGGTCTGTCCCATTACGGCAATACTTATGTACTTATGTAGGTAGCAATAGGTAGAAAGGGGCCATTATTTTTCGCACCATGGAGAGGTTCATTCTATAACAGGGTGCCTAAGATAAGAGGGCAAACAGGTGTCTATTTCAGTCATTACATTATACTAGACTTATATCCCGCTAATACCATGAACAGTTCCAAGCGGGTAACATGTTAAACAAGAGTTGAACCACATGTTCAGATATTACATATCACTCAGTTAATAAGTACAGTAACAACGAAAACATCAACTAACAATGAAAGAACATTAACTAAAAATCAGTTTCTATACATTAAAATATTTCTGATTTTTTTTTTTTAAAAGGTCTTAAGTGACTCCCTGAAAAATAAGTAATTTCCTATCAATCTAAGTTCTGATGGTAAGGAGTTCCAAAACGATAAGAAACAGAAGTAGACAAAAATCCCTTAAATCTGACATTACATACCATTTGGAAATACAACAGACATTGTCCTCTTAAACGATCAGATTTATAACCCATGGAAATATTAACCATTTTTACAAGAGAGTAAAGGGCCTCACCATGCAATATCCTAAAAACAAGAATTCCAAGTTTAAACTGCACCCTCAGCTCCACCGGCAGCCAGTGCGTATCAAAGAAAGATGGTGGAACGGAATCAAGTCAATTCAGAGAATAAATCAGCCTGGCCGCTCTGTTCTGTATTATCTGCAGACTATGTAATGAAGCTTTGGTGCAAACTGAACCCCCCCCCCCCCCCCACACACACACACACACACACTATTACAATAATTAAAGAAAATGTTCCATTCAATGTGGAAACTCAAAAGAGTAAAACCTTTCTTCCCATGGGAAATATTCCGCAGCCTGCTACAATCAATGGTGCTAAGCCATCTAGACTACTGCAATGCAATCTATGCCGGATGCAAAGAACAAATCATTAAGAAACTCCAAACTGCCCAAAACACAGCAGCCAGACTCATATTTGGAAAAAAGGAAATACGAAAGCGCCAAACCTCTAAGAGAAAAACTACACTGGCTCCCACTTAAAGAACATATTGCGTTCAAAATTTGCACCCTGGTTCATAAAATTATTCACGGCGAGGCCCCGGTCTACATAACAGACCTCATAGATCTACCAACCAGTAAGCCATTTTGAACTGAAATTTGTTTTTGGATAACAGTGGGATACAAGAATGTAAAAATAAATAAAGTAAAACAATACGCAGTGAAAAAAGCAACTATCAAAAAGACTGTCACTGATTTATTATTTGCAACCTTTTAAGCGAGTGGCTCAAGGCGAGCAGGCTGATATTGTGGAGTCTGCTGTGCGGTTTGACACCTTGGACTTTATTCGGGAGTTGGAGGGCGAAGAGGAGCGGCGGGAGCGAGCTACTCTTATAGTGACATTTGTTTCACAGTTAGATAGAGATAGGATTCTGAAGTTATTTTTTAAATTTCGGAAAGAAAAAGTTTTGAATGTACAAGTACGGATGTATCCTGATGTGACCAAGGTAACGCAGAGGAGGCGCCAAGCTTTTCTTAAGCTGCGCCCCGCTGTGTTTCAGTTGGGGGGCCTTTTTTGGCTAAATTATCCCTGTAAATGTGTGGTGAAGTTGAATGCTGTAAAGTATGTGTTTTTTGAACCTTTGCAGCTGAACGCGTTCCTGGACTCCCGGGGGGGCGGGGGTGCTCCTTCTCTGTCACCTGGAGCAGAGATGGCACCTACACCTCAGTTATAATTGTCTTCCACATCTCCCTTCAGAGTCTCTTTTGTGTTGGAATGTATTATAGTTTAAATTTTTTTCCAAGAATAGTGGCTTGGTCATTAGCTTCTGTTGTGGACTAATATGGGAGGCGGGAGTGTATGTTGGAGGTAGTGGTTTCCTGTGTAAAGATGTATTTACAGTTCTCCTAAGTTGTACAAGAGGTGTTCTTGGTACTGTATATATGAAATGTAGAAATAAAGAAATAAAAAAAAAAAAAAAAGACTGACACTTACTAATAAATTCCACATAAACACGAAAATTGAAAATTAAACCACTGGCCACTGCCAGTGAATTGGACCTGAACGGCTTCCGATACTTATCCAGGTGCCAGCAAAATTCAGCCAAGTACCCAGGTACGTGTCCATATAAAATTAGGACAGCTTTTTCCTGTCCTAATTTTGTCCAGGTACTTACCTGGTTAGCAGACTCAATGAGTGGAGGAGTGGCCTAGTGGTTAGAACACTGGTCTTGCAATCCAGAGCTGGCCGGTTCAAATCCCACTGCTGCTCCTTGTGATCTTGGGCAAGTCACTTAACCCTCCATTGCCTCAGGTACACAGTTAGATTGTGAGCTCTCCTGGGACAGAGAAACATCCAGTGTACCTGAATGTAACTCACCTTGAGCTGCTACTGAAAAAGGTGTGAGCAAAATCTAAATAAATATGCAAGAATCTAGATGGAATGTTGCTACTATAGGAGATTCTACATGGAATGTTAATGTTGCTATTCTACTAGCAACATTCCATGTAGACGCCTGCCCTTGCAGATCAGCAACGTGGCCGTGCAGGTTTCTGTGAGTCTGACGTCCTGCACATACGTGCAGGACGTCAGACTCACAGAAACAGAAGCCTGCGCGGCCACATTGCTGATCTGCAAGGGCAGGCTTCAACATGGAATGTTGCTAGTGGAGGAGTAGCCTAGTGGTTAGTGCAGTGGAACATGGAATGTTGCTACTATTTGAGATTCTACACGGAATGTTGCTAGTGGAGGAGTGGCCTAGTGGTTAGAGCACTGGTCTTACAATCCAGAGGTGGCCGGTTCAAATCCCACTGCTGCTCCTTGTGATCTTGGGCAAGTCACTTAACCCTCTATTGCCTCAGGTACAAACTTAGATTATGAGCCCTCCTGGGCCAGAGAAACATCCAGAGTACCTGAAGGTAACTCACCTTGAGCTACCACAGGAAAAGGTGTGAGCAAAATCTAAATAAATAAATATTGTAGCTAACCCCCGGATTCTATATACTGTGACTTAAAGTTGTGCATGCAAATCTAGCCATATCCTGGATTTGTGTGTGCAACTTAATTAGCTAACAAGCCAATCAGCACCAATAATTGCCAATTAACATGAAATTATTGATACTAATTGGCATTAATCAGAATTTACGTGCAACTGTCTAAGCATATTCTGTAAACTGATGCATGTAAATTCTAAGGAGCGGAGCTGAAAAGGGGGTGTGGCCATGGGTGTGGATGGGTGGTTTGTGGGAATTTCTAAAATCTATATGGGGTCCTTTTACTAAGGTGCGCTGGAAAATGGCTTGTGGTAGTGTAGGCGTAGGTTTTGTGCGTGAGCTGATCCATTATTTAATTCACCTGTAAAAAAAAGGCCTTTTAAAAATATTTTGCTGAAAATGGACGTGTGGCAAAATCAAAATTGCTGCACGTCCATTGTGGGTCTGCAACCTTACCACCAGCCATTGACCTAGTGGTAAGGTCTCACGCGGTAACCGGGCAGTAATGACCTATACGCATGGAATGCTACTACTACTACTACTTATCATTTCTAAAGCGCTACTAGACGTACGCAGCGCTGTACACTTGAACGTGAAGAGACAGTCCCTGCTTGACAGAGCTTACAATCTAATTAGGACAGACAAACAGGACAAACATAAAATTTTTTCAGCCACGTGAAATTACCACAAGAGCCACGTGGTAGCCGGGCAGTAACTCCATTTTGGCGTGCGTTGGGTGTGCGTAGACATGTGTTTTAGTAAAAGGGCCCCTATATGTTGTTATAGAATACTAATGGAACCATGGCCGTTTCCTCAACAATGAAACGGGCCCTATGAAGGCTGTCATGTAAGCTTTTTTTTTTTTCTCTCTCCCCTGCCCCCCCTCCATGTCTAGCAATTCTTCTCCCCCTCCCCTTCATGTCCAGCGATTCTCCTCTTCCCTGCCCTCCCATCTGTGTCCCGTGATTCTCTCCTGTACTGTCCTCCCATCCCATCCATGTCCATCAATTCTCCTCTGCCCTCCCCTTCCCTTCCTCCCTCTCTCCTCTCGATGTCCCGCGATTCTCTCCTCCCCTCGATTTGTACCTGAACGTTTTCTGGCTGACCGGTGCTGGCTTCCATTCCATTCGTAACATCTCCTGACGTCAGCCAACCTCCAGCGTTCCATTCCCGCTCACTGTTCCGTCCTCTGATGTAATTACGTCTTGACGCGAGGGTGGGACAATGAGGGGGAATGGAATGCTGGAGGCTGGCAGATATCAGGAGATATTACGAACCCAGGCAGTCAGACATGGAACGTTGGAGGTGCAAATTATTATATAGAATATACCTGGTCTGCACCTAATCTAGGCTTCGGCATTTACACCAAGTTTTACTTGGTGTAACGTCCCGTGACTAAATGTAGTTATGAGAATGGGCGCTAGGTGTATTCTATAAACCGCGCTGAAATTTAGGTGTATTCTACCAGTATGCCTAAATGTAGGCATACTTTATAGAATATGCCTAGGTGTATTTTTTTTCAGCGCTCATTTTTCATGCGTGCTCTATAGAATCTAGCCCTATCTGTGTAAATTCTGTCTCAGCCCCAACTCTGGCCCTATACTTACATAGTAACATAGTAGATGACGGCAGAAAAAGACCTGCATGGTATAAGTCTGCCCTCCCCTATCCTCGCGTCCCAACCACCACCCCCTCTTCCCCCCAACTGCTCCGCCACCCAATTTCAGCTAAGCTTCTGAGGATCCATTCCTTCTGCACAGGATTCCTCTATGCATGTCCCACGCATGTTTGAACTCCGTTACCATTTTCATCTCCACCACCTCCCGCGGGAGGGCATTCCAAGCGTCCACCACCCTCTCCGTGAAGAAATACTTCCTGACATCTTTCCTGAGTCTGCCCCCCCCCCCTTCAATCTCACTTCCCCAGCACTACATGCTACCACAGTCTACCTGAATGTCCAGTAGCACTAGAGGGGCAATAGCCACTGAATATCCAGGTCAGCCCTAATGACCATTGGTTAACTGGGAAGGATCCACAGCCCTGTCTGCAGTACCTCCTTTTGCTAGAAATTGTAGTCCTTCCTGGGCAAAGGGTAGGTAAGTTACAGATGGGGGGGGGGGGGGTAACAAGGGGTTGCATGAGATATTGTACAGCACAAATGCAGAAGGTTCTTTGTTAATGATAACGCAATTGTTTTATTAATGTCTTTACACTCTGCATGATGTATTGTGGCTTTGATTACATGTCAATAAAGATTTTTTTAAAAAATAGAAATTGTAGTCCTTGGACCTTGAATTGGGTTATTCCTTCTCCCATCAAAAAAAAATCCATGCAAGGATTTTCCAGCACCTTAAGAGAGCGGGAATCTGGATAGATGTGAAACCTCCACAACTGATGAGAACCTTCACTAATGACTGAAATATCTTTTTGACCTTTGTGAGTATGAAGAGAAATCAATATCTACCAACATTTAGTCATTACAATTAGCTGGTATAAATCCCGGCGAGCAAATCGGGGTGCAGATCCTCGCTATCCTGTAACACTGCACAAATCTTTGGTGAATGCTCCTGACCTGCCCACGCCCTTCCCAAGGCCACACCCCCTTCTGCGTTATGTGCAATCCAATTTAGGTGCCCATTCTTACAGAATAGCGCTCAGCCCAATTGGCGCCCAAATCATAATTAGTACAAGTGCTTGTTAGGTCCAATAATTAAATCATTGGAGCCTAACTAATTATTTGGGGTGTCCAAATTTGAACAACCTTTATAGAATCCAGGGCATAGTGCCAAGGCAGTCTGTCTGGATGTCTAGCAGCATTTAATTAGATAATGCCACTGAAAATCTGGCTACGGACCTGGTGAGTGGGAGCTATCGGGTTTGAAGCCACTCCTATCTGGATAAATCTGTTGAATGTCAAACCCTTGTTTGTTTTTTTCTTTTTTTGAGTCAGAGCAAGTGTCCTGTGGTCTGACAGGAGGAGTGACCTATTTCACTTGACAAAAACAGAAAACACATACAAGTCTAGTTTTTGATGAACTAGTGTTACTAATTATTAGTTCGTGAAACGATCTGTCTTGTGAGTCTTAATTGTTTTCAGATGAGCTGCTATTAACTCTTCTCTTGAGGTAAATTGATGTTTATTCACTTCTAAGTTGCAAGGTGTATAGAAGAGGATTTTGAGATTCACCAACCAGACGTCAACGTTTGCAAAGTGCATCCAGCCAATCAGAAATAATTGTTTTAATTTTGAATAATTTGATGTTTTTACTCAGTTGAATCGTCTTAGTCACTGAAAACAGACAGAGAAATAGACCGAGAAGAATATTTTCCAGACTATAAAAAGGTGAGACCTTTAAGGAAATGTATGGAAGCAAACCAAAATAATAGATAGATAAGCTACATGGGTAGTCATTAAATTTAAATATGTGATTAATTGAGTGTAGCTAATTAATGCATTTGGTGCTCATGTGATTCGTAATAAGTTCCATTATAACGGCTGGAGAAACATGCCTTGTTCTATCCCACAAAGATATATATTTCAGGCAGCGTACCAAACGCTGGATGCTCTAATTGAAAGTTGAAATTTGTAAATTATAAACTCATATTCTGCAGTGTAGAATGTGAGAGCTGAAAAGCATATGCTTTACAGGCTGGGGTACATTTTGTTGAATTATGTTGTCAGGATATATAAATGCAATTTTAATATCTGAAAATATTGAGTGTAATCTTATAAAGTTGCTCCAATCCTGTGCGTATGTGGCCACATCAGTGACGTCTTATAAAATCCCAGCCACCATAAAAGTGCAAGCTTTGGTACCAAGATGCGTGTTTTACCATTGAGCAAGCACTGGGGCAGAGCTTGGGCCGAATTTGCACATATTTTATTTATTTATTTGTATTTATATTTCACCTAAAACAAGGCAGACTGCAATAAAAACAATCATAATGCCTGCATAAAAAACAATAAACATACAAAACGTATATACAACATACGTAACAATGCATAGTACTACTACTACTACTACTTATCATTTCTAAAGTGCTACTAGACGTACGCAGCGCTGTACACTTGAATATGAAGACACAGTCCCTGCTCGAAAGAGCTTACAATCTAATTAGGACAGACAAACAGGACAAATAAGGGATAAGGACAAAGGGTAGCAAGATTCCGGAATCCCAAAGAGTAGCAAGATTCCGGAATCTCAAAGACTACTACTACTACTACTTATCTTTTCTACAGCGCTACTAGACGTACGCAGCACTGTACACTTGTCCCTGCTCGACAGAGCTTACAATCTAATTAGGACAGACAGACAGAACAAACAAGAGATTATAAACGCCCTACTGTATGGGAATTGTGACAAGCAAGCAGGTGTCACTTGTCACAGTAGCAAAAGAAGATTAAGTGCAGTGAAATAGTACCTTCCTTGAAGCATTTTCAAGACGGAAAAGAAATTTCCTTCTGGGCAGCTGCAGAAGGCACTGGGCACCTTTAGCATTTCTTCCCTCCCCCCCCCCCCCCCCCCATCCCTACTACATTCCTTACCTTTGCTGGTGGGGATGCTGAATGCCCAGTAGCCAAGGAGATCTGCTGCTGGAACTTCCCCAGCGCTACCTCAGTAGGGAAGTAGTTGGCAGCCTCCCTTCCTGCTGCTGACATCAGTTCTCTTCGCGCATGCTCAGTTCACGCGCAAAATCAGCATGCCTGAGGAGTGCCGATTGGCAGGAAGGGAGCGGTGTTGCCAACCAAGCTTATGTTCCTCGAGTTTGGACTTGTTGTTTTTTGAAGTTGCGGGGTTTTTCCGGAACTCACTGGTAGCTTGTTATGGGGCTTGTTCTTTTTTCTTTTATGTGACTTGATGTACAGCCGATTGCCCACAATTGTCACTGTGAAAACATTGCAAGCGAGTCAGCCGGTGCTCAGTCCCGCCTTTTCCTGTCCTCTTTCATTTTCTCATTGGCTATGGAAGACGTTAATCACAACATGCACTGCCCCTGTTTTAGGATTGCCTTGACACCCAGGACATACTTTATAAGACACACAAACTGGCAAGATTATGCATATTATGTGATGCATGTGGGAAGGAGGAACCCGAATTACAGCTATGTCATGCAAGGTTCCGCTTTAGGAGTTACGGACCAAGAAAGGGATCTGGAGTCATCGTGGACAGGACGTTGAAATCTTCAGCTCAATGTGCTGCGGCAGCTAAGAAAGCGAACAGAATGTTGAGTATTATTAGAAAAGGGATGGAAAACAAACATGAGGATGTTATAATGCCGTTATATCGCTCCATGGTGCGACCGCACCTGGAGTATTGTGTTCAGATTTGGTCGCCTCATCTCAAAAAAGATATAAAGAAATTGGAGAAGGTGCAGAGAAGGGCAACGAAAATGATAAAAGGGATGAGACAACTACCCTATGAGGAGAGGTTAAGACGGCTAGGACTCTTTAGCCTGGAGAAAAGGCGGCTGAGGGGTGATATGATAGAGGTCTACAAAATAATGAGTGGGGTAGAGTGGATGTCGTCGTCGATAATACACTGAAACCTTCTGCTCAGTGTGCTGCTGCGCTAGGAAAGTGAATAGAATGTTGAGTATTATTAGGAAAGTTATGGAAAACAGGTGTGAGGATGTTATAATGTCGTTGTATCGCTCCATGGTGTTGACCACACCTTGAGTATTATGTTCAATTCTGGTTGCCGCATCTCAAGAAGGATATAGTAGAATTGGAAAAGGTGCAGCGAAGGGCAACTAAAATGATAGTGGGGATGGGACGACTTCCCTATGAAGAAAGACTAAGGAGGCTAGGGCTTTTCAGCTTGGAGAAGAGACAGCTGAGGGGAGACATGATAGAGGTATATAAAATAATGAGTGGAGTGGAACAGGTGGATGTGAAGCGTCTGTTCACGCTTTCCAAAAATACTAGGACTAGGGGGCATGCGATGAAACTACAGTGTAGTAAATTTAAAACAAATCGGAGAAAATCTTTCTTCAACCAACGCATAATTAAACTCTGGAATTCGTTGCCGGAGAACATAGTGAAGGCGGTTAGCTTGGCAGAGTTTAAAAAGGGGTTAGATGGTTTCCTAAAGGACAAGTCCATAAACCACTACTTAAATGGACTTGGGAAAAATCCATATATATATATAATGTCTTTCTGCTTTAACACCTTCATGTATTTCACCACCATGTAACACATAACCCTCTGTAAACCAAATGTATATTCACTTCTATTTCCAGTATCCATGATGAATTGTAAGTCACATTGAGCCTGCAAAGAGGTGGGATAATGTGGGATACAAATGCAATAAATAAAATAAAATTAAATAAAAAAAAAAATATATATATATATATATATATATATATATATATATATATTATATTTAAGGTAGGTTTTCTTCCATGTACACTAGTATTTTAAAAAGGCAAGTAGAATACCCACTTGCCTTTATGGAATAACACTTATGTAGGTTTATCTTTGAGCACCTGATATTTAATCTTTAAATTTCTTACACAAAAATATATTTTTTAATGTTTAGTTTATTATCTCTATGGTTCTTGTAAATGAAGGATTGTTCAATATCTATAAATTACAAGAATTACTCTCAACGATAAGCTTCTATCTTTAATAGAGGTAAAGACTTCAGAAGCTTTGCCTTCTTATTGCACTACGTGTATAGAGAAAAAACAGTCTGCCGTTCTCACAGCTCCTTAAATTCCGTAGGATATGTAGCGACTCTAAGGCCTTTAAAGATCAAGCCAAGATTCTGCTGCAAACATTTACCACAAGAGGATACCCACAGCAATTTTAAAGACTGCTTATACCAGATCTAGGCACAATAACAGAGATTCGCTGTTGCAATCAAGAGTTAAACCAGTAGACAACCAGTTACAAATATGTATCCTCAGATACACTCAAGGTATGAACAGAGCAGTTTGGATTTTAAAGTCTCATTGGCGAATATTACAAGCCCATCCAGCCTTTCATAACCATCATAAGTACATAAGTAATGCCACACTGGGAAAAGACCAAGGGTCCATCGAGCCCAGCATCCTGTCCACGACAGCGGCCAATCCAGGCCAAGGGCACCTGGCAAGCTTCCCAAACGTACAAACATTCTATACAATCAAGCCATTGTGACATCACTAATGAGGTTGGCTCTTATTGGTGGAATGAGCCACTATGACATCACAATAGGTTAAATCACTGCTCTATGTAATAAAAGTGAGCCAAGTAGAGGACATAAGTACATAAGTAATGCCACACTGGGAAAAGACCAAGGGTCCATCGAGCCCAGCATCCTGTCCACGACCGCAGCCAATCCAGGCCAAGGGCACCTGGCGAGCTTCCCAAACGTACAAACATTCTATACATGTTATTCCTGGAATTGTGGATTTTCCCCAAGTTCATTTGGTAGTGGTTAATGGACTTGTCCTTTAGGAAACCATCTAACCCCTTTTTAAACTCTGCTAAGCTAAGCGCCTTCACCATCAGTTACGTATCGCCTATTCGAGGGGTCAGAATTTGAGGGACATACTACAGCCTAGACTGATGAATACACCCATTGGAGACAACATAGGCCACAAGGATTGCGGCAAATGTTTATTTTGTCTCAACATGATCAACACACGGACCTTCATTAATCCAGTAGACAACAAAAACTTCAGTCTCAAATATGACACAGACTGCAACAGCGCACATGTGGTGTACATCTTGTTGTGCCCCTGTCGAAAAGCTTATGTAGGGAAAACTACACGCCCCCTCAAACAGCGTCTTAGCGATCACAAATTTAATATCATTCATCAACGTAAGGAAGCTCCACTGGTTACTCACTGCATAGACACATCACACGCTTTTTCGGACTTCAAATGTTTGATCATAGACCATGTCGCCAAATCCATACGAGGAGGAGACAGGGACAGAATCCTAATTCAGACAGAACAACGGTGGATTTTTAAGTTAAACACCTGTTATCCTGTTAGAATATCAATGATATGCTTTGATGTCCCCATGCATACCTTCTACCCACCCCCATCCTCCCACCCTGTCAGACTGTCATAGTAATGCTTGAATGTTTTCACTTATATACACTGTCAGCTAGCACATTTGCTTATTTCCGATCTGACGAAGAAGGGCAACCTTCAAAAGCTAATCAAGAAATGTATTAAGTTATGTCCAATAAAAAAGGTATCATCTTATTTTCTTTTCCATGTTTTATTTTGTTTGATTTCTATTGATAACCTTAAGAGTGGACTAACACGGCTACCACACTCCTCTACTTAAGTTAAACACCTTAACTCCGTCAGGATTAAATAATCGTATAGAATGGAAAGCATTTTTGTAATACTTTTTAAGCTTTCCGAGAGCAGCTTTGGCACTAGAAGGGCCCTTTAAATAATTTACTGACATAAATCAAGGTATGTTCCTGATATGCACTCGCTGACAGCGTCTGTTTAAATACAGGCGTCATTTTTGATCTCTCGCAGAGTCCTGCAGATAAAATCAGACGGGCTCCGGATAAGGTAGGTTCAAGCATTAGCGTCTGCAATAGGCAAACCTTTAAACCTCTTTCCAGATCCACTCTCAGAACATTGTATTTGTCTTGTTGTAGGAGATACCAGTAGCTGAGGGTTCAGGGTGTTGATGCCCCTGTACAAGTCGTTGGTGAGGCCCCACCTGGAGTATTGTGTTCAGTTTTGGAGGCCATATCTTGCTAAGGATGTAAAAAGAATTGAAGGGGTGCAAAGAAAAGCTACGAGGATGGTATAGGATTTGCGTTACAAGACGTATGAGGAGAGACTTGCGGACCTGATCATGTATACCCTGGAGGAAAGGAGAAACAGGGGTGATATGATAGACGTTCAAATATTTGAAAGGTATTAATCCGCAAACAAACTTTTTCCAGAGATGGGAAGGCAGTAGAATGAGAGGGCATGAAATGAGATTGAAGGGGGGCAGACTCAAGAAGAATGTCAGGAAGTATTTTTTCACGGAGAGGGTGGTGGATGCTTGGAATGCCCTCCCGCGGGAGGTGGTGGAGATGAAAACGGTAACGGAATTCAAACATGCGTGGGATAAACATAAAGGAATCCTGTGCAGAAGGAAGGGATCCTCAGGAGCTTAGCCTAGAATGGGTGGCAGAGCTGGTGGTTGGGATGCGGGGCTAGTGCTGGGCAGACTTATACGGTTTGTGCTGGGCTGGTTGTTGGGAGGCGGGACTAGTGCTGGGCAGACTTATACGGTCTGTGCCGGGGCTGGTGGTTGGGCGGCGGGGATAGTGCTGGGCAGACTTATACGGTCTGTGCCAGAGCTGGTGGTGGGAGGCGGGACTGGTAGTTGGGAGGCAGGGATAGGGCTGGCCAGACTTATACGGTCTGTGCCCTGAAGAGGACAGTACAAATAAAAAAGTAGCACATATGAATTTATCTTCTTGGGCAGACTGGATGGACCGTGCAGGTCTTTTTCTGCCGTCATCTACTATGTTTAAGCAGAAGCAAAACAGGGGCTCTCTGTAGAGCGTTCCCATATATCTCAGCTACAATTCAGATAAGTGATGATCCTACCTGATAGAACATAATAACATACAGACACACTGTAGTGGTTAGGAGGCAGAAATAGTCTCCCTCAGAGCCTTGTAAACTAATGTAAGTCCTATTATGTCCCTTTTGGACATGCAACACAAATTACGCCTCCCAGCAGATTCTGTAGGGGATTAGATATCACTCAAAGTTAATAAGTAAATCCCCTCCCTTTTCATTAGACAGGCTACACTCAACATATAGGTACCTTAGCTAAACCACCATAGGAAACATAGTTAGGGGAAGAAATGGCAACCTCCCTGCACAAAAAAACCCAAGAACCAGGGAAGCTGGGTTCAATTGCCACTGCAGTTCCTTGTGACCCTCAGCAAGTCACTTAACCCTCCATTGCCCCAGGTATAAAATAAGTATCTGTATATAATATGTAAATGCTTTAATTGTACTCACAGAAAGGTGGCATATCAAATCCCATCCCATTTCCCTTTCCCTTACTAGTAAACAGTCTTGAGAAGGAACTCTCTTGGAGTTCCTCAGGGATCTGTCCTTGGACCCCCTTCTTTTTTCAATCTACACCTCTTCCCTGGGCTCCCTGATCTCATCCCATGGTTTCCAATATCATCTTTATGCTGACGACACCCAGCTTTATCTCTCCACATCAGACATCACTGCGGAAACCCAGGACAAAGTATTGGCCTGCTTATCCGACATTACTGCCTGGATGTCCAACCGCCACGTGAAACTGAACATGACCAAGACCGAGCTTATTGTCTTCCCACCCAAACCCACTTCTCCTCTCCCTCCACTCTCTATCTCAGTTGATAACACCCTCATCCTCCCCGTCTCATCTGCCCGCAACCTCGGAGTCATCTTCGACTCCTCCCTCTCCTTCTCTGCGCATATCCAGCAGATAGCCAAGACCTGTCGCTTTTTCCTCTATAACATCAGCAAAATTCGCCCTTTCCTCTCTGAGCACACCACCCGAACACTCATTCACTCCCTCATTACCTCTCACCTTGACTACTGCAACCTACTCCTCACTGGCCTCCCACAGCCATCTATCCCCCCTTCAATCCGTTCAGAACTCTGCTGCACGTCTTATCTTCCGCCTGGACCGATATACTCATATCACCCCTCTCCTCAAGTCACTTCACTGGCTTCTGATCAGATACCGCATACAGTTCAAGCTTCTCCTGCTAACCTACAAATGCACTCAATCTGCAGCTCCTCCTTACCTCTCTACCCTCATCTCCCCTTATGTTCCTACCCATAACCTCCGCTCTCAAGACAAATCACTCCTTTCAGTACCCTTCTCCACCACCGCCAACTCCAGGCTCCGCCCTTTCTGCCTCACCTCACCCCATGCTTGGAATAAACTCCCTGAGCCCATACACCAGGCCCCCTCCCTGCCCATCTTCAAATCCTTGCTCAAAGCCCACCTCTTCAATGTCGCCTTCGGCACTTAACCACCATACCAGTCTATTCAAGAAATCTAGACTGCCCCAACTTGACATTTCATCCTTTAGATTGTAAGCTCCTTTGAGCAGGGACTGTCCTTCTTTGTTAAACTGTACAGCGCTGTGTAACCCTAGTAGCACTCTAGAAATGTTAAGTAGTAGTAGTAGTAAGGTACATTGGGTGTAGAAACCTCCTAGTTTGCCTCTCTTCGTTGAAGGATTGGATTTTATTACCATCCTTCTGAATACCATGCATATTTTTTTTTTTAATGAGCATAATGTTACTTACATAGTAACATAGTAACTTAGTAACATAGTAGATGACGGCAGAAAAAGACCTGCACGGTCCATCTAGTCTGCCCACGATAAACTCATATGTGTATACCTTACCTTGATTTGTACCTGTCTTTTTCAGGGCACAGACCGTATAAGTCTGTCCAGCAGTATTTCCCACCTCCCAACCACCAGTCCCACCTCCCATCACCGGCTCTGGCACAGACCCCCTATAAGTCTGCCCTCCCCTATCCTAGCCTCTCAACCACCAACCCCTCTTCCCCCCGCCACCCAATTTCAGCTAAGCTTCTGTGGATCAATTTAACACTCATCAACATATAACATGGGTAGGTTCCACTATCTACAGGCCAAACGTCCTGTTTATCTACCCGTATACTGCGGCTCTTGAATCAAACCTGGAAGACAAATGGATTTTCAAGACTTTTTGGTCTTTGATTTCAAATTTTCTTCCCTGCTTAAGACAGCAAATTTGCTGCCCTTGATTCAGATTGCTCAATACAGAATAATTACGGTTCTTGACATGGTCATTCTCTGACAGGTTAAAAAATGTGCATGATTTATTAGAGTTGTCAAATAGATCTGAATTTACAAGCTAATCAGCAGAGCTTTGGCGCTGAAGCACTTCAATGATTTCATCACCAAACGCATCATACTTAAGAGTCAAACTCTTCAGTATTTCCACTGTTTTCATACTGTAAATTCCTCTCAAGGCAGAAGCTGTTCTTTTTCATCAACAATGACACATATTGACTCACTTGGCTCTACTGTGATTCATTTTTCCATTTGTCTGTAAAAGTAGATGATGCTTTAGTCCTTATTTTTTTCTCAGGACTAGCAAAAACATGTTTTTTTTAAAAAATAAAATCCTATTTAAATTTATTTATTGTATTTGTACCCCACATTTTCCCACCTTTTTGCAGGCTCAATGTGGCTTACAGAGTATAGATATGATAACGTCGTTACATGATTTAAAAAACAGTCGATCATAAGCAAAGGTGAAAGAGGATTTAGATGGAAAGGTGTTCAGTAAGGTCGTGTGCGAGGTGTTTTTTGGTGTGCTTGGGTGGTTTAAGGAATGATTTGTTTCATTGAAGGTGACTTTTGTAGGCTTTGTTGAAGAGATGTGTTTTCAAAGCTTTGCGAAAGTTGGTTAGATTGGTCATGGTTTTCAGGGCCATGGGTAGTGCGTTCCAAGACTGTGTGCTTTTGTACGCAAAGGTAGTAGCATAAGCCTGTTTGTATTTCATTCCTTGACAGCTGGGGAAGTTCAGATTGAGGAATTTGCGGGCTGATCTTTTGGCGTTTCTGGGCGGTAAGTCCACTAGGTTTAACATATAGAGTGGATCTATGTGGACTTAGGTACATTTTCTCATCTTGCAGCTAGAAGTCTTCTTCTACGTTCTGGCATGTAAGCTCCAGTTGAGTAAAGGCAGCAATCTCGGAAGTCAAGTTGATCCTGGAAAAAGAAAAAACCTGTCATCTTTACAGGCAGAGCTATTGATGTGGTCGCAAAAGATCATGCTCAGTGTAAATTCCACTCAAAGAACCCTGTGGTGTAGGTTCCAGGTTAAAAAGGAGGCCCACTACAGGCCTCTTTGCATATAGGCATCTGGTGTAAGAGGCTTGGGGAGGCTAAGCCAGCCCACTCTCAAGCACAACCAGGCCTCCAGGAAGTTAAAATCTGCAGCAGCCCAGCATAGCAACTATCAAAACCAATCGTCCAACTTAGGGGGACCTGAGGAGGATCTGTTCCTCTCTCTCTCTCTCCTCTCGTCCTCTCTTCTCTCTCTCTCTTCTCTCTCTCCCCTGTGGGTTCTCTCTCTCTTTCTCTCTCTCTCGTCTCTCTCTCTCCCCTGTGTGGTTCCTCTCTCTCTCTCTTCTCTCTCTTTCTCTCTCCTCCCCTTGTTGGTCTCTCTCCTTCTCTTCCCTTTTGGTTCTCTCTCTCTCTCTCTCTTTCTCTTCCCTGTGGTTCTCTCTCTCTCTCTCTCTCTCTTACTCTATTCCCTGTGGTTCTCTCTCTCTCTCTCTCTCTCTCTCTCTCTCTCTCTCCCCCCCTGTGGTTCTCTCTCTCTCTCCCCTGTGGTTCTCTCTCTCTCTCCCCTGTGGTTCTCTCTCTCTCTCTCCCCTGTGGTTCTCTCTCTCTCTTTCTCTCTCTATCTCTCTCTCTCTCTCTCTCTCTCCCCTGTGGTTCTCTCTCTCTCTCTCTCTCTCTTCCCTGTGGTTCTCGTTCTCTCTCTCTCTCTTTCTCTTCCCTGTGGTTCTCTCTCTCTCTCTCTCTCTCTCCCTCCCTCCCTATCCCTCTCCCTCCCTCCCTCTCTCTCTCTCTCTCTCTCTGCAGCAGTTCCCCCTTCTACTCCCCCCCCCCATCTTTCTGTGTTACAACTTACCAGACTTATACCTAGAGTTTAGAAGGAGGGCACAGGGCTCTTCCTCATTTATCCCCAGGGCTTTTTTTTTGAGGGGGTACTGAGTACCGGCACCTTTTCCATTGTCTGCTAAAATTGACCCATGGACCCCAAGTTTTAATGAAAGAGCTCAGGCTCTGCACACCAATTCTGCCTTATCGTAGATTCTGTGACTGGTTGCAGGGGGCCTGGCTATTGTGGGATGGGAGTTTCTACAGGGAAAAGATACAGGTCCCTTTAGGTAAAATCCAACTTTTCTTTATTCAGTTTCCTGAAAGCTAATTACCCAGTGGATACGTGCAACTAATTACTTGTTAATGCCAGCAACGAACAACTTAATCATCTTAAATGTGCTGAAAATACTCAAAGACTTCTCCTTGAGTTTCTTGACCATGTTTGAAAGCCTCAAGGAAATCTTTTTGTTTTCTGTATTAATGCTGGATCCCGGCAAACACTGCAGCATTTCAGGGTTTGGAGCTTTGGGGGTATTATCTCAAAGTTCTTCTACCTTGTATGGAAACTGGCATTAGACTTCAATCTTTTGGGGACAGCAAGCGCTAAAGTACTTCATCGGCAGTTTCCTTTGGCTTTTAAATCATTTTAATTAATGTGGTTCCCAAGAGGCAACCCTTAGCCTCTCATACAGAATGTGTTTCACACAACCTTGTTTTTTTTATCAATTGGTGTGAACTTTACGAGATATACTGACATTATTCAAGGGAACATAAACATTAGCAGGTACAGCTGCACAGTACCACGTGAGCAACTGCTGTAGGCAGTAGAAATCACGGGCAGTCCATGACAGGCCTAACTGCCAGGACTGCATTAACTGAGACATTTATGCAGATGGCACGGGAAAAGGTTTTCCTCACAGTATTCCTGCCGCTTAACTGTGTTCCATGGACCTGCATACAATTAACACACAGGGACCCTTTTACAAAGTGGCGGTAAGCCCAACGCAAGCTTACCGCTTGCTAAAATATTTGTATTTTTGTAGCGCCAGTGTGTACCTGGTGGTAATCAGGCAGTGCTGCACGCTGCCCGGCAGGGCCGCCAAGAGACTAGGCTGGGCCTGGGGCAAAGCCGCCCTGCCTCCGCCCTCACATCGCTGCCGCCCCCCGTCACACCCCCGCCGCTGCAGTCCCCGGTCTCACCTGCCTGCCTCCATGGCTCCAGGTCCCCTGCATTCAAAGCGGCAATTGCAGATTGCCTCTCTTGTCGCAGATAGCCTCTCTTCTCGCCTTCCTTCCCTGTGTCCCGCCCTCGTCTGATGTAACTTCCGGTTTCTGCGAGGGCAAGACACAGGGAGGGAAGGCCCAAAGGGAGGCGATCTGTGACTGCAGCTTCGAATGCAGGGGGCCCGGAGCCGAGGAGGCAGGCAGGTGAGACCGGGAACTGCAGCGCCGGCGGCCTGACCCCAGCGCCGGGCCCCCCTTGGAGGCCCGGGAAATTTTGTCTTCCCTGACCTCCCTCTCAGCGGCCCTGCTGCCCGGTTACCTCTGGGCTAGTGCAAGAGCCCTTGTCGACACCTCAGTGGGTGGTGGTAAGTGTTCAAGACTCTTGAGGCTAGATAACTAGAGGCCCCAATATCTTGGAGTATAACCTTGGCACACCAATCACCCGAAGTCTCTATTATTTTTATGAAGTCTCTTTTATTGAATAAATCACAGATAATTTACTCACAGTCAGATGTTCAGAGGTATGGCCCTAGGTCATAGAGACTCCGTGGTGCTGAGAGCTGTATCAGAGGTTGGAGATAGAAGTCTGAAAGAAGGCAGTTCTATTGCATAGGTGAGGAGCGATTGAAGTCAGGTAGAAATAGCTCAGCACTGGATGACTGGAGAGTGCAATATCTTACTGGGAAGATATATTCAAGGTAAAAAAAAAAACAGGTTCGTTACAGGGAGTATCAGCAGGACAGCGCTGTCTGGAATAAGATGCTACATGCTCCATGTCTCTGGCTGGATGTTGGAATGCCTCATGGCTGAAAGGACAAAGAGGTGTTGAGGCTTCACACAGGCTCAGGGAGGAGCCTGCCATCGGGTAGCAAGGGGTGGTCCTAGAGGACGGCTCTCGATTGGGGGAAAGGTCATACCTGGCTGACCTCCCAGGTCAGAGATAGTGAGAATGAGCAGGAAATGATAGCAGGAGGACAAAAGAGCCAAGCTTGGCAGAGAGAGAGAGGAGGTCTGGGCAGCCTCACAACCAGTGGTAACAGTTCTTACACAGCCAAGCAAGTGTGGTTGCACTGCCTGTGAGCTACATTACCCACAGTGCATTGCTCATGTATCTTTGCAGTGAGAAACTGCAGCAACGATAGTCCTTAGAACTGAGAATAACAGTAAAAGCATTACACACATTTTAGGATCACGTTATAAACTAGTGCGAGGCTGTCAGAGGACAGAACAGTAAGTACTTCACTTCCCGCACGTCTATTTCTTTATTTTAAAAGAAACCTGCCTTTTACTTTCTACGGTAAAAAGGGGCCTCAGCACATGTCAAAAATATCTGCTGATGCCAGCGTAGGCCCCCTTTTGCCATAGCTTCATAAAAAGACCCCACAGTTTTTTTTAATGCACCTTAAAAATGTTAATGCATGTAAAATTGATTTAATACATGTTAACTTACACATTAACACGCATACAGTCAATCTGCATGCACTAAAAAGTGCTAACTTGCATCAAAAAATTGTATTTAAAATGTGGAACTAGCAAGTAACAATTAATTTGCTTTAAAATTTAAAAATACAAGGAGGAAAAAAACTTCATTGACTTAGGTCAGGTCTAAAGTAGAACTTGCACTAATGACCCGCCTTACTTCTTCACTAGTCCTAAAAAACCTCCGATGTTTAATTAAATAATTTCTCCATTTTGTAAGTTTTTCCTAAAATAATGATATGAACCATCTAACCTAAGTGTCAAAGTGGAGGTGTGGCCTAGTGGTTAGGATGGTGGACTTTGGTCCTGGGGAACTGAGGAACTGAGTTTGATTCCCAGCCCAGACAGCTCCTTGTGACTTTGGGCAAGTCACTTAAACCTCCATTGCCTGCGGCATTGAGCCTGCCATGAGTGGGAAAAAGTGTGGGGTACAAATAAAAAAAAAAAAAAAAATCGTTCCAAATTGAAGCAGAGAAAGTTGTAAAAGAGGCTTTCCAATATATTAAACCTATAGGAGAAGAGTGGAACAGCAAACACTGGATTTTAGAACGACATTTATTGTTAGAAGGAAAAGACGAACAATTCAATTGATTGACTAGAGAATCCGAAGCAGAACCATAAATTGCCTTATACATAAAACTTTAAACTCCATTCTTGCATGCGCCGGAAGCCAATGAAGAGTTTTCAACAATGGAGAAACTGTCATATTTAGTACAACGGAAAATCATCCTAGCTGATGTATTTTGGAGCAATTGCAAACTGGTCATTAACGTCGGTGAAAGACCAAAGTATATTGAGTTGTTATAGCCCAAACAACTTATTATTATTGTTTGCGCTACCAGAGCAAAATGAAAATAAGAACAAATAGATCTCAATTGTTTAAATTTAAAAAATACTCTCTTAACCAGATAATTAATCTCTGAACACCAAAAGACAGTTGAATCCAAGAAGACTCTCGGCAATCTCAGGCAATAATACATCAGCTAAGAAAAGAACAGACACAGGGATATCCGTTAAAGAATTATTAAACGACGAGATATCGGTTTTGATTGCATTCAGTTTAAGAAATTGATTATGACCCAAGATTTAACCTTAGTAATGCGTTGACGAATTATAGATAAAGTTAACATTTGATCAGAATATACTTGTGCTAAAACAAAACCATCAACAATAAAAACAAAAGAACAAAAACCTCACAGAAAAATACCACTCATAAGACAGTGAAGGTGACAGAAAAACAATGGTGCTGTATAATCAACAGTTTATTGTTTGATAAAAGTAACTCAGCAGTGATGACTCGACACAGCCGACTAGCAGTCATTAGTCTAGAAGAAGTTTCTAACACACTTGACAAGGGCGTGTAACGGTACTCACAGAGTTTCCCTGCTTTTTTATGCACTCTATCATCCAGAGTAGCAATACTATAAAACAGGAAGTGACAATGATAGTCTCAGCCGCATAACACAAGAAGACTCCTAGGGTAGGCCAGTTGGCCGAAACAAGGCCGTGTCGAGTCATCACTATTAAAACAAAAATATCATCAGCATATGAAAATAGGAACGCATCTTCAGGCATAGAAATAGTACCTAGATCACATATGAAAAGATTAAATAATAAAGGAGACAGTGGTGATCCCTGGGGGATGCCACACAAGGGTTTCCAAGTATCAGAACGAACCCCCTTTTTTAACACACAGTAACTCTGATTTTCCTAAACCCCTTAAACCAACTAATTTTCACAAATCCTTGAAGACACATCTCTTCAACAAGGCCTACAAAGAGAACCCATAGCCTTACAAAACTACCCCACGAATCCACCCAGCTATGATAGCCCACCTTCTATACTATCCTCCCTAACACCTCGTTCTCTCTTCCCTTACTTAATCTTTGTTTACTACCAATTGTATTTTATATCCTGTAATGACTATGTCATAACAAAACTCTGTAAGCCATATTGAGCCAGCAAATAGGTGGGATAATGTGGGATACAAATGCAATAAATAATAATAATAATAATAATAAATACACACCACTCAAACCCAACTCTCTAAGAGCTCTTTTACTAAGCCGCAGTGGTGATTCCCACGTGACAAATGCAACAAGCCCATAGGAATTGAACGGGCTTCATCACGTTTGCCACGCTGGGAATCACTACAGTGGCTTAGTCAAAGGAGCCCTAAGTTTCTCAAGGAATTTAGTATGATCTACAGAGTCAAAAGTAGAAGCACCAACTTTATACCCTGACTCAAAGTTTTTCAAGCCATAGTTAACAAAACTAAAATCAATGTCTGTGCTATGCTGTCCCCGAACGTCAAAGTGAGTGTTACATAAACATGAATATATTTCAAAACATTGAAACAGTTGTAATCCTACCAGAGATTCCATCAAGTTAGAGAGAAGAGGGATGCTAGCAATTGGTCTAAAACTCAAGGGGTAAAGCAAGGTCGAGCCCCTCAGACTGAGGGATTGGAGTTAACAAAACATGACCCATGTTTTTTGGGTATTTTCCAGTACAAAAGGCAGTATTAATTAACAAAGTTATCCAGTAAATACTCTGAGAAAAGCTGCAGAGCAACTATCAAGCGGAGACGAAGATTTTGATACTTTAAGTAGTTGAGATGGAACCAAAGAAAATGGAATATCATCAAAACTAGACCATGATCTATCAACAGTAATATGATCTATGGATTCAGTCAACAATACACTATCCAGCTTATAATTGAAAAAGAAAAATGTCTATATTGCGACCCAAATCGGGAGATAGACGTTTATCTCACAAAAACGAATAAAGCGGTATAATCGAAAGCCGAATTTGGACGTTTTCAACTGCACTCCGTCGCAAATTGTCAAATAAAACATGGACGTCTATTTTTTTTTGCGAAAATACGGTTCGGTCCGCCCCTTCACGGACCCGTTCTCGGAGATAAACGCCCATGGAGATAGACGTTTTCGTTCGATTATGCCCCTCCACGGGTACTTCCATTAACATTAGTTAATAATATTTCAGATCTCATTTTCTCAATTTTAGAAAAGAAAAGAAAATCTGCCAGCATCTGAGCTGTTGGTTCTTTATGAAGTATTTCATCTCCAGAAAAAGGAGGGGGGGATAATTTGCGAACAGTTTGAAACAATGTCTTTTAGAGTGCAATGGAGAATTCAACATTTTTGAGTGGCATGGAGGGGCATAATTGAACGAAAACGTCTATCTCCATGGGCGTTTATCTCCGAGAACGGGTCCGTGAAGGGGCGGACCGAACCGTATTTTCGAAAAAAATAGACGTCCATGTTTTATTCAACAATTTATAATCTGGGCGTTTTTGTTTTTCAGTGATAATGGAAAATGAAAGCGCCCAGGCTCAAAAACGAATAAATCCAAGGCATTTGTTCGTGGGAGGGGCCAGGAGTCGTAGTGCACTGGTCCCCCTCACATGCCAGGACACCAACCGGGCACCCTAGGGGGCACTTTTACAAAAAACAAAAAAACGGTAAAAGAGCTCCCAGGTGCATAGCACCCTTCCCTTGTGTGTTGAGCCCCCAAAATCCCCCTCAAAACCCACTGCCCACAAGTCTACACCATTACTATAGCCCTAAGGGGTGAAGGGGGGCACCTACATGTGGGTACAGTGGGTTTGGGGGGGTTGGACGACTAAGCATTAAGCAGCACAATTGTAACAGGTGGGGGGGGGGATGGGCCTGGGTCCACCTGCCTGAAGTCCACTGCACCCCCTAACAACTGCTCCAGGGACCTGCATACTGCTGCCAGGGAGGTGGGTATGACATTTGAGGGTAAAAATAAAAAGTTGTGAAACATCATTTTTTGTGGTGGGAGGGGGTTAGTGACCACTGGGGGAGTCAGAGGGAGGTCATCCCTGATTCCCTCTGGTGGTAATCTGGTCATTTAGGGCACTTTTGGGGGCCTTATTCATGAAAAAACAGGGTCCAGGAAAAGTGCCCTAAATTCTAGCTACAAATGCATACTTTTTTCCCATTATCGGCAAAAGGCGCCCATCTCTCCTCGGCCGATAACCACGCCCCAGTTCCACCTTCGCCACGCCTCCGACATGCCCCCGTCAACTTTGTACGCTTCCGCGGTGGAGTGCAGTTGAAAATGTCCAAAATCGGCTTTCCATTATACCGATTTATTCGTTTTTGTGAGATAAACGTCTATCTCCCGATTTGGGTCGAAATCTAGGCGTTTTTCTCTTTCAATTATAAGGTGGTTAGTAAGATCTTTTGCCAAAACAAGCTCAGATTTATAATGAGAGCACTACACACTCCAAGACCATTTCAAATCAGAATCACTCGATTTATTGATTTATTACATTTGTACCCCGCGCTTTCCCGCTCATCGCAGGCTCAATGCGGCTTACATAGTAACAAGAGAATACAATCTGTAGTATCAAAATCAACAAAGGAGGTATATGGTAGGACAAATGAACAAGGGGTAAATGGGATAAAAGAGGTATGAGAGAAAGAATAGGGATAGGTAAGGATGTAGAGTGATAAAGAAGAGGTAGGGGAAGAGCATGGAGGATAAGAAGGTTGGTAGGAGGTAATTCCTGAGTCGTTGTTAATGAATAGATGAACCGATAAATGGATGGGTTGCTTAGGTTTGCTTATGGTAGGTCAAGTCGTTCGGGTAAATCTGTTTGAATAGATGGGTTTTCAATAGTTTCCTAAAGGGAAGCTATTCACTAGTTGATCGAATGTATCTGGGTAGAGCGTTCCAGAGTTGGGATCCCAGGTAGGGGGAAGTCAGATGCATGATATATTTTGTACTTTAGTCCTTTGCAATTGGGAAGGTACGCTCTTTCTTTAATCAAAGTAAACTTCCTTTGTACCATGGAGCAGGCTTTCTAAAACTTACAAGGGCCCTGTTTCTAAGCCGCGTAGGCGCCTACGCGTGTCAAATGCACGCCAGTTTGGAACTGCCACCCAGCTACCGCATGGCCCGGACAGTAATTTCATTTTGTACACGCGTCCAGTAGGTGCGACAAAACTTTTCCAGCATGCGTCACTAACCGGGCGGTAATCGTCATTGTATGCATGCTGATGATTACCGCCCGGTTAACGTGTGAGACCTTACCGCTAAGTCAATGGGTGGCAGTAAGGTCTCAGGCCCAAAATGGACGCCCGCCAATTTTCATTTTGCCGCACGTCCATTTTCAGCCAAAAAAAAGGCCTTTTTTGCACGTGTGCTGAAAAATGAACCTGCGCGCGTCCAATACACACGTCTACACCAGCGCAGGTCACTTTACGGCACACCTTAGTAAAAGGACCCCACAGTCTTTTCTTTCAGTGGTGCAACATCTTCTAAGGTGCAAATGACCGATAAAAGCTAATTAGAAAATAATTTTGCAGGGTCAATTTCATCAAAATCTAATTGTCTAACTGTCTGGGCCTAAAATACAGGCATGTTAACTTTATCCCTAACACAAATGGATTAATACATTTAAACAATGAAACCTTAGAAAGAGAAATATTAAAACAGAAACATGATTTAAAATGATCTGACCACGCAATTGAGGTTATTAAACCCTGCAGTGAAAAAGCTATTATATCTAAGCAATGACCCTTAACGTCAATTGGCTGTATTCTCTACAGGGTTCCTGTACATATCCTTAGTTAATTGTGACCTTGAGGGGTCCTTTTACTAAGCCGTGGTAAAAAGTAGGTTGTGCTAGTTTTTGTCTGTGAAACTGGTGCATGCTGGGTCATTTTTTTACCACAACAGAAAAAGGGCCTTTTTAATAATTTTTTATTTTTGTTACATTTGTACCCTGCGCTTTCCCACTCATGGCAGGCTCACAACTTACATGGGGCAATGGAGGGTTAAGTGACTTGCCCAGAGTCACAAGGAGCTGCCTGTGCCTGAATTGGGAATCAAACTCAGTTCCTCACGACCAAAGTCCACCACCCTAACCACTAGGCCACTCCTCCACTGTTGCTACTATTGGAGATTCCACTAGCAACATTCCATGTAGAAGTCGGCCCTTGCAGATCACCAATGTGACCGCGCAGGCTTCTGCTTCTGTGAGTCTGACGTCTTGCACGTACGTGCAGGACATCAGACTCACAGAAACAGAAGCCTGCGCAGCCTTCTACATGGAATGTTGCTAGTGGAATAGCAACATTCCATGTAGAATCTCCAATAGTATCTATTTTATTTTTGTTTCATTTGTACCCCGCACTTTCCCACTCATGGCAGGCTCAATGCGGCTTACATGGGGCAATGGAGGGTTAAGTGACTTGCCCAGAGTAACAAGGCGCTGCCTGTGCCTGAAGTGGGAATCGAACTCAGTTCCTCAGGACCAAAGTCCACCACCCTAACCACTAGGCCACACCTCCACTCCAGAGTTGGGAGTGGAGGTGTGGGCAGTAAATGGCTGTATGCTAATATTACAATTAGTGCGTGGCTATTTACTGCCTGATACCTTAGAAGGTGGTACAGGCTCATGAGCTACTCATGCGGTAATCAGACAGTGCGCAGCAATGTGGCTGCTCTGCCAATTATCGCCGGGAACACCCCCTGCAGTAGAAAATAAAAATTATTTTCTACCGTGGGAAACTGAGCGCGCCAACTTTCAGAACTACCGCCAGGCGCCCGCACTACCCTGGTGGTAGGGTCGATTTGGCACACGCTACCCACACAGTAGCCCTACCGCTGCTTATAAAAGGGCCCCTGAATTTTTAGAAGACCCCTGAAGTAGCCACTATGCCAAAACATGTTGGGCAGTGAATATGTAGTATAGCAACAATGGTGGACTGATAGCCAACATTACATAAGTACATAAGTAATGCCACACTGGGAAAGACCAAGGGTCCATCGAGCCCAGCATCCTATCCACGACAGCAGCCAATCCAGGCCAAGGGCACCTGGCAAGCTTCCCAAACAGACAAACATTCTATACATGTTATTCCTGGAATTGTGGATTTTTCCCAAGTCCATTTAGTAGTGGTTTATGGACTTGTCCTTTAGGAAACCGTCTAACCTCTTTTTAAACTCTGCTAAGCTAACCGCCTTCACCACATTCTCCGGCAATGAATTCCAGAGTTTAATTATGCGTTGGGTGAAGAAATATTTTCTCCGATTTGTTTTAAATTTACTACACTGTAGTTTCATCGCATGCCCCCTAGTCCTAGTATTTTTGGAAAGCGTGAACAGACGCTTCACATCCACCTGTTCCACTCCACTCATTATTTTATGTTTAAATATGTTTATTAGTGCAATGAGAAACAAACACAATGCTGCCCTTGGAGAAATACTCCATACATCACTTAAATCTTCTCATTCATATCAAATACAAAACAGTGCAAATACATTTTCTTTTTTCCCCCTTTTCCCCCCCCCCCCCCCATCTACCCCCCCCCTTCCTCTTAAACAGCTCAACTCCCCCCACCCCCCCAAACTCCTCCACCTTGTGTCGCACTCAAGAATTCAAAATCCTACTACGCGCCACTGCGGTCAGCGAGTCCCAGAATGGAGACCAGACTTGGCAAAGTCTATCTCCTGATGGTGAGTCCAGGTCTTCTACACCCCTACGCTCTAATGCGCAGAGGTGTATCATGTTAGATCTCCACTGTTGCAGTGTAGGCGGATCCCCAGTTATCCACTGTTGAAGGATCGATTTCTTGCCGACCAAAACTGATTTTTTCATGAAACATTTAAGGCCCCGAGGAGCCATTGGTGACACTCTGAACACCTCAAACAATTGCGCTGGCGTTGGTCTCCAAACTACCCCCCACATCACAGACACATGCTGAGTAACCTGACGCCAAAACCCCAGGATCCTCGGACATTTCCAGAACATATGTCCTAGATCTGCTGTGGACTGTGCGCACTTCTTACATCTGTCCTCTATCCCCATCGCCGCCCTATGTGCTCTATGGGGTGAAATATACATCCTTAATACAAATTTATAATGTGTTTCTTGCAACGTCACATTCTCCGTCAGTCGTTTGGAGTCCAAAAGACAGACTTTTACCTTTTCCATCTGGAGGTTCATCGCTAGCTCCGTATTCCAGCAAGCGGTCAGTTTACCATATTCCACTTCTCCCAAGTGCTCCCGTAGTGAGGCATGATAGTACTTGAGTGGAACCCTTAATTGTGCATCTAATCCCCATATGGTAACCAATTGCTCCCACGCCTGCGGTGTCAAAGAGGAAGCCGGTAGGGACCTCAGATAGTGACGCAACTGGAACATAGAAAAGAAATTTAGTCCCCTAACCCCGTACTCCAACTGCAGTTCTTCAGAAGGCCTCAGGGTGCCCTCCGGATCATATAACTGATATAAATATTGTAGGTTTTTCTTCCCCCACCTAATAAATTCCTCTGAGCTGATGCCCGGCATGAAGTCTCTATTACCCTGGATTGGCAGTAACAGAGAGGACTCTGCAGACATACCGTAAAACCAACAGACCCACCTCCAAGTTTTTCTCAGTGGCATCACTATTGGTGCAAAGGCCGGCGGGGTCCGAAGATTCCCCGGCTTCGCATGTAACCAGGCACTAAAGTGGTCTGGGGCAAACAACTTCGTCTCGGCTCCCGTACATGAAAAATAAGATGATCCCCGGAACCAGTCCGTGAGATGACGCATGTTACTAGAAATCGAGAACAGTCTGATACTCAGCAGACCCAGCCCCCCCCCTGTTTTTGGCAAGAAGAGCTGGGTGGCTCGCAGACGTGATTTCTTACCCTGCCATATAAATTTTGCTACCAGTCGTGTTACCCACCGGTCATCCCTCTGTGACAGACACAGCGGCACCATTTGGAGCATATAGGTCCACTTTGGCACCAAAATCATATTATATAATGCAATTCTCCCCATGAGGGATAACGGGAGCGCGTGCCAGCCCTGAAGTGTGTGTTGTGTACTGCGCCGAAGCGGCTCCACATTCACTTTATACAATTCCGATAGATCCGCTGGGATTAGTACTCCCAGATACTTTAAGGGCCCCTTGGACCAGGTAAGGGGGAATTCTCCTACCCACCTCTCTCTAATCGAACTCTGCACTGGGAATGCCACTGATTTCTGTAAGTTAAGGGTAAATCCCGAGAAGAAACTAAATTCTTCAATAATATCCAGGAGGCCCGGAACCGACCCAGAAGGGCTTGTCAAAGTCAGCAGTATATCGTCTGCGAATGCCAAGGTTTTTACTGAGAGGGAGGGCATCTCAACTCCCGCCACCCCTGGGTCTCTTTGAATCGTACGCAGCAACGGTTCCAGGTAGAGCAGGAACAACAACGGAGAGAGAGGACACCCCTGCCTCGTTCCCCTCAATATCTGAAACTTAGGCGAACGGGTCCCATTTACCAATATAGCGGCCTGGGGGTAAAAATACAAAGCAGCAATCGCACGTGCAAACCAGCCCCTCAAGCCCACATATTCTAAAACTCCAAACAGATAATCCCAACGAACTTTATCGAACGCCTTCTCGGCGTCAAGACTCACCAAGAGCAATGGTTCTTGAGACATATGACTATAAGCAACAGCCATGCACACTTTGCGGACATTAATAGAAGAGTGTCTACCCCTCACAAATCCCACCTGTCCCTCTCCCACCAATGTGGCCATGTGTGGACTGAGCCTCTCCGCCAACACCCTCGCTAAAATTTTTAGGTCCACATTAATGAGAGAAATCGGTCTGTACGATTCCGGGCGTTCTGGGTCCTTCCCCGGTTTTGGTATCAAAGTAATCCACGCCTCGTTGGAGCTCCGAGGAACTCCTCCTCCCTCCACCGAGGCTTCAAAAAAGGAGACCAGGGCCCCACATAACTGTGGCAACATACACTGGTAATATTCTGTCGTGTACCCATCCGGACCCGGAGCCGTACCCCTTTTTAACGCTTTAACCACTTTCTGGATTTCCCTAGCACACAAAGGAGAGTTCAACCGCTCCCTCACCTCCGCCGTTAAACGGGGAATACCTGAATCTTCTAAATAGTCTACCAAGTCAGGTCCACTCCGCTCGCCTGGATCGCTATAAAGGGATGCATAAAAATCATGTAAAATCTGTACTATCCCTCCAGGTCGGGTCTCACGTGTGCCATCTGGCTTTATCAAAGATGGGATGAACCTATTACCCCCCCCACCTCTTTACTACTCTTGCCAGTAGTTTCCCTGATTTGTTACCAAATCTATGAAAAGTAAATGATCTGTGGAACATTTGTTTTTTAGTGCGTTCGTGTATGAGAGAATTTAATGCCGCAAGAGCCGACACCATCTCTTCCTTACTTCTTGATGAGGGGGCCGTTAAGTGTCTCCGTTTTGCTACCTGAAATTTATGTTCCAGTTGGACAATACCCCGGGCTAACCTCCTTGCCCTGGCACACATATATGAAATGACCTCCCCCCTCATAACTGCTTTTGAGGTTTCCCAATAGAGCAGGCCATCATCCTCGTGTTGTGAATTGGTGTCTGCAAACAACTGCCATTTTTGCTTAAGATGGTCTTGAAAATGTGCATCCCCCACTATATGTGATGGAAATTTCCACTGTTGACCTCTAAGTCTGCCCGCTCCCAACTCCATTTCCACCCATATCATGGCATGGTCCGAAACCTCCATAGGTCCTATCTCTGCTTTCACAATCTGTGGAAACAAGGCACCCTCCGCTAAAATGTAGTCTAATCTCGACCACGTGCCATGTGCCCGGGACATGTGGGTGTAATCACATGCCGTGGGGTTAAGCAGGCGCCAGGGATCAATTAGGTTCAACGCCCTACACAGATGTTGTATGCCCTTGCCTCTGCTCAATGCTAGCCCCGCTGACGGCGCTGATCTGTCTAAGTTCCCATCCATCACCTGGTTGAAATCACCCACCAATAGCCAGGGGGCAGTTGTGTGTTGAAGCCCCAGGTGAATGATGTGCTGAAAAAATGTTGGGTCATATACATTTGGGCCATAAATATTAAGCAAGAATATTTCTTGTCCCAGTATGTTCAAATGTATAAGGATATACCTCCCCTGTGTATCCCGGGTTACCACTCTGGCCTTACATTGCAGGGACTTATGAATCAGGATTGCCACGCCTCCTCTACGGCCTTTTGCTGGAGCGAAAAAACATTCTCCCACCCACCTTTGCTTGAGCTTTTGACTTTCCTCCTCAGACAGTTTTGTCTCCTGTATACATGCTATGGAAGCTGTGTGACGTTGCAAGGCATTTAAAATTTTTGTTCTTTTTATGGGCGAACCAATCCCAGCCACATTCCATGATATTAATCTAACCGAGTGCATCTAACCTGGATCCCAGAACTCCCTCCCTGCTCTCCTTAAATGCAGTAGTGTTTGCAAGGTCCCTGGGTGCCCAGCCCTCACCCCGGAACCTTCCCCTCCTAACCATTCCACATAGCGTGTAGTTGCCCCTTCGCTGAAGTTCAAATTACTGTGCGACATTGCCATTATCCTTATTCCCCTCAAAACCCCCCCTAGGTCTACCCACCCTCCCTCCCCCCCTACTTTCTCTTCCCCTTCATCAACCCACAACTGTAAAACTCCCATAACACCTGAGTCACAACATGCTGCGATCCCCACCCCACCCCCACCCTCCAACTGCACATTTTCATCAACAGAAATTTCTTGAACAAAAACTTTCAGAACATTGCATATTTGCCCCTGCATTCTGCAAGTACATGATAGCTTACATGACCGACTGACCCATCAGACCAATGTTCACTGTCAGGTGGATGCCCCAGTTGGGTTAAAGTCTCTGTTAAGAAACTGCATGGCTGCTTGGTCTGATACAAACGGGATCCATTTCCCCTCATGTTGGATCTTTAGAGTAGCTGGGTACATTAACATGAAACGTTGATTTCTTTCAACTAGGCGGGTACACACTGGATGAAACTTCCGTCTCCTCTCTTGTAAGCTAGTTGAATAATCCTGAAAGATTCTTATTTGTACTCCAGCATATGTCAAAGATTCCCTTTTCAAACGGTAGCCCCGGAGAATCTCTTCTTTATGGATATAATTCAGTACTTTTATAATGACAACTCTGGGACGCTGATTATTCTGCTGCTGTCTCCCAATTCTGTGTGCTCTCTCCAGACATAGCGGCCCCCGACTGTCTGATAGGGCAAATTCTTTCACGAGCCATTCTTCCAGGACTGTGCTCAAACTTTTCTCCGGAATGGTTTCTGGCAGTCCCACTAGCCGGAGATTACTCCGTCTAGCCCGATTTTCCAGCTCATCCAGTTTGTCCACATGCTGTTGTAGTTTAACCTTAAGGCTTTCCACCTCCGGGCCACACTGCTGCCATGCGTCCTCCATCGCATACACCCTCGTTTCCACCTCCGTTGCGCGACTCACCAGCGTTGCCATCAGCCCATCCACCTTCCCCAGGCGCTCATTTAATGATGTAAACCTGGGTTCCAGCGCCGTTTCCACTGCCGCTACTATCTGTGATAGCTGACGGGCCGAAAACTCCGCTTCGCTCCTCGGCGTTCCGGGCGCCATCTTGGATTCGCCACTCGTGCCTGCCGCCTTCTCTTTCTCCGTTTTTGCACTCTTTCTGGTTGTTCCCGGCGACATGGACACTAAATATTGGTCCATGCACTCCCAGCTAGCCGTATTCTACCAGGTCAGTCGGTTTTCAAGGCTATTTGCCGGCGATTTCGGGCGGGAATCGGGCAGGGATCGCGGAGCAGTGCAAAAGCGTGGCTACTGCTCCTTCAGCATCACGTGACCTCCCATTATTTTATATACCTCTATCATGTCTCCCCTCAGCCGTCTCTTCTCCAAGCTGAAAATCCCTAGCCTCCTTAGTCTTTCTTCATAGGGAAGTCGTCCCATCTCTGCTATCATTTTAGTCGCCCTTCGCTGCACCTTTTCCAATTCTACTATATCTTTCTTGAGATGCGGCGACCAGAATTGAACACAACTTATGTGGCAGGATCATGTGGACTTTTGGCAATCTACCACACTTTATATATTTTATGTTATGATTTTTGGGTCTGATATTGAAAATTATACCCCTCTGCTGTTCAAAAATATTGCTTCTCAATTTCCTACTGCATAAGACCTGAAATATTGACCCTGTCCCACTAAATACTACATGCTGGCTCCCTCTCTTATCTCTGTTCTCACATCACGCTGCCGATTTGAATGCAGATGGAGGGAGGCTGTCGACGAGGCTTGGGGTGGGCGGTTGGAGACTGGGGACTGTGGCGCCGGCGGCCTGGGAGCAGGAGAGGGAGGTAACAGTGGTAGCGATTGGTGGGGGGGGGGGCAGCGGGGGCTGCCTTGCCCCGGGCCCGGCTCAGTCTCTCGGCGGTCCTGCCCTTCTGTTCACTGCTCTCAACTTGAATCCACAAGGCACTGTGCCTTTTACTTGCCCCCGACCTTATGGAATGCTCTCCCGGTTTTCCTTCATGCCATCCTTCCTTCCATAGGTTTAGAGCTCTATTGAAGGTTCATCATTTATCCTAGGCCTTCCTTGGGGCTTCAGCACAACACAACTGGTCAGTCTGAGTAGTCTGAAGTTCTGCCTTTTCTCTCTCTTTCCTGATACTGACTCTCCTCCTTTTCTGTTTTCCTCCGTCTCTGATTCACTTTCCTGTCTTGATTTGTAGTTCCTTTCTGTTCCAGTTGGCTATTGCTTTTATTGTGAACCGCTTTGCTGGTTTGTGAAGGGTGATATATTAAGTGACCAATGAACACAAACATAAATATAGTCAGAGCAGATAGTCAACGGTACTCTCCAGTTAAATACTGTTGAATATCAGCTCTAGGGCTGGTTAGCTGGGTTTAATCTGGCAGGTAGGGATAGCTGTAGTCAGGTACTGCAGTTGTTATTCAAATGTATTTAATCATGATTTGATAAGTACATAAGTAATGCCACACTGGGAAAAGACCAAATGCCCATCGAGCCCAGCATCCTGTCCCCGACAGCGGCCAATCCAGGTCAAGGGCACCTGGCAGCTTCCCAAACGTACAAACATTCTATACATGTTATTCCTGGAATTGTGGATTTTTCCCAAGTCCATTTATTAGCGGTCTATGGACTTGTCCTTTAGGAAACTGTCCAAACCCTTTTTAAACTCTGCCAAGCTAACCGCCTTCACTTTATATATCACTTTAACTGACGGGAAGATCAAAGCAGTTTACAAACAAAATAAAAAGCAAAGAAAATGAACTACAATATTCAATAGAAAAGTAAAACATACATATACGAGAACACCACATAGTTAAAAATGGCTTCAAACACAAATCCGGCATTCATACATGCTCTCTCCCAGATACCAGCTAGCTAAATATTAGATCCCAAAATTGACCATAGGTAAATCAAATACAATATATATAAAACAAACCCCGGTCTAAAAAATGCAGTCACAGAGGGAATGAACGAGAAAGTAACAAAATACACATGTATGTTATATATACACCACTCAAACCAATAATGGCATATATATTTAATATAACCTAAATATTTTTTGTGTGAAGGAAGTGGTCTCAGAGTATAAACTCACCCAAGTGAGGCTACGCAAAGCGTTTTATGTCTCTAAGGGTGGACAAGTCTCTCGATCACTGAACCACTTCACTATTTTTCAATGTTTTATATCGTGAGCAAAACCCTCAAGTGCTCAACATACAATGAAAATGAATAACCTAAACACACATATATATTTTATCAACTCACTCACAACCTCCGTGACGACTCTGTCCCACTCCCAGATACCAGCACCCAAGGGAGCTGCCTCACTCACTGGAGTATGCTTGCTGGAACAAAATTGTCTTCAAGAGCGCTATACATTTCTTTAGATTACATTCACTATGTATATATAGTGGCATGGAGTTCCAGAAATATAGACCGACAAAAAAAAAAAGCACTATGACAGGTAATTTCCAATTGTGCTAAATAAGGCCCCGGTAGGACCATGCGGTGGTCATTAATGGATCGCAGGACACGTGACAAAGAATATGCAATGAAGAAAGATAAATAGATAAGTAACGCCACACCGGGAAAAGACCAAGGGTCCATCGAGCCCAGCATCCTGTCCACAACAGCGGCCAATCCAGGCCAAGGGCACCTGGCGAGCTTCCCAAACATACAAACATTCTATATATGTTATTCCCGGAATTGTGGATTTTTCCCATGTCCATTTAGTAGTGGATTATGGACTTGTCCTTTAGGAAACCATCTAACCCCTTTTTAAACTCTGCCAAGCTAACCGCCTTCACCACGTTCTCCGGCAACGAATTCCAGGGTTTAATTATGCGTTGGGTGAAGAAAACTTTTCTCCGATTTGTTTTAAATTTACTACACTGATGGAAAGCTCTGAAAGCCAGAAACAATGTTTTGAATTGAATGTGGTAAAAAAAAAAACAGTAACCAATGGTGATCTTTCAAAGCAGGTGTGACATGGTGGAATTTCTTTAAATGACAAAGAAGATGAATGGCTGTATTTTGTAATGTCTGTAGTCTTTTGAGTAGTGAATTGGAAATGCCTAAATAAATGATATTACAATAATCAAAGCGTGTCATAAAAAGGGAAAGAATTAGAGAATGGAATGTATTATGATCAAAATAAAAGGGTGAACTGATCTTAGTTGATGTAAAAGAAAGAACTGAGATTTGCATAATGCAGAAACTTGAGGCTCAGATGAACTATTAGAATCAAGGGGTAATCCTAAATAATGAAAACTAGTTACTGGGGAAACCTGAGGATCAAACAGCAGGAGTTGAGTGGTTGGAACTGAAAGGTGACCAGTCAACCAACAGTCTACCATCTTGTCAAGACTCAACACAAGGTGGAGGTCCGTGAGCCACTGGGCCAGGGGCGTAGCCAGACAACAGATTTTGGGTGGGCCTAGGTAAGAAGTGGGTGGACACCAACTGTTCTCCCACCCCCCCCCCCCCCCCCCCACACCAAAAAAAATATCTCAGCTGGCAGGAAAATGCTTCTTTCTACTTTGGCAGTCTGCAGCAGGCATGCGCTGAAAACTGAGCATGCGCAGGTGCCAGTATTGTGGAGAGTAGAATTTTGTTACTATCAGGGGAAAGTCTTCAGCTCAGGGGCATAGCCAGACACCCAAATTTGGGTGGGCCTGGGCCCAAGATGGGTGGGCAGAAGAACTCCGCCTTGTCCCACAAGTGATTTGGTCTCTCCCTCTCTTGCCTGCATCCATATGGTCTCTCAAACATCCGCCCTTCCCTGAATACCTTTTAAATAGCAGATTTTCACCAACAGCGAGCAGCAACTAATACACACTGCTCATGTTGGCCCCACAGCCTTTCCTCTGATGCAACTTCCTGTTTCCGCATAGGCGGGAATACATCAGAGGGAAGGCTGCGGGGCCGGTGCGAACAGTGTATACCAGTCGCTGCTCGCTGCAGGCAAAGATCTGCTATTTACAAAGTATGCAGGAGGGACAGTTGGGAGTTTTCGGCTGCTGGGGCTTGGGAATCCCTGCCAGCCACATTAGAGATGTGTTGCTATTGGGTGGGCCTGAACCCAAAGTGGATGGGCCTGGGCCCACCCTAGCCCACCCTTGGCTACGCCACTGCACTGGGCAATTACACGCAAACAACGTTGAAGAGGCTGAAAATCAAGATAAAGAGAACTGACCTTATCCTATATAATAAAAGGCACCTCCAACATTCTGAAGCTGTCTGCATGGCTGAGGAATTCCTGCTCTCTGTATCCATCTCCTGAATTGACATCACGTACTTCCGGGTTCGTCACAAGCAGAAGTGACCAACCACACGAGGTTTCTCGGCTTCAGAATGTTGGAGGTGCATTCTATTAAATAGGATTGGTCAGTTCCCTGAAGCACAGCCAGAGCTCAGCGTCCTGCACAGTAACGCTCAGACACCAGAGAGAGAGAGGGGGGGGGGGCTGACACCAGAGAGAGGGGGGAGGTATCTCTGTCATACACACACTCTCTTTCTCACACACTCTATGTCTCACACTGTATCACATTCACTCTCTATGTGTCACACAGTCACTCACACACTCTCTTGGTCTCATACACTCAGTCTCACAGAGAGTCTGTGTCTCACACACACTCTCTCTCTCTCGCACACACTGTATCTGTGTGAAACACACTCTCTCTCACACACACTGTGTCTCACATATGCACTTGCACACACTCTCATTCTCACACACACACTCTCTCTCTCACAGACACACTCGCACCCAGACTCACTCTCTCTCTCACACACACACACACTCGCACATTCACTCTCTCTCTCACACACAGTTACTCTCACATACACTCTCTCAAACATACACACTCCGAGGAAAACCGTGCTAGAGCCCGTTTCATTTGTGTCAGAAACGGGCCTTTTTTTACTAGTAAAACAATAAAATATCATCAGGATACATGTGGAAAGAGATACAGAACTCTTGAATAAGAGTGGCTAAAGGACTTCAGTAGATATCGAATAAAAGGGGGAAAAGAATAGAACCCTGCGGGACTCCACATACTAGCGGTTTATCAGGAGAAGTAAAGTGATTGAACGTATCACTGAAGGAACGATCTGTGAAAAATGAATGAAACCACTGTAGAACAGTACCAGAACTCCCCAAAGATTCTAACTGTGAAAGTAATAAAGAGTGATCCACCAAGTCAAACGCCGCAGAAAGATCAAACAAGATAGCTAAAGTACAGTAGTGGCTATTGTGACAAAGCTAGCACTCAGGGCCCCACAGAGAAGCAGCTAATCCCTGAACTACGGTTCCCAGAAGCCCTTGCAAGCAGGAGAGAGGAGGGTAGCCCCTAAAGGGTGGAACGGATTTCCAACCCCAGCAGGGGGAGCAGTGACTCAGTGCTAGGGGAGCCAGGTACTCCCTTCCCCACTAGAGGGAGAAGGGGAGGTGAAGTTCAGTCCCTTAGCTGCATCGCCAGTATATAATTCTCTCCAGCTGTGAGAGGAGGGAGAGATTTCTGGGTGGCTCCCAGCCACCAGGAGGGAGAGGAAACTGAGTGAGAGAGAAGCTGCCATGGAGTAGGTGGAGGACGGAAAGGGCCTGCCACTGGAGCTTCCCTGGGGGGGAGAAGAGTAAGCTGTCATGGAGTGTGAGAATGTAAAGGTAGCCCTGTCCAGCACATGAAGGCAGTGTGAGAGGCCACAGGAGTGTGGTGCTGTGAGGTAGGAGCAGTGTTGCCATATAAAAAAAAAAATTCCCACCCAAAACAGCCCAAAACCCGCTCAAAAACCGCACACACCCCACCCCCGACGTCATCACCCCCGCCCCTTCTGTCATCACCCCCACCCCCGCCATCATCAACCCCGCCCCTTCCGTCATCACCCCCGCCCCCGCCGTCATCAGCCCCACCCCTTCTGTCATCGCCTCCGCCATCATCAGTCCCGCCCCCACCGTCATTGCCCCGCCCAATACGTCACCTCGCCCCGCCTCTGTCGCCATTAGCCCCACCCCCCGCCGACCGAAAAACCGCCCAAAAGACGCACAGAAAAAAAAAACAAGCCCAAAAAACCGCAACCCGCCGCGGGCAAAAGTTTCCCGCGGCGGGTTGCGGAAAACCGCCCAATTGGGCGGGAAAACCGCCCATCTGGCAACCCTGGGTAGGAGGAAAGCTGCCAGTCCTGTTTGGTACAGGGTCCTCTGGGGTGCTGTGAAGAGGGCAGGGGCATTAAGTAGTGGTTTCCTTTGAAGAGACTGTTTGTGAAAGGGTTGAATTATTGGGATGTATAGAAGAGCAGGCTGAACTTTGACTGAACCCTTCTGAGGGAGAGGGGAGGTAGTGCAAAGGAAGTGGGCCTGAACTGTTAAGGAACTGAATGTTGGCTGGAGTTTGGAACCCGGCCTGAACCCTGTTTGTGAACTGCATTTCAATTTTGAGAGTGGAACCGAATTGAGAATAAAGCACTTTGGTCATAAGTCCGTATGGCAGTCTGGTTCTTTGCTGGAAACCTGTGAGCCTAACCGGGCTGCCGGCCCCAACCCAGAGCAGAGGAAGCGGGGCCCCGTTACACTATCTAAATGAGACCTCACCTCACTAAGAAGAGATGGCAAAATAGTTTCTGTGCTACAGGCTGCCCTAAAACCCAACTGTCAGGGATGTAACACTCATTTCTGCTCCGTCAAATTGACGGAGCTGTAGGAAAACCACTTTTTCCAACTACCTCTGACATAAAACACAGATTCGAGACCGGCCTGTGGTTAGTAAGAAGAGAAGGATCGAGAATGGGATTTTTCAAAATTGGTTTAACAGATGCTATTTTCTAATCTAGAGGGACTTGATCAAGTGTTAGACTGAAATTTACCATCGCCAGTAAATAAGGTAATAAATGCAAAATGTTCCGTTGGTGATCTTGCATGGCAGATGATTGTGGAATTAGGGAAGACACTGATCACACAGACAAATGGCTTGTCTCTTAAAGTGCAGGAAATAGAACAAAAGGCTGATAAAAACTCTCTGTCTTTGAATTCTCTAATCACGTTGAAAAGTTAAAGAAAGATGTTATTGAAGCTGGAGCTCTGCAAGCTACAGTTTTTTTGTTTTTTTTTTGTTATATTTGTACCCTGCACTTTCCCACTCATGGCAGGCTCAATGCGGCTTACATGGGGCAATGGAAGGTTAAGTGACTTGCCCAGAGTCACAAGGAGCTGCCTGTGCCTGAAGTGGGAATCAAACTCAGTTCCTCATGGCCGCGCAGGCTTCTGCTTCTGTGAGTCTGACGTCCTGCACGTACGTGCAGGACGTCAGACTCACAGAAACAGAAACCTGCGCAGCCTTCTACATGGAATGTTGCTAGTGGAATAGCAACATTCCATGTAGAATCTCCAATAGCAGCAACATTCCATGTAGAATCTCCAATAGTATCTATTTTATTTTTGTTACATTTGTACCCTGCGCTTTCCCACTCATGGCAGGCTCAATGCGGCTTACATGGGGCAATGGAGGGTTAAGTGACTTGCCCAGAGTCAAAAGGCGCTGCCTGTGCCTGAAGTGGGAATTGAACTCGGTTCCTCAGGACCAAAGTCCACCACTCTAACCACTAGGCCACTCCTCCACAGTTGTAATGGATGTTACAAATTTGAGGGGAAAGTGTGAATCTTTGGAGGATTTTTCAAGAAGCAATAATTTGTGCTTCCTGAATGTTCACTGCCTTACCATGATTAGTCCAAGCGACATGTTAAAGAAGCCTCTTATTGAAGTTTTGAATGTTCCGGAAGAAAGTGTGCCTCCGTTTGCTCAGGTCTATTACCTGCCTTTACCTAACCAGACTAGTAATGTTACATAAGTACATAAGTATTGCCATACTGGGAAAGACCAAAGGTCCATCGAGCCCAGCATCCTGTTTCCAATAGTGGCCAATCCAGATCACAAATACCTGGCAAGATCCCAAGAAAGTACAAAACATTTTATACTGCTTATCCCAGAAATAGTGGATTTTCCCCAAGTCCATTTAATAACGGTCTATGGACTTTTCCTTTAGGAAGCCGTCCAAACCTTTTTTAAACTCTGCTAAGCTAACCGCCTTTACCACATTCTCTGGCAACGAATTCCAGAGTTTAATTACACGTTGAGTGAAGAAACCTTTTCTCCGATTCGTTTTAAATTTACTACATTGTAGCATGATCGCATGCCTCCTAGTCCTAGTATTTTTGGAAAGCGTGAACAGACGCTTCACATCTACCCGTTCAACTCCACTCATTATTTTATAGACTTCTATCATATCTCCAAATCTCTATCATATCTCCATGTTCAACAACCATTGAGCGAAGCCGCTGCTCCATTAGATGTCTCTGACGGAAAGACTGCTTCCAGGTCGATACAGTTATATTCAGGCTCCAGGGCAGGCTCAACCTATGGACCAGGTGAGGTTCTGGCCCAGGGTGCTAGTGATAAAGGGTGCCAAAGCCTCAGTCTGGTCTACCTTCATACTGGAATGGGAATGTGGTGACCTTTATCACCAGCACCCTGAGCCAATGCCTGACCTGGTTCAGCAGGAGGAGGGACTTGAGATAGAGGAGAAGATATTGGATTACATGCATGGGAGGGGGGGAGTGAAGGGACAGATACCAGATTAGCCACCTATCCCCCCTTCAATCTGTTCAGAACTCTGCTGCACGTCTTATATTCCGCCAGAACCGATATACTCATATCACCCCTCTCCTCAGGTCACTTCACTGGCTTCCAATCAGATACCGCATTCAGTTCAAGCTTCTCCTTCTTACCTACAAATGCACTCAGTCTGCTGCCCCTCACTACCTCTCTACCCTCATCTCCCCTTACGTTCCCGCCCGAAACCTCCGTTCACAGGACAAATCCCTCCTCTCATTACCCTTCTCCACCACCGCCAACTCCAGGCTCCGCTCATTCTGCCTCGCCTCACCCTATGCTTGGAACAACCTTCCCGAGCCCTTACGCCAAGCCCCCTCCCTGCCCATCTTCAAGTCTTTGCTTAAAGCCCACCTCTTCAATGCTGCATTCGGCACCTAACTGTCAGGAAATCCAGACTGCCCCAATTTGACCGCCCCTATCAGACTGACTGTTCATGTGTCCTTTAGATTGTAAGCTCTTTGAGCAGGGACTGTCCTTCTATGTTAAATTGTACAGCGCTGCGTAACCCTAGTAGCGCTTTAGAAATGTTAAGTAGTAGTAGTAGTAGTAGTAGTAGTAGTGTGTGGGAGGGGGGGGGGAGTGCCCAAGCAAAAGTTGACTCAGGGCACCACAGTCCCTTGAGCCGACCCTGTTAGACATTGCAGTTGTTGTTCTATTGTTCCCTGGTGGCAGTGACAAGGGGCATATACAGGGTTGACGCACACTGATTTTTAGCATGTGCTAAAAACGCTAGTGCGCCTTAGTAAACAAGGCCCTTGGCTTTTTCCTTGGAACAATTGTCGTTTTTCAGAGCTTCACGTAGATTGTCACCGTTTCCTTGAACCATTTTCCCCACCCTCTCCCTGCACTCCAGCTCGACCCCTTCCCCTTTCCTTGGGTTCTCTCCTTTTGCCTTTTCCTATCTTAGTTTGTTGTGAGTGTCTTGATATGATAAGTTTTACTTTCTTTCCTATCATTCCTAAGGAATGGCCTCCCAAAAGCTGTGAAAACAATCCATGACCACCTGAACTTCAGGAAAACACTAAAAAACCAATCTCTTCGAAAAGGCCTACCCCAACGACCCTACGTAAACCCTTCACCTAAAGCATAGCATGCCTAATGAGCGCACTGGACAACACACAACCTTCATCCAGGGGGGGTAGCCAGACAACAGATTCTGGGTGGGCCTAGACAAGAAGTGGGTGGGCACCAAGTGTTCTTCACCACCACCACCAAAAACATATCTCAGCTGGCAAGAAAACGCTTCTTTCCACCTTGGCTTACCATCAAAGGGAAGTCTTCAGCTGATAGAGCTTGGGATCTCCACCAGCTACCACTAAACTTATGCTACTGTTAGGTGGGCCTGAACCCTAAGTGGGTGGGCCAGGCCCACCTGTGGCTACGCCACTGCCTTCATCCCTTCCGACCCTTCACACATACCTCATTCGACCACTATACAACCTTGTATTTGTTATCAACCGACTGGGCAAACGCCCAACGGTACTATGTAAGCCACATTGAGCCTGCAAATAGGTGGGAAAATGTGGTATACAAAAGCAACAAATACATAAATCAGAATTTTGTAGTTTCATTCTGTTCCTCCTTTTATATAATTTTATTGATTGTAAACCGCCTAGTTCTGCGAGTCAGCATGGGCGGTATAGCAAGTTTTAATAGACTATAAACTATAACTCCATGATCACTCGGGGTTTGCAGTAGACGGCACAAACCGCTCTTTGATCGCATGCTGGATGAAGCTTCGGAGAGAGGGTCACTTCTGCAACCCATTTGCCGTTTCAGTTGGTAAAACCCACTCAAGGTCAGAGGGCTCAGTCACTAGGCCACTCCTCCACTGTTGCTACTATTGGAGATTCTACATGGAATGTTGCTACTATTGGAGATTCTACATGGAATGTTGCTATTCCACTAGCAACATTCCATGTAGAAGCCTGCGCGGAAACATTGGTGATCTGCAAGGGCCGACTTCTACATGGAATGTTGCTAATGGAATAGCAACATTCCATGTAGAATCTCCAATAGCAGCAACAGTGGAGGAGTGGCCTAGTGGTTAGGGTGGTGGACTTTGGTCCTGGGGAACTGAGGAACTGACTTCAATTCCCACTTCAGGCACAGGCAGCTCCTTGTGACTCTGGGCAAGTCACTTAACCCTCCATTGCCCCATGTAAGCCGCATTGAGCCTGCCATGAGTGGGACAGCGTGGGGTACAAATGTAAAAAAAAAAAAAAATGATGACTCTGCCCTGGAACATCCACAAAATAGCTGGCTTAACTTCAGAGCTAACTGGTTATTTTATTTATTTATTTGCAGCGTTTGTATCCCCCATTTTCCCACACATTAGCACTAACTAGTTAAAAGCCAATGAAAATTAGCAGTTAGCCCTAAACAGGCAAGTTAACCAGCCAGGAGCTATTTCTGCCTGGTTACATCAATTTGAACTTTGACCCCAGTATGTTTTAGTTTTTTTGTTTAATATCTGTGCAAGTCTTGATTCAGTGGATTTGCAAGCAAGTTGCATGTTAAGTCTGTTACCTTTTAGCACAATGGTTTACTGTGGATTTTTCTATGAAAAAAAACCCTCTACTTCATCCAGAGCAAGGTTACTGTGTGAAAATCAAAAGTAAACCACAGCATTTAAAGATAGCACAGCGTCCTACACTGGGTCTCAGCTGAAAAGGGAACCAAAATGAGCTTAAGCACAGAGAGGCAGTAGAAGTTACACAGATGATCCATGTAGATTAGGTCTGCAGGCTGCAGACTCAGCAAGTTAGAAAAGCCGAAGAGAAAAGGAAACTCTCAGAAATGAGGGCGACAATCCCGATCAAGAGACTGAAAGAAAATGAACAAAGCAAACCATGGGAAATGGAGAACTATATAGAGATGTCAAACGCAGCGAAGGTGACAAAAAAATGAAAGCTAGACGATATCCAAAGTAAAAATAGTTTATTAAAATGTCCAATAATTCTTATCAAGACATCTAATGACTCAACACGAGTCGTGTTTCGACCATAAAGGCCTGCCTCAGGAGTCTTCCATCTGGATGTCTCTTAGCACACTAGTGGGTTCATTTTCGAAAGAGAAGAACGTCCATCTTTCGACATAAATCAGAAGATGGACGTCCTTCTCCAATGGGACATACAAATCGGTATAATCAAAACCCGATTTAGGATGTCTCCAACTGCACTCCGTCGCAAGGACGGCCAAAGTTCAAAGGGGCGTGTCAGAGGTGTAGCGAAGGCGGGACTTGGGTGTGCCTAACACTTGAACGTCCTTGACCCATAATCGAAAAAAACAAGGATATCCCTGACGAACACTTGGACGTTTTCACCCGGACCTGTTTTTCTTACGACTAAGGCACAAAAAGGTGCCCGAAACGACCAGATGACTACCGGAGAGAATCGGGGATGACCTCCCCTTATTCCCCCAGTTGTCACTAACCCCCTCCCACCCTCAAAAAACATCTTTCAAAATATTGATTGCCAGCCTCAGATGTCATGCTCAGGTCCATGATAGCGCATGCAGGTCCCTGGAGCAGTTTTAGTGGGTGCAGTGCACTTCAGACAGGTGGACCCAGGCCCATACACCCCTCTACCTGTTACATTTGTGGAGGGAGCAGCGAGCGCTCCAAAACCCACCACAAACCCACTGTACCCATATATAGGTGCCCCCTTCACCCGTAAGGGCTATGGTAGTGGTGTACAGTTGTGGGTAGTGGGAGGGGGGGGGTTGGGGAGCTCAGCACACATGGTAAGGGAGCTATGTTCCTGGGAGCAATTTACGAAGTCCACTGCAGTGCCCCCTAGGGTGCCCGGTTTGTGTCCTGGCATGTCAGGGGGACCAGTGCACTACAAATGCTGGCTCCTCCCATGACCAAATGGCTTGCATTTGACCGTTTTTGACAAGGACGTCTTTGGTTTCGAAAATCACCGAAAGTCAGAAACGTCCATGTCTAGGGATGACCAAATCTAGGGACGTCCAAATTTAAGGATTTGGACGTCTGACGGTATTTTCAAAACAAAAGATAGACGTCCATCTTGTTTTGAAAATACGGGTTTCCCCGCCCCTGGATTTCGCCATTTTGCAAGGATGTCCAAATCGCAACTTGGACCTCCCTTTTGAAAATGCCCCTCTAGCTCTCCAAATAAAACAACATACAATGACACACCTAGTGTGAACATAAAAAAAGCTTTAAAAGCAGGTACGAGACAGTTCTTGGCTGACAGATTTTTTTTTATGCTCACGCTAGGTGTGTCATTGTACGATGTTTTGTTTGGAGAGCTGGTATGCTAAGAGACTTCCAGATTGAAGACTCCTGAGGCAGGCCTTTGAAGCCAAAATACGGTCCATGTTGAGTCATTGGATGTTTTAATAAACAACTTTTATTTTGGACATCATCTAGGTTTTCTTTTTTTTTTTGTCACCTTCGCTGTGTTTGGCATTTCTGTGTGATTGCGATGGTTCCTGTTCTTCTCTTTTCTTTGTCAAACTGTATAGAGAGAAAGGAGTGAAAGGTAGAGACGCATCAAGTCCACTCCAGAGACTCACAATCGAACATTGAACTCTGGCACCAAATTGGATCAGCAGTCTGGGAACGTTAAAAGCTCAGTGTGAAATGTTACTGTCTCTCTCTTCCTCTCAGTAATGGGATTTTATCACAAAAAAAGGAAGGCCTGGAGATGTGCAGCAGGTGCCTCGGGCTAACGTGTTTTAAAAACATCATTCTAGCTGCAATTTGTACTTTTTTATGCCGCAATGTACTGAGCTGGAATCGTGCCCTGTGTGATCTGCTCCCAACCCACCCGCTGTGCTGCAGCCAAGAAGAGGAGTCGATGAACGGAGGCCAATTTTTCTGTCCCACCTCTCTTGAGCCTTGTGCTCACACAGCCCTCGGTACAATCCTGTTTTTAAATGAGAAGTGCAAGCTCAGATTCCTCTTTAGCATTTTTGGCTTGGATAAGCAATGGCTGTGCTACTCAGAAATTCACACGTTGATTTACTGCATAGCAAGCTTCTATATATACACACAGAGCAATCCGCTTAAGTGCAAGGTCTGGGACCAAAGAAATGCATGCAGTTAACTGGAGCGTGCACTTAACCGTCATGACCCAAAGAAGCTTGACATCTGATAAGCATATGTACAGTACTGTTTATTATTATACGTACAGTATACAGTCTCCGTTAAATGACGTTAGGCTTACTTGAAGTTGATTACTTCAAGTAAGCCTAACGTCGTTTAACGTCATGAAACAGATGATGAAATGAGCAGCGAGGCACATGCTGACGTTCAACAACCTCCTCCTGTCACTTTTGCATAGTCTGTGGAACTCACAGACCCTATAGTGTACAGAGGACTATAACTGATTGTGAGTTCCACAGACTATATCTGCCAGATGGTAAAAACTGTCGTAGCCTCCAGATAGGCCCACATGGTATTGAGACTCTCCAGCGCTCTTGCAAAAGTGACAGGAGGAGGTTGTTGAACGTCAGCATGTGCCTCGCTGCTCATTTCATCATCTGTTTCATCATCAGCCGTTGTTGCCTGCGTGTAGGCGCATATCTCGACATCAGTGCTGTCGTCAGCTGTTTGTAGATCGTAATCAACAGCTACATAGCGATGAAACTCCCCTTCAGTAACACCAGCTGGGATGTCAATAACCTGTTCATCTGACGCGTTTGCAATAGCTGCATCTGTTTCGTCCCTCTCCACATCCTTAACAAAGCTTGCCCGCTTGTAGCAGTTCACAATGGTTGCCTGTGTAACATGATTCCATGCTTCTTTCTGCATATGTAGGGAATCCAACAGTGATAGATTACGAGCCAGTTCAACACCACGTTTATCCTTTGCAGTCTGGTCATCCATAACGCTCATCAGACGTCGTAGCACAAGAGCCCGATAATGTTGTTTGAAATTGGCTATTATGCCCTGATCCATAGGTTGGATCAGAGAGGTAGTGTTTGGTGGCAGGAAGACCACCTTGACGTTAGACAGCCCGACATCATCACTGTGTGCAGCACAATTATCACAAAGCAACAAAATCTGATGCTTGTGTGCCCACATTCTAGTGTCTAACTTCTTTAGCCACTGCTTCCAAATTTTCCCAGTCATCCATGAATTTGTGTTAGCTTCATATGACACAGAAAGTCACTTAACTTTCTTGAAGCAATGGGGCTGTTTGCTCTTTCCAGTGACGAGGGGTTCCAACTTCTCACTCCCATCCATATTGTAGCAAAGGAGGATCGTCAGTCGGTCCTTGGACCTTGTACCTCCAGTAGTTTTGGCATGTTTGAATGCAAGTGTTCCATCAGGAATCACTCGCCAGTAGATACCATTTTCATCAGCATTGAAAATGTCACGAGATGCAAACTCATTCAAGATAGTAGGAAGAACTGAAACAACCCAATCTTCAGCACCAAAGTCATCAGCGTCTTGTTTCTCACCATGCTGTTTCTTGAATTTTGTGTTGTTCTTCCATCTTTCCAACCATCCAACAGTGGCTTTGAATTCAGTTAGTCCAAGACTTTCAGCTAGCTGGTTAGCTTTCTCCATAAGCAGTGGACCACTGACAGGAAACTGTCTGCTCCTGATTCGAGAAAACCACCGAAGAAGAGCATCTTCCACCTCCTCAGCTTTTCCCACCCGTTTTTGTTTCTGTTGTGGATTTGTATTGTTTTGCCAGTCTTCCAGAAGCTGGTCTTTCTGCTTCAAGATATGTGAAATTTGACTGGGATTGTCACCATATTCTTTAGCAATAGATGCTTGAGTTTGTTGTTTTCTAATTTTTTAAGAACTTCTATTCATTCAGCCAGTGTTAAAATCTTACAGTTGCACGATGACGACGACCCCAGTGTACACTCTAACAACGTTCTTTCACTTATTCTGCCTGTGGCAGTTAAAGGGGTGGTAAATTTGAAATCTCGTTGGTTGTCATGCACCAATTGGCTTCCATATTCCATGTGTGTGCTTATGCGGAGTCTTTCCTGCAGAGGAGCGGTCTTAAACCATGCATATAAGCGAATCTTGCACTTATCGATGGTGTGCTAAACCGAAGTTTGTCCCCATAGAAATTGATGGCACCAAAAACGGGACCGAAGTACGGCATGCAGTTAAACAGAGCATGCACTTATCCGACGTGCACTTAAATGGAGTGCACTGTATATATATAAATAATTGCAATTGCTATATCTCAGAGTGCAATGTCTGAATGTAACTTTGAACAGCTCTGTGAGACAGCATAGCTCAAACTTAGCCAAATGTAATAAATTAATCAACTATTCTCTGGCAGAAGCTATGTACTACCTTCACTCAGAAGTCCTTTTACACAGGTGCGCTGAAAAATGGCTTGCAGTAGGGGCAGCAGCGATCCCCAGTTACTCCTGCCCATTCTGGCTCTGCTTTCAATGTCTGTTGCTACTACTACTACTACTATTTAGCATTTCTATAGCGCTACAAGGCATACGCAGCGCTGTACAAACATAGAAGAAAGACAGTCCCTGCTCAAAGAGCTTACAATCTAATAGACAAAAAAATAAATAAAGTAAGCAAATCAAATCAATTAATGTGAACGGGAAGGAAGAGAGGAGGGTAGGTGGAGGCGAGTGGTTACAAGTGGTTACGAGTCAAAAGCAATGTTAAAGAGGTGAGCTTTCAGTCTAGATTTAAAGGTGGCCAAGGATGGGGCAAGACGTAGGGGCTCAGGAAGTTTATTCCAGGCGTAGGGTGCAGCGAGACAGAAGGCGCGAAGTCTGGAGTTGGCAGTAGTGGAGAAGGGAACAGATAAGAAGGATTTATCCATGGAGCGGAATGCACGGGAAGGGGTGTAGGGAAGGACGAGTGTGGAGAGATACTGGGGAGCAGCAGAGTGAGTACATTTATAGGTTAGTAGAAGAAGTTTGAACAGGATGCGAAAACGGATAGGGAGCCAGTGAAGGGTCTTGAGGAGAGGGGTAGTATGAGTAAAGCGACCCTGGCAGAAGACGAGACGGGCAGCAGAGTTTTGAACCGACTGGAGCCCAGCCCTGACTACACCACCAGGGATTGTAAAGTAGTCCGGGGGGAGGGGCTACACTTGATGGGGTCGATATTCAGCCAGAGTTACTCAGGGATTTTGCCGATCGCTGCCAGTGTTATGTCTGGAAATACAATGCCGGGCCATGTCAGGACTCCGCCATTGAATTTCCGTGTATACGAAGTCGACAAAACCATAGCTGGTTAAGTGCAATATTCAGCACTTAACTGGCTAAGGTGCATCACATTAAGATTGGAATGACTTTGTGGTCCTATTTATGTGATTATCTTGGCCGGTTAAGTGCTGAATATCGACACTTAACTGGCTAACTGCTGATTCCGCCTCTGAAATGCCCCCCTCCCCCCCAGAAAAATAGCTGGTTTTGTGTTAGGCACTAACCAGGCATTTTCAGTGGCACTAACTGATTATGGGGCTCATTTTGAAAAGAGAAAAATGTCCAAAAAGTGGCATAAATCTTTGAGTGAGAGGCAGGAGGCCTCTAGCGACTGTTCCAGGACTGAATCTCGCTGAGTTTCTGTTAATAACAGTGTTTCATGGGTTTTAACATAAAATCTCATTTTTTTATCCTTCTGGATGCTAGAATTTATATTGTATGAAGGGGCCATAACAGGTTTTACAATTCAACAAAGGATCTTTGATGCTACTTAATTATGAATAGTGAAAACATGGCATGAGGGCTGGTATGCATTTGCCTATATGAGTATATGTTTTCTGTGTGTTCGTGCCAAAAAACAATCCTTCAGAAAGTGGAGAAGAGAACCAACTGAAAGTAACAGGATAGATCATAAGGAATGCCAAGCCAAATGCAAAGCGGAGATAAGGAGGGCAAAAAAGGACTTTGAGAAGAAATTAGCGTTGGAAGCAAAAATACATAGTAAAAATTTTTTTAGATACATTAAAAGCAGGAAACCGGCCAAAGAGTCGGTTGGGCCGCTGGACGAAAATGGTGTTAAAGGGGCGATCAAGGAGGACAAAGCCGTAGCGGAGAAATTAAATGAATTCTTTGCTTCGGTCTTCACCGAGGAGGATTTGGGGGGACACCGGTGCCGGAAAGAATATTTGAAGCGGGGGAGTCGGAGAAACTAAACAAATTCTCTGTAACCTTGGAGGATGTAATGGGTCAGTTCAGCAAGCTGAAGAGTAGTAAATCACCGGGACCTGATGGTATTCATCCCAGAGTATTAATAGAACTAAAAAATGAACTTGCGGAGCTACTGTTAGAAATATGCAATCTGTCCCTAAAATCGAGTGTAGTACCGGAAGACTGGAGGGTAGCCAATGTTACTCCGATTTTTAAGAAGGGTTCCAGAGGAGATCCGGGAAATTATAGACCGGTGAGTCTGACGTCGGTGCCGGGCAAGATGGTGGAGGCTATTATTAAGAATAAAATTGCAGAGCATATACAAAAACATGGACTGATGAGACAAAGTCAGCACGGATTTAGTGAAGGGAAGTCTTGCCTCACCAATCTAATGCATTTTTTTGAGGGGGTAAGCAAACATGTGGACAATGGGAGCCGGTTGATATTGTATATCTGGATTTTCAGAAGGCGTTTGACAAAGTGCCGCACGAAAGACTCCTGAAGAAATTGCAGAGTCATGGAATCGGAGGTAGGGTATTATTATGGATTAAGAACTGGTTGAAAGATAGGAAGCAGAGAGTAGGATTGCGTGGCCAGTATTCTCAGTGGAGGAGGGTAGTTAGTGGGGTCCCGCAGGGGTCTGTGCTGGGTCCGTTGCTTTTTAATGTATTTATAAATGACCTAGAGATGGGAATAACTAGTGAGGTAATTAAATTCGCCGATGACACAAAATTATTCAGGGTCGTCAAGTCGCAGGAGGAATGTGAACGATTACAGGAGGACCTTGCGAGACTGGGAGAATGGGCGTGCAAGTGGCAGATGAAGTTCAATGTTGACAAGTGCAAAGTGATGCATGTGGGTAAGAGGAACCCGAATTATAGCTACGTCTTGCAAGGTTCCGCGTTAGGAGTTACGGATCAAGAAAGGGATCTGGGTGTCGTCGTCGATGATACGCTGAACCTTCTGCTCAGTGTGCTGCTGCGGCTAGGAAAGCGAATAGAATGTTGGGTGTTATTAGGAAGGGTATGGAGTCCAGGTGTGCGGATGTTATAATGCCGTTGTATCGCTCCATGGTGCGACCGCACCTGGAGTATTGTGTTCAGTACTGGTCTCCGTATCTCAAAAAAGATATAGTAGAATTGGAAAAGGTACAGCGAAGGGCGACGAAAATGATAGTGGGGATGGGACGACTTTCCTATGAAGAGAGGCTGAGAAGGCTAGGGCTTTTCAGCTTGGAGAAGAGACGGCTGAGGGGAGATATGATAGAAGTGTATAAAATAATGAGTGGAATGGATCGGGTGGATGTGAAGCGACTGTTCACGCTATCCAAAAATACTAGGACTAGAGGGCATGAGTTGAAGCTACAGTGTGGTAAATTTAAAACGAATCGGAGAAAATTTTTCTTCACCCAACGTGTAATTAGACTCTGGAATTCGTTGCCGGAGAACGTGGTACGGGCGGTTAGCTTGACGGAGTTTAAAATGGGTTAGATAGATTTCCTAAAGGACAAGTCCATAGACCGCTATTAAATGGACTTGGAAAAATTCCGCATTTTTAGGTATAACTTGTCTGGAATGTTTTTACGTTTGGGGAGCGTGCCAGGTGCCCTTGACCTGGATTGGCCACTGTCGGTGACAGGATGCTGGGCTAGATGGACCTTTGGTCTTTCCCAGTATGGCACTACTTATGTACTTATGTACTTATGTGTAAGCACGAATGTTTGCATGCACAGGCATGTTTGTGGGTGTGTATGTTTGTATCTATCTTGCTTCCCTATATGTCCACGATTAGGAGAAGTGATAAGAGGAAGGGCAGTTTGAAAGGTGAAATTCAATAAATCAGTGTTTGCATGCATACCCCATAGATATGCAATTGGGCATTTATTTGAAGTGGGGGCTTCATTTCTCCCTCCCCTCCTCTGCTCCCAACAATGCATGCAGAAACCTGAACTCTTTTCCAGGGCTCTGCTCCACTGCTTTCCCATTGGCTGGGTCCAACCCACATCTAAAGCTGATACAGAGATTCTCAACCCAGGCCTCAGGGCACACCCAGCCAGTCAGGTTTTTTTTAGGATATCCACAATGAATATGCTGCACGACTAATATTCCGCCAGGGTCGTTACGCTCATATTAGCCCTCTTCTCAAGTCACTTCACTGGCTTCCTATCCGTTTCTGCATACAGTTCAAACTCCTCTTGTTGACCTATAAGTGCATTCACTCTGCAGCTCCTCAGTACCTCTCCACTCTCATCTCTCCCTGGGAACTCCATTCACTGGGTAAATCTCTCTTATCTGCACCCTTCTCCTCCACCGCTAACTCCAGACTCCGTTCCTTTTATCTTGCTGCATCATATGCCTGGAATAGACTTCCTGAGCCGGTACATCAAGCTCCATCTCTGTCCGTCTTCAAATCTAAGCTAAAAGCCCACCTTTTTGATGCTGCTTTTAACTCCTAACCCTTATTCACTTGTTCAGAACCCTTATTTTATCATCCTCACTTTAATATTCCTTTATCTCTTGTTTGTCCTGTTTTTTCTGTCCTAATTAGATTGTAAGCTCTGTCGAGCAGGGACTGTCTCTTCATGTTCCAGTGTACAGCGCTGTGTACGTCTAGTAGCGCTTTAGAAATTATAAATAGTAGCAGTAGTAGTAGTCTTTAGGATTCCGGAATCTTGCTATTCTTTGGGTTCTGGAATGTTGCTACTCTTTAGGATTCCACACAGAATCTTGCTAATCTTTGGGATTCTATAATCTTGTTACCCTTTGTCCTTATCCCTTATTTGTCCTGTTTGTCCTAGTTAGATTGTAAGCTCTGTCGAGCAGGGACTCTCTCTTCATGTTCAAGTGTACAGCGCTGCGTACGTCTAGTAGAGCTACAGAAATGATGAGTAGTAGTAAGTAGTAATACACGTGAGATAAATCTACATGCACTATTTCTACTGAATGCAAATCTGTCTCGTGCATATTCATTGTGCATATCCTGAAAACCCTACTGACTGGATATGTCCCGATAGAGAACATTAGAACCATGCAATAACTTAGTGCATGACATTCTAACAAAGTGTAATGCCAACCTCTTTCGCTCCCCAACGTAGTAACCAAAAAGCATTCAAATAGGTCAAGCTCAAAACATGTGTGCTAACATGTGAGATTGAACTAGATGAATGCACCTAAACACTAGCAACAGCTACACTGTGAATGCAAAAGAAAAAAAAAACAACAGCAACTTGTAACGGCACCCAGAATTGCATTCATAAACATCTGCATATGTGCTGGAATGTTATTTTATGCATAAAAATTTACAGTATCAATATTTCTAGTGTAGGGGGTGAAGCACTTCTGTGTATGAAGGAAGAGCAAGAAGACTTGAGAGTGATTGTGTCAGTTGATCTCAAGACGGCCAAACAGGTAGAAAAGGTGACGGTCAAAGCCAGGAGGATGCTCAGGTGCATAGGGAGAGGAATGAAACGCAATCAGTCCCAGCCACTTAATTCTCTAGGGGCTCATTTTCAAAGCACTTAGACTTACAAAATTCCATAGGTTACTATGCAACTTTGTAAGTCTTAAGTGCTTTGAAAACACATCTCTAAGTATCCTATACTGGCAGAGTGGGCATTAAAACAAAATCGTATCCATTAGCTATTTAGTCATGCGCCCCAAATTGTTTTATTCTTATAACAATTTCAATGTTATTAAGAAGGATCATCAGACTTCACTGCATCATTGCTGTTTTTAGAACTTTCATATAGCAGTGGAGTGCAAATCATCGATCCACATAGGTTCTGAAGATTTTTTAAAAGGAAAATATATAAGCCACTTGTTTCAAAAAACTTTTGTAGTTATAGCATTTAAATTCAATCCAGCATTTCTATATTTGGAACACTGACGCACAGTCCAGCAAAATACTCAAAATCCCAGTAACTTCTGTAATGTTACTTAACTGGCAGCAGATTTCAATACCGAGAGAACCTCCACTGACATGGCCAGGTTTCGTGACTTCATCAGTAATCAAAAGAAATAGAATAAAATAAAACATAGAAAAGAAAATAAGATGATACCTTTTTTATTGGACTAAATACATTTTTTGATTAGCTTTCGAAGGTAGCCCTTCTTCGTCAGATCAGAAATAAGCACATTTTGATAAGTAACAGCATATATAAGTGAAACATCAAAGTATTTCAGTGACAGTCGAACAGGATGAGGGTGGGTTAGGTCAAGGACAGGGAGGGCTGGGTGGATGAGGGACAGGGAGAAATGAATGCTGTCTTCATCATGGAAGAGGTTCATACAACGCTCTCATTTCCAGCAGAAGCATAGTTCTCTCATACAGAGAAAATGGAAATGAGAGCGTTGTATGAACCTCTTCCCTGATGAAGACACAAAACCTGGCCATGTCGCAATGAGTTAAACTCAGGTGCAGTAGGTCTCAAGACTCTCAAAGACTTATTACTGTAAAGTCTTGATATCTTGGAATATTTATTTATTTATTTGTTGCATTTTATCCCACATTTTCCCACCAATTTGCAGGCTCAATGTGGCTTGCATTGTTCCGTCATTGCAGTCACCATTCCAAAGTAAAAGATACAATTAGTATTACATAAAGAACATGGGTGACATAATAGAATTAAGCAATCAGTATAACCTTGGCACACCAGAACACACCTGGAGTCTCTGTTATTTTTCTGAAGTTTCTTTATTAAATAAATCACAGATAATTTACTCACAGTCAGATGTTCAGAAGTATTGCTCCAGGGCACAGAGACTCCGTAATCCTGAGAGCTGTTTCAGTGGTTGGAGGTGGAGATCTGAAGAGAGGTAGCTTTATTGCAGAGGTGAGAAATAGTTGAGCACACAGAAGTGGCTCAAAAGCTGGGTGACTGGAGAGTGCAATATCTTATTAGGAAGATATATTCAAGGTAAAAAAACCAAGTTCATTGCAGGGAGTTTCAGCGGGACAAGTGCTGTCTGGAGCAAGATGGTGAATGCCTCATGTCTGCAGCAAGATGGAGAATGTCTCATGGCTAGAGAGACAGGGAGGTCAAGAAGGCTCACACAAGCCTAGGGAGGAGGAGGTAAAGACCAATAGGGACAGAGCTTGCCACCGGGTGGCAAGGGTGGTCCTAGGGGACAGCCCCTGATTGGAGGCAAAGGTTATACTTGGCTGGCCTCTCAGGACAGAGATAGTAAGAATGACCAGGAAATGATAGCAGGAAGAGAAAGGAGCCAAGCTAGGCTGAGAAAGAGAGGAAGTCTAGGCAGCAGCACAACCAATAGTACAGTTCTTATACCGAGTAGGCAAGTGTGGCTACATCGCCTGTGAACTACATTACGCACAATGCATTGCTCACGTATCTTTAGTGAAAGTCCTTAGAAAATGAGACTAACAGTAAAAGCATTAAACACATTTTAGGATCACATTATAACTAGTGCAAGGCTGTAAGAGGACAGAACAGTAGGTATTTCCCTGTTGAAAGGAATGTGACTTGGTTCAGTGGCGTTCCGACCCTAGCTGACACCCGGGGCGTATCGCAGATGTGCCCCCCCCCCCCGGGTGCAGCGCGACCCCCCCCCCCCCCCCCCCCCCCCCCCCCCCCGGCGAAATGACACCTCTTCACCCCCGGGTGCACGCCGCTGGGGGGGTGCCGCGGCGCGCGCCTGTTGCCTTGTCTCAGTCCGAGTTCGCAATTCGCATGTGTTCACTGCTCCCTCTGAGTCTGCCCTGGAACAGGAAGTAACCTATTCCGGGGCAGACTCAGAGGGAGCAGTGAACACATGTGAATTGCGAACTCGGACTGAGACAGGGCAAACAGGCTGCGCGCCGCGGCACCCACCCCAGTTGCGTGCACCAGGGGCGGACCGAACCCACCGCCCCCCCCCCCCCTTGGTAAGCCACTGCCTTGGTTGTTTTTAGATGTTTTTTGTAAAAAAAAAAAACCCAAAAACATCGACTGCTAAAGGTACGACTGATTATCTGTCAGTGTCCATTCATTTTTACACAAGAGTGGGCTGTGCGCTCTGTATGCCATAGCATGCTGGTGTTAGTCTGCTAATACTAATGAGCATTTGGCAGAAGGGGCAGGGCAAGCAAGATAGTGAGATAAGTAAAAATGCACTGCTATGCAATGCCTCTTACCTACACTTCTTAACTTGTGTTTTATGGGACAGGATAAGAACATAAGTACTCACTTGTTCAGTACCCTTATTTTATCATTTCCACCTTAGTAATTCCCTTATCTCTTGTTTGTCCTGTTTGTCTGTCCTAATTAGATTGTAAGCTCTGTCGAGCAGGGACTGTCTCTTCATGTTCAAGTGTACAGCACTGCGTACGTCTAGTAGCACTATAGAAATGATAAGTAGTAGTAGTAGTAGTAGTAGTAGTAGTAAGTATTGCTATACTGGGACATACCGAAGGTCCATCAAGCCCAGCATCCTTTTCTAACAGTGGCCAATCCAAGTTACAAGTACCTGGCAAGATCCAAAAAAGTACAATACATTGTATGCTGCTTATCCTAGAAATAAGCAGTGAAGAAAGATTAGGAGGTTAGGCTATTCAGCTTGGAAAAGAGACGGCTGATGGGGGAGCATGATAGAGGTATATAAAATAATGAGTGGAGTGGAACAGGTGGATGTGAAGCGTTTGTTCACGCTTTCCAAAATACTAGGACTAGGGGGCATGCGATGAAACTACAGTGTAGTAAATTTAAAACAATCGGAGAAAATGTTTCTTCACCCAACATATAATTAAACTCTGGAATTCGTTGCCGGAGAAAGTGGTGAAGGCGGTTAGCTTGGCAGAGTTTAAAAAGGGGTTGGACGGTTTCCTAAAGGACAAGTCCATAAACCGCTACTAAATGGACTTGGGAAAAATCCACAATTCCGGGAATAACATGTATAGAATGTTTGTACTTTGGGAAGCTTGCCAGGTGCCCTTGGCTTGGATTGGCCGCTGTCGTGGACAGGATGCTGAGCTCGATGGACCCTTGGTCTTTTCCCAGTATGGCATTACTTGTGTACTTATGTAATTTTCCCCAAGTCCATTTTAATAAAGGTCTATGGACTTTTCCTTTAGGAAGCCATCCAAACCTTTTTTAAACCCCGCTAATCTAACTGCTTTTACTTCATTCTCTGAGTTTAATTACATGTTGGGAGAAGAAACATTTTCTCCTATTCGTTTTAAATGTACTGCTTTGTAGCTTCATTGCGTGCACCCTAGTCCTAGTATTTTTGGAAAGAGTAAACAAGAAATTCACGTCTATCCGTACCACTCTACTCATTATTTTGTAGACCTCTATCATATCTCCCCTCAGCCATCTTTTCTCCAAGCTGAAGAGCCCTTGCAGCTTCAGCCTTTCCTCATAGAGAAGTCATCCCATCCCCTTTGTCATTTTTGTCGCCCTTCTCTGTATCTTTTCTAATTCCACTATATCTTTTTTGAGATGCGGCAACCAGAATTGAACACAATATTCGAGGTACAGTCGCACCATGGAGCGATACAAAGGCATTTTAACGTCCTCATTTTTGTTTTCCATTCCTTTCCTAATAATACCTAACATTCTATTTGCTTTCTTAGCCGCAACAGCACACTGAGCAGAAGGTTTCAACATATCATCGACAACGATGCCTAGACCCATTCCTGATTGGTGACTCCTAACGTCGAACCTTGCATTACGTAGCTATAATTCGGGGTCCTTTTCCCCACATGCATCACTTTGCACTTGCTGACATTAAATGTCATCTGGTCACTCTACAGTACCTAAAAGTGAGACCCAAGCTGGAATGCTGAATTACAGAACACCTTGTCCAAGGTTGTGCTGTTTCATTACAAAGTCCTTTCCTCTGTATTCAACATGATGTATTTAGCCAACATTTTTAACAACTTGAAGACAGCAAAGAAATCACTGAATAAAGAAAATCCCCCATTCTGTATAGCCGACTGTGCCCTTTTTTTTTATTCATATTATAGTGCTCCGCCATGAACTGAGGCCTGCTTTCTTAACTAGAATTGCATCACCATGGTTACCAATATATCTAACAACAGAAAGAGAAAGCATGAACTAATTTCATTATTAGTATGCAATTACGCCGAGATTTAACTGAAGTGCAGGGGGATATTGTGATTTGTCTAAGGCCACACAGAGTCAGCAGTAAGGAAACTGGGTCCTTATGCCCTAGGAATTCTCTAACAACTGTATAACCTCTAAATTCAAAATTTTTTTTTAATTATAGAAACGCATTCTGTGCTCTGCTGCACCCTTAGCAATGACTGCATTCGCTAGCTGGTTTTTAATCTTTCACCCTTGATCCTCTTGTATGTCTATTGGCATCTAATAAAAAGCCAAACCTCTCATCTGTCTTCTAAGAGGTTAGAGATGTAGATTGCCCCCTAAATATTTCAGTTCATTTTTCAAATTTTGGGTTCTTTTTCTGATTACTTCATACATTGAAGTGTACTGCTGGGGGTGATTGCTCTCCTCTGTTAATTGGCTGAGTGGATCACGGGGCAACACCCAAGATCAGCCAGGCCCCAGCTATTAGCTCAACTCCTGGTGGAAGGAATGTTTGGGCTTTCCAGCCCTTTATAACATACTATAGTAACATAGTAACATAGTAGATGACGGCAGAAAAAGACCTGCACGGTCCATCCAGTCTGCCCCACATGATAATTTCACGTGTACTACTTTTTGTGTATACCTTACTTTGATTTGTATGTGCCATTGTCAGGGCACAGACCGTATAAGTCTGCCCAGCGCTAGCCCCGCCTCCCACCACCGGCTCTGCCTCCCAATCTCGGCTAAGTTTCTGGGGATCCCTTCCTTCTGAGCAAGGTTCCTTTATGTTTATCCCACGCATGTTTGAATTCCGTTACCGTTTTCATCTCCACCACCTCCCGCGGGAGGGCATTCCAAGCATCCACCACTCTCTCCGTGAAAAAATACTTCCTGACATCTTTCCTGAGTCTGCCCCCCTTCAGTCTCATTTCATGTCCTCTCGTTCTACCGCCTTCCCATCTCCGGAAAAGGTTCGTTTGCGGATTAATACCTTTCAGATATTTGAACGTCTGTATCATGTCACCCCTGTTTCTCCTTTCCTCCAGGGTATACATGTTCAGGTCAGCAAGTCTCTCCTCATATGTCTTGTAACGCAAATCCCATACCATTCTTATAGCTGGTGGAGATGGTTGCTTCTGTTGTGTGAGTGATAAGGTAAGCCATCCCCTATTGTATCATGTTCTACTTGTTTCTCCTAATACCTATAGAGGCATATGATGAGGTTCTGCTACACTTAGGATCATTGTCTTGCTGATAGGTGAATCTTCTCCCCAGTCCCGAGTCTATGGCAGAGTGGAACAGGTTTTTCTCCCAGATCTGCCTGAACTTTGAACCATCTATCTTTTCCTTCATCTTCTTCACCCTTCCTGTTCCCGCTGCTGCAAAGCATCCCCTCAACATAATGCTGCCATTTCCATGCTTTACTGTAGGGATGATGTTAGCAGGGTGTTTTGCTGTGTTTTACGCCACATCTGTTACATAGCACAGAGGACAAAATGTTGCATTTCGTTCTCATCCAATCACAAAACTTTCCTCTATACCTGCATAGTGTCCCCATTTTGGCACATCCTATGTTTTTTTCGTCAGCAGTGGTATCCTTCCTGCCACCCTTCTATATCGGAATCCTTCTATAATAGGAACTACAGCACTGAAAGTGAGGAAATTATGAGTGTGACGTGGAGGGGCATAATCGAACGTCGCCGGCGAAATAGGTCGCCGGCGATCTATTTTGGCGGCGGCGCAACAGCTGGCCGGAACCGTATTTTCGAGAAAGATGGCTGGCCATCTTTTTTTTCGATAATACGGCTTAGGCCGGCCAAATGCCAGAGTTCGCCGGGTTTGAGATGGCCGGGTTTCTTTTTCAGCGATAATGGAAAAAAATACCGGCCATCTCAAACCCAGCGAAATGCAAGGCATGTGGTCATGGGAGGAGCCAGCATTTGTAGTGCACTGGCTCCCCTGACATGCCAGGACACCAACCGGGCACCCTAGGGGGCACTTCTAAAAATTAAAAAAATATATACAAATAGCTCCCAGGTCCATAGCTCCCTTACCTTGGGTGCTGAGCCCCCCAAATCCCCCCAAAACCCACTCCCCACAACTCTACACCATTACCATAGTCCTTATTTATTTATTGCATTTGTATCCCACATTTTCCCACCTCTTTGCAGGCTCAATGTGGCTTACAATACATGTGGGTACAGTGGGGGGGGGGGGGGGGGTTTGGGGTGGGGGGGGTTGTAGGGCTCAACACTTAGCACCACAAGTGTAACAGGTAGGGGGGAGGGTGGACCTGGGTCTGCCTGCCTGAAGTGCACTGCACCCATTAAAAACTGCTCCAGGGAGCTGGGTATGACATTTGAGGCTGGCATACGGGCTGGCAAAAAAGTGTTTTATTTTTATTTTTTTTTAGTGTGGGAGGGGGTTGGTGACACTGGGGGAGTATGGGGCGGTCATCCCCCATTCCCTCCGGTGGTCATCTGGTCAATTGGGGCACCTTTTTGAGGCTTGGTCATGAAAATTAAAGTAAACCCGGTGAAATACTGCTTAACGCTGCTTTTTTTTTCCATTATCGGTGAAAGCCGGCCATCTGGTAGCCACGCCCATGCCTGCCCATGTCCCGCCTTCGCTTCGCCACCAACACGCCCCCTTGCACTTTCGCCGGCGCGGCGACGGGAAAGTGGCGATGGTGTCAAAAATGCGGCTTTCGATTATACCGATTTCGCCGCTTTTGCGAAATCGCCAGCCGTCTCCCGATTTATGTCGGAAGATGGCCGGCGATCACTTTCGAAAATAAGTCTCATAGCGATCTTTGCATTTGAAATATGTGATGCGAGCAACCTTATGTTATATCTTCTAGGAATCACAGCATTTGATATAGTCAGTTGGTACCACAGACCCTGAGGCACACATCGAAACTCGGGCCAAAGTCGGGCCGTGGATGATGAAACACGACTACAGTTGTTGAGATAAGTGCACCTTAGAACCACTAAGATACGAAGTAATCAGGTTCAAGTTTGCCATGTAAGAGGGTTTTAGCCTGTGATGAATGAAAGGCGGCTCCCTTAAGTTGGGCGACTAACATAGGAGCTTTCCTTAGCGTTTGAGGCTTTTTCCTCATCTAGATACAACGTAGTACGCACAGCAAGTGGATATCTTTATATGTTTTACCCTTCTATATCGGCCACATTTGTGGAGTCATCTTGAAATTGTTGAACAGTGAACAATTTCCTTCGTCTCAGCCAGAGACTTCTGTGCTTCTTTTAAATTAATCGTAGGTCACGTGGTGATCTTCCTCAGCACTTTCAGGAACCCACAGCTACTGATTTTGGAGGAACAGCCTGGTCAAGCGCCATGTCTTGGTGGTAGTAGCAAAATATCATGATACATTTGAAAATGCCCTGAGGGATATTCACAACAGTATCTACGTAACAAGTAGGATCAGGGTACACAAATTTGTAAGTTCTATGCAGTAATCTAACAAAAGCACTCCGGAGGGGGGGGGGGGGATTTCCTTCCCCCTTCAGGCAGGTCCACAACCATAAAGAGCCAAGAGAGGTAGTGTCTGCTCTATGTTATTGGCTGCTTCCCAGGGTCCTGGTTTTCGATTTCTCTCCTATTCAGTGCGAACAAACAAGTTCCAATCCGGACATTAGCACCATTGCTGTATATTTTGAGATCACTACTACTTAACGTTTCTAAAGCGCTATCAGGGTTACGCAGCGCTGTACAATTTAACAAAGAAGGACAGTCCCTGCTCAAAGGAGCTTACAATCTAAAGGACAAAAAATGCAGACATCAAATTGGGACAGTCTAGAGTCTGTTTCTTGTCAACTCACTTGTGCTGTCCCACAATGTTCAGTTTTATCACCATTACTCTTTAATATTTTAACTTAGTCCACTCACAACTGTAGTCCAAGATCATAATATAAATAAATAAGTTTGTATAAATAAATAAGGTAAACTCCAACTTTGTGTTCCTCCCACAACACCTCATAATTCAGCAGTTTTAACTGTCCACCAGTCATATGCAAATGAGGTTCTAAAAAAATCCAGTACCTTCTTTCAGTCTCTTGCTTGGTTAGAGCCTCCCAGTCTTAAGAGTTCTGGGATCCCTTACAGTTCCTCCCTTTGCGATAGTAAATAAGAAAACTATCTCTCAACCAACAGCTGTCAACCAGAAATTTGTAAGTAGATCTTCCAAGGTATATGTCCAATATTGAAGAACAGCTCACTTGACCCTTCCATCCCTGTGCACTATTGCCCAGTTTCTAATCTTGGTTTTCTTTCCGAACTTCTAGGAAACTAGTCTTTAATCAGTTACTATCACATGTTGAAGACTCCTCAGTTTTACATCCACATCAATCGGGTTTCCGCTCACATTATTATTATTTGTTGCATTTGTATCCCACATTTCCCCACCCATTTGCAGTCTCAATGTGGCTTACATTGTTCCGTCATGGCGATCGCCATTTCCGGAGTGAGAGATACAAGTGGTGTTACATTAGGATCATGAATGACATTGTAGATTAAGCAGTTAAGTATAAAGAATTCATATTCAGAATAAGAGGTAGGTTTCTCAATCCTCTCAGGTCCCACTAGGAGCTCCACCACCCTGTACCTTCTGGGAGGCGTTACAGACTATCTATGGATCCAGGGAGGGTCATCTTCATCAGGGCTTTTCCTTTCACTAACCCTTCTCCCTCCAAGCCTCCTAGGCACCCATGACCTCTCATTGCTTCCCCTTCCACTTCAGCCCAAGGAATTCCTTGTCGCTTGGTGTATTCTATTACTACTACTACAGATCATTTCTATAGCGCTACCTGTCGTACGTAGCACTTACTCTGTATTTCTGGAGCACTGCTTTTTGTAGGAAAGGGATTTTGCGGTCAGGTTCAAAGATTGGGGCATGGGCATCCTCCTGAATATGACACTATTGGGCTTATTTTCGAAAGAGAAGGGCACCCATCTTTCAACACAAATCGGAAGATGGGCGTCCTTCTCCCAGGGTCACACAAATCAGCATAATCGAAAGCCGATTTTGGGCATCCTCAACTGCTTTCCGTCGTGGGGACGGCCAAAGTTCACGGGGGCATGTTGGAAGCATAGAGAAGGTTGGACTGGGGTTTGCCTAACACATGGGCATCCTCAACCAATAATGGAAAAAAGAAGGGTGTCCCTGACGAGCACTTGGGTGATTTTACTTGGTCCATTTTTTCTTGCGACCAAGCCTCAAAAAGGTGCCTGAACTGACCAGATGACCACCGGAGGGAATCGGGGATGACCTCCCATTACTCCCCCAGTGGTCACTAACCCCCTCCCACCCTAAAAGGATGTCCTCAGGAAAACTTGGCCACCCCGTTCGATTATGCCCCTCCACATATCATGGCTAGTATAGATTTTTTTTTATCAGACAAAACATACATTAAATTCCCAACCAAGCTTTCATGTATCTAATGTGGTTTGATAGATATATAGACCTTCAGAAGGTGGGTTCAAAGACTTCAATATATGTTCCCGTCCCAACATCTATATTCCTCATTGGTCCTTTAATTCACTATTATATGTCCTGCTCCACTTATATATCAAACTGTGCAAAACATTTATACTTCATGAAAATATTAATATCCTTATTTTTTTAAACACTTATCTTCCATAATATTCAGTTTGATACATAAGTGGAACCAATGAGAAATATAGGTGTTCGGACTTGAACAAATATTGAAGTCTTTGAACCCACCTTCTGAAGGTCCATAAACCACATTAGATCAATGAGGGCTTGGTTGGAATTCCAAGGGATATTGAAGCATATTGAAATTTTCTTATAAGTGAATCCCAGAGTTCTTTTGTCAGGTTCGTGTTGTGTTTAGACTGCTGCTTCAAATTCTCTTAATACAACAGGGACAGCTTGATTCTATATTCATGAGTATTCTATTCAGCTCAACCACTGTGACAGAACAAAGGTGGACTCTATTTAATTCACCGTAGGCCTTGTTAAAGCAATTTTTGGAACAGAGTTAATTTGGGTTTGCTATGACAAAGGGTGTAAAGACTTATGCAATCAAGACCTTTCGGTTTCTTATGTCAATTACTTTATGAATATTTCTATATTTTCTTTCACATTGAAAGGGTAGAATATGTTGTGTTGATCATTGAAACAAAGTCCAACTGTAATCCTTCTGACTATATAGTTAGACAGCAGAATACGAAGAATGTACAAGGGTGTGAAGACGTTTACAAGGCACTGGATATCATCTTTATTTCAATTAGCTGGCTCCCAGGGACCTATGCTTAATGGTGGTATCCGGGGATTATGGTGTGAAAGGGGAGACTGTACTCCTCACCTTCCAGAGGTCCCGAGAGATGGGGTGAAGCCCTGCTTCAAGGCTTTATGTAGGTGAGAAGCTTTATAGGGATTCAAGTTCTTTTTCTTTCGTTTGTCCAAGTGCTTCTCACTCACCCAATGAGATTCAGTCCAGCCCAGGATTTGGTTCTGCCACTTATCCAAGGTATAAGTTGTGGATTTTCCCCAAGTCCACCTTAATAATGTTTTATGGGCGTTTCTCTTAGGAATGTGTCCAAACCTTTTTTAAACCCTGCTAAGCTAAGGGAAACCTTTTTTAAACCCTGCTAAGCTAAGGCTTTTACCACATTAGCAAGAAATTCCAGACAGTAATTGCACATTGAATGAAAAAATACATTTTTTCCAATTTGTTTTAAATTTACTACTTAGCAACTTCTTTGCATCACCTTAGTCCTTGTATTTTTGGAAAGAGTAAACAAGCGATTCACATCTACCCGTTCCACTGCACTCAGTATTTTATAGACCTCTATCATATCTCCCCTCAGTCTTCTCTTCTCCAAGCTCAAGAGCCCTAGCCTCTTTAGCCTTTCCACATGAGGAATTCATTCCATCTCCTTTATCAATTTTGTTGTCCTTCTCTGTACCTCTTCTAATTCCCACTATATCTTTGCTGAGATACAGTGACCAATATTTGAGGTGGTTTGCGCCATGGAGTGATACAAGGCATTTTAATATTCATAGTTTGTTCTCCATTCCTTTCCTAATAATTCTTAATATTCTATTTGCTTTATTATTTGCAGCTGCGCACTGAACGTAGGGTTTCAACATATCATCAACAACAATTCCTAAATCCTTTTCCTGGGCAGTGACTCCTAGGCCCCTGTTTAATAAGCCGAGCTATAGGCGTGCTAGTGTTCTTAGTGCGCTCTAACATTAGAGACACCCATAGGAATATATACAGGGCCCCTAATGTGGAACTTTGCATCATGTGGAGTGGAGGAGTGGCCTAGTGGTTAGGGTGGTGGAGAACTGGAGAACTGAAGAACTGAGTTCAATGCCCACTTCAGGCACAGGCAGCTCCCTGTGACTCTGGGCAAGTCACTTAACCCTCCATTGCCCCATGTAAGCCGCATTGAGCCTGCCATGAGTGGGAAAGCGTGGGGTACAAATGTAACAAAAATAAAATAGATACTATTGGAGATTCTACATGGAATGTTGCTACTATTGGAGATTCTACATTGAATGTTGCTATTCCACATGTAGAAGGCTGCGCAGGCTTCTGTTTCTGTGAGTCTGATGTCCTGCACATACGTGCAGGACGTCAGACTCACAGAAGCAGAAGCCTGCGCGGCCACATTGGTGATCTGCAAGGGCCGACTAGTGGAATAGCAACATTCCATGTAGAATCTCAAATAGCAGCAACAGTGGAGGAGTGGCCTAGTGGTTAGGGTGGTGGACTTTGGTCCTGAGGAACTGAGTTCAATTCCCACTTCAGGCACAGGCAGCTCCCTGTGACTCTGGGCAAGTCACTTAACCCTCTATTGCTCCATGTAAGCCACATTGAGCTTGCCATGAGTGGGAAAGCACAGGGTACAAATGTAACAAAAAAAAAAAAGTACCTATTAAGTCAAAGGAGCTACAAATCTATCATCCCCATGGTCATCAGAATGTGGAGTACCACAGGGATCTCCACTCTCCCTGATACTTTTGAACCTTATGATGATCCCCTTGGCCGGAATACTAACCAAACATGGTCTAAATCCTTTCATTTACGCCGATGACGTCACCATATATATCCCCTTTAAATTCAATCTATCTGAAATCCACGACAAAATCAATACTGCCATTACCACTCTAACCTCCTGGGCTAATGCTTTTAAAATGAAATTAAATAAAGAAAAAAACGCAGTACCTTGTTCTCTCTTCCCAATACTCCCCTTATCTCCCGACTACTCTCAACACCCCTGATGTCAAACTCCCCATAGCTGACAACTTAAAGAAACTGGGAGTAACGATAGACAGCCATTTATCTTTTGATAACCAAGCTAAGCTCACCACGAAGAAAATGTTTAATATGATGTGGATATTGAAAGGAGTGAAGCCTTATCTCCCACTCAACACTTTCCGGAACCTGATACAGTCTACTGTTAATACCCACGCCGACTACTGCAACAGTGTCTTTTTAGGATGCAAAACCCAAATACTGAAAAGACTCCAAACTGCCCAAAACAGGGCTGCCAGACTTATTTTTGGCAAATCGAAATTCGAAAGCGCATCACCTCCTCGAGCAAAGCTTCACTGGCTCCCCATCAAAGACAGAATAAATTTTAAGATCAACACAAAGACCCACAAGATCATCCACAGCGAATCCCCTGGCTACATGAACGAATTGATCGACCGCCCTGCTAGAAACAGATCTAATTCTTCACAAACGTATCTTAACCTACACCTTCCCAATTGTAGAGGAATTAAGTACAAGACCTACTACGCATCCAGTTTCTCCTTTTTGGGCAGCCAGCTTTGGAACGCTATACCCAGACCAATCCGATTAATCAACGACTTCTTGCCCTTTAGAAAAACGCTGAAAGCTCATCTCTTTAAGCAAGCCTACCCAAATGCCCCAACCTAATCTCGCCAACTTCCACCCCCAATTCTGTTCTGACCAACCTCCCATCCTTCTCTTTCCATCTCTCCTTAATTTTATCTCTCCTTATCCTTTCTCCCAAATTACACTATCCTATCCTGTCTACCCTCTTTTATCCTAGTCATATATTATCTAGCTCAACTTATCATACACTACTAAGCCCAACTTTACATTGTTTTACTACTGTTACTTTGTATTTCAAATTACAAGCCACATTGAGCCTGCATTATGTGGGAAAGCGCGGGGTACAAATGTAATAATAATAATAATAATAATAATATAGTTTTAGAACAGGAACCATGCCTATGTATAATCTCAGTAATTTTGTTCTCTATAATAGTATCTACCATTTTGCCTGGCTCACCAGTCTATTTTATCAGACTCACTGGTCTATAGTTTCCTGGGTCGCCTCTGAAACCCTTTTAAAAAATTGGTGTTACATTGGTCACTCTCCACTCTTCCAGTATCATGCTTGTTATTATTAGGAAAGGTATGGAAAACAGGTGTGAGGATGTTATAATGCCGTTGTATCGCTCCATGGTGCGACCGCACCTTGAGTATTGTGTTCAATTCTGGTCGCCGCATCTCAAGAAAGATATAGTAGAATTGGAAAAAGGTGCAGTGAAGAGCGACTAAAATGATAGCGGGGATGGGACGACTTCCCTTTGAAGAAAGATTAAGGAGGCTAGGGCTATTCAGCTTGGAGAAGAGACGGCAGAGGGGAGACATAATAGAGGTATATAAAATAATGAGTGGAGTGGAACAGGTGGATGTGCAGCGTCTGTTCATGCTTTCCAAAACTACTAGGACTAGGGGGCATGCGATGAAACTACAGTGTAGTAAATTTAAAACAAATTGGAGAAAATGTTTCTTCACCCAACATATAATTAAACTCTGGAATTCGTTGTCGGAGAAAGTGGTGAAGGCGGTTAGCTTAGCAGAGTTTAAAAAGGGGTTGGACGGTTTCCTAAAGGACAAGTCCATAAACCGCTACTAAATGGACTTGGAAAAAATCCACAATTCCAGGAATAACATGTATAGAATGTTTGTACGTTTGAGAAGCTTGCCAGGTGCCCTTGGCCTGGATTGGCCGCTGTCGTGGACAGGATGCTGGGCTCGATGGACCCTTGGTCTTTTCCCAGTATGGCATTATTTATGTACTATGTTTTTACTAATATTAGCTCTGCAAATTCATTTCTTAGCTCTATCACTACTCTGGGATGCATACCATCTGGTCCAGGTGATTTGCTACTCTTTAGTTTGTCAAATTGCCCCATTATATCTTCCAGGTTTACAGAATTTTGTTTCAGTTCTTCTGATTCATCACCATTAAATATAATTTCTGGCACAGGTATCTTCCGCAGTGAAGAATGAAGCAAAGAATTCATTTAATTTCTCAACTATACATCCTAGACAGAATTGGTCTAAAGAGACAAGGATATATCCCTCTGTAAAGCTAAATCAGGAAAGACTTACTAGAACAGTCAAGTTTTTAAGGCACTGTTAAATTATTTTTTTTAGAGACAATTTAGTTTGGAGATCCACAGGAAGACAATTCCAAAGGATAGACTTGGGGAAACCACTGCTTACCCTGGGATTGGTAGCATGGAATGTTGCTACTATTTGGGTTTCTGACAGGTACTTGTGACCTGGATTGGCCAATGCCCAACGCGTACCAATTCATAACTGCCGCCCAGCTACCACGTGGCCCAGGTGGTAATTTCATTTTTTATGCACGTTGACTATACACACTGGAAAATATATTTTATTTTCTGGCGCAAGGCTCTAACTGGTCAGTAATCGGCATTGTACATGCGCTGACAACTACTGCCTGGTTAATGCGTAAGACCTTATCGCTAAGTGAATGGGTGGGCTTTTTGGGCATGTACTGTATATGGAAAATCCTCGAACAGAAGCTTAAGGGAACATAAGAGCATAAGCGTTTGCCACACCAGGACAGACCAAAGGTCCATCAAGCCAGGTATCCTGTGGCCAACAGTGGCCAACCCAGGTCCTAGAAATAAGCAGTGGACTTTCCCCAAGGCCATGTTAATTATGACTTATGGACTTTTTGTTTAGGAAGTTATGCAAACCTTTTTTTAAACCCCGTTAACCTTACTACATTCTCTGGCAATGAATTCCAGAGTTTAATTGCCTTCCTTATCACACTTTGCATTTGCTGTTTCCTATTATTTTCTGTTGGATCCTTCTTCCACTTTCTGAAGTATTTTCTTTTAGCTCTAATAGCTTCCTTTACCGTACTTTTTAACCATGCTGGCTGTTGTTTGGCCTTTCTTCCTCCTGTTTTAGGAATATAACTGGCTTGGGGTTCCAGGATGGTATTTTTGAACAGCATCCATGTTTGATGTAAATTTTTTTTACCTTTGCAGTTGCTCCTCTAAGTTTTTTTTTTTTTTTTTTTTTTACTGTTCTTCTCATTTTATCATAGTCTCCTTTTTGAAAGTTAAAGTATTGGATTTCCTATGCATACTTACCCCAGAGCTTATTTCAAATCTGATCATGCTATGATCACTGTTATCGAGCAGCCCTCCACTAAGGACTAGGTCTAGAATTCTTCCTCCTCTTGTCGGCTCCTAAACCAGCTGCTCCATAAAGAAGTCCTTGATTTCGTCAATGAATTTTACCTCCCTAGCACATGCCCTGATGCTACATTTGCCCAGTCAATATCCGGGTAATTGAAATCGCCCATTATTATTGTGTTCCCCAGTTTGCTAGTAACTGAAGATTCTTCACTGTTGGCACAGTGTATTGATCCACAAGATAAATTTTGTTCATTTTCAGAACAAGATGCCATAGATTCCGGGTTGACTTGTTACTTGAAGATTACAGAGCCGCAAAGCTGTCAGACAACCATTGCTCTGTCTCTGGGATAATTGGTTGAGAATGAAGTTTTGTTTCCACTGATAGTCCTTCCAGCTATACAGTTTTCTATTAAATCAACTGTCGGAGAAATTATTTGCTGGTTTCAGTAGGACATAGCTGTTTTTCAGGGAGCATCAAGAGTTTTAATTTTTTTTCATCCCCCCCGGGGTTAGCTGGTAGTCAGTAGTACTAACCTCCACCCTCTTTAATTCCACACTGAACACACACACACACATTTTTCTAGTTTATTGGACATTGATAGAAATGACTTATGATTCCTCTTTTAAACATTACTCTGAGGGGGGGGGGGGGGGTGTTCTGTCTGCCTGCAACTGACCCCCTTTCTGCTTTGTCTCTTCTATGTCTAACGCTTTGCAGTCAGCTTTGATAAGGGCGTGCTGTAGCTAGGGTGTGATGACCAGAGGTAGCAGTGATTTTCTGCCAGTACAAGCCACACCACCAACCCAGAACCTCTTTAAACTTGCTTCCTTTTCCCTATTGCAACTGGAGTGGGAAATGGAATTCTTCTTCCCTACCCAGGGGCAGCTGAATGTGTGTTTTCCGCTTGGGAGGGCCAAACAAACCAAGCTCTGTCCCTAGTCCCCATCTTTGTGGTTGCTGATGCAGTGTGAAGGCAAATAATTGCCAAGCCCATGGATCCTGTGGCCTACCCCGCTCCGCCCCCATGACCCTGTTGGCCCTGACCTGGTATCTATCCATCTATCTATCTTGAACTTTTAGAAAATTACCATTGATGGGAGATTATAAAGAAATTGCTGATGACTCAGCCATCGTGTACAGCAAGAATAAGTCAAACATAGGGAATATGCCTGGAATAGACTCCCTGAGCCGGTACGTCAGGCTCAGTCTCTGGCTGTCTTCAAGTCTAGGCTTAAAGCCCACCTCTTTGCTACTGCTTTCGACTCCTAACCATGACTCTCTTACTCAACACCCTCACTTATCACCCCTACCACTGCAATTTCCCCACCCCTAGCTGTCTGTTCGTCTGTCCAATTTAGATTGTAAGCTCTGTTGAGCAGGGACTGTCTTTTCATGTTCATTTGTACAGCGCTGCGTAAGTCTAGTAGCGCTATAGAAATGTTTAATAGTAGTAGTAGTATGAGCCAAGTATAGGACAGTCAAGCCATTGTGACATCACTGATGAGGTTGGCTCTTAGGCATTGGTGGACTGAGGCATTATGACATCACAATGTCAGCTCTGGTTAAATCACCGCAGCTCCTCAGTACCTTTCCGCTCTCATCTCTCCCTACACTCCTCCCCGTGAACTCCGTTCGCTGGGTAAATGTCTCCTGTCGTCCCCCTTCTCCCCCACTGCTAACTCCCGGCTCCGTTCCTTCTATCTCGCTGCTCCCTATGCCTGGAATAGACTCCCTGAGCCAGTATGTCAGGCTCGGTCTCTGGCTGTCTTCAAGTCTAGGCTTAAAGCCCACCTCTTTGCTACTGCTTTCGACTCCTAACCATGACTCTCTTACTCAACACCCTCACTTATCACCCCTACCACTGCAATTTCCCCACCCCTAGCTGTCTGTTCGTCTGTCCAATTTAGATTGTAAGCTCTGTTGAGCAGGGATTGTCTTTTCATGTTAATTTGTACAGCGCTGCGTAAGTCTAGTAGCGCTATAGAAATGTTTAATAGTAGTAGTAGTAGTAGGAATAGACAATTGCAAGAGCAAAATACTCACAATACAATACTACTACTACTTGACATTTCTAAAGCGCTACTAGGGTTACGCAGCGCTGTACAATTTAACATAGAAGGACAGTCCCTGCTCAAAGGAGCTTACAATCTAAAGGACAATATATACTATATCTATCTATCTATCTATCTATCTATCTATCTATCTATCTATCTATCTATATATATACATACATACATACATACATATACACACAAGGATGTGAATCCTGCAAATTTTTGTTTCATATTGTTTTCAGTGTCACTTTACAGATGCTTTCATTTTTTTTCAGGCTATTTCTATATATGGAATGAATTACCGATTGCCATAAAAACAACACACGACCTGACAACCTTCCAAAAGTTATTAAAGACCTACTTATTCATAAAGGCGTACAATAAAGATTCCCCATAACGATCTGACTTCCTAATTATTCCAATCACAACTATTAAGGAACCCTCCTATCTGTCCATCCTAATTACATCCTCATGACTAAATATTATACCTTGTCCTGATATCATTATGTTATGTAATGTTGATTTTTCAATCTACTTCCAATCCAATATGATTTACTTATGTAATAATAGTAAAATTATTATTCCGTTATTATGATTGCTTTGATATTCTATGTACCCATCTGTATCTAATATTTTGAAATTCTTATCCTATAATGTGTACATGTTGCTATAACATTTTGTGAGCCACATTGAGCCTGCAAATAGGTGGGAAAATGTGGGATACAAGTGCAGCAAATAAATAAATATTTATACACACACTGTTATGAGGCTGTCAGACCAATAGTGATCACTACCACCAGATGGGGACAAGGCCTTAACCAGCAATCCTTTAAAACAAGCGAAGAACTTAGCCTTTAAGAAACAAAAAAAAGTTCAGTTAAATGTCCCATAACCAACTATCTACGAATTTTCAGCAGGATATGACCTGCCATGACCTGCTGAAAATTTGCAGCTAGCCAATTATATCTCACAACATTCTGCTGGTTTTCAGTGTGAGTTTCACAGCCATATTTGCTCATGTAATTACCAGGCCTAGCTGGTTCAAACTTAACTGGCCAGTGCTAAATATCAGCTTGGCTAGTTAAGCTTGAACCAGACAAATATAACCGGACATTCAGTGCTGGTCACCAGAAATGGCCTAGCATTGAAAATCCAGGATCAACACTAATCACAGGAATTAGTCCAGCTAACTCTCCCAGTCTAAATTTTGGGCCCTTAACATCTACTGTCCGGTTGAACAGCAGTAGTCCTCTTTGCCCATCCCTTGCACACTCAGGGTGACATCAAGTTTCATGAGCTAGATTCCTTCCATCTAGCATGCTCTCCGTGGGTTGGGAACAAGTTATTTAACTTCTAGAGCCTTCTAGCTCTCCTTGTTCAACAAGAAACATTCTTGGTTAAAGAGTTTGGGTGAATATGCAAATTTCATTTCCTCCATATTCAGGCCTTATACAAGTCAGCCTTCCCTTGGCCTCCTTTCTAACAGCAATGCGGGAGGTAATTCTTTCTTCAAAAGGCTGCTTTATAAAGCAGCAAAAACATTGACACTGAGTCCTTTTTCTGAGTAGCAGGAACTCAGTAGAACAGACGGCACCCCTTGGACAACACAATACTTAATTTGACCCAGGTTTATATTTTCGAAATGCAAAAACTTCTTTTGGTGGAGCAAAGATATTAATGTTTCCTGACGCAACCAAACAAATGCAACACCGGAGGAAAGAATTTTTGAACTTAAAGTCAAAGACTACAGAGCTGCTAGGATCCTTTTTGTTAGTATACCCCTGTAAATGTTTAGTGAAAATAGGGATGGTTAAACGTGTTTTTTTTAATGCCGGATGCTAAACAACAGAACTGATCTCAGTTAGAACATATAGAGATACTCACTCGTCAAGTTTATGATTTAAGTTTATGTGAAAAATCTTCCCTAAATTAAGTCCCCCCCCCCCCCCCCCCATTGTTTGGTGGTCTAAGGAAGCTAACTTTAAATGAATCTATGTTTATAACAAGAATGCTTGTATATGTGCTGTGTTACTGTAGCAAGGTTACTCTTGCGGATGTAAGTTTATTTTGTTTAATTGACAAATAAATGGAGGAGTGGCCTAGTGGTTAGGGTGGTGGACTTTGGTCCTGGGGAACTGAGGAACTGAGTTGGATTCCCACTTCAGGCACAGGCAGCTCCTTGTGACTCTGGGCAAGTCACTTAACCCTCCATTGCCCCATGCAAGCCGCATTGAGCCTGCTGTGAGTGGGAAAGCGTAGGGTACAAATGTAACAAAAATAAAATAGATACTATTGGAGATTCTACATGGAATGTTGCTACTGTTGGACATTCTACATGGAATGTTGCTATTCCACTAGCAACATTCCATGTAGAAGCCTGCGTGGCCACATTGGTGATCTGCAAGGGCCGACTTCTACATGGAATGTTGCTAGTGGAATAGCAACATTCCATGTAGAATCTCAAATGGCAGCAACAGTGAAGGAGTGGCCTAGTGGTTAGGGTGGTGGACTTTGGTCCTGAGGAACTGAGTTCGATTCCCACTTCAGGCACAGGCAGCTCCTTGTGACTCTGGGCAAGTCACTTAACCCTCCATTGCCCCCATGTAAGCCACATTGAGCCTGCCATGAGTGGGAAAGCGTGGGGTACAAATGTAATTTAAAAAAAATAATAAAATAAACAAATTTGTATATAATTTGACCTTACAGTCCTATCCTCCACTCCTGGCTGTTAAGTCTAAGTTCCAAAAACATTATTCTCCAAAATCAAATGTACAAAGAAACAAATCACAAAGGAACCTCTTCCCACGTTCAAAGTAAGTACCTAGTGTTCATTCTGTTTTTCTGCAGTCCTTCTCCCACAGGCTTTCTGGGCTGGGGGTTGCTCAGGCCTTTGAGTCTCTTCTCTTCTTTTGCTCAGCTGAGGACTCTTCCTCTGGTACCTTCTTCTCCAGGCTTCTCCCTCTCTCCTTTCTTTCTGGGGGGAGGGGGGTGGAGAGCTTTTACGGGGCCTGGGGACCTCTACTAATTCACAGGCCAATGTGACTTCCTCTCCAATTAGGATCCCCCTGGGCTCCTCCCCAGCCTTTCCCAATATGGACAATCTTTCCTGTGAGACTTCTCTCACTCCATCCTTCTAGAATTTTCTTCCTATATCTTTCAGCTGGGCTAGTTTTTCCTCAGTTCCTCCTCCCTCTCTTGAATTCTTGGAGGCAATCACTCTAGCCCTAAGCCTTATGGAAGTTGTAGTCTCATTCTGTTTAAAAGAAGCTACCATTTCCTGTATTACTTGCAACTCTGATTCATAATCAGGGAGCCAGAGCAACTCTAAGACAAGGCACCTCTCACAACACATATCTATCTATCTATCTATCTTTAATTTTTAGAAAATTACCATTAGTGGGAGATTATAAAGAAATTGCCGATGACTCACACACGCTTTTGCTTCATGTTGTGTCCAGTGTCTTTTTACAGGAACTTTCATTTTTTTCGGGTTATTTCTTCTTTTTTTGTGTGTGTGTATGTTAGAGCAGCAACATCACTGATAGTGCTAGCTTCTGAGATCAGACGGGATCAGGCGCATTCTGGGTGGTTTGGCCATAGGCGAAGGGAATGTCTTCTTTGTTCCTCTTAGCCTTGGTCTATCACTTGTGGTGTGATGCAGGGCCAGTGGCGTTCCAACCCTAGCTGATACCCGGGGCAGATCGCCGATGCGACCCCCCCCCCCCCCCCCCCGCAAAATGACACCTCTTCCCCCCCCCCGGTGAAATGACCCCCCCCCCCGGGTGCACGCCGCTGGGGGAGGGGTGCCGCAGCGCGCGCCTGTTGCCCTGTCTCAGTCTGAGTTCGCAATTCGCATGTGTTCACTGCTCCCTCTGAGTCTGCCCCGGAACAGGAAGTAACCTGTTCCAGGGCAGACTCGGAAGGAGCAGTGATCACATGCGAATTGCGAACTCGGATTGAGACAGGGCAACAGGCGTGCTGCGGCACCCCCCTCCCCCAGCGGCGTGCACCCGGGGCGGACCGCCCCCTCCACCCCCCCCCCCTTGGTACGCCACTGTGCAGGGCCTGGCACTTCCAAACGCTAGCGTTACTGGTGGCATAGGGTTCAGGTGACGCACCGGCCTTTTTGGCTGAAACAAGACAGCCTACATCTTCGGTAGGCATGGCTTTTAAAAAGATGGGCAATAGATAGTGAAAAGAAAAGATCGCCACCTGCTGCCTGGAGAAAAGGCAAAAAGCCAACAGCACCTGGCATTCCCAGGTGGTCTCCCGACCAAGTACCTGCCAGGCCCGACCCAGGTTAGTTTCTGAGATCGGACGCATTCTGGGGGGTTTAGCTTTGGTCTATCGCTTGTGGTGTGATGCACAACGTGAAATGGGAAGTGTTGTTGACCTTTCCCATGTCATTTCAAATGAATGCACACTTGTGTCTGCACATTCCGCCTTTGTTGTCAAATTTGTAGTTCCAGCATGTTTTCCTAGGCTGGCTGTCACTGCCTGAGAGTTCGCACAATCTGTGCTCTCATAGGTCAGTTCCTACATGTGACCCTCTCCCTGCAATAACTGAAGTCCTTTCAAGCACTGACTTCAACACCTTAGTGACAAGCACTGATCCTTTTGGTCATCTTATGAGATGAACACAATATCTGTCTGTCTGTTTATCTATTTATTTTATTTTATTTGTTACATTTGTATCCCACATTTTCCCACCTACTTGCAGGCTCAATGTGGCTTATATAATACCGTAGAGGCAATCGCCTATTCCGGTAGTGATACAAATACAGAGAGTTGTAGAATAAGGTTCATGTGTTATAGGCACATTGGCGAATCATAGAGGGGAAGAGTTGAGTAGAGTCTATTACGAGCTTTGGTTTCATTGTCTTGCGAGGTTTAGGCACTTAGGTTGGGTCGGATGGGTATGCCTTTTTGAACAGGTTGGTTTTTAGTGCTTTCCAGAAGTTCAGGTGGTCGTACATGGTTTTCACGGCTTTTGGTAATGCATTCCACATTTGTGTGCTTATGTAGGAGAAGCTGGGTGCATAGGTTGATTTGTATTTGAGTCCTTTGCAGCTTGGGTAGTGGAGGTTTAGCTATCTATCTATCTACACGCATACATACTTATATACAGTTTCCCCCCAATATTCCAGCAAAGTACTGCAAGTGACGTACCATTTTAAACCAGCACCAGAAGGAGCAGGGATGAGGGGGCTGTGCTCCGGCCCCCAACAACACTGCTGGACCACTAGGTATTCAGCTTTTGAGCCGTATCGTATTCCGCCAGAACTGATATACTCATATCACCCCTCTCCTCAAGTCACTTCACTGGCTTCCGATCAGATACCGCATTCAATTCAAGCTTCTCCTTCTTACCTACAAATGCACTCAGTCTGCTGCCCCTCACTATCTTTCTACCCTCATCTCCCCTTACGTTCCCGCCCGTAACCTCCGTTCACAGGATAAATCCCTCCTCTCAGTACCCATCTCCACCACCGCCAACTCCAGGCTCCGCTCATTCTGCCTCGCCTCACCCTATGCTTGGAACAACCTTCCTGAGCCCTTACGCCAAGCCCCCTCCCTGCCAGTCTTCAAGTCTTTGCTTAAAGCCCACCTCTTCAATGCTGCGTTCGGCACCTAACCCTTACCGTTCAGTGAATCCAGACTGCCCCAATTTGACTGCCCCTATCGGACCGACCGTTCACTTGTCTGTTAGATTGTAAGCTCTTTGAGCAGGGACTGTCTCTCTTTGTTAAATTGTACAGCGCTGCGTAACCCTAGTAGCGCTCTAGAAATGTTAAGTAGTAGTAGTAGTAGGCAGACCTTAGCATTGGCAACTGCCCCAAAAGGTATAAATGCCTTCATATAGATATGCTCACATCTAGACGGGGAATCTCTCTCAAGGTATTAGGCCCTCCCAAACCACTCCCTCTCCCCATCCAGGCCACATCATGTGAAAATAGCCCCTTTCTAAAATTACATTTACATTTTATGCCAGTCTATACACTTAGCATCTGCTTTTTCACACGGAGATGTTGCTCTATAGGAATCATTTGAAGTGCCTGGATTTACATGTTTCAAATTTGTCACCAGATGTTTTGCTGAACACTGACCTGTATATTCCTAGAGGAAATTCATCTGTAGATTTGTTTCTACGATTTGCATTTCCTTGCCCTGTTCAGCTCTTGAAAGGTGGTATCCGCTGTCACTTAAGAGAAACTCTAAGAAAGGTCACATGAAGCCATTTCTCAAGGCACTGGCTTCACTTTCTAATCTGCTTAATTGCCAATTTGCATATCCAAAAAGGAACATGATACAATATATTTAAATTTAATTAGTTGTGATGTAAATGTATTTAGAATGCTGTTTTGTGTTGGAACTTAATTACGCACAATGCTTTAAATATAAAAGCATCAGTGGTTTTTGTCCCTCCCAGATATATTCCTGCTGCCTATTTCAGCATTTGGAAGAACTTCAGAAAGAGCTTTCCCCCCCCCCCCCCCCCTTCATTTTATTTATTTATATTTATTTTTTTTTGTAGCATTTGTATCCCACATTTTCCCACCTATTTGCAGGCTCAACGTGGCTTACATTTTTCCGTAATGGTGATCACCAGTTCCGGAAAAGAGAAATACATATTTAAGGTGGAGGAGACAGAATGTATTAGGTATATAAAGAAAGTACATTTTCGTAATCAGAAATTAAGAGGTATAGGATTACATTTACAATCCTGATAAATTAACTTGAAAAATCAGGAATATTAAACTTCAATCATGATAAATTAGTATGGACAATCAAGAGATAAAGAATTACGTTTAGTGAAGATCCGATGTAAATTTTGTTGACTGGTATTTAGGATGGATTATTATGGTACAGTGGCGTTCCTAGGGGGGTGGACACCCGGGGCGGCGCCCCGCCCCCCCGGGTGCAGCACCCCCCCTCCCCCGATGCAGGGACGCTCTTCTTTTTTCCATTATCGGCCGAGAACTCCCATGTCTTAACCACGCTCCCATCCCACCTTCAGTACACTGCCGACACGCCCCCATGAACTTTGGTCGTCCCCGCGATGGAAAACAGTTGAGGACGCCCAAAATTGGCTTTCGATTATGCCGATTTGGGCGACCCTGAGAGAACGACGCCCATCTCCCGATTTGTGTCAGAAGATGGGCGTCCTTCTCTTTCGATTATGTCGCTGTTAGTGGCACCACAGAAATGTCTATGTTATCATGCAAAGCAAAAAGTAGCCTGAGAATCAGGGAGCCCAGATTCAAGTTCTACTTCAACTGCGTGTGATTTTATTTTTTCTTTTAAATTGTGAACCCTCCGGAGACAGAAAAAATATCTACTGTACCTGAATGTACACCACTTCCATAACCTTCAGGCTTGCAGGCATCATACATTCAGGTACAGTGGTTATTGTTTGATTCCTGGAGGAATCACAACAATAAGAAAAAGAGCTGAAGTGGGATTTGAACCTGAAGCCCTTGGGGCTCAGGCCACTGCACTAACCATTAGACAACTCCTCAGCTCTACATGGAACCTGTTAAGAAGTTAATTAAAAAAAATTAGTATCATGAACCTCCATAGTTCCTGTAGCTGTCATAGATCCCCATATCCCTCACTAATTTCATATTGGGGGAGAGAGGAGGCCAGAAACCACTGGGGGATTAAGGAGGTGACTTGTCTTAATCTCTCCAGTGGACAGTTGCTCAATCAGAGTACCTTTCTGCAAACAGAACGTACAAAGTACCAAGTCTAAATAACAAATTCCATGGTTTAGGACATAGATTTCCTTTCCCCTTTTGAAATCGGAGTTGGCTGTCCATATTTTGGTCCCTCTCTAGTCCTGCCCAAAACACCCCCAGACCACACCCCCTTGCCATGTGGACATACTGAAGTTTTAAACGTCCATATTCTGCAAGGTTCCACGTTAGGAGTCACGGACAAAGAAAGGGATCTAGGTGTCGTCGTTGGCGATATGTTGAAACCTTCTGCTCAGTGTGCTGCTGCGGCTAAGAAAGCAAATAGAATCTTAGGTATTATTAGGAAAGGAATGGAAAACAAAAATGAGGATGCTATAATGCCTTTGTATCGCTCCATGGTGCGACCGCACCTCGAATATTGTGTTCAATTCTGGTCGCCGCATCTGAAAAAAGATATAGTGGAATTAGAAAAGGTGCAGAGAAGGGCGACAAAAATGATAAAGGGGATGGGATGACTTCCCTATGAAGAAAGGCTAAAGCGGCTAGGTCTCTTCAGCTTGGAGAAAAGGCGGCTGAGGGGAGATATGATAGAGGTCTATAAAATAATGAGTGGAGTTGAACGGGTAGATGTGAAGCTTCTGTTCACGCTTTTCAAAAATACTAGGATTAGGGGGCATGCGATGAAGCTACAATGTAGTAAATTTAAAACGAATCGGAGAAAATATTTCTTCACTCAACGTGTAATAAAACTCTGGAATTCGTTGCCAGAAAATGTGGTAAAGGCGGTTAGCTTAGCGGAGTTTAAAAAAGGTTTGGGCAGCTTCCTAAAGAAAAAATCCATAGACCGTTATTAAATGGACTTGGGGAAAATCCACTATTTCTGGGATAAGCAGTATAAAATATTTTGTACATTTTTGGGATCTTGCCGGGTATTTGTGACCTGGATTGGCAACTGTTGGAAACAGGATGCTGGGCTCGATGGACCTTTGGTCTTTCCCAGTATGGCATTACTTACGTACTTATGTACTTATGACTTTATATAATCCAGATTTTAGAGAGGCCAAAAGATGGACATCCAACTCTAACTGTAGAAGGGAAAAGGATGTCCATGTCCAAAAAAGATGGGCATCCATATTTAGATCTGGTACATGGCATGTCGAGGTTACAGAAAGATTGATTGAGCAGTTCTCCACTGGAGGGAATAAGAGAAGTCACAGCAGCTATATTTTCTGTCCCTGAAGGCTCACAATTTGAAAGAAAAAAAAATTAGAAACAGCTACAGCTGCTCTGGTTCTCAGCTGGCTGCTCCAACCATTAAACTACTCCAAGTGGCCATTTTATAATATAACTTAAATAAATCCCCAAAGGAGAGACAATGCAACTTCAAAATCCAAAAGTAGTCAATTCTGAAAAAATTGTGTCGGATGCCTTAGACAAAATGATTCCAACATCTCTTAAATTGCTTTTATTAGGACTCTTAATTTACTATGGTGAGAAGAATTTTTTGAAAAATGTTTTTTTTAATTTTTAAAAAAATATTTGAAGGGCGTGATAGAGAGTTCAGTATAGGTTGACGGTAAAGTCTCAGACCCAAAATAGATGCGTGGCAATTTTGATTTTGCCGCACGTCCATTTTCGGCAAAAAAGGCCTTTTTTACAGGTGCGCTAAAAAATGATTCTGCGCGCGCCCAAAACCCGTGCCTAAACTATCGCAGGCCATTTTTCAGTGCACCTTTGTAAAAGGACCCCTAAATTTCAAATTTTGCCTCTGATCCATAAAGAATTGAGATTTGCCATACCATATTATCTATCTACAGTGCTGAAGGTCTATAAACATGTAAGATCGCAGAGGTCAGAAGGTACTTGCTTGTTGGAAATGCCACCTGTGAGACGGCTGCATTTTGAAGAAGCACAAAATTCAACTTTTTTCTATTGCAAGGTCCAAGGAGTGAAACTCACTCCCATTCCGTCGAGAATTGCATTTGATACTGAGGCTTTCAAAAACTATTAAAACGTTATTTGTTTCTGCCAGCCTTTGGGGAATTCAGTAATGGTGAAAGTGCTATGTAGGATTCCTTTAAAATCTGACAAGAGGTGAAAAGCTTTTACTTTATAACTTAGAATCTAGTACGGCGTGCAAATTGGATTTTTAATTAATAATGCAAGACCCTTATGATGATGTGAAATGAGCCTGGGTTTGGGCGTTTGATCTGTTTGATCTGCTTTGGTTTCTGACTCAATAGAAACAAACAACTCTGTTTAAAAAAATGCTGGCCTATAATAATCTTTTCAATTTTTCATCCATCCTTCTATGTACCTTTTTTTTACCAGCTCCTTAACTATGTGTTTCCCTGTCTGTCTCTCTTTTGCTTTAATATCCTTCCCTTTCTTCGATAACTGTTTACAATCAGTTCTTTCCCCCTCTCCCACCTTGCTGCTCATCCTGCCACCCACGCATCTCAGTGAGATCTCTCTCTCTCTCCCCCCTAGGAATCAAATTACTAGTGACCTACCTTCTGTAGAAATACCACTCAGCATAAAAGGAGAACCACAGGTAACACTGCAGATTAACAAGCTCTGAGAGATGTTAATTAGATGATACAAATCTATATTCAATTAGATATTGTGCACAGCAGGTGTTAAAAACCAACTCTTGCAAACTGTAATGCAAAATGCTTGATAGGAGCATCAAAATGAAGCTATCCTTGAATGTGTTCGATCGTTGACTTGGATACTGAAGGCAGTGAAATGTGAAATTTTAGTTAAATATTTGCCTTCTTTACTAAATGTTCTCCCTTTGGTGTTAAAAAAGGGTTGTGGTATCCCCTATCCTGAAAAAGCTGCCTTTAGAGTCAGGCCAACGTATTAATCACCACTCCAGGGTCTAATCTTCCCTCTTTCGGAGAAGGTTATGGAGAAAACTGTGCATCTTCAATTCTAACCATTTTGGAGAAGGTTAATGGTCTTGACCCTTTTCAGTACAAGTTTTAAAAGGAGTACAATGTTGAGGTTTCACTGCTGTCCACTATAGATGAATTTTGCAAAGGGGGCTGGGTTGTCAGTATTGCTGGATTGTCTGCCATATTTAACACTTTTAATCATGATATATAGCTTTCTCAATACAACTGAGCATGGGTGTTCCACTCTCTCTCCTGATAGGCTCTCTCCATTCAGGGATTAGCAGGCAGATAACCAGAGTACAGAACACCACTGACTCAGAACTCTTGAACCAAAATCTTCTTTAATGCAAATTCAAACAAAGGGAAATAACTTACAGTTAGATGTGCTGGACAAGAATCTCTGCCCTGCAGAACTGGGAGTCTGTATTCCACCAGCTCACCCTGTGTTCCAGGGGAGCTAGGAGTAAATGCTGTGAATACTTTTAAACTGGTAGGAAATTGGTCATTTACTGTAACTTGAAAGAGGAGAATGAAAAGGCACAGCAAAGTCAGCTTATAGTTCTTAGGAAAACATGCTACAAACAGTGTTGCCAGATGGCGAAAAGTTTTCAGCCCAAAAGTAGCCCCAAAATAGCCTAATATAAATATTACTAAGGCCAATATGAATATTAATAAGATCAATATATTAACAAGGTAATCATCATAACCATCAGAATGAGAATCAGTAGCAGCACAATCAAACTAAACCTTTCCCTTACATTACATTACCATTACAAACTAAACCTATCCCTAAAATGGCGAAAAAGGGGTCCTCTCTACACATGAGAACACACAACTTTTACCACCAGAGGTCAAATAGACCCGGATACTTTCTGGCAACAGATATACAACAACGATTGGACAGCACAAACGGAATCCATATTTTACCTCTCAGAATGGGACAAAAGATGCAGACACATACTAGACGAAATAGCACCCTTACAAATAAGAAAGTCACGTAGACACAACTCGACACCGTGGTTCAATGAAGAACTGAAAAAAACTAAAAACACAAGCTAGGAAACTGGAACGCGCATGGAAAAAAAAAAGACAAACACACACTCAACGTATGGAAACAACTACAAAGGAAATACAAATACGCAATTAGACAGACCAAAAGGTCGTACAACAAAACTTAAATTGGGCCGGACTACAAAAACACGAAGAAACTATACCATCTTGTGAACAAACTACTAGACACAACACCGGTCACCACAACCAACCCTGACATCCCATCTGCAGACAACCTTGCTAAATATTTCAATGAAAAAAATTGTAAACCTATGCAAAACCCTACCTCAGAACAACATGGACATAGAAAACTTCATTAATGTTCTAGACCCAACCCCTGGTGAATACCCTGCTGACCGAATATGGTCAAATTTTGCTCTACTCAGCGTCGACACAGTTACCCAGGCGATTAAAAAATACTCAAACAGCCATTGTCAACTGGACACCTGCCCCAGCCACCTAATACAATCTCCCCCCCCCCCCCCCCACCGCTTCATAATAGATCTCACATCCCACTTAAACTTCATGCTTCAACAGGGTATCTATCCTCAAGAAAAAGCCAACATCCTGCTCATCCCAATACCAAAAGGCACCAAGAAAAAAACAAACGACATCACCAACTACCGCCCAGTAGCATCTATCCCATTAGTAGTCAAACTAATGGAAGGACTGGTGACCAAACAACTCAATGACTAGATAAACAAATTCATTATACTACATGAGTCACAATCAGGATTTCAACCCTTACACAGCACCAAAACAGTACTACTCACTCTCCTAACCAAATTCAAGCAGGAAATAGCAATGGGCAAGAGCATTCTCCTCCTCCAATTTGACATGTCAAGTGCATTCGACATGGTTAACCATAACATATTGCTAAGACTCCTAGAATACTTCAGAATCAGTGGTGGAACTCTCAATTGGATTAAGGGTTTTCTAACCACAAGAACATATCAAGTGAAATCAAAAACAAACATATCATCACTGTGGAAACCAGGCTGCGGAGTACCGCAAGGATCACCACTATCACTGATCCTTTTCAACCTCATGATGACTCCACTAGCCAAGATCCTATCCACCCAAGGCCTCAACCCATTTATCTACACTGATGACGTTAAATTATACATCCCATACAAACATGATCTGGCGGAAATCACCAACGAAATCAAGCTAAGCTTAAACATTATGAAGTCATGGGCAAATGCATTCCAACTAAAACTCAATACAAAAAAAACACACTGTCTCATCATCTCATCTCATCCCAATACAATACATACAAACCCACAAACATTAACACCCCAGGATACACCCTCCCCGTCTCAGACAGCCTGAAAATTCTTGGAGTAACAATCGACCAGAACCTATCACTAGAGACCCAAGTGAAATCCGCCATAAAGAAAATGTTTCAATGTGGAAACTCAAACGCATAAAACCATTCTTCCTGAGGGAAATATTTTGTAACCTGGTACAGTCCATGGTACTACCGGTAAGCCACACAGATTACTGTAATAGAATCTATGTGGGATGCAAGGATCAAATCATAAAGAAACTTCAGACCGCCCAAAAACACAGCAGCCAGGCTTATATTTGGTAAAACACATTTTCACAGCGCCAGACCACTCAGAGAAAAATTGCACTGGCTACCAATCAAAGAACGCATCACTTTCAAAATCTGCATGACTGTTCATAAAATTATTTACGGCGAGGCACCGGGATACATGACAGACCTCATCGACCTGCCAACCAGAAACACCACAAAATCTGCATGATCATATCTAAACTTCCACTACCCAAGCAGCAAAGGACTCAAATACAAATCCACCTATGCAACCAGGTTTTCCTACCTAAGTGCACAACTATGGAACGCACTACCAAAAGCAGTAAAAACTATGCTCGATCACCTAAATTTTCGGAAAGCACAAAAGAAAGACCTTTTCAGAAGAGCATACCCCACCGACTCAACATAAAAATGCCTGTTCACTTGCGACACAAAGCAACCAAAGACCGTAACGAACATTACCTGACTCTTCTTCCCCCTTTCCTCTCTAAGTTCCCCCAAGTGTACCTACCTTACATGTACCTCATTCTACCACAATATCACTTTGTATTCATTCATACCATGTATTTGTTCAGACCGTAATCGGCTAACGCCGTTAACGGTTATATGTAAGCCACATTGAGCCTGCAAAAGGTGGGAAAATGTGGGATACAAATGTAACAAATAATAATAATCAGCATCAGCATAATTAGCATAATCAGAACCATAATCAGCAACATCATCATAATCATAATTAGTACACATTCATAATCCATCCATCCACCTACCCACAAAACAAAAGGAGCAAGTTCCCATCACAAACATCTCTCTCTTTTAATCTAGGCACAGGAAAAAGGATTTGACATGTTCCCAGGTTTCAACCTAAATAATTTTTAATATGGGATATAAATGCTATAAGTAAGCAAATAATAGAAACTCTGAATGTTCAGCACCTAATTCTCATAAGTACATAAGTATTGCCATACTGGGAAAGACCAAAGGTCCATCGAGCCCAGCATCCTGTTTTTCAACAGTAGCCACCAGACTTATATTTGGAAAAACTAAATATGAAAGTGCAAAACCCCTAAGAGAGAAACTTCACTGGCTCCCACTCAAGGAACGCATTGCGTTCAAGATCTGCACGATAGTACACAAAATCATTCACACAGACGCCCCAATCTACATGCTAAACCTCGTAGACCTACCTCCCGGAAACGCCACAAGATCATCCCGCAAATTTCTCAACCTGCACTACCCCAGCTGCAAAGGACTTAAATGCAAGCTGATGCATGCCACTACCTTCTCCTACATGAGCACGCAGTTTTGGAATGCATTACCTGCAGACTTGAAAGCAATCAGCGAAACAACTGTCTTTCGAAAATCCATGAACACATTCTTCTTCAACAAGGCCTGCAATGAGAACTTATAGCCTCATTAAACTAATCAATGAAAACATTTATCCTTCGAAAATCCTTGAAGACAGTCTTCTTCTTCTTCTACAAGTCCCACAATGAGAACCTATAGCCTAAGTCACCCCACTAACCCACTCAATTAGGAATGCCTACCTTCTATAACTACCCTAATCACTCTCTCCCTTCTTCTCTTACTTCTCCTAATCATTACACATTAATAATTGTATCTGATATCCTGTAATGACAATGTTTCAAATCTATGTAAGCCACATTGAGCCTGCAAATAGATGGGGGAAATGCAATAAAAATAAATATAGCCAATCCAGGTCACAAATACCCGGCATAACCTGATGTCTGTTTTCATGGCCCTTTACCTGGAGCAAAATAGTTTATTGACGATATAACACATGCTAGGTTTGGAGCAGGTGCAGAACAAGCAACAGGGAGCACAACAGCATACGCAGTTGGTGCAACGGAGCAATTACGTCTTCCTAGTTTCTGGTGCTGAGCAGTAGCCAGAGCTAGTAGCAGCCGTGAAAATACAGAGGGGAGGACAAAATTAGTGAGGGAGAGGGTGGGGCAATGAGGTTGGTAAGGAGACACAGGGGAGAAAAAAATGACTTTTTCTTTCACTGTTGGGGTTGTTCACGTTGGGATACTAGAGGTAGGTGGAGGCAACCAAAGAGAAGGGATGGTAGGACAGGTACAGAAGGGCCAACAAAATTTACTTTTTTTCTTTCTACTCTTTGGGGGAGGGTAAGGGCAAGGGGAGAAGATATGGTGAGGACTGACTAGGGCAGAAAGGGTGAGGTATAGAGGGGAGAAAAACATTACTTTTGGGGGGACAATAGGGAGCAAGAGGGTAGAGGCATGAAGAGAGAACGGATGATGAGGACAGGAAGGGTGAGGATACAGAGGAGAGAAAAAAATCTTTTTCATACTATTGAAGTCATTGGAATGATAGAGAGGGAGTTGGCGGGGGCAACAAGGTGATGGTGAGGACAGAAAGAGGTGGGGTACAGAGGAGAGTATTTGAAACCCTCTGCTCAGTGTGCTGCAGCGGCTAAGAAAGCAAATACAATGTTAGGTATTATTTGGAAAGGAATGGAAAACAAAAATGAGGACATTATAATGCCTTTGTATCGGTTCATGGTGCGACCGCACCTCGGATATTGTGTTCAATTTTGGTCACCGCATCTCAAAAAAGATAAAGTGGAATTAGAAAAGGTACAGAGAAGGGCGACGAAAATGAAAACGGGGATGGGACGACTTCCCTATGAGGAAAGGCTGAAGTGTCTAGGGCTCTTCAGTTTGGAGAAAAGACAGCTGAGGGGAGATATGATAGAGGTCTATAAAATAATGAGTGGAGTGGAATGGGTAGATGTGAATCACTTGTTTACTCTTTCCAAAAATACTAGAAGTAGGGGGCATACGATGAAGCTATGAAGTAGTAAATTTTTAATATGAATCAGAGAAAATGTTTCTTCACTCAACTTGTAACTAAACTGTGGAATTCATTGCCAGAGAATGTGGTAAAGGCAGCTGACTTAGCGGGGTTTAAAAAAGGTCTGGATGGATTCCTAAAGGAAAAGTCCGTAGGCCATTATTATTTTATTTTTGTTACATTTGTACCCTGTGCTTTCCCACTCATGGCAGGCTCAATGCGGCTTACATATACAGGTACTTATTTGTACGTGGGGCAATGGAGGGTTAAGTGACTTGCCCAGAGTCATGAGGAGTTGCCTGTGCTTGAAGTGGGAATTGAACTCAGTTTCCCAGTTCTCCAGGACCAGAGTCCACCACCCTAACCACTAGGCCACTCCTAAATTGACTTGGTGAAAATCTACTGGTATTTCTGGGATAAGCAACATAAAATGTATTGTACTGTTTTGGGTATCTTGCCAGGTATTTGTGACCTGGATTGGCCAATGTTGGAAACAGGATGCTGGGCTGGATGGACCTTTGGTCTGTCCCAGTGTGGCAATACTTATGTACTTATGGCAAGAGGCCATAAGAGGGGAAGGAGCAGGATGGAAAAAGAGAAGAGTAGGAGGGGAGGCAGAATAAGGGTGTGGAGTGAAGGAAGTTTGGGGAAATAAAGGAACACAAGAGCAGTGGTGTTCCAAGGGGTGCTGACACCCGGGGCGGATCGCCGATGCGCCCCGCCCCCCCCCCCCCCCCCGGGTGCAGCGTGACCCCCCCCAACGAAGAGACACCCCCCCCACCCCAGCAAAAGAACCCCCCCAGGTGCACGCCGCTGGAGGGGTGCCGCGCACCGGTCAGCATCATTGGTTTCCATGCTCCCTCTGCCCCGGAACAGGTTACTTCCTGTTCCAGGGCAGAAGGAGCATGGAAACCAACGACGCTGACCGGCGCGCGGCACCCCCCAGCGGCGTGCACCCGGGGCGGACCGCCCCCCTCCCCTTGGTACGCCACTGCACAAGAGAGAAGACAGGAGGCAGAAAGTTGGAAATGTGGGGTAGATGTCAATTTCAGCTGCTCTTGTGGTTTTTTGAAGGTGGGAGAGGGGGAGTTGATATGCTGGGGCCATTGAGCCCTTCTTGCTATTTCTCTTGGGGTGAGAGCACCCCCAGCCTCAGAAAAACGAGAGAGGCTTGGCAGTTCCAACTTATCACCTCCCTTTGAGAGATGATGTGATGGTGCCGCCAAATCCCTCTTGCTATTTTCTCTGGGGGCGAGAGGAGCTTTGAAAACAGAAGAAATAATTATTCTACAGTATAAACATTTGACCTAAGAAAAAAACATTAAACAGAACACAAGGAACTGCAGTAATGCAGACGGCTTTACAATTAGATGAACAATATGTGTGCCCAGTGCTCGAGACAGGTGTGAATTAAAAACCTGAAACTGCTCAGCAACAGAGTAAATCTTCTATTCCCAGAGAATTGCAGAATCAGCAAAAGAAATTCTGTTTATGAATGGAAAATATGTAAAAGACAAAACATCCTATATAATAAACTCACCCTCAACGTTCTGAGGACACTGACGTCACTGTCAGGTCCTCCGGGCACTTCCTTCCGATTCGAAGCCTTCGAGGTGGTGAAGCCACCGAAAACACTGTGTTGAGGCCCTGCCCTCGCGTCAAACGTGATGACATCGAGGGAGGAGCAATGACAGCAGATTGAAAGTGGCATGCAAGGTCAGCAACAATGGCGGACGAATGCCGACGGAGTGAGTACGGAGGGGGGTAGGTCCGGAAGGAAACCGTGCTAGCGCCCGTTTCATTGCCGCAAGAAACGGGCATGTTTTACTAGTCTGCTATAATAAAAAGCACCTCCAACGTTCTGAAGCTGACTCCGTGGCAGTGAAGGGTTGTAGGGTTTGTGCTGCCTGTAACGCTGTATCCATCTCCTGTTGTGACATTAGGGTACTTCCTGGTACGTCACACGCATGAGGGTGTCATCGTCCCTCCCTTCCTCCCCCCCTCTCTTCCAGTTCCAGGCCCCCTCCCTCCGACTTTTAAAAGTCATCTTCACTTACCAAGTCAGGGTTACGGCAGACAGCAGCAGCGGTAAAACGCGTGTAGGCTTGGCTCTTCCTTCTTTCTCAGCTGTGGTCCCGCCCTTGCGGAAACAGGAAATGAGGGCAGGACTACAGCTGAGAGAGAGAGAAGGGGGGGGGACTCTGAAACTCGGAGGGAGGGGGTGCAGCGAGATAAAAGGAATAGAGTCTGGAGTTAGCAGTAGATGAGAAGGGGACAGACAGGACAGATTTATCTACAGAGCGGAGTGCACTGTAGGGGGGGGGGGCGTAGGGAGAGAGAAGAGTGGAGAGGTAATGTGGAGGGGCATAATTGAATGAAAACGTCTATCTCCATGGGCGTTTATCTCCGAGAACGGGTCCGTGAAGGGGCGGACTGAACCGTATTTTCGAAAAAAATAGACGTCCATGTTTTATTCGACAATTTGTGAGCTGGGCGTTTTTGTTTTTCAGCGATAATGGAAAATGAAAGCGCCCGGCTCAAAAATGAATAAATCCAAGGCATTTGTTCGTGGGAGGGGCCAGGATTTGTAGTGCACTGGTCCCCCTCACATGCCAGGACACCAACCGGGCACCCTAGGGGGCACTTTTACAAAAACAAAAAAAAGGTAAAAGAGCTCCCAGGTGCATAGCACCCTTCCCTTGTGTGTTGAGCCCCCCAAATCCCCCTCAAAACCCACTGCCCACAAGTCTACACCATTACTATAGCCCTAAGGGGTGAAGGGGGGCACCTACATGTGGGTACAGTGGGTTTGGGGGGGTTGGACGACTAAGCATTAAGCAGCACAATTGTAACAGGTGGGGGGGGGATGGGCCTGGGTCCACCTGCCTGAAGTCCACTGCACCCCCTAACAACTGCTCCAGGGACCTGCATACTGCTGCCAGGGAGGTGGGTATGACATTTGATGGTGAAAATAAAAAGTTGTGAAACATCATTTTTTGTGGTGGGAGGGGGTTAGTGACCACTGAGGGAGTCAGGGGAGGTCATCCCCGATTCCCTCTGGTGGTAATCTGGTCATTTAGGGCACTTTTTGGGGCCTTATTCGTGAAAAAACAGGGTCCAGGAAAAGTGCCCTAAATTCTAGCTACAAACGCATACTATTTTTCCATTATCGGCGAAAGGCGCCCATCTCTCCTCGGCCGATAACCACGCCCAAGTTCCACCTTCGCCACGCCTCTGACAGGCCCCCGTCAACTTTGTACGCTTCTGCAATGGAGTGCAGTTGAAAACGTCCAAAATCGGCTTTCCATTATACCGATTTATTCGTTTTTGTGAGATAAACGTCTATCTCCCGATTTGGGTCGAAATCTAGGCGTTTTTCTCTTTCAATTATAAGGTGGATAGTAACATAGTAGATGACAGCAGAAAAAGACCTGCATGGTCCATCCAGTCTGCCCAAAAAGATAAACTCATATGTGTTACTTTTTGTGTATACCTTACCTTGATTTGTACCTGTCCTTTTCAGGGCACAGACCGTGTAAGGTACTGGGGGAGCAGCAGAATGAATGCACTTATAGGTCAGCAAGAGAAGTTTGAATTGAATGCGGAAACAGATAGTGAGCCAGTGAAGTGACTTGAGGAGAGGGCTAATGTGAGCATAGCGACTTTGGCAGAAAATGAGTCGCGCAGCCTACCCTCAAAGTACTAAGCAATGCAGCCAGAACTTAAGGTAATATGGTTGAGATACAGAAATATTCCTAATTATACTGATCGAAAAGACTTCCAAGCAGGGGCATAGCCAGACCTCGCGGTGGAAGGGGACCAGAGCCCGAGGTTGGGGGCACATTTTGAGTGCCCCCCGCCCCCCATAGCTATGCCCCTGCTTCCAAGCACATTTTACCAGCACTATAAAGAAAAGTACACATCTATATTCCCTTATAGAATAGGCTCCTACCAGGTGCCCTTTGGGTGCCTATTTATAGCTGTTCAATTATAGAATTACCCCTTTGGGTCTTGAAATATTTCAAGTAGAAATCTGGTTCTGTCAGCTGTAGCTAATCAGCTTTTCTATGGTGTGACATGCTACTGTCTGGCTCTTTATTGAAACCTGTTAAATATTCAAATGTTTTCCTTATAATACCCCTTCTCTTTCCCCATCCTTCCATCACTCCTTTGCACAAGCTGCCACCGACTGTTACCAGATAGATTTGCGTCAACAGGGATAGACGAGTCGGTCCGATTTTTACCACTCTCCATGGAAAGGGAGTTCTGATTTCCAGAAACAGATCTCAGTGGAAACATTCCTGCAGTGCAAAGCCCTCCTGCTTTTCAACACTGCAAGCAAATCCATTAGTCAAAGGTCCTGTCTGATGAGCCAAGACTTAATCCTTGAATGACCTCCTCTCCATGACCTTGTTTACACTGGTATTAGAAGTTGTGCTATAATCTTGTCTGTTAAGCCTTTTATCCAGCCAGGACCCTCAGGTCACCAGGGCGGAGGAGCTGAGACCTGCTATGTCTCCACTAATCTGAGTAAGTCCGGCAGGGTAAAGGTTTTTGCAGCAAATGGGAAAAAAAAATCAGATGTAGAAGATCACTCTTGTTTTGCTTCTCTGTGCATATTTCCTCTGAATGCCGTTACTGGGTTTGTTTTGGTGGGAGGGGGTTAGTGACCACTGGGGGAGTCAGGGGAGGTGATCCCTGATTCCCTCCAGTGGTCACCTGGTCAGTTGGGGCACTTTTTTGGGACTTGGACCTGAAAAAAATGGGTCCAAATAAAGCGGACCAAATTCTTGTCAAAAACGCCCTTCTTGTTTCGATTATCAGCTAAAGACGCCCATCTCTTCTCGGCCAATAACCACGCCCCTGTCCCGCCTTTGCCATGCCTCCGACATGCCCCCATGATCTTTGTTCGTCTCCGTGACGGACTGCAGTTGAGGACGCCAAAAATTGGGTTTCGATTATACAGATTTGGGCACCCACGGGAAATGGACGCCCATCTCCCGATTTGGGTCGAAATATGGACGTCTTTCTCTTTCGAAAATAAGCTGGATAGTAATAGTAAATGACGGCAGATAAAGACCTGTACGGTCCATCCAGTCTGCCCAACAAAGATGGCGCCTGTCTAGACCAGATGCATCATTGTGAGGTCCGGGCCTCGCAACTTTGGAGACTGGCTCAGACGGAGCAGCGGACAGCACCTGATCGACCGAAACATCCGTGCCTACTTGCAAAACTGTCCGTCCCTACCTGCTGAAGCGGCGACCCCTAAAACAAGATTGATCAGAGCAGGAGATAGCCCCGGAGGCTCGGGCAGTGTTGGTGATTGACCATTGGAGCCCAGCCTTTGAGACCATGTGGCGGCTTTCTCAGGAGGTCAGCGCAGTCTGAAGGTGCACAATCAGTGATGCCTGGGGACGGGTCCGCGTCCCAGAACTGGAATCGTGCCCTAATGACGTAGAAGACGCCTTACCATGGCACATAATAACATCGAGGATCTGCAGCTGTTAACCACCTCCCGACAGCGTCTTCATTCTCCTGCCTCCGACTGCCTCTTCATTCTCCACCTCCTGATTACCTCTTCATTCTCCAGCCCCCGGCTGCCCCTTCATTCCCCAGTCCCCTGACTGCAACTTCATTTTCCAGCCTTCTAGCCCGAGCTGCCTCCACCTTATCAATCACTAAGGTAATTACTTTTAGCCCTTCTTAACTCAGCAGCATAATTCTGCTGTTGTTGCAAAAACACCCTTTCCTTATCCTCCATTGTCCTTCTCCACCTCCTTTCTGCTTTCCTTAGTTGTCTGTTTAACAGACCTAGTCCAGCGTGGTATCAGGGCTTCCTCCATTCTGTCCAGGTATTTTGCCCAAGCCAAGAAACCTCTTGCTCCACCATATGAACCAACACCTGCTTCCATGCTGCCATTTGCTCTAATAAAGCACTATCTTGGTAGGTTCAATGTCGCTTACAAGAGTCTGGAGTAAATTGGGTATAGTTTGTATAGAACTAGGTTACAATTTATATAGAAGAATGAGCTTAACAGTTGTCTTGAGTTTGACAGGCTTTATATGTTTATAGTTGCTTCAGGTAGGCATGTGAAGTGCTTGGGATGAATTGAGTGACGAAACTTAGTTCAATTCTGTCCATTTTCATATTCTTGTAGTGCTGATTCGGTAGTCTGGTTGTCTTTCTATAGTGTGTTCCAGAGTTTAGTGCAAGCATATGAGAATCTGGAAGCGTACGTTGATTTGTATTTAATGCCTTTCCAATTGGGAAGTGGAGGGTAAGGTAAGATCTCGCTGACTTAGTTGCATTTCGGATTGGTAGATCTACTAGGTTGGTCATATAGCCCGGTGAGAGGCTGAATATTATTCTGTAGGCCAGAGAACAAATTTTGAAGGATATATGTGCCTTCATTGGTAGCTAGTGTAATTTTTGGAGAAATACAGTGTCCAAAAATACAGCATGCAAAGCATGACCTCCTCTATGAGTAACTCCCTGACACAGAATATGAAAACTCAGACCCCCAAAGTCATCCATCTTAATAAATTGAGGAATTTTCATAGGGTCACTTTTGTCTGATAAAAACAAAATGCAAATCTTATTACCTCTATCCCTAATAGCTCTTCAGTGCCATAAAATTGCCTCAAGGACTGAGTCAAATAAATAATTTGGAAGGCGAATCTCCAAGCTACATGACCAACTTGATCGATCTTCCAGCCAGGAACGGGTCCAAATCTTCTCGAACATATCTCAATCTTCATCTTCCCAACTGCAAAGGCCTCAAGTACAAAACCTACTATGCATCCAACTTCTCCGTTATAGGCAGCCAACTCTGGAACGCAATACCCCATCACATCAGAACAACCAATGAACACCTCCCTTCCGAAAGCTGCTGAAAACTTACCTCTTCAAACAAGCTTACTCTAACAACCCAACTTAATTCTTGAACTTTATTCCTCACCATCAGCACTACCTACACTCCAATCCTCTCCCTCACATCTCTTCATATTGTTCTACTCTTTATAACTTGAACATCTCTTGATACTTTGTACCATACTTTGTGTCATCTTTGTGAATCCTTGTACCATACTGTGTAACCTCCGTGATACTTTGTAACACAACTTGTAAGCCACACTGAACTTGCTATTGAGTGGGAAAGAGCGGGGTATAAATGCTATAAAATAAATAAATAATATTCTAAAACTCAGTAGCCATATTTTACTGTTCTCTCAGGCAATGTGTTGCTAAAATTCAGCCATCTGCTTATTACCTAGGTTGGACATATTGTAATCAAATATTAATGGAGTGTTCCTATGACAGCGGCTCTAGGTGTGTACAATTATGATATGCTAGGAAGGCTTTACTAATGCTATTTGTCTTGGAACCGTTGCCAAATTTCTTCATGAGAAGCAAGAATTCCCTTCTCCTTCAGCCAGATGTTTGTCTTTTCCAGAACAGAATGGTTCTGACCCATAACATTTGATCTTTTCCACTGCTTTCCAAGGATGAGCATCTTCTATCTAATCAGTTTCACAAGCTCTCTAAAGTCTTAGTCAAGAATAATTTCCGTCTCCTAACCGTGAAAAGCAAGCTCCCAATACAAGCTCAAAAAGAAGAGAATGGCACAAGTCCCTGCATTATACCAAACTGCAAACTGTGCCAACACATTTCACAGGATCCCACAGTCAATCACATGGGAAAAACATTCAGCAGAAGGGGATCCTTCACATGCTCGTCTTCAAATGTGGCATATATCATTCAATGTAAAAAGTGTGAAGAAGGGTGCTATATTGGAGAAACAAGCCAGATGCTAAAGATGAGAAACAATTTACATTGACATAATCACAGGAGCCAACTTTTCAAAGTGATTGGGGGTGTGGAATTTTTTTTTTTTTTTTTTTACAGGTGGTGCATCCCCCCGTCCCCCTTCCTCCCTCCCCATCCCCTCTTCCCCATCCCCTCCCCCTCTCCTCCGAGTTCCAGGCCCCCCTCTGAGTTCCAGGCCCTCCCTCCCCCTCCCTCTCCCTGCCCCCCCTCCCTCAAGTTCCAGGCCCCCCTCCCCCTCCCTCCCAGTTCCAACCCCAGCCCGACCTCTTCTCCCACAACAGTCCTCCGCCGGTCTGCCGTCGCGTTCCTGCGTGCTGCCCAGAATTTTAAAAGTCATCTTACCCGGCGGCAGCAGTGAAAGGCGGGCAGGCTCAGCGCTTCAGCCTTCCCTTCTCTTGTCTCAGCTCTGGTCCCGCCCTCGAGGGACCAGAGCTGAGACGAGAGAAGAGAAGGCTGAAGCGCCGAGCCTGCTCGCCTTTCACTGCTGCCGCCGGGACCCCGAGGTAAGATGACGTTTAAAATTCTGGGTGGCACGCAGAAAGGAGAGGGCGGACCAGACCGGCGGAGGACTGTTGAGGGAGAAGAGGTCGGGCACCAAGCAGGTCGGGCTGGCGAAGGGAACTTACGGTTCCGACTTCCGGCGGGTGAAATATTGGGAGTGCTCGAACACCCACAGCACCCACGGAGTCGGCACCTATGGATATCATAATAACATCACAATGCCATCCAGGATGCCACCTCAGTGGACAGCACTTTACAAAACCAGAATACTGCATCAATGATTTTATAGTTATACTGAAAGGAAATATTAAGACAATCCAGGAACATAAGAGCTTTGAAGTCAAAGTGGTGAAATATTTTGACACCCACCAGATAGGACTTAACAAAGATCTGGGTTTTCTATCCCATAATACACCATAAAATCCTTCTGCTTTGTCACACTCTTATCAGCCATCCATCTCTCCCTGTCTCTCTCTGTTTCTCACCTAACCCACCCCACCCTCTTCCTGTGAGACTGTCATTACAATGTTTTTGTGTTTCACTAATGTATTCTGATATTTGTCAACATTAGCTGACTTCCGATCCGAAGAAGAAGGGTTACCTTCGAAAGCTCATCAAAAATGTATTAAATTAGTCGCTCATCTTGTTTTTTTTTCTCTGTTTTGATTTATTTCTATTATTGTCTTTAAAAGTGGACTAACACGACTACCACACCACTTTACGTCAACTAACAAAATGTAAACCTAAACGGAGGTGGTGGAGATGAAAACGGTGATGGGATAAACACAAAGGAATCCTGTTTAGAAGGAATGGATCCATGGAATCTTAGCAGAGAATGGGTGGCGACGCCGGTAATTGGGAAGCAAAACCGGTGCTGGGCAGACTTCTACAGTCTACGCCCTGATCGTGACTGAATAGATATGGATGGGCTGGAGTGTAAATTTTAAGGGGCTTCGACGTTAGTTTCAGAACTTAGTGCAAGAACAGTGCTGGGCAGACTTCTATGGTCTGTGTCCTGAGAATGACAAGGACAAATCAAACTCGGGTATAAAGTATCACATAAAGTGTAAAATGAGTTTATCTTGTTGGGCAGACTGGATGGACTGTACAGGTCTTTATCTGCCGTCATTTACTATGTTACAAAATGTTACTCTTTGGGGTTCTACATGGAATGTTGCTACTAATTGGGATTCCGGAATTTTGTAACTCTTTAGGATTCCAGAATCTTCAGAACTTTTAGTACAAGAACAGTGCTGGGCAAACTTCTACGGTTTGTGCCCTGAGAATGGCAGGCTTGATGGACCGTTCAGGTCTTTTCTGCCATCATTTACTGTGTTATTATGTTACTCTTTGGGGTTCTACATGGCATGTTGCTAATTGGGATTCTGGAATCTTGTAACACTTTAGGATTCCAGAATCTTCAGAACTTTTAGTACAAGAAGAGTGCTGGGCAGACTTCTACAGTCTGTGCCCTGAGAATGGCAAGGACAAATCACATACCATGTAAAATGAGTTTATCTTGTTGGGCAGACTGGATGGACTGCTCAAGTCTTTACCTGCCGTCATTTACTATGTTACTATATGTCACGTAACTCTTTGGGGTTCTACTTGGAATGTTGCTAATTAGGATTCCAGAATCTTGTAACTCTTTAGGATTCCAGAATCTTCAGAACTTTTAGTACAAGAAGAGTGCTGGGCAGACTTCTATAGTCTACGTCCTGATCGTGACTGAATAGATAGGGATGGACTGGAGTGTAAATTTTAAGGGGCTTTGACGTTAGCTTCAGAACTTAGTACAAGAACAGTACTGGGCAGACTTCTACGGTCTGTACCCTGAGAAAGGCAAGGACAAATCAAACTCTGGTATAAAGTATCACATAGCATGTAAAAAGAGTTTATTTTGTTGGGCAGACTGGATGGACCGTTCAGGTCTTTATCTGCCATCATTTACTGTGTTACTATGTTACTCTTTGGGATTCTACATGGAATGTTGCTACTAATTGGGATTCCGGAATCTTGTAACTCTTTAGGATTCCAGAATCTTCAGAACGTTTAATTCAAGAAAAGTGCTGGGTTCTATGATCTGTGCCCTTAGAATGGCAAGGACAAATCAAACTCGGGTATAAAGTATCACATACCATGTAAAATGAGTTTATCTTGTTGGGCAGACTGGATGGACCATTCAAGTCTTTATCTGCCATCATTTACTATGTTACTATGTAAAAGTTTTGCTTCTGATTCTGAATTCTTTTTGCATCAGCCACACTTCACAATTAAGCTCAGGTGTCTTATTGTACCAAAGGATGCTTAAAGCAACAGCTATATCAGGACAAAAACACATCCAAATTAGCATCTTGTTAAAGGTCTCAGTAAAGAAGCTGTTTGCCCTGGGCACATCTTTTGAATAACTGTAAATCTTGAATGTGCATTCGGGAGCACAGTAATTGGAAAGTTGGTTTTCTTAGTTTGAATTAATTGGGCAGATGTTTTACTCTGAGTGGGTAATTCTATAACTTGGAGCCTCAATTTAGATGCCCTGAGGTCCACACGGTAGAAGCCTATTCTTTTTACTTTCAAACTTTTTATTGTAAGACAAAAAGATATAACAACAAAAACAAACACACCAACATAATGTCATAGGTACACATTACACTAATATAGAAGCAATTGGGTGGAGGCGTAGCCTAGTGGTGAGAGTACCGCTCTTGACATCCAGAGGCAGTGGCATTCCTAGGGCGGCTGACACCCGGGGCGGATTGCCGATGTGCCCCCCTCCCCGGTGAAAAGACACACCCCCCCGGGTGCATTTTTACCTGCTGGGGGGGGGGGTGCCGCGCGCCTGTCGGCTTCACTCATTCCGTGCTCCCTCTGCCCCAGGAACAGGAAGTAACGAGCGGCGCCAACAGGCACGTGGCACCCCCCCTAGCGGCGTGTACCCGGGGCGGACCGCACCCACCACCCCCCCTCCCTAGGAACGCCACTGTCCAGAGGCGGCTGGTTGAAGTCCCACTACTGCTTTTTGTGATCTTGGCAAATCACTTAGGGGCCCTTTACAAAGCTGCGTAGGCACCTATGCGCAACCGACACATGTCAATTTTGAGTTACCGCGTGGCCCTTGCGATAATATCATTTTTGATGCATGTCCGCTATGCAGTAGTATGTAGAAAAAAAAGTGAGGATGAACCAAGGAGGAATACCAAACAAATTTATTAAAGATTTTCAAAAAAGGACCCGATGAAAGTATATGCTCAATTATTGAAGCATATACATTCATCGGTGTATTTATTTTACACTGCTACACCCGAGATTGTTCAAGACCCCTGAGGCGGCCGTGTCGGGTCGTTTTTTGAAAATCTTTAATAAATTTGTTTGGTATTCCTCCTTGGTTCATCCTCACTTTTTTTTCTACATCTCACGGTGCGTGAGGTCTTTTACCTCCTATTTTGCTGATTTTGTCCGCTATGCAGGCCAGAAAATATTTTTATTTTCTGGTGCATGGGCGGTAATTGGATGGTAATTGGCATTTTACGCATGTAGACCATAACCACCCAGTTACCGCGTGAGACCTTACCGCTAGGTCAATGGCTGGCAGTAAGGTCTCAGACCCAAAATGGAGTTGTGGCAGTTTTCATTGTGCCGCATGTCCATTTTCAGCAAAAATTTAAAAAAAAATACACTTTTTACAGGTGCGCTGAAAAGTGATTCTGCGCACGTCCAAAACACACATCTACATTACCGCAGGCCATTTTTTAGTGTGCTTTTGTAAAAGGGCCCCTTAACCCTCCATTGCCTCAGGTACAAAATTAGATTGTCAGCCTTCCCGGGACAGAGAAATACCCAGCGTACCTGAATGTAACTCACCTTGAGCTACTACTGAAAAAGGTGTTAGCAAATCCAAATAAATAAATATTACAGTGAAAGTAAACTTTATGGCTATAACACACATTTATAACCTCTGCAGGATCAGCACAGTTGGTTCAAGACAGGAGAGACAACTAACAGTTTGGCATCAAATTTTATAGAAGGGCCTGACTTGACCAAGTTTCGGAAACAGCCTTCATCAAGGGTCATCAGATTCTTTAAAAGGGAACAGAAATTGTATACACAGTTGTAAACAATCTCCTGCGAAAGTGGCGATGTTTCCTCCCAAAGATGAATCCGATGACCCTTGATGAAGGCTGTTGTCGAAACCTGGCCAACTCGGACCCTTTTTCAATAAAATTTTACGCCAAACTGTCGGTTGTCACTCCTTCCTTGGACCACCTTTGCTGTCTTTGGTGCTATTTATCCCATCATGTAATAACAGTATTACCTAAAAGAGTGATAAAATTGAACAATGGAACCTTTCAAAAGTAGCCAGCCTCCCTTTACATTCAACCATTATTCTCTCATATTTAGCAAGAACACAGACCAAAGCCCACAAAAGGAAAAGCTTATATGACCAGTGTTCTTCCATTCTTGCAATGCCACCTCGATAGCAAGTTCCAATATTATATCAAACAGCTTCTTCTGGATGTCAGTATGTCACGGTTGTGACTGTATTCCATGCCTACACTCACCTTGCCCCCGGGTGACCGGGCCCTGTGGTTGCTGTGGACTGTCTTTTCCTGTTTCCCAGACATCTTCCAGGTTCCATTCCGATCCTGATGTTCCAGCACTCCAGACTTGCCCTGGTGTTTCTGCTGCCAAGCCTCACCTGTGACCTCATCTATAATTGCCTTTATTAAGCTCCTGAGAATTGTCAGATTTGCCTTTGCAACAGAGGTCTTCAGATGAGCTTCGTCTGTGAGTGCTTGTTGCAGTTCTAGCCTTGCTAGTTGTGGTCTTGTTTGTCTTCAACTCTAGCTCCCTTCCGTTTGTATCTGCCCTGTCTGTTTTCAGCTTTAGTCCCTTCCTGTTTCTAGCTGCCCTGTTTGTCTTTAGCTTTAGTTCCCTTCCTGCTTGTTCCAACCCTGTTTGTCCTTAGCTTCTGCCCTACCCTGCTTGTGTCTGTCTTGATTGAGAATCCTGAAGCCTGCTCCAGTCAAGCTTGCTCGAGTATCCTGAATCCTGTTTCTGCCAAGCTTGTTTGGAAATCCTGGATCCTGCTTGAGTATCCTGAATCTAGCTCCAGCCAAACCCAGTCTGTTCCAGCATTTGGTTCCAGTCCAGCCAAGCCAAGTCCGTGCCAACATTTGGTTCCAGTCCAGCCAAGTCAAGTCCATTCCAGCATTTGGTTCCAGTCCGAGACTCCTGGACCTGGTACCAGCCTGTTGGTGTTTGGCCTCATTTCGAGTTTGGGTGGTTCGCCTGCTATTGCCAGTCTCTGGCAGCAGCCCAAGGGCTCACACCTCCGGATCACCCTCACCGGCGTGACACGGTAAAGCCAAAAGTATAGTATCTATTGTTAATGAATCCTCTTAAAAAAACAAAAAAAGGAGGAAAAGACCTCAAAAGACTCGGGTGCCCAAGAGGGGCATAATCGAAAGGGACACCCAAGTTTTGCTGAGGAAGTCCTCGTAAAATGTCCTGATGGAGGGGCAGGGAAACCCGTATTATCAAAACAAGATGGACGTCCATCTTTCGTTTCGATAATATGGTCAGGGATGCCCAAATCTTGAAATTTAGGTCATCCTTAGAGATGGTCATCCCTAGACTTTGTCGTTTCTGATTTTCGGCGATAATGGAAACCAAGGACGCCCATCTCAGAAATGACCAAATGCAAGCCCTTTGGTCTTGAGAGGAGCCGGCATTCGTAGTGCACTGGTCCCCCTGACATGCCAGGACACCAACCGAGCACCCTAGGGGGCACTGCAGTGGACTTCATAAATTGCTCCCAGGTACATAGCTCCCTTACCTTGTGTGCTGAGCCCCTCCCAAAAAAAACCAAAACCCACTACCCACAACTGTACACCATTACTATAGCCCTTTTAGGTGAAGAGAGGCACATAGATGGGGGTACAATGGGTTTCTGGTGGGTTTTGGAGGGCTCACTGTTTCCTCCACAAACGTAACAGGTAGGGGGATGGGCCTGGGTCTGCCTGCCTGAAGTGCACTGCACCCACTAAAACTGCTCCAGGGACCTGCATACTGCTGTGATGGACCTGAGTATGACATTTGAGGCTCTCACAAAATATTTTTAAAGATTTTTTTTTTGAGGGTGGGAGGAGGTTAGTGACCACTGGGTGAGTAAGGGGAGGTCATCCCCGATTCTCTCCGGTAGTCATCTGGTCAGTTTGAGCACCTTTTTGTGCCTTGGTCGTAAGAAAAAAAGGACCAGGTAAATTTGTCCATTATGGGTCGAGGAAGTCCATGTGTTAGGCACGCCCAAGTCCTGCCTTCGCTACGCCTCCGACACGCCCCTGTGAACTTTGGTTGTTCCCACGACGGAAAGCAGTTGGGGACACCGAAAATCGGCTTTCGATTATACCGATTTGGGCGACCCTTTGAGAAGGATGGCCATCTTCCAATTTGTGTCGAAAGATGGGCGTCCTTCTCTTTCGAAAATGAGCCTGCAAGTGAACTTGCTCTTAACTTCTTCATAGCACTCACAGGGCCATTACATCATCGTTGGCCAAAAACCTCCTTAAGTATAGTTCTACTCTTTTTAATGCTCAAAAAACCATTGTGCTCAACTCAGTCTGTGAACATTAAAAATACAAGCTTATACAAAACAAAAATGTATATACTCAGCAACTTAGGGGGTATTTTGCTAAAGGTTAGCTTGAGTTATTTGCAGCAGGGCCCATTTTATTCCTACAGGCCCAGCTACAGATAACTCGAACTAAGGATCCTCCCCGTTATTGTTCTAATCAAGAAAAAATAGATCAAAAAAATCACAGTTTCCAGTTGATATATCTCAACTGCTCCTGACTCAAAGGAATTGTGAGCTTGTTTTAACTTATAAAGGAACATGAACTTGGATAACTTGGCCCGTCCTTGTGATATCTGGGGACTGGTGGAAATTGGACTGGATTTATGTCTCCTTTGGTCTTGATGTATTTACAGAGAAGCACGTGGGATTGCGACTAGCGTGCTTATGCACCTGCCACCAGCTCCAGGGTTGTGTTCAATGACCTCTGGAACTGTTGACGTGGTAATCCACTGAGATTTGTATCAGCTTTTGTGACATTTGATGGCATTTACTGAGGATAAAAGTCAGGAAACTCCCCGCCATCCATTTTCTACCACTGTAAACGTGTGATGGATTTCTTCTATCACAGCCCTGGCTCGCTTTTGAATCTGAAAATAAAACCCGACAAGTGCTAACCACTAACTATCAGGATTTTACGGTAGAAAAAAAAAAACAGCTCAGCAACATAAGTAATGGCAGAATAAAAATGTATTTAATAATAACAGTACAAATTATACAGGTATGGTGTAGGTCAATTTAATGAGACTATGTTAAAAATCCTATAAATGTATTCACTCTGCTGCTCCCCAGTATCTCTCCACACTCGTCCTTCCCTACACCCCTTCCCGTGCACTCCGCTCCATGGATAAATCCTTCTTATCTGTTCCCTTCTCCACTACTGCCAACTCCAGACTTCGCGCCTTCTGTCTCGCTGCACCCTACGCCTGGAATAAACTTCCTGAGCCCCTACGTCTTGCCCCATCCTTGGCCACCTTTAAATCTAGACTGAAAGCCCACCTCTTTAACATTGCTTTTGACTCGTAACCACTCGCCTCCACCTACCCTCCTCTCTTCCTTCCCGTTCACATTAATTGATTTGATTTGCTTACTTTATTTATTTTTTGTCTATTAGATTGTAAGCTCTTTGAGCAGGGACTGTCTTTCTTCTATGTTTGTACAGCGCTGCGTATGCCTTGTAGCGCTATAGAAATGCTAAATAGTAGTAGTAGTAGTAGTAGTAGGTTTTAACACAGAGAGGCTCTTTTTCAAAAGAAAGAAAACATGCAAAAAATGGCACAAGGGGCAGATGGACATGTTTTTCACACAAAAATGTTTAAACCATATAATTAAACAAAAAAAATGTATAAGTCAGACATTCTCCCAGAAAAATGGGCATATTGGGGATGTGTCGTGGGCGTGAGATGGGCGATGTTACATGATGTAACTTTTTTTTTTTTTTTGCAATAACGGACAACAAAACACTTTCCTTGTGCCAGAAGGAAAAACGTCATGAACTATAGCTATTTTAAAAGTGACTAGCTCGAGACCAAATTTATCCTTGGAGCCATTTGTGATTTTGCTGAGTTGGAAATGGAGAGGTGGAATTATAGGTTTATGAAAAGGATCTGATGAAGAAGGGCAACCTTCGAAAGCTAATCAAGAAATGTATTAAGTTATGTCCAATTAAAAAGGTATCATCTTATTTTCTTTTCCATGTTTTATTTTGTTTGATTTCTATTGATAACCTGAAAAGGAGTGGAAAGTGGCCGAGTGGGCTATAACCATTGTTTCTTTGCCCGTCTGAACCTTTGGACCCTCACATTTCCTGCTTTACTTCCTCTGTGTCTCACCTCCTCACACCTGCCAACCCCCCAGCCACACTTGTCCATTGCTCTGTAACTCGCCCCCAAACCCCCACACCTCCCATTCAAACCCCCTATCTGCTTGTCTTCTGGCTCTCCTTGTTCCTTTGTTTTTCCACTGCCAGTTTGTCACTGTGCTGTGTGTTGCTACTGTTTGTGTGGGAATTGTGTGCTGGTGCTGGAAGAGTGAGTGCTAGGTGCTGGTGCTGGGTCTTACTGGGTGCAGTAGGTGGAGGAGTGCACAGTGAGGTTACCAGGATTAGTGGGTTGTGCCTATGGTGGTGGAACACTTTCTCATCAGCCATGGATGCACTGAATGCTATTGTGGCTGACATCCTTGGCCACCTTTAAATCTAGACTGAAAGCCCACCTCTTTAACATTGCTTTTGACTCGTAACCACTCGCCTCCACCTACCCTCCTCTCTTCCTTCCCGTTCACATTAATTGATTTGATTTGCTTACTTTATTTTTTGTCTATTAGATTGTAAGCTCTTTGAGCAGGGACTGTCTTTCTTCTATGTTTGTGCAGCGCTGCATACGCCTTGTAGCACTATAAAAATGCTAAATAGTAGTAGTAGTAGAGGGGAAGCCCAGGAAGAGATACCCCAATTCCTGAGTATTTATACACAGGCCCTGCTTCATGGATCTCACTGACCAGCAGCAACCCCTTACTAGCTATTGCTTTGATAGGACTGCCAACCCCTCCTCTGGAATAATCCAGAGCCAGTCCACCTTCAGGCCATTGACACTTGCCTTTCTTGCCTTTGACACTTTTCAGTCAGTGCTAGAAGTCAATCCAGGCCCTCAGTCTCCAACTGTCTATGGTCAGTTCTTCAATGTTTTCCTCACCTACACTTCACATCAAATTACTTTATCCAACTACTGCCCAGGCCCTCCAGAACAACATGGCTCAGTTCCATGACATAGACCAGTTCCCCTCAGTCATTGGTATCATCGACTGCACACACAATGCACTCAGACTCCCCCTCCTGGGCACATAAGGAGACCTGTAGTAACAGAAACTCACATCACTCTATGAACATGCAGGCTGTGTGTGGTTGGTACCTGGGGTCCACCTACAATGCATATATCCTGTAGAATTCTGGAATCTACCAAAGCTTTGACTGAGGGGACATCACTGGTGGCTGGATTTTGAGGTACATAAGTACATAAGTACATAAGTAGTGCCATACTGGGAAAGACCAAAGGTCCATCTAGCCCAGCATCCTGTCACCGACAGTGGCCAATCCAGGTCAAGGGCACCTGGCACGCTCCCCAAACGTAAAAACATTCCAGACAAGTTATACCTAAAAATGCGGAATTTTTCCAAGTCCATTTAATAGCGGTCTATGGACTTGTCCTTTAGGAATCTATCTAACCCCTTTTTAAACTCCGTCAAGCTAACCGCCCGTACCACGTTCTCCGGCAACGAATTCCAGAGTCTAATTACACGTTGGGTGAAGAAAAATTTTCTCCGATTCGTTTTAAATTTACCACACTGTAGCTTCAACTCATGCCCTCTAGTCCTAGTATTTTTGGATAGCGTGAACAGTCGCTTCACATCCACCCGATCCATTCCACTCATTATTTTATACACTTCTATCATATCTCCCCTCAGCCGTCTCTTCTCCAAGCTGAAAAGCCCTAGCCTTCTCAGCCTCTCTTCATAGGAAAGTCGTCCCATCCCCACTATCATTTTCGTCGCACTTCGCTGTACCTTTTCCAATTCTACTATATCTTTTTTGAGATACGGAGATCAGTACTGAACACAATACTCCAGGTGCGGTCGCACCATGGAGCGATACAACGGCATTATAACATCCGCACACCTGGACTCCATACCCTTCCTAATAACACCCAACATTCTATTCGCTTTCCTAGCCGCAGCAGCACACTGAGCAGAAGGTTTCAGCGTATCATCGACGACGACACCCAGATCCCTTTCTTGATCCGTAACTCCTAACGCGGAACCTTGCAAGACGTAGCTGTACTGGGATTCCCCACTCCCCCCCCCCCTTTCGTCACCACCCTACCCAGGGCCGGTCTTAGCAATTGCAAGGCCCTGTGCAGACCAGTTCGGCGGGGCCCCTACCTCCACCTAGCCCCACCCCTTGTTAACAAGATGTGTTTTAAAATTTTTGATTTCAATTAAAGACAAATCAAGCAAAACTTGTACAGAAAAACTAATTCAAATAAGCACAATGCTATCATAGGAAAACTTTGGGTTTAAAAAGCAAAACCATGTGCATGTAAGGACTGGAAAAATGAATTAAAACAAATGCCCTTAATATGTAATACTTGGTAGCAATAATAAAACAGTGATTGAATATTCACCTAGGAAGCAGCCCTAGCCAACAGATTTTCCACTGAACATAATTAACATTATATGAACCTGGCAGCTAACAGTGTGCCAGTGGCGTAGGAAGGGGGGGGGGCAGTAGGGCGGTCAGCCCCGGGTGCACGCTGCTGGGGGGGGTGTCGGCTCCGCTGGTTCCCTGTTCCCTCTGCCCCGGAACAGGTTACTTCCTGTTCCGGGGCAGAGAAAGCAGGGAACCAGCTGAGCCGACGCAGCTCCCAGCGATGTGCACTTGGGGCGGAGCGGCTGTCCCGCCCAGCCCCTTTCCTATGCCAGTGGTAAGAATGCGCTCCGGGGGGTGCGCGTGCCAAGGGGGGATGCGCCGTGCTGCACCCAGGGGGGTGCACAGCGGTGACCCACCCCGGGTGTCAGCCACCCTCGCTGCGGCACTGCAGTGTGCTGAACTGGATGATGTTGGCACATTTAAACTGACTCTGGACAGTTCTGCATGAAGGAAACCCTTCCCTCTGAAACAGTAGTAATACAAAAAGGCAAGTGCATTTTTTGCAATATACCACTGCATTCCACAAAGCAAAAGGAGCAAGTTCCCACATGCCATCTTTTTTTCTTTTGATGTAGGCACAGGAAAAAGAAAAAGATTTTAAATGCTCCCAGGTTTCATTCTAATTCATGTTTAATGTGGGATAAAATGCCATAAATAAGTAAATACATAGAATCTCTGAATTTTGAGAACCTGGTGTCTGTTTAGTGGTCCTTTAGCAGGAGAGAAAAATCATCTCTGCACGAATATAATAGTACTACTAGGGTGACCCTTTAACCAGCCCGTCCAAATGACACACTGATTACGATTTACAACAAATTACTACTCTACCTATAAAAGGTTATTCTTTTATTACACTTCCTCTGTGTACAATCCATATGCACAAGCCGGCATGTTTGAAAATAATAAAAATTCCACCAATAATAAAGTAAGACAACATGGATGCAGCTGCTCATAGGTTTGCTTGCTTTGATTTGAGTGCACAGGGATCCGGCTACACGAGGAAGGGGAAATAAAACAGATAACCTTGGTTTTTTTTTTTTTCAGTACCCTCCCTCCCTCCCACATATTCCAGACCTCCCCCCCCCCCCCATTTAAATGAGATCCACCTCTAAAAACATTTCCAGGACACACCGCATTTTGGTAAGGACTTAGTAGACCTTATAACAGGGGCGTAGCCAGGATTCAATTTTTGGGGGTGGACTGGGAGGGCGATGCATTTTATCTCTACTCTACCCTCGCCCCCTCCCCCCACCACCACGTTAATAAGTTTACATTTGCTAGCTTGGATATCCATTCCCAGCCAGCTGATAAGATCTGCTGCCTGGAACTGCCTCAGGCGTGAAGAAATCATCAGTCTCCTTTCTAGCTGATCATTGGCTGATCATGAGTGAGGAGTGCCAGCATTGGCGGCTAGAAAGGAGGACTACTACTACTACTTATCATATCTATAGCGCTACAAGGCATACGCAGCGCTGTACACCATACACAAAAAGACAGTCCCTGCTCAAAGAGCTCACAATCTAAAAATGGAATGTTGCTAGTGGAATAGCAACATTCCATGTAGAATCTCAAATAGTAGCAACAGAATCTCCAATAGTAGCAACATTCCATTTAGAATATCAAATAGTAGCAACAGAATCTCCAATAGTAGCAACATTCCATGTAGAATCTCAAGTAATAGCAACATTCCAGAATCTCAAATAGTAACAACATCCCATGTTCCACTGCACTAACCACTAGGCTACTCCTCCACTAGCAACATTCCATCTAGAAGCCTGCCCTTGCAGATCAGGAACGCGGCCGCGCAGGCTTCTGTTTCTGTGAGTCTGACGTCCTGCACGCACATGCAGGACGTCAGACTCACAGAAACAGAAGCCTGCGCGGCCGCGTTGCTGATCTGCAAGGGCAGGCTTCTATATTACTACTACTACTACTACTTATCACTTCTATAGCGCTACAAGACATACGCAGCACTGTACACCATACACAAAAAGACAGTCCCTGCTCAAAGAGCTTACAATCTAGATAACACTGACTTCTTCGCTGCGGAGGCAGCACTGGGGCAATTCCAAACTGTGGATCTTATCAGCTGGCGGAGATTGGGCATCCCCGCCAGCCACTCAACAAAATACTTTGGGTTGTGAAGGGGGCCTGAACCTAAACTGGGGGGGGCCAGGCTCCCCCATGTCTATGCCACTGCCTTATAACAATTAATAGCATTCCACTTGCCCCAAGTCTCCTTATTACATAGTAACATAGTAGATGACGGCAGAAAAAGACCTGCACGGTCCATCTAGTCTGCCCAGCAAGATAAACTCATATGTGCTACTTCTTGTGTATACCTTACCTTGATTTGTATCTGCCATTTTCAGGACACAGACCGTAGAAGTCTTGCCCAGAACTAGCCCCACCACCCAAACACCAGCCCCGCCTCCCAATCTCACCTAAGCTTTTGAGGATCCATTCCTTCTGCACAGGATTCCTTTATGTTTATCCCATGCATGCTTGAATTCCGCTACCGTTTTTATCTCCACCACCTCCCGCGGGAGGGCATTCCAAGTATGTACCACTCTCTCCGTGAAAAAATACTTCCTGACATTTTTCTTGATTCTGCCCCCCCACCCCCTCACTCTCATATCATGTCCTCTCGTTCTACCGCCCTCCCATCTCCAGAAAAGGTTCGTTTGCGGATTAATACCTTTCAAATATTTGAACGTCTGTATCATATCACCCCTGTTTCTCCTTTCCTCCAGAGTGTACATGTTCAGGTCCGCAAGTCTCTCCTCATACGTCTTGTTACGCAAATCCCATACCATTCTCGTAGCTTTTCTTTGCACCGCTTCCATTTTTTTTACATCCTTAGCAAGGTACGAAAGTTTCTTTGTATCATACAAACAGTGTTGGCATCGTTCTATATTTAATGCATGTTCTAATCTGTGCCTATTAAGGTGTGTCATTTGTGTTGTGCTACCATGGTGAGTATCTTATCTCTACTATATGAATTTTTTTTTTTATGCTGAGTATTAAGGTATCATACAAACTCTGCTGAAATGTATCATATTTCTTTTATATGATTGTTTTACAGTGCTTTTAAATGTGTATATTTCTGATACTGTTTCACGTTCTTGCTAGGTTTTTTTTTTTGTTGTTGTTACATTTGTACCCCGCGCTTTCCCACTCATGGCAGGCTCAATGCAGCTTACATGGGGCAATGGAGGGTTAAGTGACTTGCCCAGAGTCACAAGGAGCTGCCTGTGCCTGAAGTGGGAATCGAACTCAGTTCTTCAGGACCAAAGTCCACCACCCTAACCACTAGGCCACTCCTCCACTGTTGCTACCATTTGAGATTCTACATGGAATGTTGCTATTCCAACATTCCATGTAGAAGTCGGCCCTTGCAGATCACCAATGTGGCCGCGCAGACTTCTGTGAGTCTGACGTCCTGCACGTATGTGCAGGACGTCAGACTCATAGAAACAGAAGCCTGTGCAGCCTTCTACATAGTGGAATAGCAACATTCCATGTAGAATCTCCAATAGTAGCAACATTCCATGTAGAATCTCCAATAGTATCTATTTTATTTTTGTTACATTTGTACCCTGCGCTTTCCCACTCATGGCAGGCTCAATGCGGCTTACATGGGGCAATGGAGGGTTAAGTGACTTGCCCAGAGTCACAAGGAGCTGCCTGTGCCTGAAGTGGGAATACGAACTCAGTTCCATAGTTCCACAACCCTACCCACTAGGCCACTCCTCCACTGTTGCTACTAGTTGAGATTCCACTAGCAACATTCCATGTAGAAGTCGGCCCTTGCAGATCACCAATGTGGCCGCGCAGGCTTCTGCTTCTGTGAGTCTGACGTCAGACGTCAGACTCACAGAAACAGAAGCCTGCGCAGCCTTCTACATAGAATCTCCAATAGTCCATGTAGAATCTCCAGTAGTAGCAACATTCCATGTAGAATCTCCAATAGTATCTATTTTATTTTTGTTACATTTGTACCCTGCGCTTTCCCACTCATGGCAGGCTCAATGCGGCTTACATGGGGCAATGGAGGGTTAAGTGACTTGCCCAGAGTCACAAGGAGCTGCCTGTGCCTGAAGTGGGAATCAAACTCAGTTCCCCAGGACCAAAGTCCACCACCCTAACCACTAGGCCACTCCTCCACTCCTCAGGTTTCAATCTGCCATTTCCAAGTTTATCTCATTGGCAGTATTCATTTGGTCATTTTGCTATTGTTTATACTATTAATAAATTTGTACATTTTATATCCAGCTCTATCTGCTGTACAGCACCTTGGGTAAATCTCTTCATTAGGTGGTTAATCTGTACAGTTTATACCGTCTTTAGGAAGAATGCATAAATACACCGAGCAAACATTAATTTCGCTGCCGATACTTATATGTCCTTTTTGACATGAAGAGATGCGAGAGCTTAATGTAATTTGTATAATAATCCTGCCAAAAAAAATAATGTCCAATTAAAACATCTGTGAAAAGTTGTAATGTTCATTTAACAGAAAAATTCAATCAGAACTCTATTAAATTGTCCATACTAAATGAACTGCCAGCTTTTAAAAGATGCTTTAATTACATATTGTTAATGGAAATATTACACAAATTACACTCAAGCCCTGAGCATTTAAATGGATTAAGAAGGGAAGATGCTTTCAACGCAATGGCGCACTGAAAGAAGCGCCTACAATCCTCAGCTTGATTGCTTGATTTAGAAACCTATTGTGTTTATAGGCCTTCTGGGGGGGGGGGGGGGAGTCTTATTTATTCTATAGAAAGTTGCAAGCAATGTAACCACATCAAACCATTTTTGCAAAAACTGCATTGGCTACCAGTACAATACAGGGCTAAATTTAAAACTCTATGTCTGATCTTCAAGGCACTCAAAGGAAATGACCCTGAGTACCTGACGAATGGGATGATCATCTACGCACCGTCAAGGACACTAAGGTCCTCCCAAGGACTATCACTAACCTCACCCTCTCCAAAAGACATTACATGATGTGATATCTCCAAGCGAGCCTTCTTCGGAGTAGCCCCCGCACTCTGGAATGCACTTCTTGAAAGGCTTCGCTCAATACAAGACTATCTCTACTTCAGGAAGTAGGTGAAAGCTTGGCTCTTCACCCAGGCCTTTAATGGAACGTGGAGGGGCATAATCGAACGGCGCCGGCCATCTCCATGGCTGGCTCCGCAACTGGCAGCAGCCAACCGTATTTTTGAAAAAGATGGCCGGCCATCTTTTCTTCCGATAATATGGTTGGGGCCAGCTAAATCTCAACATTTAGGTCAAATGGAGGGGCACAATTGAACGGTGCCGGCGAAATCGATGGCCGGCCATCTTCGGGGCTGGCGCCGTAAGCGGACGGAGCCGGCCAAATCGCTCACCGGGTTTAGAATAGGATCGCCGGCGGATCACCGGGTTTAGATGAGATGGCCGGCTCCGATTTTCAGGCATAATGGAAACCGGACCCGGCCATCTCAAACCCGGCCAAATGCAAGGCATTTGGCCATGGGAGGAGCCAGCATTTGTAGTGCACTGGCCCCCATGACCTGCCAGGACACCAACTGGGCACCCTAGGGGGCACTTAAAAAATCTTTAAAAAAAAAACCCAGAATTAGCTTCCAGGTGCATAGCACCCTTCCCTTGTGTGCTGAGCCCCCCAAATCCCCCCACAAAACCCACTGCCCACAAGTCTACACCATTACCATAGCCCTAAGGGGTGAAGGGGGGCACCTACATGTGGGTACAGTGGGTTTTGGGGGGGGGGGTTGGAGGGCTCAACATTAACCACCACAAGTGAAACAGGTAGGGGGGGATGGGCCTGGGTTCACCTGCCTGAAGTGCAGTGCACCCACTAAAAACTGCTCCAGGGACCTGCATACTGCTGTCAGGGAGCTGGGTATGACATTTGAGGCTGGCATACAGGCTGGCAAAAAAATGTTTTAATAGTTTTTTTGTGTGTGGGAGGGGGTTGTTGACCACTGGGGGAGTAAGGGGAGGTGATCCCCGCTTCCCTCCGGTGGTCATCTGGTCAGTTTGGGCTCTTTTTTGAGACTTGGTCCTAAAAATAAATAGACCAAGTCCGGCCGACGAAATGCTCGTTCGAGCCAGCCTTTTTTTTTTCATAAGGTAAAGCCGGCCATCTCGTAACCCCGCCCCTTCCTGCCTTCGCTACCCTATCAACATGCCCCGTTGAAGGTTGGCCAGCGCCGCAACAAAACAGCAATTGGGGCCAGCCAAAATCGGCTTTCGATAATACCGATTTGGCTGGGATTGAGAGAAATTTAATAAGAATCACTTTAACAGGGCTCCCAGATTAATTGGTTACCCTCGGTGAGCCGCTTTTTCTTGAAAGGGTCCAAAGTGGTGGTGGGGGGGGGTGGTCGGCGGCAAGGGAGGCAGCTAAACATTGCCCCCCCCCCCACCTCGTGCTCTGTCCTCCCCTCCCACCGAGGTCTGGCTACGCCCCTGGAATGTTGCTGGCTCACAAGCCCAGACCGAGTGACATGTATAAGAAAAAAGTGGAGGCGGCACCCCTTTATTTACACGTAATGGGACATCTAGGCCTAGTGACAGTTTGGCCCAGGGATCACAGACTGCAACTCACTACAGAACCCGGTACACCTGAACACTGAATCTAGCCTCCAGATGTCACTGTTGGTACAGTGGTTGGTTGGGACTATGAGACTTGCTTCTGCAGAATATTCGGCTCTGGACAACCCAAGAATAATGAGGTGGGCTCAGCAATGAAACCTAGATCTCTTCTGCTGCTATTGACCCATCAAGCTGGTCCTCTTTCTGACAATCTGCAGTAGAGAGATGTGCTTTACAAAACCAGAACATTGTACCAATGATTTTGTGGTGAGAATACTAAAAGGTAACTTTAAAACAATACAGGAACATAAGACCTTTGAAGTCAGAATGATTATATATTTTGACCCCCACCAGACAGGATTTAACAAAGATCTGGGTTTTCTATCCCACTATAAACCATAAAATTCTACTGCTTTGTCACCCGCTTATCACCTTGCATATCTCCATGTCCCTCATCCATCCCACCCTCATCCTGTTAGACTGTCACTGAAATGCTTTGATGTCTCACTTATATATACTGTTATTTATCAACATTTGCTTATTTCCGATCTGACAAAGAAGGGCAACCTTCGAAAGCTAATCAAAAAATGTATTACGTTAGTCCAATAAAAAAGGTATCATCTTATTTTCTTTTCCATGTTTTATTTTGTTTGATTTCTATTGATTCTACATGGAATCTTGCTATTCCACTAGCAACATTCCATGTAGAAGTCGGCCCTTGTAGATCACCAATGTGGCCGCGCAGGCTTCTGCTTCTGTGAGTCTGACGTCCTGCACGTACGTGCAGACTCACAGAAACAGAAGCCTGCGCAGCCTTCTACATGGAATGTTGCTAGTGGAATAGCAACATTCCATGTAGAATCTCCAAGAGTAGCAACATTCCATGTAGAATCTCCAATGGTATCTATTTTACTGTCATAGTAATGCTTGAATGTTTTCACTTATATACACTGTCAGCTAGCACATTTGCTTATTTCCGATCTGACCAAGAAGGGCAACCTTCGAAAGCTAATCAAGAAATGTATTAAGTTATGTCCAATAAAAAAGGTATCATCTTATTTTCTTTTCCATGTTTTATTTTGTTTGATTTCTATTGATTCTACATGGAATGTTGCTATTCCACTAGCAACATTCCATGTAGAAGTCGGCCCTTGCAGATCACCAATGTGGCCGCGCAGGCTTCTGCTTCTGTGAGTCTGACGTCCTGCACGTACGTGCAGGACGTCAGACTCACAGAAACAGAAGCCTGCGCAGCCTTCTACATGGAATGTTGCTAGTGGAATAGCAACATTCCATGTAGAATCTCCAATAGTAGCAACATTCCATGTAGAATCTCCAAGAGTAGCAACAGAAACTCAAATAGTAGCAACATTCCATGTAGAATCTCCAAGAGTAGCAACATTCCATGTAGAATCTCCAATGGTATCTATTTTACTGTCATAGTAATGCTTGAATGTTTTCACTTATATACACTGTCCGCTAGCACATTTGCTTATTTCCGATCTGAGGAAGAAGGGCAACCTTCGAAAGCTAATCAAGAAATGTATTAAGTTATGTCCAATAAAAAAGGTATCATCTTATTTTCTTTTCCATGTTTTATTTTGTTTGATTTCTATTGATTCTACATGGAATGTTGCTATTCCACTAGCAACATTCCATGTAGAAGTCGGCCCTTGTAGATCACCGATGTGGCCGCGCAGGCTTCTGCTTCTGTGAGTCTGACGTCCTGCACGTACGTGCAGGACGTCAGACTCACAGAAACAGAAGCCTGCGCAGCCTTCTACATGGAATGTTGCTAGTGGAATAGCAACATTCCATGTAGAATGTCCAATAGTAGCAACATTCCATGTAGAATCTCCAATGGTATCTATTTTACTGTCATAGTAATGCTTGAATGTTTTCACTTATATACACTGTCAGCTAGCACATTTGCTTATTTCCGATCTGAGGAAGAAGGGCAACCTTCGAAAGCTAATCAAAAAATGTATTACGTTAGTCCAATAAAAAAGGTATCATCTTGTTTTCTTTTCTCTGTTTTCTTTTATTCTATTTCTATTGACGATCTGCAGATACTGCTAAAGGGAAATGTGTCTCCTTTATCCTTTCCTTAGTTTCTTTCTTTTTGTTGTTGTCGCTGTTGTTCTTGGGTCTGTCAGGGTCTACAAAGTTAATGTATAGATACTACTTTGTTTTAACTGTAAGACACGTTTATCATCCATTCCCCTCAGGAAATGGCATTTTCCACATTAGCATGTGCTAATTCTCACATTAACCAGCTAATAGCTAACACACAGTAAATCCTGTGTTTAACAGCTCACGCAGATTGGTAAATGGCTTCTTAGACAAATGTCCAACACAAACCTGTTTTGAAGGTATTTTGAAAAGGTGTGAGCAAAATCTAAATAAATAAAATACTTGCTAATTTTGTCATGAGATCTGGTCCAGATCTGAATGGAAAGGTCGTGGCCTCACATGTGAGAGACCCAGATTCAATTGCTTGAGAGCAGGAGTTCTCAACCCAGTCCTCAAGATACTCCAAACTGTATTGCATGTACAGGGGTGGGGGTGGAACGGGTCCACTCAGGTAGGGCCCACCTGAAATGGCAGGTCTGACTATGCTCCTGGTTTACATAGTCTATACATAGTAGATGACGGCAGAAAAAGACCTGCTCGGTCCATCCAGTCTGCCCAACAAGATAACTCATATTTGCTGCTTTTTGTGTATACCCTACTTTGATTTGTACCTGTGCTCTTCAGGGCACAGACCGTATAAGTCTGCCCTGCACTATCCCCGCCTCCCAACCACCGGCTCTGGCTCAGGCACAGACCATATAAGTCTGCCCAGCACTATCCTCACCTCCCCACCACCAGCCCTGCCTCCCAACCACCGGCTCTGGCACAGACCGTACAAGTCTGTCCAGCACTATCTCCGCCTCCCAACCACCAGTCCCGCTTCCCACCACCGGCTCTGGCATAGACCGTATAAATCTGCCCAGCACTATCCTCACCTCCCAACCATCAGCCCTGCCTCCCAACCACCGGCTCTGGCACAGGCCGTACAAGTCTGTCCAGCACTATCCCTGCCTCCCAACCACCAGCCCCGCCTCCCGATCTTGACTAAGCTCCTGAGGATCCATTCCTTCGGCACAGGATTCCTTTATGCTTATCCCACGCATGTTTGAATTCTGTTACCGTTTTCATTTCCACCACCTCCCGCGGGAGGGCATTCCAAGCATCCACTACTCTCTCCGTGAAAAAATACTTCCTGACATTTTTCTTGAGTCTGCCCCCCTTCAATCTCATTTCTTGTCCTCTTGTTCTACCACCTTCCCATCTCCGGAAAAGGTTCGTTTGCGGATTAATACCTTTTAAATATTTGAACGTCTGTATCATATCACCCCTGTTTCTCCTTTCCTCCAGAGTATACATGTTTAGTTCAGCAAGTCTCTCCTGTATACAAGTAAGTATACAGGTACTTACTTGTACCTTGAGAAATGGCGGGTTAATTGACTTGCCCAGAGTCACAATGAGCTTCAGTGGGAATTGAACCCAGCAGTGACGTAGGAAGGGTGGGGCAGTGGGGGCTGTCCACCCTGGGTGTATGCTGCTGGAGGGTGCAGAGAGCAGCCACGCATCTGTCGGCTCCACTGGTTCCCTGCTCCCTCTGCCCCGGTACAGGTTACTTCCTGTTCCGGGGCAGAGGGAGCAGGGAGCCAGTGGAGCCGACAGGCATGCGGCTGCTCTCTGCACCCTCCAGCAGCCAAGAATGCACCCAGGGAGGGGGTGTCATTGCGCCGGGGGGGGGGGGTGTCGTGCTGCATCCTGAGGGGACAGATGCCGCTGCACCCGGGGGGGGGGGGGGGTGCGCAGCGGCGATCCGCCCCGGGTGGCAGCCGACCTAGGATCGCCACTGGAACCCAGTTCCCCAGGATCAATGTCTACTGCATTAACCACTAGGCTACTCCTCCAGTTGATTCTGTGCCCTGCCTGCGTTATCCGTGAAATGAGATTTATGAGTAACGAAGAACACGACACGTGAAAGAAAGAAAATCAAGTGAAATCTATTGTGTGCCAGTGACCAAGGGAGAACAGAAACATTTTATCTTTATAAAAAAAAAAATGTGAGCATGAGAGAAACGCAAGCGCTGGCAAGTACCTTAATTTTTCTGAAACATTAAAAAAGGGTCTTTGTTGACCGAGTAGAAATGTTGTACCTGTTGAGAAAGAACTCTCTGGAGGTGGAGAGAACAATGGCCAACATGCAAGCAGTAAATGCAATCGAAAATATAAAAGACGTTTTGTTTCCATTGCAAAGTTTTATGTAACATTTCAGTTCCATTCAAGTCTCACGTCTGCACAAAGCACTTTGGTTACAAAGGACATTTTCAATCTCACTGCAGACACTTGTGCACGTAGGGTTGAATTTATTGGTTTCCATTCTAACAAGTCTCAGCTAGTCAGGATCAAGTATGCCACAGCTCGTCTGCAGCTTTATCAGTTTACTTCAAGGCAAACACGGACATTATTCTATTGTTGTAAAAAAAACAAACCCATTCCTCCTGCCACCTCCGTTGAACTGACTCATCTACCCTAATTCTGTTTCTCTCCCATTTTTGTGAATTGCCCCCCCCTCCCCATGTGAGGGTTTGGTAGGAAGGTTTGGTTTATTTGTACAGGGGACAGAAAACGATTCCCTTACCAGTTTGAATCCACCGGCTTAAAACTGATTGATGAAAACAGATTAATATTCACCTTTTATGGACAACATGAGCAAATCAGAGACGAAGGCTGAATGGTATACAACAGTTGTTAAGAAGTGATGGCAAGAATCATCTTTGTATTTTCTGATTGGTCATCTGAATACTTATCCAGTGGCGTAGCCAGAAGGCAATTTTTGGGTGGGCCAACAGGTTGGATGGATGGGCACCTGATATGCCCTGCCCACCCCCCCTACTCCTACCCCACTCCCAATAACATAAGTACATAAGTAATGCCATACTGGGAAAAGACCAAGGGTCCATTGAGCCCAGCATCCTGTCCACGACAGCGGGCAATCCAGGCCAAGGGCACCTGGCAAGCTTCCCAAACGTACAAACATTCTATACATGTTATTCCTGGAATTTTGGATTTTTCCAAGTCCGTTTAGTAGCGGTTTATGGACTTGTCCTTTAGGAATCCGTCCAACCCCTTTTTAAACTCTGCTAAGCTAACCGCCTTCACCACTTTCTCTGGCAACGAATTCCAGAGTTTAATTATGCGTTGGGTGAAGGAAACTTTTCTCCAGTTTGTTTTAAATTTACTACACTGTAGTTTCATCGCATGCCCCCTAGTCCTAGTATTTTTGGAAAGCGTGAACAGACGCTTCACATCCACCTGTTCCACTCCACTCATTATTTTATATACCTCTATCATGTCTCCCCTCCGCCGTCTCTTCTCCAAGTTGAAAAGCCCTAGCCTCCTTAGTCTTTCTTCATAAGGAAGTCGTCCCATCCCCGCTATCATTTTAGTCGCCCTTCGCTGCACCTTTTCCAATTCTACTATATCTTTCTTGAGATGCGGCGACCAGAATTGAACACAATACTCAAGGTGCGGTCGCACCATGGAGCGATACAACGGCATTATAACATCCTCACACCTGTTTTCCATACCTTTCCTAATAATACCCAACATTCTATTCGCTTTCTTAGCCGCAGCAGCACACTGAGCAGAAGGTTTCAGTGTGTTATCGACGACAACACCCAGATCCCTTTCTTGGTCCGTAACTCCTAACGTGGAACCTTGCATGATGTAGCTATAATTCGGGTTCTTTTTTCCCACTTACAAATCCGTGAATGAATAAATAATTCAAATAGGTACAGTTTTCAGGCTCTCTTAAAAGTAGCCAAAGCCCCAGGAGAGAAAAAAAAAACCACATACACACACGCACAACACACCATAAGCCAAAATAAGTCACCACATTAAAATACAATGTTGCCTCATTATTCTCCAGTAACAAGTCACTTTTCCTTTGCAGCTGTTTTTACCGATTTAGAGTGTTGTACATAAATTCCAAAAGCAAAAACATAAAGGTAACCATACTGGGTCAGAGATGCCATCCTGGCTGCAGAAAGTATAAAACAAATAAAACACAAACCCCCACCACCAGCAAAACTAAAACAAACCAACTTTTACTTGTAGAAAGGTTTCCTGCTTTCGTTCCTCGGCAGCACTGCGATTCACACAAGCACTCCGCTCCCCTTTGCCGCATCTATCCGGCCCTCTCTGATGCACTTCCTGTTTACGTAGGGCCAGATGGACGCGGCGGGGGGGGGGGGGGGGAGCGGAGCTGCCTATGTGAATGGCAGCAGTCAGAGCCAGGGGCGTAGCTACGTGGGGCCATGGGGCCTGGGCCCCTGTAGATTTGGCCCTGGACCCCCCTACCGATGACCCTTTCGACCACCCCTCCCGCCGTCAACCCGCCATCGCCGTCTGCTACCTTTGCTGGCGGTGGACCTCAACCCCCGCCAGCCGAGGTCCTCTTCTTCCTTTGTTCTGTTTCTGAGTCTGACATCCTGCACGTACAACAAAGGTAGGCGACAGAGATGGCGGGGGAGGGTTGGCAGTGGGTGGGGGTCAAAGTTGGTGGCGGCAGTGGGGGGCAGCAATGGCGGGGGTGGGGGTGGCGGCACCAGGGGGGCTAAAATGTGCCCCCTCACCTCGGGCTCTGGACTCCCATCCCGCCGAAGTCTGGCTACGCCCCTGGTCAGAGCGCTGCCGGCGACGGGCAAAAAGAAGAAATCTGCAGGGACCGAGGCAGCGGCGGAGAGGAGAAGAATTTCAGGCATGCAGGGCTGGGCAATGCTGCTGAACGCTCCCGGACGGCCGTACCCAGAACGGGAGAAAAGGCAGCGACAGTGAGGGATATTGGGTGGGCAGGCCTGGAGGGAAAGTGGCTGGCCGTGGTACGCCCCTGTTTGGCACACAATGAAACAGAAGTTAAGCACCAAAACGACAGTGAAACGGTGACCTAAGTTCACCTAACAAGATGGATGCATGCAGGGCAGTGCTCCGGGCAGGAAAGAGGGGGCTCTTTCCTGCCCCGAAGAGGTCACTAAACCACCAGGGCAGTAGTAAGGTAAGGGGAGGGGGGTGATGGGGAGGGGAAGTGATGGGGTGTGTGACAGGGGGAGGGGAAAATGTGACAGGGGGTGGAGAGAGGGCGTGAAAGGGGGCGGGGCATGTGTCCTCCTTTTGGGGGGGACAAAATATGGTAACCCTAGCCCTGGGGGAGAGGTGGGGTAGAATCATGGAAGTTGCTGTTTGTGGGTGGGGCGAGGGAGGAATTGTAAAAATTGCTTTGGTAGGGGGTGGGACAGGTGGTAAGCGGGGTCATGGTGGGGGGAGTGCAAAAGAAAAAAGTTGGTACAGGGCACCTTAAGCCAGCCCTGCCTACCTGTGAATTCGACAGGGCCCCTACCTGTCACTTCAGAATAAATGTTTATTTTGTTCACCTTAACCTGCTGTGTGGGTCCGGTTTGTCCTCGCTCCAGGCCTTACCTCATTCACATTTCCACAGTACTTTAAAATTTGACAGGTATTAATCCGCAAACGAATCTTTTCCGGAGATGGGAAGGCGGTAGAACGAGAGGACATGAAATGAGATTGAAGGGGGGCAGACTCAGGAAAGATGTCAGGAAGTATTTCTTCACAGAGAGGGTGGTGAACGCTTGGAATGCCCTCCCGCGGGAGGTGGTGGAGATGAAAACGGTAACGGAATTCAAACATGCATGGGATAGGCATAAAGGAATCCTGTGCAGAAGGAATGGATCCACAGAAGCTTAGCTGAAATTGGGTGGCGGGGTGAAGAGGGGTTGGTGGTTGAGAGGCTAGGATAGGGGAGGGCAGACTTATATGGGGTCTGTGCCGGAGCCGGTGATGGGAGGCGGGACTGGTGGTTGGGAGGCGGGAAATACTGCTGGACAGACTTATACGGTCTGTGCCCTGGAAAAGACAGGTACAAATCAAGGTAAGGTATACACATATGAGTTTATCGTGGGCAGACTAGATGGACCGTGCAGGTCTTTTTCTGCCGTCATCTACTATGTTACTATGTTTAAAACAGTGCTGAGTAACATCAGGCTGAATATCAGCCCTTTCATTGCTGTAGCTTTGACTCGGAAACTCTAGAAAATGACTGAAAGACCTCCGACCTCTAGCAGAGACCACAGATATCTGGGCTGCTGTACTAATGTGGTGGGAATTGACGCTGTATATAAACTGGGAGCTCCGTGGCAAGCAGTGGAAGGTGCTTTCCAAGCGAATGGGGAACATGTCTTACTGAGCAGCAGGCATCTAACCATTAAGAGAAATCAAAGCAGCACTCAAGAATAAGTCACATCACCTATTAAGTGGGATTTATGACTGGCTGGAGGAAATGTCTGACAGGTGGGGAAAATCAGATTAAATCTGCTCTCTGCCAGTGAGCTGGGGGCAAAGAAGCAATTTTTTTTCACGGTATGCCATGAGAAATACCTATACATAGAGAGAGATAGAGAGATAGAAATGTGTGTGTATAGACAGGATAGAAAGGTGTGTTTATAGATAGGAAGATAATGTCAGGGGGTAGGACAACTTGGTTGCTGGTGCTCTCAGCATCCCCCAACACATGTTCAATGAAGTAACCCTTTCTTAGGCCCAGATGCACTAAACCTTAACAACCCTTTAACGACCCTTTAACGAAGGGAATTCCTAACCGTTGCATGCATTAAAGGCCTTTTTCCGACGAAGCAAGCAGCTAACGAAAACGGAATGCAAACGAGTAACTAGCATTGTAATGTGGACGATTCGGGATGCACTAACAATACCGACGATTACACCGAATCATTTACCGCGACATATTAAACGTATGGTCAGAGCAGTCGTAAAGGCCTGAGCTGTCATCTCCCCACTGCCCCCCCCCCCCCCCCGTACCATAAAAATCAAAGCTGGCATGTTGAAAAATAAACAACACAAAGATGTGGCTCCCCGTTTCCCTCTGCATACAATAGAAATGAAACGAAAACAAAATCAAAAAAGGACTGGGAAAGGGGCAAGGGCGCTCGTCAGGAGCGTCCTGTATGGACGACCTTGCCCCCCCCCCCCTCCGAGGTCGCCGCTGCTCCCTGCTTCTGCATGTATTAAATAAAAAATAAAAACAAAAAAACCAAAGTTTAGCAGCCCCGGTCCCCCTCCCTTCCTCTCTCTGTTTTTCTTCTTCTCCCACAGCTCCGCCTCCCGCCATCCTCCGCCCCCGTGCCCCGCCCCCCTCAGCTCATCGCCGCCGCTCCCCCCCTCTACCGGACCCCCCCTCCGCTTTACCGGCCCGCGCAGCGCCTCTCACCTCTGTGTGAAGGCGCTGCACGGGCAAGAACAGCTGATCGGCGATCAGTGCTGCCTTCTCCGACGTCCCTCTGTTCTTCCTGGGCCCGCCCTCCTCTGATGTGGGTAACTTACGTCAGAGGTGGGCGGGCCCAGAAATAGCTCACCAAGCCTGTCTCAGTGTGGGTCACATCCCCTCCTCCTTCCTTGGGCTCAGGGGCTTCCTTTTTCACTTTATGCTTGTTCCCTTCTCCCATTCTGCCTTAGTCATCCAACCCCCCCCCCCCCCCTTTCCTCTGTGATTAGAGCTAAGCCTCATGGGTGGATCTGGCAAGACCAACTTGTTGGAACATTCTCCAACTCTCTGCCCTGGACTCCCCTATCCGAGTTTTTACAGGGATACATACACAGACACACTCTCTTCCCTTATCATAGGGCAGCTGCAAACCCACTTCCAATAAGGAGGTACGGCCCCAGATTTTCCTCAGCCCCCCCTCTACTCTGAGCTGGTGATCCCAATGCCTTCTGGAACCTGTAGTTTGCCTTCAGTGGAAGCATTGGCTGCTTACTTGTCACACTCGTTTTGAGGACATGCCCTGCTTTCCACATCCTCCTAGAGGCTTGCTACTGTAAGTATGGGCCATTAACTGTAAGACTTTAGTGCTATTGGTCATTCCTTGACCCATCCAATTCCCTTCCCAGGGTATCCTTAAAAAGGTGGTATAACAAGTAGTCTTTTGAAGGTTCTGTCTACTAGCCCTTGTTATAGACTGAAGCCTAATCTCTGACTCTGGTCTCTCACTGGCCAGGTAGTCACCCCTTTCCTGGGCTTTCTGCAATTCTATGGCTAACCCATTAATCCTTAGAGGAACTGCAGAAGGAACACAGTTTGGGCTACCTGGTCCTCGTTAAGCTCCCTCAGAGTTTCAACTTCTGCACGGGCCTGCTGAAGCTCCCTGGACAGTTCAGCCACAACTTGGGCCTTGTCCCTGCTCAACTCATTTAGCTGAGCATCATGTTGCCTTCTGTAGTTTCCTAGCTCTCTTTCACTTGGGCCAGCTCCCTTTCTTTATCTAACCTGGCCTTTTGTTCCTCATTCAGCTCTGCACGGAGAGGGACTAACGGGTGCTTGCTAACCACCTCTCAGTGCTAGGCCTCCTTCTGCAGAATCTCAATTTCTCAAGCAGTGGCCTCTTTCACTTTCCTCAACTGCTCCTCTACTTCTAATTTCTTTTGACGGGATAGCTGAAGTTACAAGCCTAACATCTTGATTCCTTCCTCACCCTGAAGCTTCTTCCTTAAGCATTTGCATTGAACGCTCTATTTTGTTTTAGCGCCTCCTATAACTTCTTCCCAGATCCCTCTAGATCCTGGAGATCTGCTTCTATTTAGGTCCATCTTAACTTGCAGCCACATTAACAGTTAACTAATTTGTAGGTTGGAATTCTTAGGATTTTCTTGTCCAAACTCCCCTTGGGGTGACCTGCTTCCACCACCTGCCCCTTCTGGAATATCCAACTGAATGCCTTCATTCCCGCTCCATGGATTTGCACTTCCATCCCAAAGCCTCCCTCCCTGGAGCTACCTTGGGATTCTTCAACTTTTCTTCGTCTTTCCAAGGTTTCTCTTTCCAACTCTTTCTTCTAGGCCCTCATCCTGCCCTTCTATAAGTGATGCTAAAGTACCCCATTCTTCATTTTGTGGCCCTAGCATTGCTATTTCTGTACACTCACGCAGACACCATGAGCTGATAGGGGCTTCTATTTCTTCCCATTTATTATTTGGAACCCCCTTCCAGGCCCCTACCCCACCCTGTCTCCCTTTCCCAGAGCCTGCTTGCTGCTTCTTCTTCCCCGGGCCCGGCCCCATACAGTTCAATGTTACCACATTCTCTATAGTTCCCATTGTCCATATCTGAGAAGCACATCTCCAGGCTGAGGAGTTCTTCTTGGCTTCAGGATCCCCACTTTTGCGGACTTCCTCTGTCTTCCACGACCCATGACGACAATCCGTTGAAGAATTCTGGTGGATGAACGAGACCTACAAAAGATCAGAAGGAAATCCAATTGCCTTCTCTCTAGATTCTGCACTCCTCTTCTAGTCTTCCTCTTCTAGTCTATAATTATCCAGAATGCCTCCTCTTCTCTGGGATCAGGAACCTCTGTGACATCTCCCACTCTTCTTTCTGGACTGACTGGAGATGTCTTGACCTGGACCTTTGGACACCACTTGGCCACCTCCTTCATCAGCTGGCCTTCAAACAGATACAAACCAGGGACCCAAGTGTGATCCTTTTTGCTAGGCTGCTGTCCCCATCCCAGAAACTTCATCCAGTGTTCTGCCACCACCAGTGCTCACTTAACCTTACCTGAAAGACAGGTGAGTCTGTGCTCTACTGGAGGTTGGGAATTTCACTGCAGAGGCTGCCCTGGCCCCTCTCTCTCTATGCCTGGTCTGGAATCACTCAGGAACAGGGGTCCCCTTTCCTGGTCAGTGAGTAGCTCCTGCTCCAGATTGTGGGCTGTTCAATCTATCTCCAGTGGCATTACCCCCACATACAAGTCCTTAACCCCCCCTCCCCCATATGGGTCACCACTTATGTCAAGGGGTGTGTTGGCTCATTTGCTGTTGCTCTCAATGTCCCCAACACATGTTCAATGAAGCAACCCTTCCTCGGTGTGCAACACAACATTTATTATAATTTTGCAAACAGAACACAGTTTTATTTTGGTCAGCTGAGTTGAGGGTTCTAGTTTGTAGGGTAATTCATTTACTACGAACGAGTTGTTTTGTTCTATTATTGTGTTTTGGCCTGTCAGAAAGAATTTTGTTTTTAATAGTTTAGTTTTAATTGATTTTTGGCTGTCCAGAGTGTAATTAAAGAGATACATCCCTCTATGCGTTGCTAATTAGATTGTAAGCTCTGTCAAGCAGGGACTGTCTCTTCATGTTCAAGTGTACAGTGCTGCGTACATCTAGTAGCGCTATAGAAATGATAAGTAGTAGTAGTAGTCTTTAGGATTCTGGAATGTTGCTATTCTTTGGGTTCCGGAATGTTGCTACTCTTTAGGATTCCGCACAGAATCTTGCTACTCTTTGGGATTCCGGAATCTTGCTACCCTTTGTCCTTATCCCTTATTTGTCCTGTTTGTCTGTCCTAATTAGATTGTAAGCTCTGTCAAGCAGGGACTGTCTCTTCATGTTCAAGTGTACAGCGCTGCGTACGTCTAGTAGCGCTATAGAAATAATGCCTCTTCATGTTTCTTTCTTTACAACATCCGTAAAATCCGCCCCTTTCTTTCCGAGCACTCTACCAAAACCCTCATCCACACCCTTGTCACCTCTCATTTAGACTACTGCAATCTGCTTCTTGCTGGCCTCCCACTTAGTCACCTCTCCCCTCTCCAGTGGGTTCAAAACTCTGCTGCCCGTCTCGTCTTCCGCCAGGGTCGCTTTACTCATACTACCCCTCTCCTCAAGTCGCTTCACTGGCTCCCTATCCGTTTTCGCATCCTGTTCAAACTTCTTCTACTAACCTATAAATGTACTCACTCTGCTGCTCCCCAGTATCTCTCCACACTCATCCTTCCCTACACCCCTTCCCGTGCACTCCGCTCCATGGATAAATCCTTCTTATCTGTTCCCTTCTCCACTACTGCCAACTCCAGACTTCGCGCCTTCTGTCTCGCTGCACCCTATGCCTGGAATAAAGTTCCTGAGCCCCTACGTCTTGCCCCATCCTTGGCCACCTTTAAATCTAGACTGAAAGCCCACCTCTTTAACATTGCTTTTGACTCGTAACCACTTGTAACCACTCGCCTCCATCTACCCTCCTCTCTTCCTTCCCGTACACATTAATTGATTTGATTTGCTTACTTTATTTTTTGTCTATTAGATTGTAAGCTCTTTGAGCAGGGACTGTCTTTCTTCTATGTTTGTGCAGCGCTGCATACGCCTTGTAGCGCTATAGAAATGCTAAATAGTAGTAGTAGTAGTAGTCTTTGGGATTCCAGAATCTTGCTACTCTTTGGGTTCCGGAATCTTGCTACTCTTTAGGATTCCGCACAGAATCTTGCTACTCTTTGGGATTCCGGAATCTTGCTTCCCTTTGTCCTTATCCCTTATTTGTCCTGTTTGTCTGTCCTAATTAGATTGTAAGCTCTGTCGAGCAGGGACTGTCTCTTCATGTTCAAGTGTACAGCGCTGCGTACATCTAATAGCGCTATAGAAATGATAAGTAGTAGTAGTGGTAGTAGTTATTCAGTCTGCTAACTGGTTAAGTAAGTGAATAAAGTTAGGACAGCTAACAGTTCACTAGTCTGAATATCAGCCGGTATACCGTGAGCTTCTGGATGACTGCTGTAACCCAGAAATGGCTCAGCATTGTGGGGCCCTTTTACTAAGGTGCATAGGTGCCTACGTGCGTCCAACACACGTCAATTTGGAACTAACGCCTGGCAACCACATGCCCTGGGGGGGGGGGGGGTAATTCCATTTTTTATGCGCATCCGACAAGCGTGGCAGAAAATACTTTTTTATTTTCTACCGCGTGACGCTAATTGGGTGGTAATTGTCAGTGTACACGTGCTGAAAATTACCGCCCGGTTAACGCGTGAGACCTTACCGCTAAGTCAGTGGGTGGTGGTAAGGTCTCGGGCCCAAAATGGACATGCACCGATTTTTATTTTGCCGCACGTCCATTTTCAGACAAAAAAAAGGCCTTTTTTTGTAGGCGTGCTGAAAAATGGACCTGCGCGCGTCCAATACACGCGCAGGCCATTTTCGGTGCACCTTAGTAAAAGAACCCCTGTATATCTGAGCTCAGTTTATCTGCCAAAGGCTAAATATTGACCCTATAATGTTTAAGCGCTCAAATCAGTGGCGTAGCCAAGGGTGAGCCTGGATGGGCCTAGGCCCACCTACTTTGGGCTCAGGCCCACCCAGTAGCAGCACACCTATGATGTGTCTGGCAGGGATCCCCAAGCCCCACCAGCCGAAAACTCCCAACAACTGCATACCAGCCTTCCCTCTGATGTAGTCCCACCTATCCGGAAACAGGAAGTTGCATCAGATGGACGACTGTGGGGCCAACATGAGCAGTGTGTATTAGTTGCTGCTCCCTGCCGGTGAAAATCTGCTATTTAAAAGGTATGCAGGGTAGGGGGGGATGTTTGAGAGAACCATATGGCATGCAGGCAAGAGAGTGAAAGACCAAATCACTTGTGGGACAGGGCGGAGTTCTTCTGCCCACCCATCTTGGGCCCAGGCCTACCCAAATGTGGGTGTCTGGCTACGCCCCTGCCTCAAATTGAGGTGAATTTTCAGCAGAAAATAGGGTATCAATTTAGGAGCTCAGTTTTATTTTATTTTTTTTTAATATTGGGCCCTTTATTTTTAGTTCAGAGTGGCGTTCTGACCCTCTGAATGAAAGACATTTGGCATTTCATTCTAAATGTGTTGGCAATGGCCAGTAAGCCCTTCAACAGACCTGACCCTTGAGATATACCGTAACACTAGCACCATTAGCTCTGCCGGATTCGATCACTCTCTGACTGTGCAAACACTGCGATAACCCAGAGAGCTCAGGGGAGAACCTGGCCACAGCTCCCAACAAGCCAGAGTTTATAAATCTCCCAATAATAAGTAGTCCACACAGAGCCAAAAGAAAAAAAAAACATATCTTCCCCGGCTCATTATGTTTTCTGTTTTGAGAAAAGATCCAGCCCTGCCTGCGGTAACATTTTCTCTTTTTTTTTGAAGGCTGTAACAGTTCTTCTCCTTTGACACGGCGATAATACTTCATGGAGTTTATATACTAGAGCACGGAACAGCTAAAAGATAGATTACAAATGAAGGAGTCCTTGCTAACGTACGGCCAAATCATTCTTTCCTGCATGATCTGAAAGCCTAAACCGGCTGCCAAAGAGAATCTGTTTTATGTTTTTCTTTTTTGCCTACCATCTCGCTGTGCGGCACCAAGTCTCCGGCACTGCCACAACGGCTGAGATAAAACCGGCGATTGCTCATGTGAAGCTCTGTGTGCAGTAGCAGGATTAGAAATGTTTTTTGGCATTTCACGCAATAAAGCCGCCATTCAGAGGAGGTAAAGCCGTTTATCAGCCTATTTTTCAAGCCAGGGGCCCAAATTCATGTATAGGGCCAAAACTAAATTGAATCTTCTGCAAATTGGTTTCCTTTGCGCAATTTTAAATGTGTTTTTTTTTTTTGCTCACGGGCATCCGTCTCCTGCATTTGACCGAGCAAAGGATCGTGGAGATGCAATTTGCCTCGTGTATCTGGACTTCTGTAAGGCTTTTGATGCATTTCCATTTAGAAGAGTAATAACCCAATTCATCAGTTCCAGGACAGAAAGAACCAATTTTTTTTAAGGATTTCTACAGATACACAGGGTCCAAAAGGACTTATACATAAGTACATAAGTAATGCCACACTGGGAAAAGACCAAGGGTCCATCGAGCCCAGCATCCTGTCCACGACAGTGGCCAATCCAGGCCAAGGGCACCTGGCAAGCTTCCCAAACGTACAAACATTCTATACATGTTATTCCTGGAATTGTGGATTTTTCCCAAGTCCATTTAGTAGCGGTTTATGGACTTGTTCTTTAGAAAGCCGTCTAACCCCTTTTTAAACTCTGCCAAGCTAACCACCTTCACCACGTTCTCCGGTAACGAATTCCAGAGTTTAATTATGCATTGGGTGAAGAAAAATTTTCTCCGATTTGTTTTAAATTTACTACACTGTAGTTTCATCGCATGCCCCCTAGTGAAGTCCTAGTATTTTTGGAAAGCGTGAACAGACGCTTCACATCCACCTGTTCCACTCCACTCGTTATTTTATATACCTCTATCATGTCTCCCCTCAGCCGTCTCTTCTCCAAGCTGAATAGCCCTAGCCTCCTTAGTCTTTCTTCATAGGGAAGTCGTCCCATCCCCGCTATCATTTTAGTCGCCCTTCGCGGCACCTTTTCCAATTCTACTATATCTTTCTTGAGATGCGGCAACCAGAATTGAACACAATACTCAAGGTGCGGTCGCACCATGGAGCGATACAATGGCATTATAACATCCTCACACCTGTTTTCCATACCTTTCCTAATAATACCCAACATTCTATTCGCTTTCCTAGCCGCAGCAGCACACTGAGCTGAACGTTTCAGTGTATTATCGACGACGACACCCAGATCCCTTTCTTGGTCCGTAACTCCTAACGTGGAACCTTGCATGACGTAGCTATAATTCGGGTTCTTTTTTCCCACATGCATCACCTTGCACTTGCTCACATTAAACGTCATCTGCCATTTAGGCGCCCAGTCTCCCAGTCTCGTAAGGTCCTCTTGTAATTTTTCACAATCCTGTCGCGATTTAACGACTTTGAATAACTTTGTGTCATCAGCAAATTTAATTACCTCGCTAGTTACTCCCATCTCTAAATCATTTATAAATATATTAAAAAGCAGCGGTCCTAGCACGGACCCCTGAGGAACCCCACTAACTACCCTTCTCCATTGTGAATACTGCCCATTTAACCCCACTCTCTGTTTCCTATCCTTCAACCAGTTTTTAATCCACAATAGGACATTTCCTCCTATCCCATGACCCTCCAATTTCCTCTGTAGCCTTTCATGAGGTACCTTGTCAAACGCCTTTTGAAAATCCAGATACACAATATCAACCGGTTCCCCTTTGTCCACATGTTTGTTTACTCCTTCAAAGAATTGAAGTAAATACTTATACAATCTATAAAGGGGGCCATAAGTTAGTCACAAAATAAACTGAGTGATAAGCAAGTATTTTACAACGGCAAAGTTGGGCACTGAAGCCATTATAAAATATTAGCATGAGCCACTGTTTGAGCATCTCACTTTAGGGCCTCCTTCTATAAAGGTTGTGCTCCTAAATTTACGCTCTTAAATTATGAGTGTAATCTATGCTCCTAATTTAGGGTCTATTACACTCATAGATTTAGCATACATTTAGGAGCATAAGTTATGTTCATAAATTTAGGAGCATAACCTTTATAGAATAAGGTGTGTACCAGAGGCGTAACCAGACCTTGAGGTGGGAGGGCATCAGAGCCCAAGGTGGGGGGGGAGGCACATTTTGGTTGCCGCCTCCCACTCCGCCACCGCCCCCCCCCCCTCCACCACTTCGCCGCTCTGCCCCCTCTCTGCTGCCCACTGCCGACGCAAATACCTTGGCGGGCGGGGGTCCCCAAACCCTGTCAGCTGAAGACTTCGCCCAGCGGTGGTCTCCAGCACCGCTGCATTGCCTGCCTTGCCCCTCACATCTGGCACGCTCCTTTTAGTAAAACTGAGCATGGGGCGGACTTCTTTGGTCTGTGCCTTGATTGTGGCTGGATTGATTTGGATGGACAGGAATGGAGCATATCAAGGGCTTCGATAACAACTTTAAAAGTTTTTGAACAAGGAAAGTGCCAGGCAGACTGCTATGGTCTTTGCCCTGAAAATAGCAATGACAAATCAAGTTTAGGTATACATATGTTGTATCACCTCATATAATGAGTTTATCTCTTTGTGCACCGTACAGATCTTTTTCTGCTGTCATCTACTATGTTACTATGCACAAGGGGAAGGGAAATGGGACTTGATATACTGCCTTTCTGAGGTTTTTGCAACTACATTCAAAGCGGTTTACATATATTCAGGTACTTATTTTGTACCAGGGGCAATGGAGGGTTAACTGACTTCCCCAGAGTCTCAAGAACTGCAGTGGGAATTGAACTCAGTTCCCCAGGGTCAAAGTCCACTGCACTAACCACTAGGCTACTCCTCCACTAGCAACATTCCATGTAGAGGCCTGCCCTTGCAGATAAGCAATGCGGCCACGCAGGCTTCTGTGAGTCTGACGTCCTGCACTGCATCTATCCCACTTGTAGTTAAATTGATGGAGAGTTTAGCGACCAAACAGCTCACTGACTATTTGGACAAATTCTCTTCATTACATGCAGTGGTGTGCTGGAGCAGGCTCTCACAGGCTCGCGAGAGCCGGTTGTTAAGTTTTTAAGAATTTTGGGAGCCGGTTGTTAAAGTAGGGCCCTCCATGGCTACTTTAACAACTGGCTCCCAAAATGTAGGCTTGGGCCCCCTGCTGAATTCTCTTTTACTTTGCTGGTGGGGATGCTGAGCCCTGCCAGCCAAGTAAATAGACTGCTGCTGCTCCCCACTCCTTGTTTCCAGCTCTGAGCAGCAGGCTGGGACTTCTCCAGCATATGTGAGAAGTTTCAGCATGCTGCTCAGAGCAAGACGTTGGGAGTGGTGGCAGTCCATTTATTGGCTGCCAGCAAAGGTATGCCTAGTGTGCCCGCACAAAGGGAGGGAGGAGAGAGAGGCTCATTCATTAAAGAACTGTGTTCCATTTTTAAAGGCCCGTGGTGCTGTTTTTTTTGTTTGGACTTTAGTTTGTACTTCGTTCCCTCTCTTTTGTTATGTTAAAAATTTACCAGCACACCCCTGATTACATGAATCTCAATCTGGTTTCCGCCCTTCCCACAGTACCGAAACTGTGCTGGTCTCCCTACTGGCCAAATTCAAGAATGAAATAGCCTTAGGAAATAGCATACTTCTACTTCAATTCGACATGTCGAGTGCATTTGATATGGTCAACCACAGCATACTTCTTCGACTTATAGATCACTTTGGAATTGGTGGAAACGTACTTGTCTGGTTTAAAGGCTTTCTGACCATCAGGTCATACCAAGTTAAATCTAATACAAATATATCTTCATCATGGAAAACAGACTGTGGAGTTCCCCAAGGTTCACCTCTATCACCAATACTCTTCAACATTTTAATGATCCTATTGGCCAAGTCCCTATCGAATAATGGTCTCCATCCATTCGTCTATGCTGATGATGTTATAATCTATATCCCTTTTAAACATAATTTAACAGAAATCTTCAACGATATCAAAAATGGATTGAACATCATGCACTCTTGGGCCAATTCATTTCAATTGAAGCTGAACACTGATAAAACGCATTGCCTTATCCTCTCATCCCAGTACAACAAGTATAAACCCACAACTTTATTCACTCCAGAGCATTCCCTTCCCATCTCTGATAGTCTCAAAATACTAGGTGTCATTACTGATAGAAATCTTACACTTGAATCCCAAGTCAACTCCACCGTAAAGAACATGTTTCATTCAATGTGGAAACTCTAGCGTTTAAAACCTTTCTTCCCAAGAGATGTTTTCCGCAATCTAATTCAATCGATGGCATTAAGCCACGTTGATTACTGCAATGGAATCTAAGCAGGATGTAAGGAACAACTCACAAGGAAACTCCAAACGGCACAAAACACAGCAGCCAGATTGATATTTGGTAAGACACAATTCCAAAGTGCCACACCACTCCGTGAACAATTGCACTGGCTTCCTATCAAAGAACGCATCTCTTTCAAAATCTGCACCTTGGTCCATAAGATTATCTATGGAGTAGTCCCAGATTACATGATTGACCTAATCAATCTCCCAATTAGAAATAGTACCAGTTCATCATGGTCTTACCTGAATCTCCATTACCCAAATTGCAAAGGACTAAAATATAAGACAACCCATGCGTCCAACTTCTCTTACATAGGCACGCGCCTGTGGAACGCATTGCCACATGTGGTGAAAACAACTTATGATTACCTAAAATTCAGAAAGTCATTAAAGACTCATCTATTCGGAAGGACATATCCGAATGACCCAATTTAAATGACTCAACCCTGCAACACTTCACTATTAAAGATTGTATTGGACATTAATGAACTCTTTTACCTCAACCCAACTTGATTGAATCTTATCTTCCCTATCCCAATACAACATATTGTACCTATCCCGTACCGGATTTGGCGAATGCCTTCACGGTACTATGTAAGCCACATTGAGCCTGCAAATATGTGGGAAAATGTGGGATACAAATGTAACAAATAATAATAATAAATAATGTTGTAATCTGCCTTGAGAAGCCTGGTGTTATAAAGATGATTGAATATATTGATATTAAATAGAAGTAGAATTAAACTCTCCTTTCGTTGGGGCACATGGAATCACATTTTCATCTGTTTTGTTGAAGTTTACCTTTTAGATACACAAATGGATTATTCTGTTGTTTGAGCATGTTTCAGGGACAAGTGGTTTATTAGTCAAAATAATAAAAATATTTTCTGTCAAACAGATCTCTCATTTGTTGAAACATAACTAAATGGGCTCCAAGCCTCTAATTCAGTCCATTGGTTTTCTTATATTTTGTTCTTGTGATGGCTCAATACTGTGCCAAAACAGTAAGACAGAATAATAGAATTCAGTAACATCCAAAACTTATTTTTTATGTTTTAATGATCTTTATTAAAAGCAAAACATGTTGGTTGATAAGCTTCATACAGAACAAGGAAAAAAAACCAGTAAACCATCCCAGTGGCATACCAAGGGGGGGGGGGGCGATGGGGGCGGTCCGCCCCAGGTGCATGCCGCCAGGGAATGCCGCGCGCCAGCCAGCGTCGTTTGTTTCCATGCTCCCTCTGCCCCGGAACAGGAAGTAACCTGTTCCGGGGCAGAGGGAGCATGGAGACAAACGACGCTGACCGGTGCACGGCACCCCCTCAGCGGCGTGCACCCGGGGGAGAGGGGTTCTTTCACCAGGGTGGGGGGTGTCCTTTCGCCAGGGGGAGTCACGCTGCATGGGGGGGCGTGGCACCCGTGGGGGCGGGGCGCATCGGTGATCCGCCCCGGGTGTCAGCGCCCCTAGGAACGCCACTGAACCATCCAACATTGAGCCTGCCCATGGGTGGGAAAATGTGGGATATAAATGCTATAAATAAATAAATAAACACGTCATAATACACATTTTTACAGGGAACATACCCCTAGAACCCTTCCCCTCTTGTACTCCCTTCCCTCCCTAGAAGCCCACCTAACTGTTTCCACCCACCAAAATAACACAACAGATGCACAGATCAGAAGGACTCAAAACCATTTCATAACAAGAACTGCCTCCATTGTATGCAAATCTCGCTCATGAATATTCATTGTCAATATCCTGACAAACCTGACTGCCTTGGGTAACTCCAGAACCAGGTTATCCTAACTACCATAAGAGGCAGACACGGTCGAATAATTAACATTATAATTTGTATTTGGGTAATAACTGAGAAAATGCTATTAAAAATTATATTACAAGACTTAGTTAACTTCTGCAGTATATCAACCAGTAGTAAATAACAGTAATAAACAATATTAAGTGCATTTTTATAATATACCACTGCATTCTTCAAAACAGAAGGAGTAAGTTCCCACAAACCATCTTTCTCTTTTGATCTAGGCACAGACAAAAAAAAAATCTTTCAAATGCTCCCTGGTTCAACCTAATATATGTTAAATGTGGGATGTGAATGTCATAAATAAATAAAAAGAAACTCTGAATGTTGAGCACCTGATTCTCATAACATGATGTCTGTTTTAGTGGCCCATTACCAGGAGAAAAAAAATCTCTGCACGAATATAGCACTGAACTTATTGCACGCTGATCTAATATAATAATTTGCTCCTCCAACATTCCAATGTGTCTCACTGGGATCGTAACCACCTGCTGACATCACTCCTCCAACGTTCTCCTCCAACGTTCCAATGTGTGTCACTGGGATTGTAACCACCTGCTGATGTCACACCTCCAACGTTCTCCGTCCCCCCTCCCTCCCAGTTCCATGGGACCCTGGAACTGGGAGGGAGGGACGGAGGGACAGAGGGAGGGGGACCCTGGAAATGGGAGGGAGGGAGGGAGGGAGGGGGACACTGGAACTCGGAGGGGGCAGGGCACAGAGGACGTTGCCTGCATATGGATGAATGCAGGGGAGAGAGCATAATGCAGGAGAGGGAGGGGACCCTGAAACTGGGAGGGAGGGGGGCCCTGGAACACACTCTCATTCTCACACACACACACTCTCTCTCTCACAGACACACTCGCACCCAGACTCTCTATCTTCACACACACACACTCGCACATTCACTCTCTCTCCCACACACAGTCACTCTCACACACACTCTGTGGAAAACCTTGCTAGCGCCCGTTTCATTTGTGTAAGAAACAGGCCTTTTTTACTAGTATGACAATAACTCTGATTCCTTGTTGCTATCTGAATGCTAGATTGGGGATTCTGATATAGGAATTATTTTCATTGTGGAAACATGGGGGCCCTTTTACAAAGGCGCATAGATGCCTACACACGTCCAACGTGCATCAAATTGGCACTACCACCCAGCTACCTACCACATGCCCCAGGTGGTAATTCCAATTTTTGGCGCACGCCCAAAACACGCAGTAGAAATATTTTCTGTGTTCTACTGCGGGGCCCTTACCCATCAGTAATCGTCAGTTGGCGCGCACTGCACGCCTACCACTCAGCACATGAGACTTTACCGCTAAGTCAATGGGTGGCGTTAAGATCTCAGGCCAAAAATGGACATTAGCTGATTTTCATTTTGCCGCACGTCCATTTTCTGGCACATTAAAAAGTCCCCTTGTTTCCAGGCACACATCCAAAACGCACCTACACCAGCACAGGCCACTTTTAGGAGCACCTTAGTAAAAGGGCCCTATGGTTACAGTCAGAGTCTATTTTATTAGAATTATGTCCGCCTGGTTAGAAAATTATTAATGTGAATCGAGAGAGGAAAGATAGAGAACCAACATTAATTTATAAAGGTATTTTAAATATTGTGAAAGTGAGTTCATGCTGTGAGCCTGGTTTAGAAATTTTATATTGAGGGGCATAATCGAACTGGGTGCCCATCTTTAAGGGCACCCATCTTTAAGGGGGCCCTGGCGAAGGGGCGGGCATCCCGTATTATCAAAACAAGATGGGCGGCAATCTTTCGTTTCAATAATACAGTCGGGGATGCCCAAATCTCAACATTTAGGTGGACCTTAGAGATGGCCGACCTCGGTTTTCGCCTATAATGGAAACTGAGGACGGCCATCTCAAAAACGTCCAAATCCAAGCCATTTGGTCATGGGAGGAGCCAGCACATGCCAAGACACCAACCGGGCACCCAAGGGGGTACTGCAGTGGACTTCACAAATTGCTCCCAGGTGCAAAGCTCCCTTACCTTGGGTGCTGAGCCCCCCCAAACCCCCTAAAAACCCACTACCCACAACTGTACAACACTACCATAGCCCTTAAAGGGTAACGGGGGGCACCTAGATGTGGGTACAGTGAGTTTTGGGTGGGTTTTGGAAGGCTTCCATTTACCACCACAAGTGTAACAGGTAGGGGGGGATGGGCCTGGGTCTGCCTGCCTGAAGTGCACTGCAGTACCCACTAAAACCTGCTCCAGGGGCCTGCATACTGCTGTGATGGAGCTGGGTATGACATTTGAGGCTGGCATAAACGCTGGAAAAAAATGTTTTTTAATTAGTTTTTTTGGGTGGGAGGGGTTTGGTGACCACTGGGGGATTAAGAGGATCCCCAATTCCCTCCGGTGGTCATCTGGTCAGTTCGGGCACATTTTCGAGGCTTGGTCATGAACAAAAAGGGACCGAGTAAAGTCGGCCAAATGCTCGTCAGGGTCGCCCTTCTTTTTTCCATTATCGGCCGAGGATGCCCATCTGTTAACCACGCCCCCGTCCTACCTTCGGTACACTGCCAACACGCCCCCCTGGAACTTTGACCATCCCTGCAATGAAAAGCAGTCGAGGACGGCCAAAATCAGCTTTCAATTATGTCGATTTGGGCGCCCCTGAGAGAAGGACGCCCATCTCCCGATTTGTGTCGGAAGATGGGCGCCCTTCTCTTTCAAAAATGAGCTGGATTGCCTTCTTAAGGGGGATACAGCAATTCAAAAATTAGAGTTACTATTAATTTATAGACAGGTGGTCGAACGATAGTCTGAAACTATATGAATTTATTTCTGATGCTGTACTATCTTGCTCCTCATTACTAATAGTGGGAGATGTTAACCTGCATTTAGAGAGTCAACTAAATGAGGATGGCAATGAGTTTCTACACTTTTTAAGGAATCTTTCTTTTTCTGTTCCTAAATTTCTTCCATCACATGAAAAAGATCATTCCTTGGATATAGTTTTGACAAATGATAACTGCTTGATGTCCTTTTGCGCCTGGCACCCTATGTAATTTTACTTTGAATGTGTTGTTATCTCATATATCTCAACAACCAGCAAAGAAAATTGTTCTTAGTAGAGGTAAAATCGATTCTGAAGCTTTTTGGAATGAAATAGATTTATCCTTACCATTAGAATTTTACGATCTTGATAAATCTCGAACTTACTGGTTAGAAAGTTATTTCTTCAGGCTTAGATAAGGTAGCCTCTTGTTGTGAGAGACAACTATCTATCTAGAGGCATTGAGAACCCGTGGTATTATACAACTTTGAAATCCTTAAAACGTGAATGTCGAAAAGTAGAGCGAAATTGGAGGAAGTCTTGTGATCTAACCCATAAAAACCAGTGGAGTAGATTATTTTCGCAATATAAATTTCATATTAAGAAGGCTAAGATGGAGTATTATTCAAAACTGATAGGGGTGGATAAACCTAATTTGACCAAATTATTTTCACTTTTTAAGAGGATTGCAAATACGATTTCTGAAGTAATTCAGCCGACAGCAAAGGATCCTGCATTTTATTTCTCTAGCAAGTTCAACTTGATATATACATCCTTTCATAGTGAAACAGATTGTAATTATTCTAGACAATAATTATAATTATTGTAGAGAGGATTGATGTTGATGGTATACCTGCTGATAGATGGTCATCTTTTCAGACAGTTACAAGTTCTGGAGTCCTTTTACTAAGCTGCGGGAAAAGGGGCCCTGCAGTAGCAGAGGGAGCCCTTTTTACCATAGCGGGTAAAAAGCCCCTAAAAAAATGACCATGTGATAGGATTACTCTTACCTCATGGCCATGCAGGGGGGAGACCACCACCCATTGAGGTCGTGGTAAGGGCTCCTGTGGTAACCTGACGGTAACCGGGCAGTACGCAGCAACTTTTCAACTATGCAACTTAGAATTTGCGCGCATTACTTTATAGAATACACTTAGACAGTTCCGTGCGTAAATTCTAATTAATGCTAATTAGTGTCATAATTGCTTGTTAATTGGTAATTATCAGCACTGATTGGCTTTGTTAACTAAATAAGTTGCATGCACAAATACAGAATACGACTTAAGTAGCGCTGTATAAAATCTGGAGGTTTATGGTTTTGAAAGATGGGGCTTTTTTTGAACCTTGTGAACCTCTGTGTGAGATTCCCCAGAGCTCACCGATTTCCCCTTTGTTGTATTATCTCTATTTGACAAAGAAAACAACAGGGTAACCGATCTGCAAACTCCAATATGGAAAACAACCAAAGCAGATACGTGGATGATAAAACAATATTTATTAAAAATAGGTGGTAATAAAATTAGAAAGCCCGACACAGGCCGTGTTTCGCCCAACTGGGCTGCATCAGGGGCTAACAGATATCTGTCTGATCATATAAATCCTGAAGAATAAAAAACCTATTTGTTGAATTCACAAATATGAGATGCCACGTGTAGCTGATTAAACCAAAAATGCTTCAACATGGAAGAACACTCCAATGCCAAGACTCGACACCAAGATATTTTGTGTTGCTACTATTGGAGATTCTACATGGAATGTGCTATTACACTAGCAACATTCCACGTAGAGGTCGGCCCTTGCAGATCACCAATGTGGCCGCACGGGCTTCTGCTTCTGTGAGACGTCAGACTCACAGAAACAGAAGCCTGTGCAGCCTTCTACATGGAATGTTGCTAGTGGAATAGCAACATTCCATGTAGAATCTCCAATAGTAGCAACATTCTATGTAGAATCTCCAATAGTAGCAACATTCCATGTAGAATCTCCAATAGTATCTATTTTATTTTTGTTACATTTGTACCCCGCGCTTTCCCACTCATGGCAGGCTCAATGCGCCTTACATGGGGGCAATGGAGGGTTAAGTGACTTGCCCAGAGTCCCACTAGCAACATTTCATGTAGAAGTTGGCCCTTGCAGATCACCAATGTGGCCGCGCAGGCTTCTGCTTCTGTGAGTCTGACGTTCTGGACGTGCAGGACGTCAGACTCACAGAAACAGAAGCCTGCGCAGCCTTCTACATGAAATGTTGCTAGTAGTGGAATAGCAACATTCCATGTAGAATCTCCAATAGTAGCAACATTCAATATAGTATCTCCAATAGTAGCAACATTCCATGTAGAATGTCCAATAGTATCTATTTTATTTTTGTTACATTTGTACCCTGCGCTTTCCCACTCATGGCAGGCTCAATGCGGCTTACATGGGCAATGGAGGGTTAA